>NC_063044.1:63099138-63754138 GCF_018812025.1 Megalobrama amblycephala | reverse complement strand
TACATCAAATATAGTGTTAAGGCTTGTAACTACATATAAGAGCTTAAAAACATGGATAATTATTGTTCCACCAACATTACAGGACTGATATGAATCTAGGCAATAGGTCATATGAGTTTATGATACAGACCTAATGACAAACTGAGCAGAATTAATTTCTTCTCCACAGCTGCTATTGGTCAAAATACCACCATTCCCCACCACAGCACATGACTCCCATGTAGCATTTCCAAAGGGCTGCTCCTATAAAAACAGACATACACAATGTTAACTGCAAAATCATCAGAGAAACCGTAATTCACCCTATGTTTGAATGCTTATACATTACCTTAGCCAAGATGTTGAACAGGGCTTTTGTCACCTGTACTGGCTTTCTCCTCTCTCCATCATAGATAACAATAGACCCCAATGGGGTGTTATTCTGTGTGACCACAGCCTTTGACACAGCATGGCATTTGTTACTCAGTAATGACCTGGAAGGAAGGCATAAAATCTAACCTTAAAGGAATAGATCCTTTGTTATTAATTTTCATTTTTAAGTGAACTGTGCCTTTAAGTAAGCATTTCTGTAGTGTATATGTCTACTAAAAAACTGGTTTAAATATGAACGATACCTTTACTTTCATCCCATAACAAAGCTTTGGCACAGATGTCTAAGTTTAAGCTTTATGAAAACAGCTCATGGTCTGATCTGGCCTATTGTTTTACCTGAATCTTTTAAAGTTTGCCTCATGTTTTTTCCATCTGTTAGAGTAGTTCCCCAGGGCTTTGGCAATGAATGCACTGTCTCTGAAAGAATTAAACACGCATTCAAATTGGTTTACAAATTCAGATGCAAATACAAATTCAGGTTTAATTAAGTTCCATAACAGAAATGAAAGATATGTAAACATGAACAGTCAATAAATATGAAATAAATTATAGAATAATATTAAAATAAAATGTATAAAACATGAAAGATCTCCTCTGAAGGTGTTTACTTTTGGTGTCTGTCATGTAGAAAGAAAAATGTGTTATGTGCTGTAATATAAGCAGGTTTGCATACTTACTTGCATCCCTTGCATTGCTGTGTTTCTGAGACTTTTTTAACAATCTTAGATGAAGGATTAGGGCTTACATTACTGCGAAGAGAAACAGATTTTCATGTTGTTACTTGCCATTTTTTGTAATTATTTGTGAAATTTACCAGCAATTTCTGAGTAAATTGTTTCAAAGTAAATCCTATACAAAACAAACAATATTTACTGCTCATTTATTATAATGACTAATTTAATTATCAGTATACAGCCAAGCAAAAAAAAAAAAGAAAAAGAAAACAAGTCCTCTGTTCATGATCGTTACAAACATAAGGCCTGTTTCTTTCCTTCCCTGTCTGTCTCTTACTATATATTTCTCCCTCTGTCTCCCTTGCTTTGTTTTTACTTTCTGTCCCTCCCTCCTTGTCTGTAACTCCCATTTCATCCACACCCACATTTTCTGTCTCCATTCTGCACTGTTTGCAAAATAGAGCCTGGCGTCTTTGAGGTAAACCTTCAATAAATAAACTACACTGATTAGACCTGGGAGAGTTATATATTCCTTTGGCGTAAAAGGTACCATATCGTTAATTTGTTTAAAGTACTCAATTTTTCAAAACAGGTGTTGTATTTAAAAAAAAAAAAAAAAAAAAAAAAAAAAAATGCTAGATATTGTTCCTCTGAGCAGTTCACATGGATCAAAACCAAAGGCCATATCTAAACTTCAAGCAGAGCTGATTTCCTGTAGTCAAGGAATCATACAAATAGCTTTGGAGATACAAAGCTTAAAATTATCATCATACTACTGAAAAACCACTGTGAGATTTTGAAGGCCACACAAGTGACCTTTGACCTAAACTCTGGGTAGAGTCTATATGTAGGTTTACTCTTAATGAGGCCCATGTAGCAATTTAAAGGGTTAGTTCACCCAAAAATGAAATCTGTCATTAATTACTCACCCTCATGTCGTTCCACACCCGTAAGACCTTCGTTCATCTTCAGAACACAAATTAAGATATTTTTGATGAAACCCGAGACAGAAACATAATCGCCACTTTCAATGTCCAGAAAGGTACTAAAGACATCGTTAAAACCGTCGACGTGACTGCAGTGGTTCAACCTTAATTTAATTTAATAAAGCGACAAGAATACTTCTGTGCACAAAAGCAAAACAAAAATAGCAACTTTATTCAACAATTTCTTTTCTTCCCTGTCATTATCCTTACGCAGGTGACGCAGTAAGCACAGTGAAGGACTTTCGTGTTGTTGTCCATGTTTATGTACGAATGCCGCCTCAGTATTGGCCAAAGCTGTGTGATGCTGACACAGGAGCCTGCCAATAATGACTGCGTTCTGACGTAGAGCCTATTCAACCTGGATATTGCTGAATAAAGTCATTATTGTTTTGTTTTTGGCACACAAAAAGTATTCTCGTCACTTCATAAAATTAAGGTTGAACCACTGCAGTCACGTCGACTGTTTTAATGATGTCTTTAGTACCGGTGATTATATGTTGCTGTCTATGGACGAGTCATATACCTCTCAAATTTCAACTAAAATATCTTAATTTGTGTTCTAAAGATGAACGAAGGTCTTACGGGTGTGGAACGATATGAGGGTGAGTAATAAATGACAGAAATTTTCATTTTTGGGTGAACTAACCCTTTAACATTAGAAAGTTACAGATGTGATTCACTATAATAATTATACTTACAGTAAATATTAAAGACTTAAGATTGTTTCTTGTAAATTAGTATCTAAATAGCAGAAGCTTAATTCACATTAGCTATGGTGGAGCACCCAGTGATTTTTGTGTCGCCGTGAAGTTCTCAGGGAGTTTAATCCCCCACATGCCTTGTTGTGATTAAAGGCTGCTGTTGCCAGTGAAACAGCACATAACAAGGGAAAGGTCACAGCCGAGACGGCAAACAACTAACGTTACTTAATTAATGCGGGGGCTTAACATTTGTATATTTCCTCTTGATTTCAGTAATGTACACAAAGAAAGTTATAAAGCATGATAAATAACTGGCTGTGAACATAATTTACAAATACAAATAGATAATACAACACTAGAAAACACATTTTAAAAAGTAATGTCAATTTGATTGTCAAATGTTGTCTGGTTCAGTATTGAAGCAGTAACCTGCAAATGTTACTTTAAGGAGCTATTTTTACCTGATCTAGCCATTAGTTCAATTTAGTGATGTTATTTATTTTTATTTGAATAAAAGCAAACCATTTCAGTGTTATCATATTAAGCATGTCGTTTTAGGTAGTTTACAGTGTCTGCTAAATATATTTGTATGTGTACTTTTATAATATTAGTCGTGTCGTATTCTGCAAGAAGAGAGTCTGTAATTATCACTGTAATTAAACTGCATGATATTGGTAACGTTGACACAGTAAATAATTCCATATAACACATTAACATATTTTGTTGACATTTCTGAATTCACAGTATCTTAATTTCCATCAATGAGTCAAGATTCATAATGCTCTAATCTAATGCAACCCTTGCATATGCAGGTTTGGTGCTCATTTTGTCACAACTGACTGAGAGCGAGAATGTAAACAAGACAAATACAAACATAACAACTGAAGGATGTCTCAGACATGCATAGCCACAACAAATGTGAAGAATGAGAAAAGAGATGCTTTAAATTAAGAAATATCCTGACGACTTTGAATTTCAGCATTATTATCCATAAACCCTGACAGGATGCAACAATAGTACATTGATATTAATACTGAAATGAAGTTCTCTATCTTTTTTTTTCAATGTAATCAATAAATGAAATGCAAGATGCCGGCAGGTAGTTGCCATGGACGGCAATGAATATATCTAAAAAAAAAAAAAAAAAGATTAACCAATCAGAATCATGTTTTTTAGTGAAATAGCCATGAAATAAATGTAATTTTGTTGTAATTAATCATTGTGCTTAATCTGAAGATTGTTATTCCCCTTTTACAATAGAATTCATTTGTTTAATCACTTTATGTTCTGTCACATGAAAGCAGATCTATATTGTAGCCCATATTCTATAAATCATCATGTATTTGTGGACTGATTTAGACTGATTTGTTTAGTTTCTTAAATGTTAATGGTCAGTTGGTGTTTAACCCTGTAAAGCCCACTGTTGCAGAATTACAACATCACTTTCAACAATTTTTAAAAAAGGCTTGCAAATGTTTTTTTCTCTCAAGACCACATTTACATAGTTAATGGGTTCTATTGTTTGTCCTCAGAATGCTATTGGATAGAATAAGTGTTTATAGGTCCGGTCATCTGGCCATGAAGTTACTCTACCTGCAGACTTTGCGTCAAGCTCATCTCCTTTTTTTACATGACTGGATTTGTCAAGATTCAAGTAAGTAAATTTCCTTGCATATTATTTTTTTTTTTTTTTTTTTTTTTTTTTTGTTTATTACAATGTCTAGAACACATATTTAGTTATTTTGGAAAACATTAATCAAATTTGATTTAGAGCTTGTTAAGTCCATGTTGTAATTCTACAACGTTGGGCCAGAGTGGTAGTCAAAAAAGTGTTGGCCAAGTAGCAGTTTATAGCATTAGGAGCTCAGAATGATTTTGGGGGGATGCCTTTTGCATTCTTCTGGGACAGGTGTGAATGGTCTTGAATATGAACCTGTAAGTGGGGGTATGCATGTGTTCCTTTAGTATGATAAGTAGAGAGCATAACATGCCAGCCAGACAGTATTGTTTGAATGTAGTAGTGGAATTTTGATTAGCATTTGCATTGAAATTATAATACCTTGATGGATAATATACTTAGATCTCTACCCTCAACACATGGTCTACCACCCTGTATTCTTTCAGTTTATCTACTACAATATAAGACCCATTTGTATTATTCACTTATTAATTTTTTTTTTTACTTTTTCCATTTCAGAATGCCAAGATGTCATCGGAATACCCCCCACTGGATGTACGCAACGACATGATTGCACATTTCCCAGTAAAGACGAAGAGAGGACGCTGTAGACACTGCAATAATGGATACACAAATACACCGTAGCAAGTGCAATGTTCGTATGTGCTTCTCAGATGAAAAGAACTGTTTTAGGGACTATCACTGTAAAACAGACTTCATTCAAACCACATTGAAAGTGATAGAAGAAAAAATTTAATAAATACAAATTTTTTCGATATTTTTATTAATAAATGCTTATTCATAAAAAATATGATTGTTGTGTGATTATTACTCATGATATACTGTTATGGTGCTATGTAAGCAATCAACCCTGCAAATGAATGCTTAAATGCTCTGTATCTGTTCAGACAAAGTGAATACAAATACAGAACTTCTGCTCCTATCGAGGCCCAACGTTGCAATATTACAACATTTCCCTAAAAACTAACTAAAACGTAAAAAATTTGAAAAATCTTTAATTTCTACATCAGAGGCCTCCTAAAACAATATCTGAGAGGTCAAAAAAAATTTTGCTTTTTTTTTTCTCTATATTTGGGTTTTACAGGGTTAAAAAGGTTATATTACAAAACAAATTATATTAAAAACTTGATGCATTCACATTGATACGAAAGGCATTTATCACATGATTATAATATACACTGCCTGGCCTAAAAAAAGGTCGCTGTTTGGATTTAAATAATCAAATACTTAAGAGTCTAGGATTGGATCATTATTGCTGTGATAATTATGTTTCTAGCATGTTATATGTTTGAGAACAGTTCTTTTAACGCTAATTGATGGAGTGTGTAGCTTTTCGTTTCTTAAACAACCATGTAGGAATCATGAAGAATCATTTTCACACATGAATTGGCACCAAAAATTGATGCACCTCTTGATAGAAATAACATCACAACATTTATTGCCATCAAGAGGTGCATCAATTTTTGGTCAAGATCTTGTATTGACAACACAAGAGGTGAGCACTCTGTAAAGTCTACTCCAGCACACCCCAAAGACATTCAATGAATTTAAGGTGCCAATTCATGTGTGAAAATGATTCTCCAAGCTCCTTCCCAACCATTCTTTCACAATTTGAGCCTGATGAATCTTGACATTGTCATCCTGGAATATGGCCATGATGTGTCTTCCTACATGATTGCTTAAGAAATTAAATTACACACTCCATCAGTTAAGGTTAAAAGATCTGTTCCCAAACATATAACATGCTAGAAACATAATAACAGCAATAATAATACTACATTATGCAATATATGAGTGAATATTATTTGACTATACAGTGCTCAGCGTAAATGAGTACACCCCCTTTGAAAAGTAACATTTTAAACAATATCTCAATGAACACAAAAACAATTTTCAAAATGTTGTTTAATATAACATCTGGTTAACTTATAACATGAAAGTAAGCTTAATAACATAACTTATATTACACATTTTTCAGTTTTACTCAAATTAGGGTGACGCAAAAATGAGTACACCCCACAACAAAAACTACACCTAGTACTTTGTATGGCCTTCGTGATTTTTAATGACAGCACCAAGTCTTCTATGCCATCTTGCATGCCGATTTTCTTCAACCCTTCTCATCAGAAGACGCTCTTGTCGAGGTGTTTACTTCCGTGGATGACCTGGACGTCTCTGTGAGATGGTTGCAGTTCCATCTTTTTAAAATTTTTGTACCACTTTTGCTACAATATTCTGACTGATAAGTAAAGCTTTGCTGATCTTCTTGTAGCCGTCACCTTTCTAGTGTAAAGAAATTATTTTCTTTCTCAGGTCTTGTGACATTTCTCTTCCATGTGGTGCCATTGCTGACAGCATGAAATAGGAAGTGGTTTTAACACCCTTTTATAGTCAGCTGTCTGCTGGACACCTGTGTAATGAATAATTCGACTCACCCGTGGTTGAATTCTTGTTAAATTAGACATTTGTAGTCTAAAATTTAGCTTTGCTCCAGAGACTTTCAGTGGGGTGTACTCATTTTTGCATCACCCTAATTTGAGTAAAACTGGAAATTTTGTTCTCTAAGTTATATTATTAACCTTACTTTCATGTTATAGGTTAAACAGGTGTTATATAAAACATAGTCTTGTCAACATTTTGGAAATTGTTTTTGTGTTCATTGAGATATTGTTTAAAATGTTACTTTTCAAAGGGGGTGTACTAGTTTACGCTGACCACTATATATATATATATATATATATATATATATATATATATATATATATATATATATATTTACACACACGTACATATACGTGTATATAAAGAGAGGAAGAGATGTCTCTGTCTGAAAGAATTAAGCTTTTTTTTTATCTATTTTCTTTAAAATGTAAAAACGTTTAATGACAATATAATCATTTGAATGTAAGAGATCAGTGTTCAGACAAAAAAAAATACAACTTTCAATTATTTACTAGTGTGAAATGTGATACGAAACTTTACTGAAACAAAGTAAACAATGAACATCTAAAGTCCATCTTTTAGACCTTTCAGGATTTTGAAACACTGAACCATTTTCCGAAATGTAAGAATCATCTACTTGCTTTGCTTCTATGAAAATTCCTCTGTAATGATGTAATATAGTCTTTCACTACTCCAGTGTCTGCAGGGAAACAGTTGTCTGACAGTGCAAAGATTAGAGAGGTTTTTACTTGCAAAAATGTTTTGTTAACTAACTTAACCGAAACAAAGACTTCATTTCGGTCTTGGTTGCCAGCAGACCATAACGATATGTTTTAACACTCGGGTCTTTTAAAGTTCAAATAGAAGGATACACACACAAAGGCTGAAATTGATATACTCACTTGTTAGAAAGGAATATCCAGAAGGCCACACTGCAGAAGGAGCACAGAAAGATGACAGGAAGGAGCCAGAGCATAAGAGTCTTCATAACGTGCTTCCACTCTCACACACGAGCTCGAGCTCGGGCTCAGGCGCACACATAGCCGCTGACATGCATGTGCTCTCGTAAACTCTCATTCAAATGCAGATGCTGCCGCTGCCAACGACTTCCTCTCTTGCTCTGCCGTCCTTTCCTTATTTTATTCCTGTGCCTGTTTCTTGACAACAGCACCCTTTTCTTTACTCTCTCTCTTTCTTTCTTTCTCTCAGACTGTTAATCTCTTCTCTCTCCCTCCCTCCTCTTAATTTAACTACCCCCTTTTTCTCCTTTTCTCTCTCTTTCTCTTTTCTCCACTGACAGGCCTGGCTTTTTATCACTTCTCTGCTACTTTGCTCATCCCTTAATCCATCAGCCTACTTTCTTCTCGTATATCTTCTTGGCTCACACAAGAACAAATTCCTCTGCTCCTTTTTGTCCGCTATGTTCCGTGTTGAGGCATCTTTCCTTTTTCCCCCATACTTCTCCAGCTCATCCTGTTTCCTCTCTGTACTTGTCTTAGAAGCTGCTCGGACTTCCCTTCCGTCTGTTTCCCTAGAAATCTGAAGCTGTTGCTTCTCCTGCTTTCTCAACCCCCTCCCCCTCTCGCTCACCCTGGGCAAAACTTGCTTGTCCGTCCCTCCCTATCTCACTCAAACACACACACAGACCGTTCACTCTCTCGTTCTCTCCCAGGGTAATACGAGTATCGAGTACAGAATTAGCCCGTGGCAGCACCTCATGACTGGGAGGAAGGGTTATGTGTGCTAGAGAAGGGTTTCCCCCTTCATTTCAGTAGCCAATGATGGTCAAAGAATGCAAAGTGTTTCAGCCAATCAAATGCTCGTCTGATGTGACCCCCTCAGCCACCCGTTTCTTCTGATAGTTTGAGAAAGAGAACATTCTGTGGAGCTAGTAGTTGTGAGTGAATACATGTGCTGTTTTCTGGTGAGTGAAACTGTATGAATTAAAAGGGATAGATCACCCATAAATTAAAACTGTGTCTTCCTTTACTCACCATCATGTCATTCCAAACATGTATTTTGAAGAACTTGTTTTTCATTCAGTGAAATTCAATAGGGTCCAAAACAACACTTGACCTCCTTGAATCATAAGTCTTCTGCAGTACAAAAAAGTCATACAGGTTTGGAATGATGGGAGAGCGAGTAAATTATGACCTTAAATGATGATGATTTTATCTTCTTTTTTTTATTATTATTATTATTGTTTATTTTATTCTTGGAGCAGTGTCTTTACACACAAAAACATCCCTGTGCAAGGACCTTAGGGTATGGATGTCGTAAATAAATCATCCTGAACTGAATCCTGATTGCTAAATTACTTAAAGGGATAGTTCACCCAAAAATGAAAATGATCCCATGATTTACTCACCCTCAAGCCACAGGTGTATAGGACTTTCTTCTTTCAGACGAACACAGTCGGAGATATATTTAAAAATATCCTTAGTCCTCCACGGTTTATAATGGTTGTGAGGGCCACACACTGTAAAAAGTAATATGTTATATCTACTCAATAACATTGTAGTAACAGATTACTATTATTATTATTAAGTGATTTTCAACAAATAAGAATTGAGTAGGAATTAAATTAATTCCTTTAAAAGTCTTTAAAAAGTTTACGTAAAATTTAAACAAAAATATCTGAATAACAGACAGACGTCAAAGATGAATTAAAAACTCTTTATTTTTTATTGCCAACATTAAAGACACTTGATGATAACGAGCAGAATCACTGAAGGAAGAGAAACACAAGAACTACAACTGACTTCAGCCACCGCCTCAGAAGAAATCAACTGAAAAGACAATAAATCTCTCATCACAAACCTTACTGGCTTTATTTCTGTCATTTGTCTACAGTTCTTTTTGAGAATTAACAGAGGTTTAGATGTTAATGTTTTATTGAAAACATTTGGTTACCATTGTGGTGATCAGTGTTTCCTTTAGTTGGGCAGTTTGGCTTTGCTTTTTGTGTCAGTTTTGTAACAGTGTTTATTAAAGCACATAATTCATTGCAAAAGAAACCATGAACAGAAATGAGCAGATGAAAAAGTTTTAACAATCTTAAAGAAAAATTATTAACTAATCTCATAACTGACCAAAAGTATATTATTGATATTGATATTAATAGATGTTCACTAACAAAATTTTGCGGGCTCAGATCAGACATTCTTAATTTTCTTTTTTCAATACACTGTACGTTTTTTTTCCTTTAAAATACACAGACATACAGAATCAACATATTAATCTCAACAATGGTGACATACTTCATGGTGCAATGCATCCTGCATATCCACCATAGTACAAAACTCATGACTCCCAGCATACATTGCGGCATTGAAGTATGTCAACATTGTTGAGATTCATATGTTGGTTCTGTATGTCTGTGTATTTTAAAGAAAAAAAGATTAGTCAATTTTTCTTTAAGATTGTTAACTTTTCCATCTGCTCGTTTCTGTTCATGGTTTCTTGTGCAACAAATTATGTGCTTAAATAAACACTGTTACAAAAACCACAAACTGACACAAAAAGCAAAGCCAAACTGCCCAACTAAAGGAAACACTAATCACCGCAATGGTAACCAAATATTTTCAATATAACATCTAAACCTCTGTTAATTCTCAAAGATCTGTAGACAAATGACAGAAATAAAGCCAGTAAGGTTTGTGATGAGAGAGATTTAAAGGATTAGTCCACTTTTTTTAAATAATCTTTTCCTTATAATTTACTCACCCCCATGTCATCCAAGATGTTCATGTCTTTCTTTCGTCAGTGGAAAAGAAATTAAGGTTTTTGATTAAACATTCCAGGATTATTCTCCTTATAGTGGACTTCAATGGCCTCCAGACGGTTGAAGGTCAAAAGTACAGTTTCAGTGCAGCTTCAAAGGGCTTTAAACGATACCAGACGAGAAATAAGGATCTTATCTAGCGAAACAATCAGTCAATTTTGAAAAAAATACAACTGTTTATGCTTTATAAACACAAAATATCGCCTTGAACGTACTTCCGCTTTCAGCATTCTTCAAAACGCTTATGCTGAATGTCCTACGCCTTCCCTATTCTACTTACGGAAAACACCCCCCCCCCCCCCCCCCCCCCCCAATAATAAATAATCCTCCCAACCCCCTGAGATGGGGAGATATGGGGATTTAATATGGACAAACCCAGCAGGTTGGGTTAAAGGGCACCTATTATGCCCTCTTTCACAAGATGTAATATAAGTCTGTGGTCTGGTCAAGTTTCGGCTTAAAATACCCCACAAATTTGCCCCTATTTGGGGGTGAGCAAAAACATGCCTTTTACTATATTACTATATTGCTGGCTAAAAAAATAAATCCAAAATTGGTTGAAAAAAATGACTGGGTGAAAACAAGCCAATCCCTGGGTTTGTCCATATTTAACCCAGCATTTTTTAGAGTGTATGAAAGAAGTTAGTCATATACAACTAGGATAGCTTGAGGGTGAGTAAATCATGAGATAATTTTCATTTTTGGGTGAACTATCCCTTAATGAAGCATCGAGAATGAATATAAAGAAACTTCTTTATAGTCTGAGCCACAGTGTCTTTCCTTCCATCACTCTATTCTTAAATTGTATGCAAGCGCTGAAGAAAATCTCATGACGCACTGTGAGACACTACTGCACTTCCTAATGTGATCCTGACTGATGATAAAAAAGAAAACAAATCATTGTACAGCACAAAAATTCTACTGCACCATATCTTACTGAAGTTGAGTAGATGACATTTTAACTTCTCTGACATTGGACATTTAAAACTTATCTAAATCTAAAACTATTTTCTTGTATAGTTTCTACATGCTGTCTTAATTATAAATATTGTTTTTATTCTACATATATTTCAAATACTTGTCATTCAAATGCTTTATCATTTAAAGGGATAGTTCACCCAAAAATGAAAATTTGATGTTTATCTGCTTACCCCCAGAGCATCCAAGATGTAGGTGAATTTGTTTCTTCAGTAGAACACAAATGATGATTTTTAACTCCAACCGTTGCGTCTGTCAGTCAAATAATGCTAGTGGATGGGAACTTCTACTATAAGAGTAAATAAAACTTGCTTAGACAAGTCCAAATTAAACCCTGCAGCTCGTGACGGCACATTGAGACACGAAACGATCACACGAAACGATCGGTTTGTGCGAGAAACCGAACAGTATTTATATCATTTTTACCTCTAATACACCACTATGTCCAACGGCATTCATCACTCGATTCGTTTGGTCTGATCGCGCTCTGACAGCGGCAGTGATGTCTCACGCATATACTTCAATGAGAGCGAGACATCACTGCCGCTGTCAGAGCACGATCAGACCAAACGAATCGAGTGACGAATGACATCAATGTGTAGTCATGAGCTGCAGGGTTTAATTTGGATTTGTCTGGGCATGTTTTTTTTACTCTTATAGATGAAGATCCCATTGCCATGCATTATACGAATGACAGATCACAACAGTTGGAGTTAAAAATCATCATTTGTGTTCTACTGAAGAAACAACGTCACCCACATCTTAGATGCTCTGGGGGTAAGCAGATAAACATCAAATTTTCATTTTTTGGGTGAACTATCCCTTTAAGTACATATAAATGTAACCTAAAATCTTAATGTTAATCTTGACATAGTCTCATTGTGATTTCAAATAATGTTCCTATTATGTGAAACATCACTAAATATTTTATGTGCTTTGAATTTTTTGTCTGCTTGACAACGCCTATGATAATCTTTCCAATCTGTTTGTCACTGATGTGATCTTGGTTAGAGTACAGTGGCAAGCAGTACGGGGCAGAGAGCTGTGGGAACAACAATAATAACCAACTGCAGATCCGCAGAGCCGTCACAGCAATCTGAGGACAGCAGCGTCAGGCCAGCAGCCCGAGACTGGTGTTGGGGTGGAGCTTATAGCATCATTAATGCAGTGGTGTAGCGCAAATCCCCCCCACCGCGAGCCGTAAGTCCATTTTAAACCAGGAAGCGGAGCCAATGGATATCGCACAAGAAGCAACATGCAAACTTTACGCTGATGAAAGCTTAACCTCGTCAGTATTCAAAGTGAAAGTAAAAAGTGACAAAACTGTCTGACGCTGCATTAATGGAGCATATTCTCTCAGAGACGAATTTCAACATATGCTGATAACGGTATATAACTGTCTTAATTTATTCCATTATTTCTCTTGTGGCCCGTACATATAGTGAAACAAACAAGAATAATAGTATTTCGTGTTAAACAGCTTGTTTTTTTTTAAAGTCGGTGCTTGAAGGCTAGCTCTTAATTTTCATTGATGACTGCAGTTGGGAAATATTATAGACTGTTAATAATTTTAATTATAGGCCTATAATTCATTGTATAATAGACCTAAAAAATTTTTTAAAACATTTACAAAGATGAGCTAATAGCCCAAACTTTTATTATCCTCACAGAAGGTCAGTTAGGCCTATGCATTGATGCGCTATGAAATTATTGCGGGGCAAATTTATTACAATATTAATTTAATAATAAATGTAGCCCAACCTAATAGTAATAACAATAAACTAGAAGAATGTAACAGGCCTACATTAATTGGAAATGCCAAATCCTCTTAATATTGCCAGTATTTAATGCTTTTGACAATATCTCTGGCTATCATCGATACATGATCATTGTCTGTTGACGCAACCCGGTTTATCGCAGGGGCCCCCCTTCCACTACGCCACTGCATTATGGGTAGGGTTGGTGGTGGGGTGGGGTTACGCATTAGCGATTATAGTCAGGGCCCTGGTATACTTCAAGCGAAATCGAAGAATGAACTGCACTCTTAGCCCGGATTTTATATTTACTTAAAAAATATAATTACAATATACTTAAAATATTTAAGTTTGGTTGCATTACTTATAAAATATAAGTATATTCTACTAATTTGTGGGTGTATTTGAATGTGTTAATAAATGTAAGTTAAATGCACTTAAATTATTAAGTTTTTCTCCTGGCCACGCCTCCTTCACACTGGTTTGCGGCAGGTAATGACGCCATTTTGTCGTGGTGTGTATGAATTCAAGGAGCTGTTGATGAGCAGTTGGAACATTTGTTTTGGCTGTTCTACAGACATTTTTTCCTAACATTTACCTTATAGTTTTTCACCAAAGGAGAAAATCACAATTTTTAAGTTACCATCATCGAGGGTCAGTGTTTGTTTTAGTTGAGCTCTTGACCCTTGACTTTTTAATATTAGATTTTGTTTGGGCAGTTTTAACTGTATTAAAACCAACCAGACAAGCAAAGTTAAAAGATGATCAGGTGATGTTGGTTATGTTTTCACATAATCATTATTTCATCTGAATCACTAAACTCATTTATAGCCCAATCTCTGAGTTAGATTTACATTATTGATTACAGCAGCCCTGTGATTCTACAGCGGAGGATCAACTTCTACAATACAATTTTTTTTTTTAAAGTTGTCCTTATCACAAAAAAAAATATATATATATATATATATTTTAGGCACACACAGACATCAAGAATCAGCCTGTGAATCTCAACGACGGTGACAAGCAGCATGTTCTGATAAACAGATCAACTCTGAACATTAGAAAACAAGCTACTAAAAAGTCACAGAAAAACAGCAAAATTTAAATAGTGAGAATAAAGAAAATTACTAAGACAATTCAGCTCATAATTTATTCATGCAGCAATGCATGATGGGAGGCATGGATGAATTTTGATTGGTGGCAAGTTAACTTGCTTAGTACATTGAACTTAAATATACTAGTTGTAATAACTACAAAGTAATTAATATTACAAAACATTTTAAGTTAAATGAACTCGAATTATTAAGTTCACATTACTTAATCATTACTTAATTTTTTTAGGGCAACCAGTTTCCTCAAATTTTTTAAGTAAATTCAACTTATCCGGGCTAACAGTGTGATGTGACGTCATTTCGAACAAAATCAGGCCAAAACCAGGTTCTTTTGGAGTTCGTTTTGGGAGTTTGAAACAGCTTCAAAACAGTAATTCTACATGATATCCAGTATAATGACAAGGTAGGGTACTATAACCAAACTATTCAAATTAAATTTAAAGCCTCATAAATGAAATAAAAAAGCTAAAGACATCAAAGAGTAAAAACTGTATGACAAGCATAGGTTATTCGCTCATGTTTGTTCTGCTGTGTCCTTATCTGAATGCCTGTAATCAATCAGGCAAAACAGCTCAGACGATTTGTCATATTAAACAAACTATGCATTGTTTTGAACATGTAAACTTTTGGAGTTAATGCACCCACAACGGGAAATATCATGAATATTCATGTATACTCCACGCACTGGAACAGTTTTTCACAGGAACTAAATATTACACAACACCGAAAAGGTTTGCTCTGTGGCGATTACGTAGGTGTGCGCAGAGGCTCCGCCTTTCACGTGGAATTTTTTCCGGTTCATTTAATAGGTGAGCCTCTTCAGTCATTATTTAAGTCAAACCATAGTACTGAGACAGTGTTGGTCAAGGTATTAAATTACATTTATTTTTTATCATTTTCTCCATTGTCCAATGATATCTTGATCTTACTGGATCTCAGTGCGACTTTCGACATGGTGGATCATGCGATTTTAATGAAATGCTTAGAATACTGGGTTGATCTGAAGGGTAATGTCTTGAAATGGTTGAAATCATACCTTATGGACAGATCTTTTTCAGTAAGCATGGGGAACTGCTATTCATCAAAATTACATCTTCATTGGGGTGTCCTGCAAGGGTCGAGACTTTTTTCGCTGTATATGTTACCTCTGGGGGATATCTTTCAAAAACATAATGTAGCATTTTATTGCTACACTGACAATATTCAGATTTATGTGCCAAATTCAATTGATGCTTTATCAGCTTGTCTACAGGACATTAAGGACTGTTTGTGGTTGTTGTTTTTTTTTTATGTGATTGTTTATTGTTTGTGATTGTAAAGCACTTTGGGCAACTGGAATTGTATTAAACTGTACTATATAAGAAGAAAGAAAGAGAGAAAGAAAAGAATATTTTCTTGAAGGGGACCCAGGGTAGGGCTTAAATTAACTAAGAGGCATGGGGGGCCAAACAAAACAAAAATCTCCTATTGGAGAAGTACGAAGAAAACCAATCTAATGCGGCATCATGGATACCAACCTCAAGATTAACCTTAAGATCGTATTTAGCTGGATCAGGTGTGTTGAACTGAAACTTTGCAGGACAGATGCTCTCCAGGAGCAGGCTTGGACACCCCTGATGTATAAGGATTAATATTATTAATTTTCCATTTTTTTATGTTGAAACTTGCTTAGGGTTGACACGGGATGATGCGCACACCTTTGTGCTGAAGAGGACATAATTCTGCTCACAGAAGTCAATGGAAAAAAACATTCACCATGTCAATATGATTGCAATCAGGAAATGTTGCAGCAGTTATCTCATGACAGATATTATGTTCATTCCACTCTATTCCATGTTCTTCCTTTATCTTCTAAGAAACTCAATATTACTGGTTGTACTAGGGTCACTGATGTGGACTGGTGTGACTTTAACCACCAAAGTAAAGATCCACTGTCCAATCCTATCAGGTCTGGGTCAGTCATATCTCTGAGGTTTTAGAAAAAGTTTTGATTGATTTAAAAGAGGAAGAACTATAAATGTGTTGATGTGAAGTTCTTTCTTTTCATGAGAATTTTAATTTAAGGCATTTAGCAGAAACAAGTTTTGTTTCTATCTTATAACGCTCTTGATTTATTGTGGAATGCACAATACAATATAAGACACAAAGCCACAAGCCCAGTTATTTATTAAGATCTTCTTTTAAAAACAAAGGCATGAGTACACTGTCAGTGAACTGTAAAATAACATGAAGAATCACCTGAAAGAGAAATATCCAGATTTCAAAAAGGGAGATCAAAATCTTTTTAGCCTTAGAATTCCTATAACAATAGAATATACAAAATCCCATAATACTGTTATTTTAACAAAAATCATAGATGAAGTGACTTCAATCCATCAGGTCCAACAAATGATTCTGAGAGAATTTTTTATTTTTCCACATATTTCCTATTTCAGGGATTGAAACCTTGAGGCATTGATTGACTTTATTCTTTATTCGTAAATCTTTAACCGACTCTGCAAATTGAAAAAAAAAACTGCAAATTGGACTTAAAGTCTTGCACTTTGTTCCTTGTGCACATTTCACTGATGCGAAACTGCATATAAACACACACAATGTTTTCCTGGCAAGACTTTAAATTATTGTTGTACATTTTAATTTTTGTTGCAGCCCTGTGTTTATGTGCATTTAGAACATAGAATTGCTATTGACATATTTGTCTCTTCAGTGTTGCATGATATGATGTTTTATTAACAAAGTTCTGCGGGTTCAGATTAACACAAGTGGAAAGCATTCAGTTAATCAACTCAACCAACAACAAGAGGTATATATACAGCAGACTTGCCTCCGTTCATTTGGCAGTTGATCAGCACTCTCCCTCCACCACCCCATCTCCTCACTTCTAGTTTTATCTATTCTTACCACAACCAGGGTGAGTACTCTAGGTTCGGGCCAAAATCCAGAACTTGGAGCCCTCCCCCTGGACAGCACACCAAATACGCATAACTTTTACTCTATTTAATTATATGTAAATGTGAACTCGTGAAATGGGTGTTTGGATTCAGGTAAATAGCTCAACCTGCTCTATTATTTCCTCAGCAAAACTGAACATCAGTCTAAACACTATGGTCCTTGTAGCCGGAAAGATGTCTTTTATAACTTGCAGGCTTCCAGACCTCTGCCTCGGTAGTGATCCAAAAGTAACCTGGAAGGGGCTCAGCTCAAAGCAGTGTTTACCTTTCAGATACCTCATTAAAATAAATACATATTTGATATACACTGAACAGCTCCTTTAAACGCCTGTCCTTGAGGATGTGGTAGATTTTCCCCTACGCACATGACTTAAGTTAAACCGGGTGTCCCAGACACTCACAATATTATCCTCAGGTGACTGCCACTCTGACCACAAAGGTTGACAAGAATTATAGTTACCTGACCGCAATCAGAACCTGGCCTAAGAGTCTCACTCTGAGTCGAACGACGCCTCATCCCCTTTATCACATGGAAATAAGGTCTTTAGTGCTCCCTAACTTGCTGCACAGCAATAACCAGACTCCAGACTATGCCTTAGAATATGCTTTAATCACGGCCGGAGGACCTCATATCAGTCAAAGAGAATCCCACCAGCAAAGAGAATACAATAGTTTATATAGGATAGGAAAATGGCAAAGCATTCTACAATATGACTGGATCTTCATATATCAAACCCTCATGATACTATAGGTAAAGCAAGATCTGCCCAAATCATGTGTGTATTAGTTTGTTGGTTACTCAATATCATGGGGCTATTATATTGAGATAGTTGTGTAGCTGTCCCTTAGTTTCATTTCCCCTTTTGTTATATTCAGATATGATTCAGACACACACTGACTTAAGCATATAAATGTTATTCCTGCAAGGAAAAAAATGTTAGTTATGATTAATTAAAAAATTCCATCAGCAGATATCACATGTGCAATTATATTTAGGAGTGCAAGTGTTATGACTTTGGGAGTTTATTGCGAGTGCAGTTATATTTTACATCCTAATTCATTTATTACACTTAAAAGCCTTTACTAACTCTCTCAGATAATGTTTAATGTCTGTGTACGTTGCAACTCACCCTCAGATACTGAACAGCTCTGCATGCAGTCTGCAACAGGGTTTGCTCCTCTACAAAACAACACTAAATTAAACAGTCAGAACATCAGATGGTCACGTCACCGTAAGAAGCACCTTCACGATGACTGTTATCGACTTTACCAGCATCAGTTTTCCACTGCTTGTCAGCAGAAATTACTTTGATAAGACAAATATGACTCTTCCAGTAAACATCAATGACACTTTTTGTGTGGGATGAGAGTCCTGTTGCTTTTTCCAGCATGAATATTTGTGTTTTTCCATGTCAGCAGTAAAAGAGGAAGCACAAGATGAGAATCATTTGGAGAACTGAACAGCAAGATGGTGCTCATGCAAACACAAAGACACTCATTATGTTTGATGTGGTGAAATGTTACTGTCTTTGTCTGCCTTGGGTGAAAAGATTAGATTTTCTATCAAATTAACTTAACTTTTTTATATTCTGCCATTTTTACACTCTTTACACAGACACTTTACTTTGCAAACAATTTCTAAACAAATTTCTTCCATTCCTGATTCCTTTCATCCATTCCTGATTTTTGACTTTTTTCATCACTTTTAGGGTATGTTTACAAGACAACAATATGCTTAAAACGAAGTTTTTCCTTTGAGTTTTCCACGTATAGACGACACCATTGTCAAAACGATCTCCATTCATACGAATCCGTGAAAATGACTAAAAACGCTGTATTCTGCTGTAATGCCATTAAATGGCGATGAAACAATATAGACTGAACATGTAACACACATGTGCATGATGTCATCGCTTTCACAGGTTCGCGTTTTTGTTGTTTACACAGAGACCGTTTTCAAAAACGTGCATTTTGAAACCCGTTTTCAAAAGTTTGCATTTTCAGGCCACCAAAACGCCGTTGTCGTGTAAATGAACGGCCAAACCGCATAAAAAGTTTTCCGTTTTTATTGAAAACTGTGTCGTGTAAACGGCCCCTAAGTTAGAAACATTTGTTTTAGTACAATTAATATAACCTCAGTCAACAGCATTTGTGACATTGAAAACATTATTTCAACTCCTTTGTTTTCTTTAAATAAATAGAATCTAAAACAAATAAGGAGCAATAAATATTAATAGAAGACTAATAAAACAGCAAAAAATACTGATAAGATTGATATTTTTAAATTGCTATAGTTTTTTGTTTATTCGTTTTCAAAATTGTGTAGTGATGCATACACCATCATGCAGAAGAGCCACAAGTCTTTCTCCTAAAATGTAAGCAAGTATAAATGTCAACAAGAGCTCATTGATATAATTTAAGCGGTCTGTAATTGAATTCCAAACATTACTCCTCGTCTGAGGCTTTCCTAAATATTTAGTTTATACAATGATTTAAGCTTAATGGTAGCCTGGGTGCCAGCCCGAACCCCGCCCACAACATTTTTTGGACGGGAAGTTCGGTCTGGACTCGATCCATTGTGGAGTAATGCTGCGTTCACGTCACCTCGTATTTACCGGAATCTTGAAATGACAACACGTGACGTTATATTCGGAGCTGTTCACGTCCTTTTGGTCCTTGGACTGGGAATTATGCGTTTCCATGGCACCACTATCAACGCCTAAATGAATCTACAGTGGTCAGGTGGTACAAGCGCCCACGTGGTACATCTGGGAGCTTTCAGAAAACTCCCAGCTTACAAGCTGTAACTACGATCTCTACGAGGACGTGAATGCTTTTTACAAGCTAGAATCTCGTAACTACAGGAATTACAAGGCCGCGTGAACGCACCTTAATTATGCTCGGCTCCCAGAAGGCCCGAGCCAATCAAATTGCCAGGGCGGGCTTTAATCGATGATGGACAGGCTATCTGCGGTTACGTAACCGCCCACGTCATCAGAGAACGCTTGGGGAGTTTGATTGACAAGCGATCTAACCAATCAGAATGCCGCATCCGCCATTTTGTCCGTCAAAGCAGTCATGAGTTAGAAGATTAACATCGTTGGAGTTAAACTTGAAAAATTGTGCATACTGACGTCTTTCCGCGTTTGAAACAACATTCATTCTCATGTTCATTCATGTTTATTTGATGCTATAAATGGACTAGTAGGAAGAGATGATCGGTTCACGAGCCTCTTGAGCTGAGGCGCTACAGCAATCTGTCACGATCATGGTCACAACACATTAAAGAGCCACAAAACGGTTTTTATTGTTTGAATTTTTTAAATAACTACACAGTTTGAAAGCTGGGACTTTGTTTAATATCATAAGTAACCAGCTCTGTCTCGTCTGTCGATGTGTTGTCAGTTTCCTCTTTGCTCCACTCTGTGTGGCGTGACAGCGCCACGGCTTGTCGGACAAAGCAACAGTAACTAAGGGGAGCGAGTCTTTGCGAAAGGTCAATTAGTTTACAACAATGATGGCTGTTGTTGAAGAACTGAGATGTGTAGATTCTGCCATCGCGTCCGTTATAGAAGATATCGACAGCGCATTAATTTTAAAAGAGGAACAGAGGACCGCGATCAAGGCATTTGTCGATGGGAAAGATGTCTTTGCCGTCCTTCCTACGGGATTCGGCAAAAGTTTGATTTATCAGCTGGCCCCGATGGTCGCTAAGAAGAGTTCTGTTGACAACTATGCGTCGCTCAACATACGTCACTTACTCTGTAGCTCTGATTGGTTGTAGGTCTATCCAATTGAGGTCTTTCCTGGATCGGTTGAAATACGCCCCCATAATCAAAGCCCAATGGAGCAGTATCAGACTCATATTCTGACTAGAATTGAGTATGACCACGTCAGGCTAGCTTAATGGTGCAACAGTCAAATATTTAGTTATGTGTCACCAGTACAGAGGTGGTAAGCAGATGCAAGACACAAGTCTTTAATATACACTGAAAATAGACACAAGAACAAACTCGAACCTGACTTCAAACAAAGATGACAGCCAACATTGAACTGAACAGAACCAGGAGTTAACAAGCTACTTAACGAAACAGACTGTGACAATAATCAGTAACTAAGGAAACTAACTAGGAAATAAAGAAGGCTAAACTAAAAGGATATACAAGAAACATAGGCACAATGAAACTTATAACCCTGACAATGTGTGCATATTTAGTGCCCATTTACGCAACAACCGGCCTGTTGATGTGTTTCCAGCCACTGAAAGATTAACATCTATAGTGTCCTACTGAAGTTCAGCTACAAACACAAGTATTTTAATTCATTATGGAGTTTTAGTTTACTGTGCTCAGGGAGATCAATGGGGGGAAAAAATCAGAAATCGCAGTCAGTAAATGTTGCAGCTTGTCAAATATTGCATGATAGATATTGTGTTTATTACATTCTATTTCACATTCCTATGAATCACGTCCGGGGCAGTCATCTTTGAGGATCTCCTGAGGTTTTAGAGAAGGTTTTGCTCATTGTATTTCCAAATTTCTCCATTTAAAGGTGCAATGTGTGAATTTTAGGAGCATCTATTGACAGAAATGCAATATAATATGCATGACTATGTTTTCAGTGGTGTATAAAGATAATAATAAACCATTGTTTTTATTACCTTAGAATGAGCTATTTCTATTTACATACATCGCGGGTCTCCTTACACGTTCGCAAAATCGCCATTTTGCGTCGGCATGTTTCTACAGTAACCCTAAACGGACCAACTCTACAAAGCGCGTTTGCTTGACTGGCTTCTTCTCTTCTTCAGACGACATTTTTGTCCTGCAATTTCACCGCTAGATGCCGCTAAAATGTATCTTGCATTTAATGCATTTAGCACAAAGGTTTCTAATTCACAATATCGTTGATTTATTGTGTTATGCATCAGATAAAAATAATTCTGCAGCACACTGAACTGTAATATGAGCTAGCATCAAGAAGCACTGAAAAAGGAATATTCAAGTTCCACATGGTGAGATTGAAAAAAAAAAAAAGCAATTTTTAGCTTTTGAATTCCTTCAAAATCTCATAATACTGTTCTTTTAAAAAAAAAAAAAAAAATCGCAGGATGAAAGGTACACGGACCGTTCCGCATGAGACATTGTTTTGCTCATTGTTCTTCACATGTGTTCTGGACAATGGGCTCCTCGCTCCAGGAGGTGAGATCAAGCAGTCTTTCAGTCATAAACAATAATTCACAAAGTTGTCATGAAGTTTCAGTTGCATCACAATGTTTTTCTGTTTTGTTAAAACTGTTTCAGGTGATTATGACTTTGAATTGCAACTGGAAAAGAACCAGCAAGGGGGGATATACCATCTTGAGATGTATTAATTAACATTATCTAAATTAGCTTGGGAACACACATGAATAAACAATTAGCAATAGTAAATTTATAAATTAATATTAACCTGCTATTAACATTGTTTTGCTAATGTTAACCAACTGAACTTTATTTTAAGGCGTCACCAATGAACTCAAGGTACGTAATTGATGATTCAGTAGGTGAAGTTTTGACCCATCGTGCCATGAATCCAGTGTCATACTGATAATACTGACACCTAGAGAGTCCAGTAGATGGCACTGTGTTTATACTATATAACGTGCATTTGTAATGACTCATTCACAGTGGAGCGCCATGTGAATTATGTGCTTGCTATTGAAATACTTAAAGTAACACTTACCCTAACCTGTATAATTGTAGTTGAGAGATTCACACACAATACTACAAAGTCCCTGGTCAATCATATCTATCTATCAATCATTAAAGTTCAAGAGACAAGCTTAGATTGTAGGTTTAGAAGGTAGGTTGTTATTTTTCAGAGGTGTGAAAGTTTTTGTTGTTGCGTAATGACATTAAAATGCTGTGGAAAGTTTTTCTTCTCACAGGATCTGATCTCACAAGCCCAGATATTACCAGTTTCTAGAGCTCTTTCTTTAAATAAAAAAAAAATAATTAAAAAACGTAGACTAGAAGTACTTTAGCAAACTTTTATGGCACATGGAAAGATTGAGATTAAAAAAAAATATTTAAAAATAGTGAGTAGGCTACATTTTCAGACATTTCTCAACCTTTGAATCAGTTCAGTCTGTGTGAAACACTGTTGTCTGCTGTCTTTTCAGCAGGAGTGGTGTCTGGTCCTGCAGGACACATCTGAGGAGTGCAGCTTGGGAGCAAATGAAAGATAAATTTTTCCTGATAGGGTTAAAGTGGCCTCATGCATTGGTTTGTATGTAGGTTATGTGAGATTGATTGAAAATTATTGAATGATTTTTTTTCTGAAAAATTATGGTGCACTGAAAAAAATGGTTTAGAATCCATTTTCACTCAGAAATTGCTAATAAACTTTACTAACATTTACAAACAAATGGCAAGTAACAAACTGAATTAAATGTGAAATTTTAAAGTAGTAAAACTAAAATATTATTTTCTCATAACTGTTCTTCGTGTTTTAGGGTTCACATAATTGAATCTTCTGCAATAAACTTCTTCTGTCTTTATTTTCTCTAGCAAAAGTGGGTCCAACTTCAAGCGCTTACTCTACACTCTTAGAAAAAAAGGTTCTTTGGGGTTCTATATAGAACCTTTTCTTCTAAGAGTGTAATGTATCCGTAGAGACTTTTTTTATTTTTTAACTGCAGCCTTTCAAAGCACTGCCCTGGTATTGATCCAAAAATAACATGGAAAAGGGCTCCTCTCAAAACAAGTTTTAGCCCACAAATCTGAAGAAATGCATGAATATTTAGGATATTCTGAACCGCTCCTTTATACGCCCATCCCTGAGGATCACCAAGCAGAGATCACGTGGAAAAATCTGAAAAGCCTTGCTAACTCTCTCTGATAATGTTTAATGTTCGTGTATGTTGCAGCTCGCGCTCAGATACTTAAGGGCTCTGCATGCGTGTGTCAGTCAAGGTGTGCCTTTGCCTGATATTCACTGGCCTCTACAAAACAACAATAAACAGTCAGAACATCAGATGGTCACGTCACTGTAAGAAGCACCTTCACGATGACTGTTATCGAATTTACCAGCATCACTTCTCAGGGTTCCCACTCTTTCATGAACACCAGATTCAAGGACTTTTTCAAGCACCATTTATTTTATATCAAGCACCTATCAAATTCACATTACATATGGAGCGTCATAAAAGACCTCTTACAGTACTTAACATTTTAATCATCCTATTGCATTTGCATCCATTTCAACCCGGAAGAGGAACAGAATCATTTGTACATTAATTTTGGAAATATATTAAAACTGTTTGCAGCTTTCTTATCCCTAATGTTAACAATTATTTCATCCAAGTTTTGGTTCTCATTTTTTATGAACCATTACTTGAGTAAAAACATAATATAGAGAGAATATTATAAAAATACATTTTGCAATTGAGTGAAAAAAAAGGATTATATGGATTGTAATTGTGGCTTAAAGTAAGAATATATACAATATATTATAGTTCACATTTCCATATAATTAAATAGAGGAAAGTTATGCGTATTTGGCGTGCTGTCCTGGGAGAGGGCTCAGAGCTCGAAATTTTGGCCCAAATTCAGAGTACTCCCCCCAGTGTGGTAAAAGTAGATAAAAGTGAGGGGTGGAGGAGAGAACTTTCAGATGAACAGAGGTAAAGCTGCTGAATTTATACCTCTAGTCATTGGTTGAGTTGATTAACTGAATGCTCTCCACCTGTGCTAATTAGGTTAATTATCTGAACTTGCTCTTCCCAAACTTTGTTAATAGAGGGTATGCACGTGACGTCACCGTCGACCTTTACGACTGCGGTCACGTCCACTGAGTGGCAAAAGACTGAGCGGCAGCATTGGTTTTCAGCGTGAATGTCGCGAAAGACACACAAAACACATCCAAAATGGGAAAGAGCTTTGCGACTTACTGTACAAATAGATTTAACACAAAACCTGAGGTATATATTTAAAGACTGCCGAAAGCTACAGAAAAATGAAGCAAATGGATGACTGTAATTCACAGAAACAACTCGACTCCAGGCAGAGAAACATGGATTTGCAGTTATCATTTTGTGTGGAATTGTTGGATTTTGAGGTAAAATCATACCGTATATATTGTATTGTTATATATTATGTTGACAACTCATCAATTAAATATTTTCCATTTTATAATCTGTATAATTGGGTGTTTTTAAATAAACAATAAGCTACTGACAAAAACTATAGACTACTATAAAACTATATATGTTTTAAGGCTGGACAATAACATTGATATAAGTGATTATGCAGATTTAAACCTATCTATATTGTAGTTATATAAAATATTCACAGGCAGATTTGCTTTATGTATTTCCCAGCCGTCGAAATCAGGCACATATAAATGTTAGGAAACACGACTCCTGGCTGCATGTCAATATCCATGGATTAGGTTTATTTGACAAGTTGTAAGGAACACATTCAATTCCAACCTTTAGTGTAATTCGTTAGTTTTACTCGCATTTTCACAGTTTCCCCTGTTAAATCCAGTCACGCAGCAGGTTCTTTTGCCACTCAGTCCAGCTGAGGGAGCGCGCTTTCGGCGGGAAAGTGACGTCGATGCATACCCTCTATAAAACATCATATATAAGCTTGCAATTCTGAGAAAATAATTGAGTCAGAATTGAGAGATATAAATGATCAGAAATCAGGATTTCAATTTATATATCACAATTCTTAGTTTCTTGTTAAAGCTACTGTATTAAGGAAATTCTGTAATTATTTACTCACCGTAGAAGTTGTTTAAAACCCAAATTCATTTCTTCTGTTGAACATACAAGTTTTTTTTAAAAAAGTGAGTAACCAAACAGCTGGTCCCCAGTGAGTTCCATATAGGAAAGAAAATACTATGGATGTCAGTGGGTACTAGCAAATGTTTGGTTACCCACTTTTTCAAAATATGTTCTTTTGTGTTCAGCACAAGACAAATTAATACAGATTTGAATCAACTTTAGAGTGACGGAATTTGTCGCAGAATTTGTTGTCTGTCCCTTTAAGGCTCTTGCGCGCATTTAATATTCTGACACGGATTCGATTTACTCTCAACTGTTTAACTTTACACTTAACCGATGGTGTAAACCTTGTGTGTATTGACAGTATTAGCAGAATAAGATGCGAATGATAACTTTTTCCAGCAAATGCAGTGTTTGGCAGGGTTTTAAAATCCCTTCACAACAGACGCGAATTCGCGTCATGAGAGGGGCTCTCCCGCTCCTTTATGTGTCCCAGACTCTCCCACTGCTTTCTGCACACTTCCTCTGAATAAACACAACTTGTCAGTGGGGAAATAATTGTAAATTACAGCGAATAAGATCAATTGGTCGTCTTTAGTTGGCTTGTAGTCTTAATATGTATATATATATATATATATATATATATATATATATATATATATATATATAGCTCTAATTGAGTAAAGACCGTTTTTTACAACTTATCAGATTGTCCGACCTCCTCATTCACTTTCTTTCAAACACGATCCTTTTTATTTCTGTTTCTATAAATGTATAAAGATGTACAGCGACGATGATTTTGTCCTCCATTGTTGTTTCGAAATTCTGCCTCAGCTCACGTCACTACTAGAGCAAGCTCCTGATTGGTTAACGCGGCGCGGAAATTCGCCAAAGTTCAGATTTTTCAACTTGCGCGATTCGCGCGAATCGCGTCATTCGCGCCGCTTCATTCGCGCGAATCGCGCCGCAGGATGTCAATTCGCGTCTTTGCATTGACTTAACATGTAAATCACTCGCGCTTACCGCTTCATTCGCGTCCGGTGTGAACGCACCATCAGAGTGTGCGCGCTTTGGCTCAGAAAAGCACGTGTTAGAAGAGCACGCAGATAAAATGTTTAACCGGCAAGGCTTTAAAACGCATGCAAATAATAAACTTTTGCGATTGTGAATAACTGCATGTGATGTGAATGTATGTCGCTTTGTACTACACAGTATGTTGAGAGAGGCGCCAGGACTGCAACTGACAGAAAGCGATATAGCACGATACAACATTTCTTCAAAAGCAGATCGTGGAGACATTTTAATTGTCCAGGATCAAAATCGCACATCCCTGTAAAAATGTTCATTTTGGACACAGCAAGTGTCACAGCTCAAATGTGCAAACCCCTCCTAATAACAAGCAAGGGGAAGTACCGCAATGGAAAACACTCGGAAACTGATAGTAAAATGATTTTCCAAAACAAATATACTAGGACTACGAGGGGCATCTTAGATTTTCACAAAATTTATTTAAAATTTAATTCAAGCACTTTCAAGGACCAATATTTGTTTTCAAGTACTTTCCAGGCCTTGAATTCATGTGTCTGAAACACAAGTACTTTCAAGGCGCGTGGGAACCCTGACTTCTCCTGTGTGTCAGCAGAAATGCCCTGACTCTGCCAGAGAACATTACTGAAGGTGAGCTGATTTAAATGCCAAATAATGCAACTACCTGGAAAACATAAAAGTCTAAGACTTTGTAAATTGTTAATAAAAATATATATTTCTGACATAAAATGTACATATTAGGGATGCCACAATCAGTTCAATATTAAATAAAGAGTATTGCAATAATTTTTTTTTCTCTCCTTAACCTCTTACTGTTCCTATCATCTAAGCATAGAATAAAAAACACTGATGTTCCAAGCCATCAGAACTAAACCGAACCAAAAACTGTGGTTAAAAGGCTGAGGTATGAATTGAACCATGGGCTAACTTTATGGTTGCATTCCTAATTTATATACACACACATAAATATTGTATAATAATCCTGTTAGTATAACAATTATTTGTTAGTGGGTTTGCATATCAAGAAAAACTCTGAAATACTGGCTTATCGATTTAGAACCCATTAAGTCTTTTACTATAAATCAGACTGTAAAACACACTTAGCATTTCACCAAGTTTTTATTAGTTTCTGCAGGATGAGCTAAATACCAAAGACTAACAGAGGTGCCCTACAGCTCACTGGGACAGAGCAGGACACTGTAAAACACCATTAAGCAACAGAGAATGGTTTCCTTGTTCTTGCATTGCCATTTTGCAGCTCATTATACCAATATTTTCAGATCTGCTGAAACTCATACTAAGGGGCAATTAAATTCTTACATTAACAATTGGTTTAGTTCTGCAATTATTTGTAATTGTCATGACCTCCTGGTTTTATCAAAAGAGCTTACTTTCTCTTCAATGACTAATGCCATTCTGTTGGCACTCACAGCTTCAGACTGCTGCCGAGTCATTTCTTACGCTGGTAGCTTGCCATTTTAAGTTAATTAGCCCCCATCCACACACACACACACACACACACTCAGGAGACCAAAGAGCTGTAACAAACTGTATTTATTTTAACTGTTTATAAATAAACAGTTGAACTTTTGGGACAGGGCAATGAGACAAACTTATTTCTTGGACTCATCCTCTTTGGAAAGAGTTTTCATGATTTCCTCTTTCTTAGCCTGCTGTCTCTCTTCACGACGCTTCCTTGCCTCCCGGGTCTTTGAGCGACGAGCCTCCGCCTGATCACTGCAGGGTGAAAGGACACAGATTAGCACCGTTCTTTACAGCAGAGTACAACCATGTTTTATAATTGCCATGGAATATCAGTTAATGTTCAACTCAATTTAGAAAAAGATAATAGCACAGCAGCTGAGAGGTGTAATGACGCTTATTGTGGTTTGCAAACTTACGACAAGAGCTTCTTGCGGGCCTTGTCTGCTTTGAGCTTGTGTATGTGCTCCATCAAGATGCGTTTGTTCTTGAACACATTACCCTTTGCCCTCAGATACAAACTGTGGTACCTGAAGGAGAAACATGTTAACCATTCATTTGTGTATCCAACATTCAGACTGTACGTTCACTAAGCTTTTAAGGAAAATGGATCTTGCCAAATCTGCAATATGTTCATAATAGCAGTCATAAAATGCTGCTATATGGTTGAGCGTCAATGCATAAAACTACACTAGTCAACATTTGAAGTGGATCAAAACCTCTCAAAGTTATCCTAAAACATTCTTTTTAGGACAACTCAGTTCTGCGTACAGCTTTGATTATCTTTTTTGATCCACTTCAAAAGTTGACCACTGTATATAAAAGAATACAAACTTTTAAAGTGAACAATTAAATTGAACAATCCATCTTTAAGGTGGACTCACATGTGCCTGTCGATCTTCTTAGCCTCTCGGTAACGTTTCAGAAGTCGACGCAGAATACGCATACGCCTCATCCAGCACAACTTCTCTGGCATACGTGCATTCGCTGTACCCTTTCTCTTACCTGCATGCAAACAAATCAATTAAACACACTTAGAAAAGAGCTCTACAACTGCCCACTTTTAGTGCCCTGGATTACAGAATTATTATTTCCCATTAATTTCTAGATACACTGCAACACAATGTATTCACAGCACAAAAATAGTGTTGCATAAACAGAAAATTGCAAAAAAAAAAAAAAAAAAAAAAGTTACAACTGGAAGGCCCACAAGAGACTGCCATGATAACAGCAACTTCTCTGGATTCAGGCTAAATGGTGCAACTTATAACCAAATGTCATTAAACTGGTACACACCAACACCCATGTGACGGCCCTTCCGCCGTGCAAGTGTATTCTTGCGGCATCGGGCACGAGAGTGCACCGTTACAGGCTTCTTGATGATCAGACCATCCTTCACCAACTTGCGAATCTGCTGCCCTAAACAAAGGTAGAAAGCCAGAAAATGATTAATTCATTGAACAAAAGCAGAGAAGAGTCTTCAAGTGGTCTGAATTGCTTACGGGAATTGGCGTTGGCAATTTCATTGGTTTCATTTGGGTCCAACCAGACCTTCTTCTTGCCACAGCGCAAAACGCTGGATGCCAACCTCTTCTGAAGCCTAAGCATGCTGGAGAGAAAAGGACAGTTTTAGATCAAATCACACAAATTCTTGACATTTAGAACAAAGCTATACAATCACAATTTCATTGAACAATTTGAATTAATATTCATCCAGCCATAGACTACAATATAATATATACTGCTACCTAACAAGGTGTGTTGCTGCAGTATTAGATTCACATGTTCACACAAGTAACGTTTTCCTACAGAATAACAAACTATTATGTGCATCTCTCTATTATATTTTATTTATATATATATATATATATATATATATATATATATATATATATATATATATATATATATATATATATATATATATATATATACACACACACACACATACATATATACATATATATATATACATATACACATATACATATATACATATATATATATATATATATATATATATATATATATATATATATATATATATATATATATATATATATATATATATATATATATATATATATATATATATATATATATATATATATATATATATATATATATATATATATATATATATATATATATATATATATATATATATATATATATATATATATATATACATATATATATATACATATACACATACATATATATATATATATATACACATATATACATATACATATATACATATATAAATCTAGCAAAACATGAGCCCATGTGACCGTTTATTTCTAACTGTCACTGGTTTTAGGACAGGCAGACCGTCAAAGTATCCCTAATCTATAAATGGGGCATGTTTGAGCATGTTGAGCACGCTTGATAAGCAGGCCGCATTCACCACGTAGACTTTTTTTTGTTTCCGAAAATGGAAATAAAGCCAAAATAAGAATACCAGATAATGATAAACTACGTTTGACAAACGTTTTACGGTGTACAATGAGTTTAATTTAACGTATCGCGCAGAATTCAGCGTCTACTCGTTTCGACAGCACGTTTAGCCGTCTGAATACACAACATGGCGACCGTACCCATATACGTTAGTAATATTACATCATACATCGTCTTCAAAGGTTTAATTGTGTGCGTAAAAAAAGCGCAAGTAGTTTCTACTTAAAAATATACTAAAACAAAATATGAATTAGATCAATAAAACAGAGTAAAACACGTGTAATATACCGTACCTCATGGCTGCTAGTCAGAGGAAGTCGAATGCCACTGTCAAAGAGAAAGATTTTTTGCGATTGTACCGTTATATTCATGGGGAGGGGGGTGTGTTACAGAGGTAATTTCGATTAAAAACAAATTAAAGGCATTTAATGTACTTATTCGATGTAAATTCAGAAATTTAAAGTATTGTATTATAACTTAATCACGTAATAGCTTTAATATACATTTAAAACATGATATAAGAACCTCGACGATAGGAATGGTACGGTCCACCAGTGACGCTGCTGGGTGATGTAGGCACTCGTGTCTGTAGACTTGCTTTGGATTGCTGTTGATAGAATGGTCACACGGGGGCAGTGTTTCACCTGTTGAGAGATGGGGATTCTTCTGGAGTAGTGAAATGGACTATATGCACGGAGCGTTCTTTAGAACTTCCGCATTAATATAAGCCAGCTCGATAACTTCCGGTGAGATGTCATTTGCTGGTGTGTTGAGCATCAGTAGTGTAATACTTAGTTTATAATCAGAATATAGTCACTTAAATAGTCAGGCATAGCATTAATTTAGTTATTCAAACGTAAGACAGCTTAGAAAATAAATAAATAAAGACGTACCTCAATGTTCCTCCTCGGCTAAATTCAATTCGACCATTAGTTTTCACACTTTTATGTGAAAAAAAAAGCTTCAAAAATTAAATATTTATTGTGCACTTTAGTTAGATTAATTGAATAAAATGTGTGTTTTCACAAGTGTGCTGAAATCATTGATCTTGCGCTGCTCTGACTGACATCTGCTGTGATTACAAAGGGAGAGCGCGGTGCTCGCTTTCTGTGTAATTAATTCACAATAAAAGTTATTGTTTTTCATAAGATTTTGTGAGTATTTCATACTTCACATTGACAAAATGTTTTTTTCAAACCTAGTTATTTTATAATGTTTAATATTTAGTCAAAAACGAAGTGAAAAACGTTTAGAGGAAATGGCTGATATGTACGCAAATAAATGCTACTTTGCCGCCACCTGCTGGTTAAAGTGCTAATTACTGTCTTTTTTATTTTTAAATAAGTGTTTTTTATCAAATGTTAAATTTCCTACATTTTTAAACGTTCGGTTTTACAATGCGGGACAATCTCAGAAGGATGAACAAATTATGTTATATTTTACATGTGGTCATCGCATTAAAAATAACATTTGAAGTGCTGGGGAAAAAATGTGTGTGTTTGTGTCTAATTACAGACACGGCATTTTTAAACAGTCCCAATAGCTTCGTATTTATTGCAATCAATAAAATTGGTTTATTGGCAAATTAGGTAAATGTAATAACTGCATTAAAATATAAATACAACATTAAAAAGTCAACCATAGATGGTTTTGTGTCGATGTACAAGGACTTCAGAATGAACAGCTAACAGTTCACCGGAAGTGCCCGAGCTGGCTTAACGACAACCAGGAAGTAACCCGTGCATATAGTCCATAATAGCTGGTTGGGAGTGTCTTGATGAGATAAGTGCAGTGTTAGTAGTATTAGCAAAAAAAGTGCAAAAAATATTGGAAAGTGACATACTGTAGTCTGGGTAGCTGTCATTTGACTATTGGTCTCTTTGAATTTTTTTATTATTCCATTCTATTATATTTGTACATAGCTGTACCTGTGTGTGTGTGTGTGTGTGTGTGTGTGTGTGTGTGTGTGTGTGTGTGTGTGTGTGCGTTTTTGTGACATATCAGGACACAAATGTGTGTAATGACATGGGTATGACATAGGTATTATAAGGAGAGGGTGACTTATGAGGACATTACCCAATGTCCCAACTTTTCAAAAGGCTTATAAATCATACAGAATGAGGGGTTGTTGTTTTTTTTTAGGAAAGTAAAAGTGTGCACAGTTTTCTTTGATGGGAGGTTTAGGGGTAGGGGTAGTGTAGGGCGATAGAAAATACAGTTTGTACAGTATAAAAACCATTATGTCTATGGAATGTCCCCACAATTCACAAAAACAAACCTAACCTGTGTGTGTATGTGTGTGTGTGTGTCTATGTCTTATTCACATATATCTTTTTTTTCTCTGTGTATAATGTCGTTGTCTCTGTACTGGAAGCTCCTTCTGTCACCAAAACAAATTCCCTTGTGTGTGCAAACATACTTGGCAATAAAGCTCTGATTGTGATTTAATTATTATCAATCTGTTCTGTCGTCTTTGTTTTGTCTTTGACTGTTGAATGAGAGGGCAGTGCAGGAGACCAGGTTTGCAGAGGTGTAAAGTATTTGAGTAAATGTAATTAGTACATAAGTATCTTTTTGGCTACTTTGTAGTTGTACTGTGTATCAAAGATATTAGCAACTTTTACTCTCTACTTGACTACGTTTTTGAACGAGTAAATGTACTTTTTACTCCACTACATTTGTGACGAAAAACGCAATTACACATTACATATTTTACATGGCACCTAACTTTTTCTGCAGCAGTTTGTTTCTGCTATAAAGTAGCGATATCGCCATCTGAGGGATTTGAAGGTACTATATCTTGTGCGTTTTGCCTTTACTCACCCAAACTTGTCAGCAAGGATACTTTATGTGATTGTGAGTGCATTAGCAGGTAGTTTCTTAATCGCAGGTGTTTGATTTATTAGATGAGGTCATGACTGCAGACAGTGATGAGGCTGAAACCAGCACATCTAGTGCAACTAGTCTTTGACTGTTTAATTTTACTTAATATTAATTTATTTATCAGTTTTATTGACAAGACCTTTTTGAAGGATATTGGTTTATTTATTGCCCTTTTGTGCACTTGAGCTTAACTGAGACTTGAGAGTTTGTAGACATTTAAGAGGCTGTTGTAACGACCCTAATTTATTGCAATATTGAGGTGTTCAGTTTTAGTTTGATTTTACAAAATAAACATGATTTCTCATCTTACAAATCAACTGTTTCTTATTTTCACCAGCATGTCTCTCTCGTGTCTAGTGCATCTTTTAGCCAACATTCAGCACTAGTAAAATACTAAAGTGCTGTTAAAATCAGATACTCTAAGACAGTGAATTTCAACCTTTTTTGAGTAATGGACCCCCATCATATTTGGAACCATCCTCAAGGTCCCCAGAATAAAATTTGCTTATTGGTATCATTAATGCCTTTGTGACGACCAAATGCAATAAAGTATAATTTACTACTACGTTAGTTGACTTGTCCTATATTTAGTCATATCGTATTATACATATATTATCTTCTTCTTTTATGGGAACTTGTCAAATGTGGATTATATACAAAAAATCATATTCAGATATTTTATAAGGACCCCCTGGCATTATGTCAAGGACCACTAGGGCAGTGTTTCTCAACCAGGGGTCCATGGACCCCTAGTGGTTCTTGACATAATGTCAGGGTGTCCTTTTTGACATTTGACATGTTCCCATAAAAGAAGATAATAAATGTATAACTGACTATATGAACTCAACTAATGTAGCAGTAAATTACACTTCATTGCATTTGTTCCTCACAAAGACATTAAAGGATTAGTTCACTTTTAAAATTAAAATTTCCTGATAATTTACTCACCCCCATGTCATCCAAGATGTTCATGTCTTTCTTTCTTCAGTCGAAAAGAAATTAAGGTTTTTGATGAAAACATTCCAGGATTATTCTCCTTATAGTGGACTTCATTGGACCCCAAATGGTTGAAGGTCAAAATTACAGTTTCACTGCAGCTTCAAAGGGCTTTAAATGATACCAGACGAGGAATAAGGGTCTTATCATAGAGAAACCATTGCTCATTTTCAAAAAAAAAAAAAAAGAAAAGAAAAGAAAAATTATATAAGTTTTAACCATAAATGCTCATCTTGAACTAGCTCTCTTCTTCTTCTTCTTTTTCTCTATTTGAATTCTGGCAGTGTAGACACTGCTAAGTGTATTACTGCCCTCCACAGGTCAAAGTTTGAACTAATTGTTATATACTTGCACTAGAATATTGTATATGACAATTTAGTTTAAAACTTTGACCTGAGGAGGGCAGTAATAAACTTAGCAGCATCTACACTGCTGGAATTCAAATAGAGAAGAAGAAGAAGAAGAGAGCTAGTTCAAGATGAGCATTTATGGTTAAAACTTATACATTTTTAAAAAAAAATTTAGAAAATAAGTGATGGTTTCTCTAGATAAGACCCTTATTCCTCGTCTGGGATCACTGTAAACTGTAATTTTGACCTTCAACCGTTTGGGCTCTATTGAAGTCTACTATAAGGAGAAAAATCCTGGAATGTTTTCATCAAAAACTTTAATTTCTTTTCGACTGAAGAAAGAAAGACATGAACATCTTGGATGACATGGGGGTGAGTAAATTATCAGGAAATTTTAATTTGAAAGTGAACTAATCCTTTAATGATACCAATAAGCCAATTTTATTCTGGGGTCCTTGAGGATGGTTCCAAATATGACGGGGGTCCATTACTCAAAAAAGGTTGAGATTCACTGCACTTGGGACCCCTGGTTGAGAAACACTGCTCTTGGGACCCCTGGATGAGAAACACTGCTCTAAGACTTTTACTCAAGTCGTATTGGAATTGGTGACTTGTAACTTGTAATTTTCGCTGTAAGGTATCTGTACTTTTACTCAAGTATGGTTTTCAGGTACTCTTTACACCTCTGCAGGTACTAAAATCTCGCTAATAAGAACTGAGTGATTTTAGCAAACAGAAATGCAGTTTTTCAACTGCTCCTAATATCTTATATTTGTCAGAGACGGATTAACCAAATAATACAATAAATATAAACATATTGTGGTTTTCTTTAATAATACAGAATCAATGGGTGTGGTCATCTCGCAGCAACAAGAGAACAGCCACCATCCATCTTCTACATATTAATATTCATTCTATCAGCCAATCAGCGCGAGGATAGTCAACAAGCCGCGCCCTGTTCCTACCTGATTGATTGATGAGGAAGGTGGGCGGAGCTTGGTCCCTCCGCTGAACAGCTGGAGACTGGGCTCGTTGTATTATTTGTAAAGGGAGAGGGTTTCTGCTCAACGCCACCAGGGCTGGGGGCGCAACAGCACTCCGCAAGGCACAGGGAAGAGGAAAACCTGTTTTATTTTATCTTTAATTATTTTACAATGCATAATAAACTGAAAGCGGGCTCTAAATGAAACAGTAAAACCAAATTCAAAGTTTAAATCAATGGTACAGGAGGGTATTATGTCCAGGACGCCTTCCACCTCAACCCAGGAAATCCAAATGGACATGTTCGACCACCACGGCTCTCACGCTCAGGTAAGAGAGAGACACTGTACAGCTGTACAACGAAAGACAAAATAACCTGCTGCCCGCTATTTAAGAATGGCTGAGTGAAAACACAGGTTTTGTTTATGGCGAAGATTAGTCGTTATAAACCGTCTCTCGTTGTGGTTACTTGGCAACAAGACGGCATCTTTGTGCTCGGCTTAACGTCTTTTACAAGTGCTCTGCGAGGAAAGCGATAGAAAGTTGTTTATGTATGAGCTACGTTGTTTTGAATATGCATATTTGTTTGGAAAAAGCTGCATTTTTCCTGTAATTAATGGGATGGCATTATTTCATCACCTAGTCCCTGTTCACTCTGTCTCTCTAGACAGCTGGTCTACTAGAGTCTTGCATTTTTTATGACAGTCTATTCTGTTGATAAGTTACGAATCATCACTGTTAATTAAACAAGAGATCGCTTTTTGTTCAGGTAAAAAGTAGGCTACATCTGGTACTAGTTAAAGGCTCGTCTCATTAACCGTTCTGTTAAAGTTAATTAAAAGTGGTGTCTGAGTGCAGGAAAGATGATGTCAACATACGCTATAAAATGTGATGTCACCACATAACGCTTTCACCATGGGGATCTTTCTTACCCTAAACCACGCCCACACCGGACCACCAGTGGCTCATTATATTGATATTTTATCATCCAGTACATCTATCTATCTATCTATCTATCTATCTATCTATCTATCTATCCTAACTGTGAAGGTAGTGTTTGCTTTCCTAAGTGAACCTAATTCTGAATGAAATTGAAAAAGAATTAAAAAAGTAATCAATTTTTCTTTTTTTTTTTTTCTTTTTTAATTGCTGTTTTTGGCCCACTTGTGATGGAGTCTTAGTCCACCTCGCCATGTTTTCATTTTTTTTTTTTTTTTTTAAATCAACTCTTACTTCAACAAGTCTGCAAAATGTCCATGTACTGCCAAAAAAAGTACCAAACACTGCCCAAAACATAATTGCTCTCCCTGGTGATGATAACATGACTTTGTACAAGCTAAGGCTTAGTTCACCCTAAAAATGAAAATTCTGTCATTAATTACTCACCCTCATAGTTAATTAATTATTCAACCCATAAGACATTCGTTCATCTTCGGAACACAAATTAAGATATTTTTGATGAAATCCAAGAGGTTTTTTTTTTTTTTTTCATCCCCCATAGAAAGCAATGTAATTACCACATTCATGGTCCAGAAAAGTATTAAAGACATTGTTAAAATAGTCCACGTGACTGCAGTGGTTCAAACTTAATGTTGCGAAGCGACGAGAATAATTTTTGTGTGCAAAAACAAAACAAAAATAACAACTGTATTCAACAATTTCTTCTCTACCTTGTCAGTCTCCTACACTGTTTATGTTGCAGCGCTTCCAGGTTCTACGTCAGAACGCTAGCTCAGTATTGGCCTGCTCAGTATCACACGCATGTGTTGTGGCACTCACGTGAACAGCGTTGGCCAATACTGAGTCGGCGTTCGGACGTAGAACCTGGAAGCACTGAAATGTATATACAACGTAAACAGCGTAGGAGACTAAAGTTGTTTTGTTTTGTTTTTGTGCACATTCTCGTCGCTTCATAACATTAAGGTTGAACCACTGCAGTCACGGTGACTATTTTAACAATGTCTTTACTACTTCTTCTGGAGCTTGAATGTGGCAATTGCGCTGCTTTCTATAGCGCTAAAAAAACAACAACTCTCGGATGTCATCAAAAATATCTTAATTTGTGTTCTGAAGATGAATGAAGGTCTTACAGGTGTAGAAGGACATGAGGGTGAGTAATTAATGACAGAATTTTCATTTTTGGGTGAACTAACCCTTTAACAAACAGCTTCCCGATCACTCTTTTTTTTCTTTTTCTATCTACATTTTAGGTTTGTCACTTTTTCACTTGAAAAGTTTAACTTTTTTTGTATGCATTTCTCACCTCTCCTTCTCTGGCTCTGCTCTTTTCTCTGTTTTGTGGTTTATTTCAGAGGATGGTTGATGTATGAACGTGCACCTGTTCCATGCAGGCCACTCATCATCCTTTTCAGCATGGTTTATTACTGTGTTTGGTGTGTGGATGGATGTTTCAGTAGTGTTTCTGATTGTTAGGGCTGTATTTATATAATGGTCTTTATATAATGCAGTAGCGTGAATGTGTGTGACCTGTGCTGTGGAGAGGTGCTCTATCTGAATCATGTCTATACATAGCTGTGAGGAGGCGGAGTGTTGAGAAGCGAGTGTGAATGTGTGTGAACAAGCTGGTTGTGTACAGAAAAAGTGTATTTCCTAGTTTTGTCAAGAATAGGACAATAAGTGAGAATTTAATGTTGCTATTAACTGGATTAATATCATTAGCCACACATGGTCGTTTGAGGACATTGCATTTAAACTTTGTAAAGCCTTCTCTTCTCTTCTCTTCTCTTCTCTTCTCTTCTCTTCTCTTCTCTTCTCTTCTCTTCTCTTCTCTTCTCTTCTCTTCTCTCCATTTTCTGTAATAAACTGGTGGTGACACTGTGTAACTCAAAAATCCTTCCCCCTGCCCTGTGGCACAGCTTTTCTCCCTTAATTACCTAATTAGCCTCAGAGGCTGTTTGTCAACAGGAAACCTCTCATCACCATAGCAATACATCCCTCCTCCCTCCCTTGACATTTTGCTGGCCTTTCTCAGATCTGGTTTTGCAGTATATGAGCATTTCCTGCCACTCACAAACCTTCCACATTAAACAGTTTATGGTCTGTAAAGATGGTTGTTGGATTAAAACATTTATGTGTGCTGCGCTGCTCTCTGATATCCTCCTTGGTCTTTGGATACGGTGATTGGTAAAGGAACAGGTGGTGTCAAAAATGCAAGGAGGTTATTTTCAGCATTGTTAACTGAAACTAAAACTATCACAGTAATTGAAATGAAGCTGAAATAAAATAAAATATTTATATTACATTAAAAACTTAAATGTGAAATAAAACTGAATTAAATAAGTTTAAGTATTAAAATTACTGAAACTAAAACTGAAATTCTTGTTTGATCCAATCTTCTCCTACAGGATAGATTAAGTTGTTAATCTAATATTTATATTTTAGGTTACACTTTAGTTTAGGGTCCAGTTCTCACTAGTTGCTTATTAGCATGCATATTACTAGGATATTGGCTGTTTATTAGTATTATAAGCAGTATTATTAGTACTTATAAGCAGGGACGTGCACAGGAATTTTGAGGGGCAGTTGCTCTGACCTAAAAAAGGGCACTCCCCTACCAACCCCCCCCCCCCCCCCAAAAAAAAACTCACGGCCCAGGTGTGCATTATTTTTCTAATAATTCAACGGCCCGTCGTCAATTATTCCTTACTTGAATCACAGCTTAAATAGTGTTTTGACATTGACAACCCAAGTGCATTTTACTAGTTAACTTTTAGTTAACTTTCTAAAGTAGCAATTGCTTCTCGGGTCGACATTAACACTGACAAAATTATATTCAGAATTAAAAATATTTTTATACCACTTTTTAATGTGTGATTGTGTAAAGGCTTTCGCGAACTTGTTTCCAACACTCGTTCTCGTGGAGGCGCGGTGTGCACGGAGGGGAGGGGCTGTGCGGGCGCGAGTATGTGAGAGAGACGCGTGAGTGAGAGACGCAGGGAAATGAAATGCAGCTTAAAGTTTGCTCTATGAAAGACATTGACAAAGACGAAAACTAAGGACATTAATCTATAATTTTATTTTATTTTAGTTAGTTTTGCCAAACACACATTACAGTTTGGTTATCGTTTTTTTGTAATGCCTCGTTTTTATTTTTATTTCAGTTAACAACAATGTTTTTTCCCACCTAGTTTTCGTTTTTTCGTTCGTTTTCGTTTTTTCGTTAACGATTATAACCTTACTCACCTTTCTGACAACGTTAAGTCGTCTCACCCGACAACCGCGACAATCTCCTTCTAGTGCCGCCAGGGGCGTAGTTTGTGGGGGGGATGGGGGGATGGGGGGGAGGTAACCCCCCCAATATTCAAATCCATCAGTTACAACCCCCCCAATATTTCAACATGAAAATCACTGTAGATCAAATGAAAAATATGTAGAATTCATTTATTTTGTAACAATAATTTTGTTTCAAATCAAATATGAGTTTGCCATAATAAATTAGACAAAAAAAATACTCCCCCCTCCACTGAACCGATTGGTAACGCCCAACCAATGCGCGTCGCACTTTCACCAAAACAACGCGAGTGGAGCTCTACTGTTTGAATGAGAGAGAGCCGGTAACACCAAAAAATGAATGTAGTTGCCCAGTCAACTACATTAAACTGCAGGTCCAAGAGGGACGTTAAAAAGAATAAAGCATGTAGGCTACTGAGAAGGAGGTATGAGAATGTTGTGTAATAGATAAGTACACTCCACATATATTTTAGCTTGCTAATCCATTGCAATTCAGCCATAACTATCAGTGTAACTGTAACCAGTTACCAAAACAGCCGGTTAGTTAGTTTATTTTTCAATAGTGTCTGTAATTATCAATGACAAAAGTATCCACATCGATGTTGTGTTCTTTCCTTAATTAATCTGAATTTTGAATGAATTGGCTAAATGAAGGATTTAGGTAGCTCACTCAATAAAAAAAAAGCGAATCGCTGCCGCCTACTGGCAGTTTCAATATTTAACATAATTTCTTTTTTTTTTTAGAATCGCTCAGTTATGTTAGAATTTGATGAATGATTATACATAAATTTCATAAAGTTATGATAAATAGATAGAGAAGAAATAAATTATCCAGTATCGCTACACATAAAAGAGATTATTATTTTTTTTTTTTAATTAAAAAAAATAATAACAGGCAGCATACCAACGTTCAACCCCCCCAATGTTGAAACCAAATCTACGCCCTTGAGTGCCGCTCATGCAGGCTCAGCTCAGGTGCCGGTCGCGTGCAGCGCTGCAGCCACGTAAACAGAGTTTGCCCTTCCCCTACTGACTTTCACTTTCGGACGGGTGCCCGAATATGGAAGTGAATGAGGCTTTGCGATTTTTTTTTTTTTTTAATCTAGGCCTACGTGAAATTCTGCATCCATTGTACGATTTTTTAATTTATTTTTTAACACCTCGGAAGGGCAACGTGAGTCGAGAAGGGCATATGGGCAGTTGCCCGGGCAACCTGAGCAACCCCCTGTGTACGTCCCTGCTTATAAGGCACATATTAATGCCTTATTATTTTGCATGATCATATTCTACATCCCTTAACCCTACCCAATACCTAAACTTAACAACTACTTTATTAACTATCAATAAGAAATTTATTGAGGCAGAAAAGTCGTAGTTAATAGTCAGAATTGGACTGTAATCTAAAGTGTGACCATATTTTTTCTATTTCAACTTTATTACAATAATTTATTTACTTAGAATGATGCAAGCAGGTGATTTATGGACAGCAAGTAAACTTGGGTAAACTTTTATTTTTATTTTGACTTCTGAAATTCATTATCTAAGGTACTAAAGAAGTATTTAGAGCATATACCACAGCAACTTGTAATTATGCTTTTTTTTGTAAAGACTATTAGGAGCCTTTTATTGTGCATAGTAGCAATGCAGACAGTGCAGTTCTGTTCTTCTGTTTGGTTTTAAATGAATGTTATTATATTATTTCATCTGCACAGACAGAGGCGAGTTCTTAGGATGTTTACCAATATTGAGAAAGATATGGCATTGTGGTCTGATTTGTGTAAAAGTTTCCAGTAAGCTTGCAATTAGTCTGTGTCTGAAATCATAATATTGTGTAGTTAGAGTAACCAGTGCAGAAAACCATTGTTGTTGAGGCTTGCTTTCTTTCTGTGCTGCCTACAGAGAGATATGATTTCTTAAACCGTAAAAAGATTTGTAGGCTACATTTGAGCAACTTTTAGATGTTCTTTACCATTAAGGAATTATGACGATGTTGACTGTGTGAGCCCTACATAATAACTTTCCAATTTAGATTTTTTTTTGTTTTGTTTTGTTTTTGTTAAAGTGCTTTTGCAAGCATTTGTGTCAGAAAGCTTTTGTGCATCACTGTTAATGTGGGTTTTGAACATGTTACAGTGTTGCCTGATTTATCAGGGTCTTTTAGTGCCACCAAACCCAATTAGCCGCCTTCTGGTCTCCATGGCAACGGAGTCTGGCGCCTATGAATGCTACATAGAGGGCCCTGCCGAGGGCAGCCAGGCCATTGGCCAGTGTTAAGGCCAATCAGATTACTGATTCCCAGAGAACACTGGCAGACATAAGTAATTATGCTTAATCATATCTGGACACAGAGACAGGACGTGGAATCCACAGTTTGTGTGTGTGTGTAAGTGAGTGAGTGGGCATGCATATGAAAAAGTGTCCGTTCTTTCTAATTTCCCCTAATTTCTCTTTCTCTCTCGCTAATGTTCCCTCTTTCAGGGGAAGTATGCAAAGAGGAAGAGCCGTTTCAAACGTTCAGATGGCAGCACCTCCTCAGACACAACCTCCAACAGCTTCGTCCGACAGGTAAGACGGCCAGTTCTTTATGAATTGCCTTGTGTCTGTCACTCTTGCCTCAGTCGCAGAAGTCATTGTAAGGTATAATTCCCCTTTTTGAACCATCATACACCGTGTAATCAGGTTCTCAGCATCCATTTTAAAACAACCACATGCCAACTTATAGCTGCATATAGTTGTTGCAGTCATTACAATACTGAGCCTGGCTGTGCTGACAGTCTGAGGTCAAAGGCTCTGACCTGTAGTTTGGGCTGTTGGTCTGTGGGTGTTTTTGCAGTTCTACTCCTTTTTTTCAGGAAGCTCTCCCTTCTTCAAGCCTGCAGGATGCAGTTTTTAATATAGGAACAAACAAATGTGTTGTTTAGATACATGAGCACACATTGAGTATGTTTGTAATAGTACACTACCATTCGTAATACTCTTACTTTTTTGCATTGTGCATTATGTACATTATTATGTCATGGAATGACTACTACTACATTTGCCAAAATACATATCGCTTAGCTAATAGTATAATAGCTTTATCAATTTAATGCATCTTTAAGCATTAATTAAGCATTCATTTCTATAAAAAAATATTTGTACTACCCACAAACCTTTCAAAGGTAGTCGATTTCAGTTTATTTTGCATAATTGTGTACATGCTTATTTCCCCTCTTTATTTCCTTTGCCGTCAGTTAGCGGTCCCTTGATGTAAATTTCTAAACACACAAATTAATAATTTAATAATTTAATAACAATGTTAAATGTAATCTTTAGCAAATCTCAAAATGAATATCCATTTTTCATAATCTATAATGGATACAGTAGAGTTTTGTCAACAGGACAAAAGAATGCTCGCTTTGACGCGTCCTGTTTAAATAGCAAATTTGCGTCTCTTTACAGACTTAATTAGGATACCAGTGTCAGGAACAACTGGATGCTTATATGTTTGTTCAGAGCATTTGACTGCAGATTGTTTTGTATACGAGGCACAGTGTAATGGAGAATTTGCAAAGAAACCTTTGTTGAAAGATGAAGTAGCCAACTGTATTTAATCTGACAGCAGCTGCATTGCAAGCTGCTGCAAGTATTTGATACTGCTTTGTCTCTAAATGACATTTTTATATGGATCATTTTTTCAAAAAACATACATGCAGTAGCGAGGGGACGTCAATATTGTTTCCTATGCAATGATGTTAGCCAGTCATAACAGTGTTGGCTGTTTATTGACAAGCCTTAATGAAGCCGCCCTTTAAAATTGATCATTTCAGACAGAGGGTAAGAATGAGGGTTGAAAATAATCATTCTTCCGCATAAATATTTGGGGGGGGGGGGGGGGTTTGTGCAAAAAACTTTAATGACATTATAAGGGAAACTTAAGGAACATATTAAAATAATTCATGTCATGACCCCTTTAATATGAGTCATTTATCAGTTATGAAAATAATTGTCAGCTTATTATTTTGGCCAGAGTTTTAATATCGGTGCCACCCTAAATGTAATGAGGTCCTGTGATAACAATGTAGCATGTTACAATTTTAAATGTTTTTCAAAATCTAAACAAAATAGCAGGTTGGTTTAATCATTTGTATAGTGTATATGTATATAGTAACCCTAGTAAAAACAAATGTATTTGAAATACATTTATTTCATACTAAGTATACTTCAAATCCATTAACATATTTATTGACATATCACTTAAGACTTACTGATACAAAATTATAATTAAACTTTATTTGGAGTATTTCTGTAATGCATAATGAACATTTCTTAATATTATGCCTTTGTATAATATCAGTCTTTAAATGCAAGATATTTAAAGTGTACCTGAAGTATACTTGCAATAGTTCCACTTTAGCATAATCAAATATATTTAAGTATGTCTTTAGTTGGACCTCAGCAAGTATACTTCCGCACAATTAAAGTGCATTAAGTACAAAATTAGTTGTTCCAATTTAGAAGACTTTAAGTAAACTAGTAAACTACTTAGTATACCAAAAGTACAATTGCAGGGTATTTTTATTTAGCACATAAATATGTAAATGTATCTGTAGTATACTTAGCACAAAATAAATGTATTTCAATTACATTTTAGTACATTTTTTTCACAAGGGAAGCAGTGGTCTAGTATTCTGTTCTTCTTTTTCTTCCTGCCACATACACCTGACATTTTAAGGAAGGTTCCTGTGTCACGCTGAAATATGTCCTCCTCTCCCAAAGCCCTTCTCACAGCCCCTGCTGAACGACATTTGCCCATCCCCAGGGGGCGTCGTGCTAAAATACCTCCTCCTTGCCTGGGATCTTTACCCCCCTTCCCCCTCCCATCCAATGCAGACTGGAAAGGTGGATTCACACCTATCCTCACATATACCTGTCCATAAAATAGATTCTCCTCACATGTCCTCAGAAACTTGTGTACCTTCAAAGATGAAGATATTTAGTGCTCTTTTAAAGATGTTCCTTCTACCGCACAATGCTCTTAGAAGGTTCATGAATATTTATGACCATATAGTATGTTTCCACATTTGTCTGCCCCCTCTTTGGCAGCAGAAAGTATGAAAACCTGTGTAGGCCTTGGTCTCATACACACCCACGCGTATACACATATGAACAAATATACACACACACACACACACACATACACAGTTGTGCTCTTATACTGGCCAGGTTTCCATGGTGACAGGGCCCCGAATCTCCCCGCAGTATGCTGCACAGTCGGAAGAGGAGGAGGCAAATGGATTAGTGTGCTTGTGTATATAGGTGCATGTGTGTGTGTGTTTGGAAGTGTACAGGTCGATGTGTTGATTGCTGACAAAAATGTGTGGTCGCAAACTGCCGGGGTCATATATCAGTCCTGCTGTCGGACACACACACGTTATTGTATTGTTGTGAGGTAATGGGTGTGGCTCTTAAGCCAATGTTTCATAGGATGAGACCCCTGAATAATTGGCCCTGTATCCCCATGGGCTCTCCTGATGGATCACTTTCTAATTTTCCCATTAGTTTCAGTGCCATTAGATCAGGACTGAGGTTGAGTGCTTCTTGGCTCTCTGAGGAACGGCTGGTGTGTTTGATCATGGCTTCAAATGGCAGCTGCACAACAGAACATCCCCTCGCATTTCCCTTTATGCCACGGTCGGTCACACCTGATGCCACACAAAAGCCACTGCGTGCTAGCCACTTCAGTACATGTGTTTGCATGAGTTGTTTACTGTGTTTGTTTGCCTGGGTTATATCTGCTTTGTCTAGAGTGGTATTTCATATGTATCTCTATGGATTTATTGCTAGACTAAAAACACCAGCATGCAGAAAGTATATGAAGGAGGATAAGGAGGGTTTATATTTTTGTGTCCTCAATCAGGAATAAAAGGGTTATATTATACATGTTGTATTTTTATATATATATATATATATATATATATATATATATATATATATATAATTATCCCGAGGTCCAAGTTTGTTGCTGTTTTGTTTTTTATTACCAGTTTACACCTTCTCAAAAATTTTATATCAGTTATATCTCATTATTTTGCTATTATGTCTAATAGCATTATGCATTGTAGCTTTTAAAACAAATGATTTTATTTTTTTTATTTTTTTTTTTATTTATTTAGACAAAAACATATTCAATTTTAATATGAGCCATTTATCAGAATCAGAATGAGCTTTATTCGCCAAGTGTGTTTTTGTTTTTTTGTACATACATATATACATATATGACATGAGAACAGAAGGAACATAAGTTAATTAAATAATACTAAGGAAAAAAAGACTAAGGAAAAAAATGAATAAACAAAATAAACAACAACAATAATAAACAATAATAATAGTAATGATAATAATAATAAGGTATACATCTGGAATCAGTTATTGGCCATAAAAATAATTATCAGCTTATCATTTTGGCCAGAAATTTAATATCGCTGCAACTCTAAATGTAATGACGTCCTGTGATAACAATGTAACTACATTTTGAAAAGTTTATCATTTGTACAACTTAATTGTATTTATATAGCAGTATATAGTGTATACACAGAGCTGGCTAGTATTCTGTTCGTCTTTTTCTTTACCTCACATCCACCTTAATTAAGTAGTCTGTGTTTTTTGCAGCTGCACCTCTAAGAAATATGCCCCTTTGAATTTTAAATGAGCAAGAGCTCTAGTACTCGCACACAAACGTTTTCTTTAAAGGTGCCCTCGAATGAAAAATTGAATTTATCTTGGCATAGTTAAATAACAAGAGTTCAGTACATGGAAAAGACATACAGTGAGTCTCAAACTCCATTGTTTCCTCCTTCTTATATAAATCTCATTTGTTTAAAAGACCTCCGAAGAACAGGCGAATCTCAACATAACACCGACTGTTACGTAACAGTCGGGGTGTACGCCCCCAATATTTGCATATGCCAGCCCATGTTCCCAACATTATGAAAGGCATTAGACAAGGGCAGCCAGTATTAACATCTGGATGTGCACAGCCGAATCATCAGACTAGGTAAGCAAGCAAGAACAATAGCGAAAAATGGCAGATGGAGCGATAATAACTGACATGATCCATGATAGCATGATATTTTTAGTGATATTTGTAAACTGTCTTTATAAATGTTTCGTTAGCATGTTGCTAATGTACTGTTAAATGTGGTTAAAGTTACCATCATTTCTTACTGTATTCACGGAGACAAGAGCCGTCGTTATTTTCATTTTTAAACACTTGCAGTCTGTATAATTCATAAACACAACTTCATTCTTTATAAATCTCTCCAACACTGTAGCATTAGCCGTTAGCCACGGAGCACAGCCTCAAATTCATTCAGAATCAATGTAAACAATATAACAGTATACAATACTCACATGATCCGACGCATGCATGCCGCATGCATGACGAACACTTTGTAAAGATCCATTTGAGTGTTATATTAGCTGTGTAAACTGTGTTTAGGCACTGTTCAAGGCAAGCGCAAGCTCCGTGGGCGGAGAGCACGAGATTTAAAGGGGCTGCACAGCATAAATCGCCTCATATTTAATGATGCCCCAAAATAGGCAGTTAAAAAAATTAATTTAAAAAAATCTATGGGGTATTTTGAGCTGAAACTTCACAGACACATCCAGGGGACACCTTAGACTTATATTACATCTTGTAAAAAAACGTTCGATGGCACCTTTAATGTCACATCCAATATAGTTTGAAATAGTGGAAGTTGAAATTGATTCAATTTCCAGTAAATGTTCTTTTTGGACTTGGGAGTGTTTTCATTTTATATTAGGTTTTTTATATTAGAAGCCATGAAGGTGCGTAGAAAAAGGGAGGGAGAACAAGACAAAGATGGTGAGTGGCGACAGACAGAGTGTTATAGCAAGGTGATGGGTGAGTGGTGTTGCAGAGGCTGTTCCTGAGGGTCAAAGGTCGCCCTCTAGTGGTTTTAGCAAACAGATACCACTTGAGGAAGCCAGCCTATACGCCAATATCTGCGACTCCAGAAGTCACATTTATATATATTTTTTTTAATTTTGTGTACAGGTGTTGCCATTTTGTATTGATTCATTGATATATGGTACACAGTTGCAGGAAATGTGATGTGGATTTACAATTATCAACTAATTTTCAACTAAGTCACAGTAATATAGTTAAGGTTTTGGGGGGGGGGAGCTGTTGGCCAGACAGGCAGAGTTATTGTACGATAATGTTTAAATACTGGCAAGTTTATCTGTCTGCCCAATATATATCAGTCAAGAAGGTCACATGCAGGTGATTTTGAACAAAATGAAGCTGTTCTACTTGAATGAGTCAACGTCAGGTGGAGTGACTGACTAAACGGATGAGTGGGATTTACCGGTAACAGACACAATGAGTCAGGTGCCATTCTGTCATGTAGAGGATTGGTAAAGAGGGTCGCTCTTTCTTTCTTTCTTTCTTTCTTTCTTTCTTTCTTTCTTTCTTTCTTTCTTTCTTTCTTTCTTTCTCTCTCTCTCTCTCTCTCTCTGCCTGTTGGGCTGACGTTTACATTCCCACTCTTTCTGGGACTCTCCACTTCATACCGGAGCTAAACACGGAAGAGACTGGGTGAGAACTAGAGAGAGAGAGATCTGCCCCTGCCTGTCACAGCTAAATTTAACCCCTCAGTCTGCAAATGTAGCACAAGTCCTGCAATTTGAGCCCCCCCCCCCCCCCCAATTCTCTCTCTCTCTCTCTCTCTCTCTCGTTTTACCCCCTTCAACTTAGAAACTGACTACAGGTTTCAGCTGTGTGTGTGTGTTTTTGTGTGTCAGAATGAGGCAGGAGGGGGGTGTTGAGGTTAGCAGAGCAATTGGTCACTCTCTGACACACACGTATAGTCCTCTGCCTAACTTTTGAAACACACACCCATCACAGCTACACACACATTAATACATACCCTTGTGTGACACACACATCACGTTCGGTGTGGACTCGGATCTTTGGGTGTGACGCCGTGTTACCGTGGCAAGGAACAAGTGCCATGGAGACCAACGCGCGGATTCAAAGGCCTGCAATGGTAAGAAACACCCGGAAACATGCAAGTTTGTGTGGGGGTTAATTAAGTGTACTAACGACTACGTGAAAAAACTGCCTCGTACACATGGATCTTTTCAATAAGTTTTATTTGCACCTTCTCTCTGCCTCTCTCTCCTTTTATTTTTTCTCTCTCTCTCTCTCTCCTTCTCTCTGTCGTGCTGCCGTCTGATTCCATTTTGGGCTGGGCAGCTGCTTAGGCCTGCTGGGTTTAAATTAGACCTCCAGCACTGCTCAGGGACCTTGCTGATACTGGCTGCCCTGTACCAGGGCCCTTTGCCTGGGTTTCCATCTGGTCTTCTTGACACCCATGGAGTGTGATTATTTAACAAATGCACCATATGCACCAACTAATAGAGTTATTTATAGAGTTATTCATTAAGACATTATCAAACTGTATCAGGTGTGATAAATTATGCTTCCTCAATGATAATTTCAAAGGAGCTTTTTGGGGAGGCAGAACAATAAATAAGGGTGAAAACATCTCTATGCAGGTGCTTTTTCAGACAGTGTTCAGTGAAATCACTGGCTGAGCTGGCTTTCATAAGTGTCTTGTGCATTTGCAACGCTAAAATGCAGTGATGTAATGTAAAAGAGCAGGTGAAATGCTGAGGGAAAATCGCTCTGTATTTGAGAAAAATCGGGGTCATACTGACTAAAGCTTGACTGAATCTCATTTGGCTCAGTAAATCTGTGTTGTTTGATATGATGTTTAAATTGGAAGACTGCTGATTGGAGATTGGAGATTTGGTTAGTTTGAAATTAATTTATGGTTTAATTTTTAACTAGTTTAAAAAATATGAAAAATAATAAGTATGCGGGCTAAGTATGCAGAGAAAATGTGAAAAAATCATTATCTTTTGTCTCATCATCAACAGGGTATTTGGCTTGTCAAATTTATAGCTGTAAGAAATATATCTCTAAATGTGATCCAACATTAATTTTTTTTTTTTTTTTTTAAGTTTGACGGTCACTGGCATAGTAAAGCTGTGATTTATTACTTAAGTGGCTTGAAGACGTCTGAGAGTCTAGGATCAGATTGATGCAGATTGTGAGAATGGTATCATATCAAATGCATATAAGCAATCAAAATTCTGGGTTTGTTTAGAAGCATCTTATCTTGATCCTTGCTGTAAAGGTCAATGTCATGAATACATACATGAATGTTATCTGCATACAAGTGCTTGTTATTTATCATTCTGTAGACTGTTCACTTAATACCCTTAACAATTCAGCTGTCCTAAAGATAAATAATGTATCTCTGTAGTGCTTTGGGAACAAATTAATTCAGAAATATTTGTTGCACAGTTCCAGAAGCAACTCTTTCACGTTACACTCATTGAACTCTATCTTTTTAAAGGCATGGCTTTTCAAACGCTTTTAAATATGAATCCCCAGTTATAATGATACACTTGCAAGGACCCCCTTAATAATAAAAGGCACCCATATATTTTCTTGTATAAAGACCAGTTTTAATGTGAAAAATACAAATATTATAAGTATATTTTTTGGGGGAAATAATTTATTTCTGTTAAGTTTACACTGTATATTTTCCTGCTCATCATTAGAGTACTTTTAGATGTATAAACCTGAAGAGAAACATAAAAATATGTCAGTCAGTAGATTAAAATAATTGATTAATCTGGGCCTGGTTTTTCAAAAGGTTTAATCCGGATAAAATTGATCCGGATTTAGTAATCCTTTTTTTGTGATCCATGATCACGTAATCCATCTTACTTTTGGAGCCAGTTTTTTAAAGCAACATCGGATTGGATCAATCTGATCCGGATAGGAACTTTTCAGGATCACCAAATCTGGATTTCCAGTGCTCTACGGAGGCCCTAAAGGGACATGTTGATAGAAAGAATATGGGTTTTGAATTAAATATATTTTTGTTGGATATTTACAGCTGTTTAGGGATTGTTTTATGGCACCAAAATTTCTTTTTACTTTAGAGTAGGTTACCGAAAGGCTAAATATGTAGACTAATGTCTGCATTTAATTTATTACTTTAACAGTTAAACTAATCAAGAGCAAGATAAAAATGTGTATGTATATTACATGATAAAAATGTTGTATTTTTTGACTAGTTTTAAAGTTTTACTACATTTTCCTCCTGGAATCCACCTTGAAATCCTACCCCCTGTTGGGATCAGGATAATCCTGTTTTTTTGGATCAAAGTGATCCAAATCCTACAAAAAAGTTCTGAAAAACCCAAACTAAAGGTTTGATCCGGATCAAAACCAAGATTGGATTACGTGATCTAATCCGATTATGTAATCCGTTTTTTCTTTTGAAAAACACATTTTCAAGATTTGATCCAATCCGTTATCCAAAATCCTAGTGGATTACTTTTGAAAAACCGGGCCCAGATGATTGTAGACCTTTAGTCTTTAGAAAGTTATTTACAAAGCAGGATGAAACAGAAATAAACCAAATTTTGATTGAAATTTTTTAATAACAGAAATATGAAACTTGTGGCTGTAAGTTTGCAAATGTATTTAAATGTGTTTTGCTTGTTCCTGTATACTTCCATTGTAAATGGAAGTACTGTAACCATGATTTTTGAGAGAAAATCATGACTGAGAGAATTTATTTTATGTAGTAATCTGCATTTTTTCCACAAATGCTGCTGATAGAGTTTAACATGCATTAAATGCATTACATTACTTTTACCCAGAATCATATTTCTTCTAAAAAATTAGGAAAGGATTATAAAAGAAAAAACATCAGAAAAATCTTCCAGTCATTTATTGTTCATTTCATATAGAGAGGCCTAGTTGGTACAGTTGATCATCCCACAATGTGTGTGTGGGAGAAAATGTTTTCAGAGCTAGTACTAATCCTTCCTCTCCACCTCTCCCACACACTCCTTTTCATTTCGTCCCAATTCTCGCTTTTTTTCTCTCTCGGTCAGCCGTCATCTTCTGGCATGTCTTTTGTTTCTTTCCCCGCTTCATGTTCCTGTCTTGCCGCCACTGATGTCTTGACTAGAGCGAGTCTGACAATGTTATTCTTGTGCAGTGTTCGCAGACTGCTTTCTACACAGCATAGGGAACTTTACTCACTGGAAGACGGAAAATGTCAACTTTGTTTACGAGCTCTGCAGAGCCTAAGCTAATATTATTGTTAATACGTTGCTACTACAATGGAGCCAACTTCATAACATTTAGGCCTGGGATATTACTGTGAATTTCTCAGTGCCGTTTGAAGAGAATGGATGTCATAGACCTTTACTGAAGTGACCTGGTACCGGCCTTGAAAACTGCCTAGCACATACCTGGCTGACAGTTACACAAAACAGGACCAAGGTGCAAATAAATTAAAAGTCAGTGTGAAATCATACAAAGCATCTTGAGTGCTCAAAAATGAGTCACTGAATGAAATCTGTTTTTTTTTTTTTTTTAATTGTGATGAAGTAGTTTAAGTGTGTTGTTAAACATTGGAATTAAAATGAAGATTGGTTTACCCAAATTACCCAAAATGCGAGGAATGTGTACACTCCTGGGCAAAAAAAAGAAAGAAAAGGGCCAAGCCAAAATGGCAAAATATTTAATGGTCTTTTAATGCTTTCTTAAGAAGAGGAAGAAGAGTTAGTGTTGTTGCACTCAATGTCAATGGCTTCAAACAGTTCACGAGTAGTTGAAAAATGTCCCCCAGTTTGTTTGAGTTTAATGTGAGACCAAATATTCACTGTAGGGTTCAAATCTGAACTCTGAAGAAGGCCAAAACATGAGCCTGATGGACTTGTTCTTTTGTATTATTGAAAAGCAACATCAGATCATTCCTCTTTAGATAACAACTTTTCCATTGACCTATCGGTAAGCCCCTCCCCTCGAACGCAAATGAGCCAATGGCAGTTGGGTATCAGTTGCACGGAGACTGGAACTCGGACATCTTTAGGTTTCAGTGCCATAAAGAAACATTGGAAGGTTTGATGGTGTTAATCCTACAAAAATGGTAAAACGATGTACCTGGTGTACTTGTAACATTGTTTCCAGGAATCCTGAGAGTATGCCATACTGTCATTAAGTTACATTTAAAATTAGTGAGTCCATGCAAACGTACAAACCTAAATACTGTTCTCACGTCATGTACAGTGTAGGTCAAAAACGCATAAACGAAGGTCTACATTTCAGTGCCTCACCATATTAAACTGGTTAAATGTAAATTAATTTAATCTTACCCTGCGGCAAATGAACAGTGTTGATCCTGGATGTTATCATCTGCGATCGTGACACCCGTAACATGAGGCTTCTCCTGCTTGCATTGTGATCTGCAAACCTTCGCTTCCAAATTAATCTTGTTACCCACCATATTTATTTTTAAATCTTTTATATATCCCTCCATGGCATATTTAAGTCCCACTTGAATGCTCCTCAATGAGAGGTGGTCCTTCTGTGTCCAAAATTTATCAAAAACATCTTGGGACAAGGTTTTCACACTGACAGTTGTCATTGTAAGACAGTTAGCAACTCCATTTGTTTGTCCGAGTTAGCAACAGTAAATAAGGGTGGCGGGGCTTACCGATAGGTCAAATTGTGGGAAGCAAGCTTCAGAGTGAAGCAGCTCACCAATAGCAGCAGCTAAAAAGGCTTCCCACACAATGACAGCTCTTCCTCCATGCCTCACTGTGCTAGAGATGCATTTATTATTATATTTCTCAGCAGATTTTCGAAGACACCGCTCTGGAGCATCACCATGCAACTCGTGTTTCATTGTGATTCATCACTCCACACACAACTTTCCACATTCTGCCAAAAACTGCATTCTGTCTGATGTTTTTCTGAGACGCCAAGCTTTTTAAGTAGTGCATTTGCTTACATTTTTCTAATTTCCTGACCAATAATTTTTGTTAAGACAATTAAAAGCTTAGTGTTTAGCCATTTTGTGCTTGGCCCATTTTATTGCTCAGGAGTGTGTGTCTCCTTTAGTGTTCCACAGAAGATATAAAGTTATAATGGTTTGGAATGACATGAGTGTAATTTAAAAAAAAATACAGACTTTTCAATCCCCAGTAAACTCTTCCTTAGCTAGTTACCGTATTTCAGCACTGTGCCTGAAAAGCTGTTTTTTTCTTATGTTAATATTATAACTTTTAATTGTTGTGTAATGAATTTCCTCTCTATGTAGTCACAATAGAGGCTTAAAGATGATGTGATATCAGACTTAAAGGTGCTAAAGAGGATCTTTTCGTCGACTGAGAAACCAAAGACTGTTAGTGAGTTTTTTAAATGAGCGCATGTGTAAGAACAGCCTCCCTCCTTCACAGCTCATTTCGAGGGAACGCCTCCCAAAACTCGTGCACGAGTATTGGAACACGAGTGTTTACCACCGGCATTCTCTGTATCGTGTTAGTGGATTCATTATGTCGGACTCACCGCAGGTAACTCATAATCTGCAGTTGTTACTCCTGTCTCCTGACAAAAACATTGCATGCGGCGGCTGTGGAGTGTGGAAAGTTACTGGAGTGCGCAGCCGCGCTCGTCTCTCACAAGGAACGTCATGGCAGTGATTGACAAGCCAGAGGGCTAATCCGCGCACGTCTCTCACGAGGAACGTCACGGCAGTGATTGACAAGCCAGAGGGCCAATCTTTTACGCGATGATCGCGTAAACGATTGGCTGATGTTTTTAAGGCCCTACCTCGTGCACAGATGATGTATATTAATATTATTCCTTTCAGTGCACCTAATAAATAGTCTTTTATCAGTTAGTAAAGACAGTTTCAAGTAATATTGCAAAAATGTATAAAACAAAACATCCTCTTTAGCACCTTTAATGTAGGACTTGTGCCAGAATATTTAAAGCAACACCATGGAAAATTTGCTCACGGTTCTCCCATGTGGTTGATAAGCGCAATTGTCTGTTACCAGTGTCGTAAATACTGTCACTGTATAAGCTTCCCCGTGGGCAGCTCAATTCATGCAAATTTGTTGACCAAGGTGATGGAACCGGTGAATACAGAAACCTTGTTTAGAAACCATGTCCACCGACCTGGTAAAGTAGCCCGTGTTACACTATGTTCTACAAATATCATTACATAGTTTTATTTATTGTTACTCCAGAATTGAAAAGTACAATGACAAAAAGAACGGTAGTATGTTAGCCTAGTTTTTTTGCTCACATAGTTCATATGTAGCATTGTTTGTAAAGGGTGTAATTTGTATGATAGAATAAAATGTTGTCCGCATGGTTTTGAGACTTGCATATTCGATCGTTTCGTCTCATATAGTTAGCTGTTGGCTAACTCCACCAAGGCTACGAGTAAAATATGTGACGTATGCCGTAAAGCAGGTCGCACTCTTCCACTGGCAGTGGATACCGACCCGAACACGAAACTTGCAGAGTGTGGTTGTAGCCGCTAGGAGGCTCCTCAGGTAGCAGCGGCAGTAGAATTTGTCCAGTTGTTCTACCACTGAAATAATTTTAGAGACATTTTTTTAAGGTTGAAAAACTACATAGTGTTGCTTTAAAGCATGCTGTTGTTAAACCTCTGTTGAAAAAAATCAAACCTTGATGTGACAGTTCTCTCACATTTTCGGTCAATTTCTAATTTACCTTTTATTTCAACCTTTTTATTACCTTTTTATTTTTTAGAGTCAAATAGAGTGAATTTTTTCAGTCTGGTTTTAGGAAAAAGCACAGTACAGAAACTGCTCTTTTAAGAGTGTCGAATAATATTTTATTATCTGTTGATTTTGGGAACTTTGTTGTAACTTCTGCCGTTGGATTTGAGTGTGGCCATTGATACGGTCGATCATGATAATCTTATTTCTCGTCTTGAACATTGTGTGGGTATTCAAGATCATCACGCTTGACCTACGGGGTTCCCCAAGGATCTATTCTTGCCCCCATTTTGTTTTCTTTATATATTCTCCCTTTGGGTTCAATTTTTAGAAAACACGGAGTATTATTTCATTGTTATGCAGACAATACTGAAATAATGTGCCCATTAAGCATAATGACAATGCTGGTCAATGGTGCTTCAACTGCTTGTTTGTCAGACATTAAGGATGCCCAATAATTTTTTAAATCTCAACGAGAGTAAGACTGAGGCAATTGTGTTTGGACCGTTAGCTGTCTCTTGAAACTTAAATCAAGTGTTGGGCAGCTTAGCTGCTTATGTAAAGCCATCTGTTAAGAACTTGGGTGTTGTCTTTGACTCTGCCCTGTCATTTGATAAGCAGGTTAATACAGTCAAATCAAGTACTTTATCCACCACTGCTACTGGCTAAAGTTAAAAACTTTTTAAGAGAGTAATACTTGCCTTTTAGAGAACGCTTATAATATGTGAGTTGTTTTGAGCTTGTTTTCTCTGTATGTAATGTCTTTGTATGTTATTTTATTGTTTTGATTGGTGTTTGTTTATATTGTTTTTATAATTCTTTTTTGTACAGCTCAATGGTAAGCGACTGTTGTTTTATTGTGCTATATAAATAAACTAACTGAAAATTTTAAAATTCAGAAAAGTTTCTTTGAATTAGATGTCATTAGAATATCCCTACCATAGAAAAACAAATTTGTGTGCTTTGTTTCTGCCAGGATTCAGATTTAGCCCACTTTATGACCACTGGACCAACAATTACAAATATAACATCTATGCTATAAAAGTCATAGTCTAGCAGGTGTGTGTGTGTGTGTGTGTGCGTGTGTGCGTGCGTGTGCGCAATCTGTTGCTGCCTAGTAAAGCCTGTGATAGTGTGTGTGCGTTGGGTTCCTGTGACCCTCTGTTTCACAATGAATAATTTAATATCATTGCATACGGCATATGTCAGCCTGACACATTCTCAATTCTATTTAAAACATGCACACACATCCTCACAAATATGTGACAAACCTAATGCACTTATGTACACACGCAAGCACATCCATCCAATGAGTCATTCTTGCAGCTGTCCGCACGCTCGTCCACACCTCCCACGAAAAAGAGTCCGCTCGACACCTGAAACAGACAGGAAAACGAGAGGAAAGTGGGGAAAAAGAGATGAGAGGAGTGGGAGGCTTATATAAAGGTTCTGACACTGTACTGTACTGTGATAGTCAATGCCACGGCGATTTGTGTGTGTGTGTGTGTGTCTGTGTCTGCTTTTAAATATATTCATGAACTTACCCAGACTCTAAAGCAAGTACAAATCAATACCGGCATATACGCATTTCTTCAACTGACCCTGTGGAATTAAACTCTCATAACGCTTTTTACAATATCATTTGTTTATTTAATGTATCCACTAACAACCTTCAGCAGTGTGCATGCCTCTAAATCAATTTCAAATTATACATTGTGTTTGATATAATTTTGGTGTGAAAATGCTGATGATTGCAAAATGACAAAACAAAAATATTCTGTTCTGTTTTTTTCTCACATATTTCATTTTAAGCTCTTCACTGTGTCTTTGGTAACACTTTTGATAAAAGTATTGATTGCTAAATTGTTGGTCATGATGGAATTTGTGTTAAAGTTATTCATTTTATAAACAAATATTTACAAACATACAAACATTTACACTGTTCATTTTAATAATAATATCCCCCTGAGATCATTTGTTTACATCCTTGCACATACACAAACTGAGAGAATCATAGAAAGCTCATCTCCTTTGATTCAGGTGCTTTAAGTATTTGCTTCTTTTTCTTTCTCCTCTCATATTCTTAGATACTCCTTTCTCATGCTTGTACTGTACCTTCTGCTCTCTTTCACTTCCTCCCACACTGTTCCTGCCCTCTCCTTCACCCTGTTCTTCATTCACAAATAGTTTGCATATCGTATGATAACTCGTTGTGTGTGATCATTTGTGCTACTTCTCTTTTGGCCTGGTGGAAGAAGAGATGTAAAATTGTGATTGTGTTTGATATTAGATGAGGAATACTAATTAAAAAAGAGCTTTTCCAAACACTGTGCCAAAGGCTGTTAACATAGATTCACCCTCAGTCCCTTCCTCCCTCTCACTCCCTCTCTCTATTCTCTGGCAGGGCTCAGCAGACTCCTACACCAGTCGTCCTTCAGACTCTGACGTGTCTCTGGAGGAGGACCCTGAGGCTCTCAGGAAAGAAGCCGATAGACAAGCTCTTGCCACCCTAGAGAAGGCTAAGGTGTCTTACTTTTATCTTCTTTCTTTTTCTCTCTTTTTCTCATGGGTCTATTATTCTGACTCTGCCCTGAGTGATGCTAATATACTTGATTGTAGAAAGAACATCTTTTTGAGAGGCTTAACACCTCATAAACAGCTGTATGATTAACTAGATTAAAGTTTGTTAAAGTATTAGTTCACTTTCAAATGAAAAAAGCTTTATTCACCCTCAAGCCATCCTAGGTGTAAATGACTTTCTTCTTTCGGATGAACACAACCAGAGATATATTAATAAATATCCTGACACATCCGAGCTTTATAATGGCAGTAAGCCTTACCAAACGAGCATGAGCTGAAGACATCCACATCCATCCATCATAAACATATTCCACACAGCTCCAGGGGAGTTAATAAAGGCCTTCTGAAGCGAAGCAATGTATTTGTGTAAAAAAAAAAAATCCATATTTAACAAGTTATGAAGTAAAACATCTAGCTTCCACTAGACTGCCTTCCATATTCAAGTTATGAAGAATGTGTAAAACTCTAGCAGTTCAAAAAGCTTACGCTACGTCATACGCCTTCCCTATTAAACTTACGGAAAAAGTGTAACTGACGCAACTTGAATACAGAAGGCAGAGACCACGTGCAGCTGCTACTGCTGCATAAAAGCATGTCTTCGGATGTGACAGACGAGAAACTCTACTCGCACTCCAATAAAGTTAGCTCACCAGTGTAGAAGTTTTTTAGATTCCTCGAAAATGACTCGTTAATCAGCCCAGACTGCACAATCAACAGTGAGTGCAAAAGGGGGCAAATCCGCCAACCTGTACACCCACCCCCGCCTACGTTATCTTGCAGATTTGGCCACTGTACAGAGAGTAAGTTGCAATTGTTTTGCTAGTCCTGAAACAGAAAATTATACATTAACCTCTTCACGGTTTATTTTGTGTGCTGATTTGGATAAAAACTTATGGATTATATGTTTACTTCAAATATCTTTAGATAGCAGAATTTTTTCTATTTTTCCCAAAATAGGGCGATGTGTGAGCATTATGGAATGCTAAACTCTCGCATAATTTCTGTTTTATTCGTACTCGACGCCAGAGGGCGAAATCGTGAGATTCATGGGAGTAATAAAACTTATGACATTCCAGGAAATCCCTAATATGGACAAAGACACCTAAATATCGCATGTTGTAGCTGAAAAAAACACAAATAAGAGACATTTTTGACCGATTAAACATGAAGAGAATTAACACACCGTTGCGACAGTATATGGTTTATCTGTGTTCTTCAAGCCATCTCGAGTATTTTCAAAAGGATAATGTATATTTATAATGCAATGTCAATCGACGTGGCCTTTATCACTGTATACAATACTATAAAGTAATATAATTTCTGCCTCATTCTGTGATATGAAGCCATGTCAGTTCACAGAAGGAAGTTATTTCTGCACTATTATTCCAACCTCTTCACTGTATATATGATCACGTCCATATGTTAGCTGTAAATCCAATCACATGACCTGTGTCCTTCCTTCTGCTCTGGATTGTTTCACTCTGTGTTTTAATACTCACTTTCACCTCCATTTATCTTTCTGAAGACCAAGCCTGTAGCGTTTGCGGTGAGGACTAATGTTGGCTATAACCCAGGCCCTAATGATGATGTGCCGGTTCAGGGCATGGCCATCTCTTTTGAACCCAAAGACTTCCTGCACATCAAAGAGGTTAGACAGACACATTTCCATTTAACGGTTCAGTAAAATGACACATCACAGACAGCAAATTTCTGAAATATCAAAATATCTTTAATCTAATTTATGCATCACTGTATTTATAGGTATATGTAATCATACACTTGGGGAAAAAAGGTTCAGTAGTGTTTAATATAATCTCTAGGGTTACTTTAATGTTTAACAGATTATTCACATTTTTCTACTGATAAAGTATGTTTATGAGCCGTTTAATCTGCGGCGTACACACAATTTAGAGGCTGTGTGTTCACTTGTGTATTTTTGTATGTTTTTCTGTTAACAGAAGTATAATAATGACTGGTGGATCGGACGTTTAGTGAAGGAAGGATGTGAGGTGGGGTTTATCCCTAGTCCAGTGAAGCTTGAGAGCACCCGTCAATTACAAGAACAGAGAATGAGACAGAACCGCCTTAGCTCCAGGTAACAATATTACTGTTTTTACTGTATAACAGACTTCTTTTAAAAACATTCAGAAATTGTAATGTTTCCAAACTTTTTTACAGGGTACCGTATGTTTTAACTACTTTCCGTTGATCTCTCTATTTATTTACCAGTAAGTCCGGTGGAAGCTCTAGTCTGGATGTTGCCACAGGTGCCCGGAGGCCCACTCCACCTGGAACAGGTATGATCAGACAGTAATGCTGTGAGTTTTTGGTACACTTTGGGTACTCATTGAATACAACGACAGTTAGGTAGAACGTCCCCTTAGGATCCCCTCTACCCTCCTCTCTTCCCTCTTATCACTCATCCTTCTAGTCTGTTGTTTTCTTCCTTTTCTCTTTATCGTCATCATCATCTGTAATTGTAGCTCACGTTGAACTACCTGTGGTTTATGTGATCTGTCATGGCTGTGTCAGCTCTTGGAGTTTCATGATTTTGTAAGTGAGGCAATGCAGGTGAGGCAATGCATCCTCAAAAGAACTGAATGAAAAGAAATTATATAATGTTAATACACCAATCTACTTGAACTACTACAATCTGCGCTGTACCATAAGTGTACTGATAACCACCATAATAATACAGGTGGTAAAACAAAAAGCCATATGATGAATCAGAGTTTATCGTAAATGGCCTGTCCATAAAACATGTCCAGTACTCAAATTTAGATGGTGCACAGGGTCAAACACATATAGAAACAACACCATCAGGGTACCACACGTCACACTAAAATAATGCAATAAGCATTGACTAAAAAACATACACAAAAATTTGAAGAAACAAATTTATTTCAATAAATCTAATTATATGTGATGTGTCACGTATAAACTTCCTGGAAGGTCCTTTTACTGTTTTTCTCTGTAAATCATACAATAATTCATAGTATTTATCTGTATCTGTATAAATTTGATTTTACAGTATAATGTAATTTTAGACAATTTTCCTTTTCTTTTTTTCCCCCATATTGATAAGGTAACTAATTTGACCGTTTTTTACTATCGCATTTTTACAGGTTTTTTTTTTCTTGGATATTGTTTCGGAATCAATGTAAAAAAATAAAACTTGATGAGACTTTCATTGATTTATTTTAATAAACAGTATGTTCATTTGAACATAAAAGTATTATATAATATTATTTGTTTGTTGTTAGTGCGGTAAATTATGTTCCATAGTCCTATTAACCGTAAACATCAAATGAAACTGGAACATGAATTTATAATTTATTTAAAAACTCAAACTCAGAGAAACTTCACAACACACGCCACTGTTTGTACTTCTTTAAAAGGTTGTTACTTTTTTGCTTTTCCTCATTTTTAAAACACCTGTGTTCTTTTCATCGCTTTTCTGACTCAGCAAAATCTGTACATCATGCTGCTGTTCTTCCTCTCTTCCTCATCTCTCATTTTTATGTCCGTTACCCTTGTTTCCCACTTCTTTCGCTCTCTATTTCCTCCTCTCTCTTGTTCTATCCTTTCATTAAAACCCACCCACCTCCCAATCGGTCCCCTAGCTGACTTGTCCACTGGGCTTTATGACGATACTTTGGATTCGGATGTTGAGGAGGTGGAGCCTGCCGACACCCGTGACCAAAAGGGTGTGGGCGGAAGTGTCACCTCCCCTCAAGGCAACCTACCCCGCCTCCCTTTCTTTAAGAAGGTAACCCCTGGTGAAATCCCTAGAATGCATCAATAGTCAGCCTCCTTCAGATGTGACTAATAATCAGACTCCTTCCTAACCGAGCACCTTCTGTGTTTCTGAAACATGTGAAAAAACTTCTGTTCGTGTGTGTTTGTTTGTGTTAAAATTCACATTTAAGGGACTGAGTCAATGCATTATTAAAAGGATAGTTCAGCCAAAAATGAAAATTCATTCATCATTTACTCATCCTGTATGACCCAGGTTGCCAGAACAGACTGTATATATATATATATATATATATATATATATATATATATATATATATATATATATATATATTTTTTTTTTTTTTTTTTTTTTTTTTTTTTTGTATAAAATTGTCACTGAAAAAAACTCAAATCTAATTTATGTGATTTGAATATGCGCATATTCAGATTTGTTGTGTTGTGATCAGTAACAAAAGATCCAACGAGATCCAGTGATGTTTGGCATCATTCATGTAAAACCAGCCCTGACACATAGTGGCCTATTTGAATGAGTTCGGAGAACTGCACCAGATAAGACTTTTATCAAAAAATAACAGTGTATATTTTAGGGTAAAGCTATCATTTGGTTTTCAGAAGACTTAGTGCAGTCAGACTTTTATGGTATTTTATTGGTGCTGTGTATCATTTCTTCAAAACCTTTTTGTGGGAAGTCATGCAGGTTTGGAACAGCATGAGGGTGAGTAAATGATGACAGAAGGTCCATTTCTGGGTGAATCTAGAAGACTAACAAATCCAGTAATTTGAGCTAAGACTTGTGAGACTGTGTTTATGCTGGGAGAATTTTACTTCAGATCAACCTGAATGATCAGTCAAGCCACAACTTATCTAATTCTTTAGAAGTTCAATCTTTTCTTCATTTGGCCACATCTGAATTTTTTTATTAATTTCCTCCCAGCATCCTAAATGTATTAACAGTTTGTCACTAACAAGCTTCTGTTTGTTTGCTTGCTTGCCTTCTCTCTCTTGCTGCGTGTGTGTGTGTGTGTGTGGAATGATAGGTGGGCCTGCCAAACAGAAACAGAAATCGGTGAGTCATAGCAACAAACTTTTTGTTTTGTGTTTGTGTCTGTGTACTTGTTGTGACGATATCTGAGTCTTTGGGCTATTGTCATTGTGTCCCTGCATCAGCTCAGCAAATACTGTGAATATATTTCAGAAAAGACAAATTCTTCTATGCTAGTTCACTTCTGTAAAGGCTTAAATGTGAATTGTTGTGGCATATAGACACAGGATTTCTGTACACAGTCCTGTGTACAATAAAATTGTTCAGAAAAGGGAAAGAAACGTCAGGCTGTATTAGTCTTAGAGCTCTACGGGACAATGTAAATCTCATTCAGATTGAATCAAGAAATGAATGAATCTGGCCCATGTGTCCACCCACATGTGTGGACGTACTGCCATCCTCTTACACATGCACGCAAGATGAGGCAAAAACACCCTGACAGGTTTCCACGGTTTCCGTTTCCATTACTATTCTGTGAAATAGAGAGTAGCCCACGCATGTTACTGCTGTCACAATGGCTACCGACACACAATCACACATGCACAGACGCCCGACTAGGAGAATTAGAGTATTCGAAATGATGACATTATATTGCAGTTAGATATTCAGATTGTTCACAACTCTAGCTAGCCCACTGAAACTTTTGGTCAGTTTTTTTTTTATTATATAACAGGGAAAGAGGAGTGGGAGGATCTCTGTCTCTGTTTTTCTCACACACACTTGTGGAGAGAAAGTGGAGGACCCTTAGCAGGACATGAAGAGGTCTTATCTTAGATTAAAGTGATGGTCTGTCAGAGGAGGGAATGGGAGCTGGGCATCCTAAAAACTGTTCTTTATAATTCTCTATAAAGAGTTATAGTTATGTATAAGAGCATACAGTTAAAAAAAAATACATGGCTGAAATTATGATAATTTTATCCCTTTATGGACTGCCACTGCTAAGAATATCAGAGAGATAGGGAGGGGTGGGGGAAGAAGAAAGTGATTAAAAACAAAAGCTGGAGAAGAAATGTATATATAAATCATGATTTGTTTTTTTGTTTGTTTTTTACGTCACTGAAGAGGCTTTATTTTTGTGTGTGAACTTTCAGATGGAACATGTTCCTCCTTACGATGTGGTGCCTTCCATGAGACCCATTATTTTGGTGGGACCATCCCTGAAAGGCTACGAGGCAAGACAATAGATCTCTCTCAAAAACTGTCAATTTTTCATTTTAGCCATGCTGTTCATCTTGTTCAGGTCTGTGTTTGTTACGTTGCAGGTGACAGATATGATGCAGAAAGCTCTCTTTGACTTTCTAAAACACAAATTTGAAGGCAGGTGGGTATTAAAATATGCATGTCATGGTCATAATGAAGATATGAAATATTAATTCCTTTTCCTCGTCATGAAATTGGGCAAGATTTATGTTATCAAAGAAACTGTTAATATCGATGGCAAAGTTCTGTGTGGATTATTAATGCTGGAAATATACTCATGCTGTATTTGGCTGCATGTCATGGTTATTTGTTGTTTGTTCTAGAATATCCATCACCAGGGTGACAGCAGACATCTCACTTGCCAAACGTTCCGTTCTAAACAACCCCAGCAAACACACGATCATCGAGCGCTCCAGCACTAGATCCAGTCTGGGTATGAAACACACCTGCACACAAATGTGAAACTGCATCTGAAAGAGCTCCCTCATGTGGTCGTAAAGCCTGAGCAGACTGAACATGTGGTTTAGCAACAGGCTGAATGACCAAAATCAACAAATATTTTGGATTCATGTTAGTCCACGCAGACACTTAAGACCAAAACAAACAAAAAAAATGAAGCAAATTTCAAAATCCAAAGCTGTTCACATTGAGAGCAAAACAAACAGTCTCTTTGATGAAATGAATGAAATGCATTCATTCTGGTATTATAGCTGGTATAGAGAAAAGAAGATAATCACACTATTTAAGTGATTTCATATAGGAAAAAGTCAGACAAAGAGATAAATAAACTTTTTGGTGAATATGTGCTCTCTGTGCGAATAGAGATTTTGTCAAGCAAGCCCTGTCAGTTTTCACTAGTGTACACTAGTACACATTCTCTCTGTTTCATAAACATTTTTCTTAGTGTTTCCTCCTCTTGCTCTGTTACGTCATGTCTGATGTGGCTTTTTTCTCTTTTTCACCCTGTTCTCTCCTGCCACACCCTCCCACCACACATTTCTTCCCTCTCTCTTTCTCTTCACCTCAGACGTACTGGGTACGTATCTTATCATCCCACCCTTTTCCCCTTCATGACCATCCATCTGTTGATTCATTTATCTCTCCATCCATTTATCTAACTCTACATCCATCTGTCCTTTTACTTAACCCTCTACCTTGAGTTTGGTGTGAACAGTCTTAACTTGCCGGCACAGATGTGGTGTTATTAACTAAAGCCGCTTTTCCACTGAAATTACCCAGAACAATTTGTCCCAGGAACTTTTTTCCCCCCAGACCTGTTACTGTCTGTGTTTCCATTGCGGTCTAAAGTACAGTGAAGATTAAGTCCGGTGACGTAGGACTGCGCAAACGTTTTCAGTTCCAGCTGGATTTCGTCCTCCGCGTTTAAGCTTAATAAAGCCTGAACCTTGTCGTCGGTTCGTCTGTCGTGTTTTTAAACTCCACTGTTGATTTGAATAGCAAAAAACTCTTACTGCACACACTGCAACAAACTTTTTAAAAATGGTGGTTGAAATAAAATGCTGCGTGGATTCAACCAATCAAAATGCTGCGTGAACTCAACCAGTCAGCATGTTCAGCACCCATGTCCCACTCCCAAAAGTTCCAGAACTTTGGAAAAGTACTATCTAGCGAGTAGGTACTTTCTGAGGGGGAAGTTTTTACCCGGAACTTCATTTAGACACTGGTTCCTGCGGTCGAAACACACAGAGTACCGCTCCAAACTCTCTAGTTCCTGGGGAAGTTCCTGCGGTGGAAACACGGCTTAAAAGTAACCATAATACCAATTTAAATACATACGTTCTGTCTTGAAACTCTGAATGGCGCTGGCTGATAGGCCCTTAACTCAATCTGCTTAGCAATCACATTGTTTTAAAAGGGCACAGTTGATTGGTTCCTGTTCCATCAGCAACCAGTGAGCTTGCTGCTCAACTTTCAAATACTTGATCAGTGTTTGCTGTAGCAGTTAGCAGCGCGCTTTCAGAAACTCTCCACCTTCCCCAGCTCCACCTGGCTAGATCTGCTATGAGTAATTCATGTATACTATATTGTGCAGCATCAGTCTTACATGCTCACAGCAGCTTGTCTGTGTATGTATTGGCAGTAGCAAATCCCACATTTGGGCTACTACAGCGTAGCAGATCTATTCTGCCAAGACCAAATACATTTACATTGTCATATCCATTACTATGTTAAACACTCCGAGAGTTGTCATGACAGGACTACATTTTTCAGTAGCTCAACTGTTTTGAAAGTGTAGCTTTTCCGATAAAAATGTATTGTTGCCAACACATAGCGTGTAGGGTAGTGGTAAAGTTTTTTTTGTCACATTGTATTGTGCGCATAGCCTTAAAATTGAACAACCTGAGACAACAATCACAATAAAACATTCCTAGTAATTTTTCTCTCTTTCTCAAGTCATATTCATTTATTTATACCCCTGTGACAGGCATCTTATGTTATATTAAGTGACAGTGGGAGAAAACGGGACATCTGTGTGTTGGTATTGTTTACATGACTGAAATTAGGAATCCTGCGTAATATCTTAAGATATTAATAATTTCAGTGATTTGATGAAATTTACTACCATTCAAAAGTTTGGGGTTAAAAAAAAAAAAAAAGTAATACTTTTATTTTGCAAGTAAGCATTAAATAGATCAAAAAATGCTGTTCTTTTGAACTTTCTAGGAATCCTAAAAAAATAAATTGTAATAATATTTCACAATATTGCTGTTTTACTGTATTTTTGAGATACAGTATATATATATATATATATATATATATATATATAAATAAATTAAATGATGCATTCTGGATAATTTAAGAGACATTGCATCTTAAATAGCACAACTTACATTTCATTTTTTAAATGGTAACATGACTAAAAAGTATGGTTTGCAGATTTTTTTACACTCTGAAAAATTGACTAAATGCATTGATTCTAACTCACTGTAAAAAGTGTGATGCCACTTCACATATAGCACTTCACACCCACACATATCCATGCGCAAACACATATACTGATCTACAGCTAACTGCAGCTTTCTACAGTCTGCCATGGATCAATGCAGAAAGCTGCACATAGCATGCAACCACTATTCTGTAAACTACTATCATACTGTTCAGTGTTCCATTTACTTAAAGTTAAATGGAACTAAACAAGCACATGCACACTCTCATACATGCATATATCTGAGCAGACCATAATAACACCCACGTGCATGATATGTACTAACATGGGTTTGATTGTAAAATAAAACTGTGAGGTAAGTCTTCCTGAAATTCATTGTTTATATTCCAGATACGTTATCTCAAAACACGTATTAATACCATAATGCTGTTTTTTCATTATTTTATGTAAGATAAAAATTAAGAATATTCATTTTGCAGTGTATAGATGAAAGATGAGATGCAGTCATGAGTGTGTATATATGTTGTATATTCGTAAATGATTACTTTTTTTTTTTTATCTGGCAGCTGAGGTACAGAGTGAAATCGAGAGAATCTTTGAGCTGGCACGGACACTTCAGTTAGTGGCTCTGGATGCCGACACAATCAACCATCCATCTCAGTTGGCCAAGACGTCACTGGCACCTATCATAGTCTACATCAAGATTGCCTCTCCAAAGGTAAATACTAGCTACAATACACAAAACCATTCAAAGGTTTGGAGTCAGTACAATTTTTGTAATGATTTTGAAAACAAAAAGTCTAATTTGATCACCAAGGATGAATTTTTTTTTTTATTATTTATTTTAATTATTTATTTATTATTATCAAAAATATAGTAAAAACAGTTTGTGCAATACTATTACATTTAAAATAACTGTTTTCTATTTTTATTTAATTTATAATGTAATTTATTGAAGTGAAGGCACAGCTGAAGTTTAGCCATTACTCCAGTCTTCAGTGTCACATGATCCTTCATGATTCTTTATTCAAAAAACATATATATTTTTTTTTTTTTTTCAAAAAACATAATTTATTTTAAATAGAAATTGTTACATTATAAATGTTTAATGTCACCTTTGATCAATTTAAAGCATCCTTGCTGAATAAAAATATTAATTTCTTTAAAAAAAAAAAAAAACTATCTTACCACAAATTATTTGTTTTCATCACAGTGTATTTGAACGTGTTTATTGGACATATATTTGCTTTTCTGTGTCCCCCTCACTATCAGGTGTTGCAGAGGCTGATAAAGTCCAGGGGTAAATCTCAGGCCAAACATCTCAACGTCCAAATGGTTGCAGCTGATAAACTCGCACAGTGTCCTCCTGTGAGAATATGACTTTTGATTTCTACTGATTTATATTTATGTACACTTTAGGGTTTGTAGCAATTGCTTTTGGTTTTAATTCGGTGGGAAAGCTGTGCTTCTGCACACTTTCAACACCTAAGCTGTATTTCCTCCTCCTTTTCCATTTCCTTCTTTCTTCATTCTTTGTTTTTTAGACACATACAGGATTTTTAAAGTTTGTGTGCTCACAGATCTTGTCTAGTCATATGCAAAGATAGCATAGATATAGCATAGAAAACAGAGAAAACTCATGTAATTGTCTCCAACGTGTAAACTGTACATTTGCTTCGCTCAATATTTTCTTTGGAAACATCTCTTTTTCTCTCTTTCAGGAGCTTTTTGACATAATATTAGATGAGAATCAGCTGGAGGATGCATGTGAACACCTGGCTGAATACCTGGAGGCCTACTGGAAGGCTACACACCCTCCGAGCAGCAACCCACCCAACCCTCTGCTCAATCGCACCATGGCCACAGCCGCCCTGGCGGCCTCGCCCGAACCCGTCTCCAACCTGCAGGTACAGGTGCTCACTTCCCTGCGTCGCAACATGGAGCTCCTTGATGGCTCCCCCGCTACAGGGCAAGGGCAACAGGAAGAGGAACATGCCCTCTAAAGACGGTGCCAGGCTTACAATGGGATATTGAAGGGTCCTGAACCCGTGTCCCAATCACTGAAAAGTAACGATGGCTGCTGAAGAGATAGAAATGCCCAACTGTAATTCTGTTGTCTGTCTCTGCTCCTCTCCTTTGACTGATCTCTCAAATTAAATAAATAATACAACACACACACACACACATACACATGAACAAAACATCTCATAACCGTAAGTCTACCACATGCTACAGTTCACACAAACATGCGCACTTCACCCCTTCCCTCGTTTGATTGGCCGGCCGGACTTTCTATTGGCCTCTTGTCGTCTGGGAGACATAGTTCAGATCGCCACCCTCTTCCAGGTTGCCATGGCACCAGCCCTGAAAAACCCACTCATATCCATTATCCTATTAACACTGAGCCGAAATTCTAATGGGAGCTTGCATACGTGCATTGACGCCAGTGTTGTTTACCCAAGTTAAATGAAAGTGTGTGCTTGTGTGTCTGTGTGTAGAAGTGAGAGACAGCGAGTGAGAAAGTGAGTGAGACAGACAGAGGATGGATCAATGCCAGTGTGTCGGTGTGTGCGCTTTCACAACTATCTCACCGCAATCTGAACAAGAAGAATTGAGCATCCATCTGCTCAGTCTTTACTATACACAGTTGTCTAGGAGACCAAAGTTACACAGCTAATTTATTCACAGGGCACCTCAAATATATTTAAATACTGAAATAGCTTCATTTGATAATTTATATAAATTATATATAATACAGCCTATATTTTTTTATAATGATTTGAAAATAGAAAGAAAATAAAAACCTATATAGTAACTTAAATGATAAAAGATCAAATTAACTTTGGTCAGTGTTTCTGTATATATTTTTTTCAGGTGCATTATGAGATAACTTTTGACTCCAAAGATAGCCCAATATTTTTTTTTAATCATCAGCATTGAAAGGAGCTCTTTTTTTATTGTGTGATGGGTTTGATATGGCCATTAGAGGGCGCTAATGAGTAGTGGGGGTTTTTTATATTGTGCATGGTGTGGGTTTGTGTCTGTAGTTTGTCAGATGCATTTAACTTTAATATTTTTGAAAACCTGAAAGGCATTTCTGGTTATTTTTAAAGTAAAGCGAGAGTTTATTATTGCATAAATGTAAGGTTTAGCATTTTATGAAATGATCTTTCTGTAGCATGTTGTAGAGAAATTCAGAGCAATTTTGTCTTCTCACTACCAATTTTTGGCCTTTTCCCCTAAAAGCATGAGTAAGGAAAGTATTTTAATGTTTGGACATTATAGACTCATTGCCTGGAATGTGTTGAAATAACTTATGTTACAGTGTATCCGGAAAGTGTTCACAGCGCTTCACTTTTTCCTCATTTTGGTATGTTACAGCTTTATTCCAAAAGGGATTAAAATTCATTATTTTCCTCATACAATACCCCATAATGACAACGTGAAAGAAGTTTGTTTGAAATCTTTGCAAATTTATTAAAAATAAAAAACAAAAAACAAAAATCACATGTACATAATTATTCACAGCCTTTGCTCAATACTTTGTTGAAGCACCTTTGGCACCAATTCCAGCCTCACGTCTTTTTGAGCATGATGCTACAAGTTTGGCACACCTATTTTTGGGCAGTTTCTCCCATTCTTCTTTGCAGGACCTCTCAAGCTCCATCAGGTTGTATGGGGAGCGTCGGTGCACAGCCATTTTCAGATCTCTACAGAGATGTTCAACCGGGTTCAAGTCTGGGCTCTGGCTGGGCCTCTCAAGGACATTCACAGAGTTGTCCCGTAGCCACTCCTTTGTTATCTTGGCTGTGTGATTAGGGTCGTTGTCCTGTTGGAAGATGAACCTTCGCCCCAGTCTGAGGTCCAGAGCTGTCTGGAGCAGGTTTTCATCAAGTATGTGTCTGTACATTGCTGCATTCATCTTTCCCTCGATCCTGACTAGTCTCCCAGTTCCTGCCGCTGAAAAACACCCCCACAGCATGATGCTGCCACCATCATGCTTCACTGTAGGGAGGGTATTGGCCAGGTGATGAGCGGTGCCTGGTTTCCTCCAGACTATTCAGGCCAAAGATAATCTTTGTTTCATCATCAGACCAGAGAATTTTGTTTCTCATGGTCTGAGAGTCCTTCAGGCGGACTGTCATGTGCCTTTTACTGAGGAGTAGCTTCCATCTGGCCACTCTACCATACAGGCCTGATTGGTGGAGTGCTGCAGAGATGGTTGTTCTTCTGGAAGGTTCTCCTCTCTCCACAGAGAAACGCTGGAGCTCTGTCAGAGTGACCATCGGGTTCTTGGTCACCTCCCTGACTAAGGCCCTTCTCCCCCGATCATTCAATTTGGCCGGGTGGCCCGCTCTAGGAAGAGTCCTGGTGGTTCCAAACTTCTTCCATTTACGGATGATGAAGGTCACTGTGTGTAGACAGGTGTGTGCCTTTCCAAATAATGTCCAATCAACTGAATTTACCACTGGTGGACTCCAAGCAAGTTGTAGAAACATCTCAAGGATGATCAGTGGAAACAGAATGCACCTCAGCTCAATTTTGAGTATCATGGCAAAGGCTGTGAATACTTATTTACATGTGATTTTTGTTCATTTTTTGTTTTTAATAAATTTGCAAAGATTTCAAACAAACCTCTTTCACGTTGTCATTATTGGGTATTGTTTGTAGAATTTTGAGGAAAATAATGAATTTAATCCCTTTTGGAATAAGGCTGTAACATAACATAAAATGTGGAAAAAGTGAAGTACTGTGAATACTTTCCGGATGTAATGTAAAGGTGCAATGTGTAAAATTTGGAAGGATCTATTGACAGAAATGCAATATAATACACATAACTTTGTTTTCAGTGGGGCAAAAAGTCTTTACATAATGAAAACATTATGTTTTTATTACCTTAGAATGAGCCATTTCTATCTCATACACTGCGGGCCCCACTCTATGTCAAGTCGCCATTGCGTGGCAGCATGTTTCTACAGCAGCCCTAAACGGACAAACACTCCACAGAGCGCGTTTAGTCACTATGTTATTCTTCTTCTAAATTGTACATGGTTTTAGAGGCAACTTGCATCGTCACTACGTTGAATATGCACAAAGTAGTAGTAGTAGTAGTTGTTGTTGTAGTCATCTGGTTTATTAGAAGCAGAGACCGTTCGTTTGTTAGAAGTAAGAAGGAACCTCTCTGAAGAAATTACTCTCTGCTGTCTGTGATGACATATTTGTGTTGTGTTGTAGCTTCTCCACAAGGGAGGTGTGCGAGGGGTATGCACCGTTAGTTGCAATTCGCAACCTCAGCACTAGATGCTGCTAAAATTTACACACTGCACCTTTAACTTGTAAGGTAAAAAGATGACCTCTAACCTTTGTATTAACATGCCGCTTGCTCTGTTTTTTGTGTGTCTGCATGTGCCTTGGCCTGTTGTGGTGTGTTTTTGGGGTGTGGCTTGCTGTAGGGGCCATTCTTGGTGCATGGAGAACAGAAGAGGGAAGGGCCTGAACGTGGCAGTCTCCAAGACTACCAGAGCGACCTGGGCGGGAAGCAGCCGCTGCGCTCTTCACGCAGCCAGTTGCAAACAGGCGGACGAGGTCTGTCGCGGCAGGACACGTTCGATTCCGAGACCCAGGGCAGCCGCGATTCCGCTTACACCGACGACATGGAGACCGACCCATACGAGGAGCCGGACCCGTGTCGCTCGTACCGTCTAAACCCTGCCCACCACGCTCCTCGCCAGGCCTCCTGGGAGGATGAAGGGGCGGAGCCTGACCAGGAGAACCTCAACGTGGTCCCACCACCAGCCAATCAGCACCAGCGTGGACGAGGCAAGCTGAGGGAGCGCTACTGTCAGGATGCAGAAGGCGGCGGGGCGACAACGGCCCGTAACCATAGCCAAGAGGAGTGGAGCAGAGATGTGTACATTCGCTAAAGCAGGTTTACCTGAGAGGAGTTGTTTAGAACGACACTAAGTAGAATCTCTATAGTTGGATCTGTTTACAACCCAGAGAAACACACAATCATTGACAAATGCTGTACAGCTAACACTCACGACATTCGCATTACGCTAACAAAGCTCTTGGTCATAACATATTTAGTTTCAACCTGTTTTTGAGGAGAACCTTTCTTCATTCTGTTTTACTTTTGTATAGTACTGCATGACACCTAATCATTATGAGGTTGGTAACTGTCCTTGCTGAGCATTAAACACGATTCAGAATGTATAGCCAAAATCTTGCAAAAGTATGTGTGCGTTCGTTCGTATGGTTCGGTGGTCGGTCGGGTGCGCATGGGCGTGTGTGTATCCTCTGTAGTCTTAAACAGGGTCTTTCTGATACACGAAAGTCTTGGGAGTGACCCTCCAGTTTGATTTCCCAGACTACACTACTGCAGAGCGTGTTTTGTGTCATGTTTTATTCTATTTATTTTATTTATTGAGTCTCAAAAGGTCTACCCAGTCTTTAGCCTGCTAAAACCTTTACAGAGCTCCACCGCTGCTGCGTACTCCTCCTATCCAGAAGGGGTGCTGTGGTGCTCACATGTTATAGTTTAATAGGGCTAACAAGTGCACCTACATGTTAATCCAGATCAGCTAGCATTTATAAAAGACTAATATGCAAATATAAATAAGACAATTAAGAGGGTCTAAGAGACAATTTTTCAAACTAAAAGCCCTAAATGTTTGAGACCACTAACACAAATAGCTTTGTGTTGATTGTAACCGGCTCTGTCTCGTCTTCTGTGCCTGCTCAAGGGCTTTTAGCATTTGTGCCATTAGTGTACCACTGCCATTGGAAACATGTTCTGCCTTATTCGCACGTCAGTCACACAGGTCAACCAATCACAAGTGCCGGAATCTTTCATCAGGCCACTCCCACCGTAAACATGGTGGGTTGTCTTAACTCAGTGCAACATATACAGTTGTTGTCCTTGTTATTGTTGTAGTGTGTAATAGTAGTCTACACTACCATTTTACCTTTTTTCCATAGCGACATCTTTGCACTGCTAGTCATTTTAAGATTAAACAAAGTGTTTATTGCATGACAGTTTAAGGATTCACTTCACAGTCTGAGAAGCTGCATAGAAACACATTTAATCTTACAAAATCAACACTGACATACGCAGATACACACATCCTACTGCCAAACTCATACTAATGCTACTGCTTTTTGTGTTGTTATCTCTGTGGCCAGTTTCTAAGCCATGACTGTATGTGTGTGTGTGTGTGTGTGTGTGTGTATGAAATGGGAGAAAATCTGGAGTCTTTACTATTTTATGTAACCGGAGCATTGGTGAATGTTTATGAGCCTCTTTTTACCCTCACCTATGTTTTAAAAGATCATCATGATGAAATTCGCTAAATATACAAGTAGATAGCTTACTAAATAATGTTATTGTTGCATTATCGCAATTGTTTCAAAATATAAGGAAAACAGACGTATTCTTTGGTGCCTGATTGTAGCTCCATTTTACTTTTTGTTTTTAATCTGTGGATAAATTCATATTTTAATTAAAAATTTTAATCTGGATCAACTGTTTCCTGTGCCGTTGCTATTTTCACGTCATTTAGAAGCCTACAAAATTAATACAGAGTATAGATCAGTGGTTCTCAACTTCCAAGGGGGCCGCAGGGGGACTTAAAAGTGTTTCAGTTAATTATTATTAAAATCCCCTTGTAGTCAATAATTTATCCCTTAAAACTCATCTTTGATCACCAAATGACATATTTAAAAAAAAACTTCCTGTGAAAAAAATGTCTTCATGCCTTAAAATAGCTTGAATGTAACTCTACACCCTTGCTTCATTATACACGGATCTATGAATATGCTAATTGGCTCCGCCTCCAATAACTCGCACGAGCTCAGAGATCCGCTTGGACACATGATGGTAATTAATATGATTAGCCTTTTTCTTGACCATGTTATCAAACAGCTGCTAATAATGTGTTGCTAATGTTACAAACCATGTTCCCGTTCATCATGTCAGAGTCAGACAGCTGCCTTCTAACAATCAGTATCCTTACAAACGCTTTAACAACTCAGAACTCCAGTGGAGAAAGGCATATAGTTCATCATAACATCTTAATATGCATCATACACCCACTGTATTGCTAAATCTACCTGATTTTTATATCAACAAAAAAATATACAGGGATAACCTGGCTTGTTGAGACTCTCCTGCTTCAGAGCGCTCATGGTTATTGATATGCTAATGATTGGTTACAAGGTAGTTTGTGACGTCACAGACACCAGCGATTTTTCCACTTCAGTTTTTTTAAATAGAAACTCAGCAATGGTGTTGACTTATGAATTTGCACATGGTTTGTCTTAAAACATATTAAAAACACCACATAGACATATAAAGAACATTAAAAACTTCAGGGGGACTTTAATGTTAAAATGATCAAAATATAATCCAAATTGAAATTATATATATAAAAAATACACACAAAATCGAGATGTAAAATAAAATCATACTTCTTTTTATTTTTACACAATAAATGTTTTTTATTGAAGAACAAAGAATATTATATTCTTCTGGAATCACCAATGGTTAATTAATTTAGTATTAAAAATCAAATATTACATATTAATTTAATATAATACACATATTATGATAAATTAATTACCTTTAATATATGAAAATAAGTATCTAAGCCATTAACCATGTTGATTTATTTAATGCCATAATACAGCAGAAATACTGGAAAAATATTTGCATATATGGAGAGGAGGCTTTCAAAAATGTTGTCCGGCAATGAGGAGGCTTTGAGTCAAAAAGGTTGAGAACCACTGGAATAGATGTGGGAAACATGAGAAGAAGTGATAAATAGAGGGGTAAGAGCAAAAGGGTGTGATGGGGGTGGGAGAGGGTGAGAAAGAATATCTGGTGGTGAGGGGATGGGAAGAACACAAAAAAAGGAGTGAGGAAACAATGCAGGATTTGAGACAATGGGGTGCGAGGAAGAAGTAAAAAGATGGTTATCACCTCTCATTTATGGGGGCAATCCTGGTTTACAGTCAAACTCCTGAATTCACATGAGTGTGTACTGATCGTGCAATGTGTCTGATCAACTCATCTCAATAAAGATCATGACAACTTAGCCCATGCAAGTTAAAATGTTTACTTTGCACACATCTTGAAATGATTACATTTCTTTAATGGAATGCAAAATATGATTGCATTGCCTGGAAATTGTAATTAGGCAAAAGAATATTTCCTTCATTCTTCTTGCCTTTTGTAACACAAGTGTCTTGACCTAAACCAACAACCGTTTCTGTTCACAGGTGGGTACATGAAAAAACACCACACAAAACGAATTTACATCACTCTAGGCCAGATGTGCGGATGACACTTAACCACACTTACTCATATGTGAAGCGATGTGTCTACGCTCTGCACATTGCATGCTTCTGTTCTTCCTGTAGCAGATGTTCTCAAATTGTGTCTCATTATTCCACATATCATGACATTTAAGAAGTACCCAAAGTGTTCAAAACACAGACTCATGCTGAGAAAACACGAGTGTGGGTGTGCGAGAAACCTGATTCAGCTCACGACATTCTTAGAAGGACATTGACAACAGGAAACTCATCAGATCACATCAAGAGGAACAGAAAGAGTAGCATGACAATACAAGTATGGAAAGGATGTGGTTCCATCATTTGATATGTTGTGGTGGAAATTCATATGATTTTTTTAAGCTATAATATTTAATCAAATATAGGCAACGTCAGTCAATAATATTGTTTTGATTAATTTCTGATTGTATAAGGGTTGATATAGAATCTAGGAGGTCACTGAGGTCAGACACAAAATGTCATTGTTTTGAGTTAGTTATGTAAGAGATCTGATTTTCAGAGGTGTAAAGTACTTGAGTAAATGTACTTAAGAATATTTTTGGCTACTTTGTAGATGTACTGAGTATCAAAGATATTAGCACTTTTACTCTCTACTTGAGTACATTTTTGAACAAGTAAATGTACTTTTTACTCCACTACATTTGTTATGAGTAACACAATTACACATTACATTTTTAATGGCAGCTAACTTTTTCTGTAGCAGTTTGTTTCTGCTATAAAGAAGCGATATCACCATCTAAGGGCATTGAAGATACTATAGCTTGAGCATTTTCCCTTTACTCACCCAAAACTTGTCAACAAGGATACTTTACGTGAATGTGAGTGCATTAGCAGGTTATCGACCAGACCGTTTTGAAGGATATTAGTTTACTTATGGCCTTTTTGTGCACTTGAGCTTAACTGAGATTTGAGAGTTTGTAGATGTTTAAAAGGTTGTCGTGTCGACCTTGATTTATTGCCACATGGAGGTGTTCAGTTTTATTTTGATTTTAGAAAAAAAAAAAAAAACTTGATTTCTCATCTTACAAATCAATTGTTTTGTTATTTTCACTGGCATGTCTCTCAGGACCAGTGCATCTCTGAGCCTTCATTCAGCATGAGTAAAATACTTAAAATCAGATACTTTAAAGGCAGGGTAGGCAAAAAAATGTATAAAAAACTTTTTTTCAAAATTTGTTTAAACTTTATTTATATATCAATACATAATTAAAATGTAAGTACTCTGAAAAAGAAAGTATAAAAATCGAGTGTCTGTAGACCTCTCACGACTGTTTTAAAGACAGCTCATTATTTCCATTCACTCCACCCCCTCCCTTCTGGGCTCCTTCCAAAGCCACGCCCCCAAAACGCATGAACGTGTGACTCCGACCACTGAGCTGGAAGACGCATTATTTACCTGAGACGAGCGGAGAGGAAGGAGCACAGTGCATGTAGTGACATCATGTCAGAATCACATGTAATAAAAATAACTTTATAATTATGAAGATAAACAAGATGTATTTTAGTACTCACTATCAAGCTAGCATATTGATATTGGTAAAGTTTAAAATATATATTTTTTGAATCGCTAACGAGCTAGTTATCTATAAGGCAAAGCTAAAAACAGGTTGCATGATACACGTTTTTCCATTACCATCATTTACACTGTGATGAAGATGAATTTCGTGTAAGATTCATAACATATACGTTGTTCTACAGATCAACAGAGTAACATACACTCAAATATCAACTCACAACTGCATTGCAGACACAAAATAATAACACACACATACAACAAAGTGTGTACGACACACACAGATACAAGATAAAGACATCAGTAAACATAGGTAGAGAATATAAAAACAAAACAAAGGCGAAAAAAACGTGCAGGTAAACTTACAGGTGAACATGGTAAAAGACTTAGACAGAGGGTAAAATTATGCACAATTCAACACTATAGCTATCATTATTTATCGTCTCTACTACGGCTCGCTAAGTAATGTTATGTTAGCTATATTACGCAGCTACGTGTGCTAATGACACATGCTTCATGAAAAAATAAACAAAAAAATATGTATGATCAAAATACAAAAAGAAAGATTTACCTGTCCAGCAGAAATAAAGCCATCAAGGAGTCACTTTTCAGCCCCTTGAGTTCCCTCAGTTCTCGCCATCGCTGGAAAGCCACGCCGATATTAACTCGCGTTTTATTTCTTTGTTTATCCAAAGACTTTTTGTTCATTGCCTTTTCTTGTACTGTTACTGTCTTCCTTTTTTTGCCTGGTTTGCCTTCACTAACTGCATAGGCCGGTACTGTGAATTTAGCTTGCTGTTTCTCTGCCATTGTTTTGGTATTCCTAGGATCCATGCCTCTTGGATTCCCCAAATCAAACGTGTGCGCGCAAGTGGGCAGGTCATGTGTGGCAAAAGGGTGGTTGCCATGGTTGCGAGAGAGTGACAGCCGCCTAAGCCAATCCTATGTTTCGTCCCGGATGGAAATAATGAGCTGTGTTTAATACAGATTAAACGGTCTAGAGTCACTCGATTTTTATACTCTTTTTATCAGAGTTCTTACATTTTAATTATGCATGTATATATATAGAAAGTTTAAACAAATTTGGAACAAAATTTCTTACCTACCCTGCCTTTAAGACTTAAGTCGTATTGTAATTGGTTACTTGTAACGTGTAGTGGAGTCATTTTCGATGTAAGGTATCAGTACTTTTACTCAAGTATGGTTTTCAGATACCCTTTACACCTCTGCTGATTTTATATCAGAAATAATTTAACATGACAACGAGGAAAATTTTTTTTATTGTGGTTATTTAACCGAGAGTCCAGGGAATTCCGTCAGATCTCTTTTACTTTCTGATTAAAGTTCCATTAAACTTCCTCTAAAAATTCCCCTCTAACTCGAAAATAAACTCCACACGCCCCGCCCACTTCTATATACGGATAAAAAGAATTGTACGGAAATTTGCGTCATCCCCGTGGGCGTCCAATGAGGATTGCCGTTTCGACTACCCCTGAAACGCGTGACGCGACCTCTGCGTCATTACTCGTCGTTTAAATATGCAAACGCCCACGAAAAACACGACGAAATTCCGTATTCTGGCCCGATATTATGTATTAGAGCAGAGGAGTAACCAGACAGACACCGGTCGATTAAATAACAGACACTCAGGGAAAGAATCGCTCAACATTTCGACCGTAGTTTAAGAGAATACAGTCGCTCGCGGGTCTGTTGTTTTAACGTAACGTTATTAGAACTGTAAACTGCCCAGCTATAAAGAGGGAACCAGAAGATCAGATTTACTTTAAGCGCTCGGTGAATTAAAAAAACCCGGTGTGATCGGTCAACAAACCCGGCCTTTTAAATTCACTGTCTTCGGAAATGGGGCTGCTGTTCGCCAAACTGATGACTGTTTTCGGAGATAGAGGTAAGCGGGTTTTAAAAGAGAGGATGTGGTTTTAAGATTGTTATTATTTTGCAAGCTGAGTGTTTTAATTATTATTTTTGCAAGGTAAGTATTTTAAAATGGCATTGTTGTTGTTGTAGTTATGATAACCTTACTTGTTTTCAGTATAATTAATTAAAAGAAAATTTACCTGGTGACACTTCGTACTCTTAACGTCTTTTAATGGTTTAGCAACAAACAACCATTCACGAAGTGTGTGTGTGTTTAGTGAACATTCATTAGCTTTGTTTATTTTCTGAAACTTTCATGCGCTGTTTAATCTGTAAAAATGATAATAATAATAATAATGTACAGTGTGATTTCTCGAAGCCAGTCACTAAACCAGAATAAAATATGAGTTGAAATGTGAAACAATGTGAAAAGGCCTTTAAAAGTGACACTAATAACATGTCATTGAGAAACACACGTTTATGAAAGTCTGTGTTAGGATGTTCTGTACTCTCATGTCAGATAAGATGCCAGTGAGGTTCAAAGATCAGGAGTTCTGCTTACCTATAGTTATTCTACACCTATTTACACAACTTTTCCACACTTTGTTTAACCCAAACTGAACACTGAGTTCTCAGAAGTGCATTCCTTGGATTTTAAGGTTGATGTTATCAGATGACATTATCACACAGAAATGATAAAACAAACCCCCCTTTTCTCTTTTCAGAACACAAAGTAATTATTGTCGGTTTGGACAATGCTGGGAAGACCACCATCCTCTACCAGTTGTAAGTGTTTTTCTTTTTGAAAGTGTAAGCAGGAAAAACACTTGGTTTTGTACTATCACTGCACCATGACACATCAACATGTCGCATGTTTACACTCAGCTTTTGAACTTTCTGTGCCTTGTTCTCTCCAGTTTAACTAAAGAAGCCGTGCAGACTTCTCCCACAATTGGCAGCAACGTCGAGGAGATCGCCGTAAAGAAAACGCGCTTCCTCGTTTGGGACATTGGCGGCCAGGAGAGTCTCAGAGCTACCTGGAACTCGTATTACTGTAACACAGAGGTGCGTATCATTAACCTGCATGCTTTGCTGGTGTGACGGGAGTTATGTGGAACTCTGCTTGTTTTGTGTCTTTCCCTATTGCTGAGAGACAGAGACAATATATTATTGTCAATTGTATAGACTTTACAGAATGTATAATCTGCCTCTCTAAATGTAACAGATTGTCATCCTGGTTGTTGATAGCACTGATCGAGAACGCCTGACTATAACTAAAGATGAGCTTCATCGCATGCTTGCACATGAGGTTAGTTTGCATTCAGCTGCTTCATGACACAGTTGTTATGAATATTTCATGGTTTTTCATGCACTTTGCACATGTAGTATCAAGGTCTGTGTTTAAAATCTGTTTATATTTATTTATTATAATATTTTATTAATTTATTTAGCCTTTTAAATATGTTCAAAACAGTATTTTTTTTTTTTTGTGTTGTATAAATCATTTTTATGTGCTTTTGTCATTTTTATTAGTTTTCTTTTTTTTTTTTAAATATTACTATTTAGGTTTATTTAATTTTTTATTTATTTTTACATTTATTTTTAGTTAGTTTTTTTTTTTTTTTGTCCTTTTAGTAACTTTAGTACTTCAACTTCTTTTAGTTGCCAAGGAAAAATGTCTAATTTTCATTTAGTTTTTTATCTAATATTTATATTTTATTTTATTTCTTCTGAATTTAAATTAGTAAAAATGTTAAGTAGTTTAGTAGTTTAAGTTATTAGTAATAACACTGGTTCAAAGTAATATGTGACCCTGGAACACAAAACCAGTCACAAGGGTCAATTTAAAAAAAAAAAAAGTTGCAGAGATACAACTATTTGAATATCTGGAATCTGAGGGTGCAAAAAAATCAAAATATTGAGAAAATCACCTTTAAAGTTATCCAAATGAAGTCCTTAGCAATGCATATCCACTCAGAAATATACATTTTAGATATATTTACAGTAGGAAAATTTACAAAATATCTTCATGGAACTTGATCTTTACTTAATATCCTAATGATTTTTGGCATAAAAGAAAAATCGGTAATTATGCTATTGCTACAAATATACCCGTGTGACTTATGACTGGTTTTGTTTTCCAGGGTCACATATCTATATTTAAAATAGCCTTGTTTCCAATCAGAGAAATCATAATTTTGACCAAACAGCTACTGTAGCCTATTTAATTAAAAATATTTCACGCAGTAAGTAAAATACAGTACAAACAATAATTGTTAAAATCATGCAAATAAGGTATGCTTTTCACTTAACGGATAAAAGGAAGAATATAAACATTTTAACGTGACTGAAATATCATTAGCGATTTCTGTTTACAATTTGGATTTGCAAACAAATGATTGAATCAGGTTTTTAGGGTTGGGTTAGATCAGCCCAAGTGAGATTAGCCCTAGTCTTAACTGTTTTGAACATTATTCTTTCTTGTTAATAGTTTAATTTAATTCCTTCTCCTCCTCAAACCTCCACACAGGATCTGCAGAACGCATCTGTGCTGGTTTTGGCGAATAAGCAGGACATGAAGAACAGTATGTCTGCTGCAGAGATATCTCAGAGTCTGACCCTCAGCTCGCTCACCGCTCGTTCCTGGCATGTTCAGGCCTGCTGCGCACTCACTGGAGAAGGGTATGTATGCTTTATAGGAGTGCTTGTGTTTACCAGTGTGTTTTGCTTGTTTAACCCTGTAAAGACGGACATATTAAATAGTAGGCCGAAAAGATTTTTAATGGAACAACTTATTGAACCTTTATGAAAAAATCTAAAAGCTTGTATGTGTATTTTTGTCTACAATCATATTTCATACATCTGGCATATGATATAGTGAGAATATGTAGCTCAGTTTTATTCACAGGCAAAAATATGTAATTTGTTGCAGTTGCTGATATTTATGGCAAAAAAAGTAAGAATTCTGATAGCCTGTAGTGTAAATTAATGACTACTTGCATAAACTGCAAATAAATATCAGTTGTAACTCTTTTTCTTCCAATATTATAGGATTTAGATCCTTTTTTAAAAAAAAAAAATGCTTAGTTAATTGATCAAAGCTCTGTTGTTTTATCAGTCAATGATTGAGAGATGTTCAAGTAAACGTTCCTCAAAGTCCAGATGTATCATATTTGATACTTACTTTTTAATATAGTTTTTTCTAAAAAATTATGAATGGTTAATCAAGTAAGTCTAAGTCGCTTCAGTCCAGTAAGTGTTCATCTTGAACTATTACATAATATATGACATTGATTTTCATGCTTACTGATTTCGAATTTTGATTTCGCAGCAAAAAGACATGGACAGTTTTAGAATTATACTTAAAGGCCTTTTACTTTTAAAAACCAAATAGTTTATAAAAACTAGGAGATTGCGTACAACAGTTTTTTGAAGCGTTGTGAACATGTTGATAAATTAGAGACCTTAGAAATTTTCAAATATTATACAATAGGCATTAAGATGTTTCCAAGCTTGTGTCCTGAATGATTTAATGTGTAACAATCTCTTTCTCTTCCCCCTACAGTTTACCAGCCAGTCTAGACTGGATGCGCTCCCGTGTTGTGGCGAATTAGTCCAGCAGCGATGCTTCTTGGACCTCTGGAACTGTTGAAATAGAGATTAGGCCTTCTTCGACATTTATCCAGCTCTCAGTGCCTCTCGGTGAGCTCGGAGTAATACTGAAATAATGCTGAAGCCTGGAGGAACACACTTCTTCAACATACTCTGGAAACCAGAATGAGCCTAGAGACTCTGTATGTGTGTGTAAGAGAATGTGTATGTGTGTATACACATTTGTGTTTGTACGTTATGTGACTCCGTTCTAGAGGTCCACATGTTTACATTACAGACTTCTGAAATGATCTCTGACATGATCATGATGATTTGGTGCCACTGTATTTACCTCTGGCTGTGCTGACGGCTCCGCTTCCCATGTGGAGCAATTGTCTACAGGCAGCCATCTGAGGGGGGTGGTGACGGTTCACATGCCCGTACTGATCTGTGATGAGCCACTAAGCTATTGAACAAGCATTACTTGAAGTATTTAAAAGGAATTGATTTGTGTATGTTGTACAGACGTGTGCATGCAGATTGGGACATAGTGTTCAAGTATTTTATTTTGAAAGTAGACTGGATATTCATAGTATGTTTTCTTAAATAATTTTGTACAAAAATGTTTTGTACAAATAAAAAATCTACTAAAACACGCCTTTGTCTTTTCAGAAATGTATTTGGCATGGATTCAAAATGTATTTTACTGTGAAGCAGGTAAAACAAAGGTGCTGACTGAATGAGTTAATGGCGATGGATCATTATCAGATCAAACAGAAGCTGACTGTAGCTCAATTTGCATTAATCATTCAGATGATAATCTGTCCCCTCCCTATGTAGAACCGTATGCTAATGCATTGTTCTTAAACAGACCAAAGACCTGAACATCTATTTGGAAAGTATGTTATTGATTTCTACCATATTGTATCAAATCTGTTCCCCCAACGCTACATTTACTTTATTCCATTTAAATCTAGGTTTCTGAATAAACTGTTTTTTTTACACCTCACAAAGGTGAGATGTAATTTGCACCCCTTTATAGGTGATATGCCAAATTTGGTAACTCTTTAAATAGGAGAAAAACAGACTTTCTCACTTGTAGAAAGTCTTTATTTTATAAATAATTTTATTTTGGTGTAAATCATTTGTATATTTGCTCATTATCAAGCACTATGAATACTGCTGTTTACACCCTGAAATGATGCTGGTGTAAATAAAGAGGCAATGTACATCATTTTAATCTATGTCCTTTCCTTTTAATATTCAACAAACGAATAAATTACAACTGTTGTTAATACTGAGGTAAAAACAGTACTTTAACCTACAGGCCTGAGTATATTACACTTGATGTGCTGATGTGTGTGGCAACAAATATAATTTTAGGATACCTGTTGTAAAATGACAATAGAAATTAGCATGTCACAAGGTGTTCAAAAGATGTCTATGGCAGTGGATCTCAACCTTTGTCCACAAAATCATTCATTCATTTAATATTTTAGAGCTTGCCTTAGCATAACTAGAAAGACGTATTTTCATCATAAAAATAACCAATTTTTTAGTTGTTTTAGCTTATTTTAATGCATGTTTTGTATTATTTTTAAACAATTTGAAGTCATCTTGAGGAAGTTTGTTGAGGCCCCCAGGTTGAGAACCGCTGGATGGGATCAGTGGCATTTCTTACATTCGATGACAACACTGTCTTGTTGAGTGAGCAAACTTAATGATGGTCTATCCATGCTTTCTCCTCCTGTTGAGTCATTAAGTGAGTCCAAAATGATGAAATAATTGCTTAGTAGTCAGCTAGGGTGTGTGTCAGGTAACCAGGCCCTTTCTCAGTGTGTTACTGGTAGGTGAGATTTATGGCCACAAAGATTGCAGAAGGTTTCCGTTCTTGCCCTATGTTATTGCCAAGATTTGTACGTTAGTTAGTTATATGCTTTCTAATACTGGTTTCTTGTCATCTAACCATGTGGACTGATTATAATAAAAATTAAAAACAAGGGGGCACCCGGATTTGAACCGGGGACCTCTTGATCTGCAGTCAAATGCTCTACCACTGAGCTATACCCCCACACACAATCAACACTCACAGGTGTCTTTTTCACAGGGTAGTCATCCAATGGTCTGTCCAATGATCCGCCCACACCCATGTGTATTTAAAAGGTATGACAGTGTGAGTATTTGTTTTGTGTATGTTTTGTCATTCAAAAAGATTAATATGGATTTCATACATAAAACTATTTTAATTCAGCACTGTGTGTCACTCCACTTTAGGAAAGAGTTGTTCCACGTGTGGCCTGTTGCATTGGTCTAATTGGGCCTTCATGGCCTGCTACAGTAAGGAAATAAATATTAAAAAGTGTTGAGTGAAAAAAAAACACAATTATCAATGATTTTATCAAGGCAGCTAGAAGAATGCTTTACCTCAGAGTATTTATATTGCAGTATGATTTTCTGAATATCAAAGCTACAGGCTTAGGATCATCTGCTGTTAGTAGAGGTCATGATTGCCTGTGGAATTACTCTTTATTGGGGTGAACATTACCACATGTGTAGCACATCCTGTCAAAGACTCTTAAACAACATCAAGATATATTACCGATAATGTGAGTGGCACATCTTGCCAGGTAGACGATATCTATTGGGAAGTACTGCTGAGGTAGAAAATGAGAGGGGAATGTGGTCTTTGAAGGTCAGAAGGTTGCCCCAAGATTTCTGACACAGCTTGATGGGATTATTGTTGATGAACCTGGCTGGAAGGTGAAATTGTGCTGTACAGTTGGAGAGGCAGGGAAGACGAGAAGCTCTGTCTTTGCTAGGTTGAGCTGTAGGTGATGCTCCTTCTTCCATACTACTGTTGAATCATCTGTTCTGGGGAGAGTTCCCAGAACTGAACCCCTGTGACCCCCCCGTCTGCTGATTTTGGGCAGTTGAAGTTGACAGACAGATTTGTCAGTGTCAGGCTATGAATCCATCCAGTTGGAGAATGTCAAATATGTTTGATAGGAATTCTAGAACACCTATTGTTGTTTTGTCATGCGTCTCCTAGCAACGAGCTTTCCGTGTAAAGCCGGGGACACACCTAACGATTAGCTGAAACATTCTAAGACTGAACTCAACACACATACCGATTGTTTCCTTCGACTGGAGCCGATTTATATACTCACACATGGAATTTGAACACCGACTGTAATCGCAGACTGAACGCAACTGGCTCTGACTGGACGCGTTTGAGCGCAATCAGTCATAAGTATCAATTTACATTCATAATCGGCCTTACAATCCTTAAGTGTGTGCGCGGCTTTAGTTTGTTGTGTTCGGAACAACATGAAATCTGGTAGTGTGTGATTCTCAGTGGTTTAGTACAGTGGTTCTCAACCAGTGACCTGGGGCAAAGACTTAAAGAGATAGTTCACCCAAAAATGAAAATTTGATGTTTATCTGCTTACCTCCAGGGCATCCAAGATGTCGGTGACTTTGTTTCTTCAGTAGAACACAAATGATGATATTTAACTCCAAACGTTGCGGTCTGTCAGTCGTATAATGCATGTCAATGGGAACTTCGTCTATAAGAGTAAAAAAAACATGCACAAAAAAATCCAAATTAAACCCTGCAGCTCGTGATGACACGTTGATGTCCTAAGACACGAAATGTTCGGTTTGTGCGAGAAACCGAACAGTATTTATATATTTTTTTTACCTCTGAAACACCACTATGTCCAACAGCCCTGCACATCCGGTTAGTGAGGTCTGAACGCGCTCTGACAAAGAAATCGATCTCTCTGAATCATTGAAGCAAAGCGCGACATATCACACTTCCGTCATCAGAACGCGTTTTCTGACCTCACTAACCGTATGCGCAGGGCAATTGGACATAGTGGTGTTTTAGAGGTAAAAAATGATATAAATACTGTTCGGTTTCTCGCACAAACCGATCGTTTCGTGTCTTAGGACATCAATGTGTAGTCACGAGCCGCAGGGTTTAATTTGGATTTGTCTGTGCATGTTTATTTCCAAATCTTCCTTTGAGTTCAGCAGAACAAAGAAATGTATGCAGGTTTAGAACAACTTGAGGGTGAGTAAATGATGGCTGAATTTTCATTTTTGGGTGAACTATCCCTTTAAGTTTACTACTGAGATATAGTCTGCCTTGTTTTCAAAAAAAAAAAAAAAAATCATTGTGACTGCAATATTGTGATGTCATGGCCACTCAATAGCTCATGCTACAAATAATTTGATTGAAAGAACGATTAGGATGCTGTCAGATGCTTGATAAGATTGTTCGCCGGTCTATTTCACCCTTTGTTTGGGGTGACACCTGGTGGCTAAGTATATAACTACATGCATTCCACTCCAAATACAGTAAGACATTTTGATTTCATGCGACTTTCATCAGATTCATTTGTGCTTCATGTGATTCATTTGTGCTTCATGTGATTCCTGATACGGTTTGAGTGTCTTATTTCTTTCCACGAAGCAGTAGCTCCCTCCTGATCATGTGCAATCCTTGACATATTTCCATTGTCATCTTACTATTGAACTTGTTGGCCTAAATAAGCTATAGTTGGTTGGAGTTTTACAACTTTTTACATCAACTATAAAAAAGGAGAGAGAAAAAGCTCTCTGTAGTCATGAACCTGTGTGTGTTTGGTAACCAGGCCCTGTCTTTGTGTTACTGGTAGATTATATTCTTGGCATGTTTCAGATAACTGGCCTATGTCATCATCACCAAGTGTTACTTGAAACCCGATTAATAAAGATTTCTCCTCATTTTTAAGTGGTCTAGAGAAAGAAAAAAAAAAAAAAAAAGAGGGGGCACCCGGATTTGAACCGGGGACCTCTTGATCTGCAGTCAAACGCTCTACCACTGAGCTATACCCCCACAGAAGTTAACCTGCCACAGGTGATGTTTTCACAGAGCTCAGCCAATTGTGTATATAATGGGTGTGAATCATGCAAGAGTGACTGTGTTGTGCTGCATGTCCTGAGCCTATAACTGTGTGCTCTCCTTCAGTTGCATTACCATTAATAACTGTAATAATCTGAGAATTGTTTTCTTCTTTTGTTTAAATGTGATTGAGGATAGTGATCTGAAATCTAATATACAATAATGAAATACCTTGTTGTGGCATACAGTCAAACCAAATTTTATTCAGACACCTTGAACATTTCATTCAATACAGTTTATTCACTATAGTTTAAAATATGGTAATAAAATATGACAAGATCTCAGAGTTAAACTGTGTCAGAAAAAAATAATCTTAATTATTTCAGATAACACTAAAGCAAAACATGGTCAGGTCAAAGTGATTAATTTTTGGTTCCAAATCATTATCAATGTTACTGGTAGTCCACTGTATGAAGAATTTTTGGGTATAATATGTCACAGTTTACTTTATTTTGCTTTCCTCACTTACATAAATGAACTATAGTGTCCTGCACCCACTAGTAAAAATATATCAAAAATATAAAAAATGAATAATTTGTGGTTTGACTGTATGTAGATTTAGTCCATTTATGACTGCAACTGCTTTTTTCTTTTTCATTTTTGTATATTTTACATCTATCTTCCTAAAAAGTGGTGAGACCAAAGCCAACTGTTATCTGATTAGGCTAACAAGTAAGAGAGACCGAGTCTAGTTGTCACAATGTATCCTCCAGTATATATCAGCATTGACCACTATATATTGGGGGGAAAAAATAATAAATATTATAGCATCTGAGACCCAGAAAAAAAAAGTTTTTTGAATTTAGTATTTTTTCATATCATTACATTGTTTAGAGCATAAGAACCAAACGGAGAAAAATATTTTTTTTTGAAACATTTTATTTTATTCATATGTTATGCCATGTCCTCTGTAGTGGACACCAGGACTGTGTTGTTTAAAAAAATAAAATGACATTAAATGACATGACATGTATAGGCAAAAACAAAGAGATTGTTTTTTTTTTGTCACCAATAAATTTTAACCAAAATTTAACCACCAATAAAATTAACCAAACTTTGTATAAAGATGATTCTCAACTATGTTATGAAAGATATAATGTAATTAATGGATATACCATTTTTACTTTATGCAATATGTGGGTAAAATAGTCATACATGGGTTTTCCCATTCAATATAATGCATCTATACGCAGTATCTAATTTGCATATTAATGTGTTCCTGGAGCAACATGCAATTAAAAAAGAAGTGTAATAATGGGAGTAATAATTGGCAACATTTTCATAATAATAACTAATAATTAATAGGAATATTGATATATAATTTCTTTCCCTATTCACTTGTTGTGTCTCCTAAAATGCTTTAAGTCCTGTTGTCCTCTACAGTGGACATGTATGAAATCAATGCCCTGTTTCGTAACAGAAAGTCATATTTTGATTAGAAACCCCATAACATTTTCCTGAGATGTTGATTTATAACAAACAATTTGAAAATTAATCCGATTTAAAAGATAATTACAAAATATTATCATATTTACATAAGAGTGCTAATTTTCATTTTCAGTCTTATTTAAAGACCAAGAAGTTGTTGTTGTTGTCATGGTGAAACCTCAAAAAAATTGGCATCTCTGCAAAGCCCTGAATGTGCTCTTTACAGGACATCCAGACTTAAATGTCAGAGAAAATCACTAATATATAATGTCCACTACAGAGGACAAAAGTCTATTCCTGGGTCCCAGGAGGATAGAAATATTTATATATATATATATATATATATATATATATATATATATATATATATATATATATATAAAATCACCACCGATACTGCACAAGAAAAAAGTTAATGTAACATAAGGGGGCATTTTGTCACATTGGGAATCATTGTAGGCCTTATAATAAATAAAAACAGTTTGCTGAACAAGTCCTATGGCCGTCTATGCCTATGGCCAAAAAAAACAATGTATACATTTGGAACAATTAAAACACATATAACAACTTTTGATATTTATGAAAAATGCAACAATAATCTACAGTTGACAGTTGTCTGTCTGGATGTATATAGTGTGGTTTTATTGTGTCCACTTGTTTAGCCAACAGCAACAAATATGCAGCTGAAATTTTAGTTTGGAGACAACATACATTTGTCTTATTGACTCAAAACATATAGTCACTGAGATATAGCCATTGTGACAACTTACCAACTTACTCCGACAAATAGATGGCCAATTAGCCTTGCTTTGACATCTGAGCAATACTCTCGCTTTTTTAAACCGTGAGTATTAAAACCAGAGAGAGTTGAAAGGCCTAACTTCACTGAAATGTATGTAACGTTAGTTGCATATTTATCCAGCGGGTGTCGCTCAAACAAAGGGCGACACAAACAATAAAAAGCGCAAACTAAAGTATTTTGGTGCATCCGATCCGAAACTGGAACAAGCGTTCACTGTTTTGAATATAATGTGAATAGCTTGTGTGAAAACTACTTTACATGAACAAATAGCGCAGACAACTGTAGCTGTTTTAGTTTTACTCAAAGTTTGAATGCGCATTATTTAAAAAAAAACGTCGTTATTATCAGAGTTCCTAAACGCCTTAGTTTAACGCGAGGCCAGGTACTGTGTAAGATTCGTTTAAAACAAATAAAACTGAAGATAAACACAAGGTACGATGAGCTTTCAGTCATTCAACTCAAGAGCAGTTTTTTTATTATTTCAAATGATAAATAATAACTATTTGAGAGAGAAAGTCTTCCGCTGAATGCCCTTGCACGGGGGCGCGCAGCAGGACACCGTTGCAGTGCCGTGAGCGCGCCTTCCGCGTCTGATTCGTGCGCTGACAGCCAGCGGTGCGAACTGGACTCATCAACGGCTAGTGATCCACACCTCGCGCGTTATCAAACAAACAGTGCTCTGCGGATCCTTTCTTCATCTTATTCCTTCGCTACTATTCCTCCAAAATGAACCCACTGTGTAGCAGATGTAACCGAGTGGTGTATCCCACGGAAAAAGTGAATTGTCTTGACAAGGTAAGGCTAAGCGAAACTTAGCATACGCTAGCATCTTCTCTTACACATCTGCCCGCCAGAATGGGATATATATACATAGATATAGATATATATGGATCTAGATATGTATAATTCAGATTTAATAATGTAGCTTAAAAGAGACCATTTCCGATGTTGTGGCTATTGAGATTGTGAGCAGAGCGGAAACGTCTAAGCGAAGGGGCTAGTAATGCAATGCCTTGATTGTGATAACTTCATAGCATGCTACAAGTTGTCGATTAACGTTATATGTTAAATTTTCTCAGTGTGAATATCGTCTGATATCGACAGAAATGTTACGCGGAAGTCGATATTTTTCAAACAAACGGCTCCAGCCTGTTCATGGCCTCGGTCGCGAGGAGGAGGAGGAGGTTTGTTTATGACGTGTCAGTCTGTCCTGTGGGCGACATGGACGGACCTGAAAATCCCAAAACAGCCCAAGTCATGTCAAATGCTAATAAGATGCCGTCCCAAACATCTGGCGTACACAGGCGGTTTGGGTTGTACATTATGTCGGGGGGTTTTGTTATCCAGCCCGGTTCGCAGATGTGCAACTTCGCCCGTGCATGAGGCCTGTGAGTTATTATAACCGTGCGATTTTTTTTTAAACAAACATATCAGTCGGGCCTTGCATTTACATGATGTGCACATCTGTACTACATGTTTACCAACCGGCCAGAGGAAGTGTTGCTGCTCGACACGCTTGTGAAACGGTTTATATACTGACCCCACCCCCCTCTTAACCCATATCCTTATCGGTCTCGTTTTTTTGTATGGTGAAATCTTGAGTGTTTGAATTGCTTTAGATGCTCCAGAGGGTGGGGTCGCCTTCTTTTATTTTCATGCAGCGCAAGTATTTGCGAGGGAGAGAAACTGGGGCGGAGTGATAACGCGTCTAATGGAGGCTAAAATCACATGAATCGATTTGCGACTGTCTCCGTGGCCTTGAACGAAACAACTTGAGGAATGACTACACAGACGTAAAGTGCGTGAATGAGACATGCAGTTTACGTAAGAGTAAAAGTGGAGGCGTTTGATGGCACACCTCCCACAAATGTTGTCAAAAAACGGCACTGACCCCACGCACGTACACAAGTTGGTTCCTATTCGTTGCCTGAAGGAAAGGCCTTGCACAAGTTGCTTCACAGTGTCATTCTTTTGAGGCATGCTAATGCTTCCCTCCACTTGAAGAGAGGCCAAACATTGCTTGTCATTCTGCTTCATTGCTTGAGTTCATCAACTGTCACTCTGAAGAACATCTCAGAAGAACCTCACCCAAGAGAGGGGGTCGCAGAAGTGAACATTTACACGCCCTCATGTTGTTTCAGAACACATGATTTTTTTTCTTCTTCGTCATCGTCCTCTTTTTTTCTTTTCTTTTTTTTTGGTGTGGCACACAGAAAGAGAAGTTAAGCAGAATGTCCAGACAGCCCTTTTCCTTACAGTAGCAGTAGAAGATGACGACCGTCAAGCTTCAGAAAGAAATATAAAAACATCATAAAATAGACTCTGAGTTTGGAGTTTTTTATTTAAAAGAAGTTCATACTTTCAGCAAGGACGCATTAAATTGATTAAAGTGGTACATGTACGATGTTAAAAAAGATTTTTATGTTTGTTCTTTTTAACTTCTCGATTCATCAAAGAATCTTTAAAAAGTATCCCTTTTATCACAAAAATATTAAGCAGCGCAACTGTTTTCTACATCGATAATAAGAAATGTTTCGTCAAATCATCATATGTGATCCTGGACCACAAAACCAGTCATAAGGGTCAATTTTTTTAAATTGAGATGTATACATCATCTGAATAAATAAGCTTTCCATTGATGTATGGTTTGTTAGGATTTGGCTGAGACTATTTGAAAATTTGTAATCTGACGGTGCAAAAAAAAATCAAAATCACCTTTAAAGTTGTCCAAATGAAGTCCTTAGCAATGTATATCCACTCACAAAAATAATTTTTTGATATATTTATGGTAGGAAATTAACAAAATATCTCCATGGGACATGATCTTTACTTAATATCCTAATGATTTTTGGCATAAAAGAAAAATCGATAATTTTGACCCATATAATGTATTGTTGGCTACAAACATACCCTTGTGACTTATGACTGGTTTTGTGGTCCAGGCTCACATATTAGACTGATTACTGAAGGATCATGTGACACTGGAGACTGGAGTAATGGTGCTAAAACTCAGCTGTGCCATTTAAAAAAAATACATTGCATTTCAAAAAATATATTAAACTAGAAAACAGTTATTTTAAATATTTTAAAATATTTCTTTTTTTAGTGTATTTTTGAATAAATAAATGCAACCTTGGTGAGAGACATAAATCTTTGCTGCCCTTCGAATATCAAATTGTGACAGTTTAATGCGTTTTATGAGTAAACATGTAGAATTGGTTTTAAAACAGATGCTTTTAATGTCATGCAAAGATTCTCCCTTACAAAACAGTATGAAGTTGAGATCATTGCAGAAATGTTTATGTATCTAATACAATGTGCTATAAATAATCACTGTCAATTTCAAATAGGCCCTACTTTATCAATTTCCCATCATGCTTTATTTTATTATCTTTGTTGATTATTCATTTGAATAGTCAGTTAAAGTTTTTTTATTTTTGGGTGGGGGATGGGGGGATGAACGGAACCTCTGCTCGATTGTTTGATAGCAGCTTCCTCTCCTTGATGGTGCAGTAGATGCATGACTTTGTTGCTCACACACACACACACACACACACACACACACACACACACACACACACACACACACACACACACACACACACACTCATGCACATGTGATCAAACTAAGACATTCCAACTGACTGGCATGAAAGTGTTTGATATAGAAAGACAAGCATACCAACATCTAAACTGTACGCATTGCAGTTGCATGCATGACTGGCTGTATAGATGGAATGTAGGGTAGCGGGTCAGGTCATTCTCTGTGTGTGTGGTCTCTTCTCGCTGAAGCATTCCCATGGTTAACATTAACTAAGGAAGCTGGTAATCAAAGACCAGCATAAATTACTGCTACATACTTTGGTCTGTAGCCATTGGAGACCCATATCTCAGTAGTGTCAGTGTGTTTCCCAGCATTTGTTGTGGATCTTCCTAATGTTGCAAGAATCTGGGAAAATGGTGATGTAACTCGCTTAGTATCCACTTGACAACCAGTGTGCTCTGGGGGTTTCATATAAAATATCTTTACTCAAGACATGGCAGGAAGTGTTTAAAATGAATGCATTCACACAGAAATAAACCTCGTCTTTACTCCGAATGGATGTAACCTCAAGTTGGGCTTCTTTTGCAACTCATGTGGTGCCTGAGCCTGTATTTCTTTCCAAGTGCTTTCCAAGAACAAGCACTCCATTGTTTTTTTCCCGTTTAATCCTCAGAGCCAAACGCATAGACTTTGTAACGGCCATAGCGACTGAATTAGCAACACTATGGGATCTGAAGGACTTTATCTCATTTGCTCTTTTTATTTGCCTTTATCTTTCACAACACTGTTGCAGATAATTTCTTTTACATACACCTCCCAATACAAACATATTTTAAAGCTTTAATCTATCATCTCTCTCTGTGTCTCTCTCTTTCAGTACTGGCATAAAGGATGCTTTAGCTGTGAAGTCTGTAAGATGACTCTAAACATGAAGAACTACAAAGGCTTTGAGAAGAGACCATACTGTAATGCGTAAGTATCGTATTATGTGTCTAATTATACAATTTCTTAAAGTTGGCATTAAATAAAATTAACATTTATTTGGCCTTGTAATCACTGGATAAAGTCATGTCTCACCATTTTTTTTAATTTTTTTTTTTAGTAAGCCATTTCACTTGAAAATATGTCATAATATGGTAGCAAAGCCAGTCACAACTTTAAAATCTTTAAAATCACAATGAAGTGCCATTCACAACCCTATTTTAGTGAAGAATATATTCAACAAGAACAAATATAATGCAGGACTTGAAGTATTGAAAATTAAATTTGGACCACATGTAATTCACAGTTTCTGAAACATTGTCTTAATAGCTATTTGGCTAGTGGCTAAAACTGTCCAATTGTCATCCGATACTCAGAATTTGTGCTCTGCATTTCACCCATCCAAGTGCACACACACAGCAGTGAGTAGTGAACAAACACACACAATAGTAAACGCACACCCGGACCAGAGCCATTTTTTTTGCTGCGGCGCCCAGGGAGCGATTGGGGGTTAGGTGCCTTGCTCAAGGGCCACCACAGTTGTGGGTAATGAAAGTAGAGGAAAGTGCTGTTCATTCACTCCCCCACCTACATTTCCTTCGGGTTACAAGTCTGACTTTCTAACCGTTAGGCCACAATAGCCAGCTCAGCTTAAATGATGTTTAAAAAAAAATGACAGAAAAAGATCATCTCAAGGGAAGAGCAAATTAGTGGAAAGATAGAAAGTAAGACACTTTTTGTCTTTTGACTAAACATACACTGATGAATCGTTCACAATAAGACGAGGAACATGCATTAAGGAAGTAAACACAGCATGAAGTGTTTTTAACTGTCATTTGTCTCCGTTAGCATTAGATGGTTCTGGAAAGGTCATGTCTGCACACACAGTAGCTGACTTGTTCAGTCATTTGTGGAAGGACATTGGAGGGAAATTCCTATAATTTCACAACAATGACCCCATACACATACATACACAAATGAGTTCACTTCTCTGGAATCCACTTCTGATCACTAATAGTCTTGTGAGTCAGATACCTCAGTTATAGCGTTCCTGTGTTTAGGAGGTTGCCCATTCATACTTCATTAACATTCGAAGTGTTTTAATGCAGTCTTAGCATGCTGCTTTGACATGGCCAGAATAAATATTTAAAGTCATAATGACCACCTGGCATAGAAAATATGCAAATGCCTTCCTTTTGTGAGATGTGCTGATGTGTCTCCAGGTTCTTATTTCTCACACTCATAATACACCAGAGGATTTTAGTCTTTATTTAGCAAATGATTTATTGTCGGTCCCTCTGTCTAGATCTGCTTCTTCCACTCTTTACTCAGTTCTTATTTCGAAGATAATCTGAGTAAGTGTGCATGGCAGAGTAATTTCCTCTTGCGTCCAACAGATAAAGGCCTGTTTACTTCTCAGAGTAATGGTCTAATGACGGGTCCACTGGAAGTAAAATGCATCTGATTGGATTACGTTGGGATTGTCTGTCTGATATAAACATAGAAATCAGCCTGGGTGCTTGAGTGCCATTTTCTGTGTGTTTGTTTTCCTCTTTGTGTCTGTGTGATTTGAGTGTGAACTACACTTGCAAAAAATGCTGCTCTTACTTTTTTTTTTTGTCTTGTTTCCAGTCCAAATATCTAAAAAAAAAAAAAAAAAAAAAAAAAAAAAAAAAAAAAAATCTTAAATCAAGAAGCATTTTCTAGACAAGTAAAAATTATTGTGTTGTTTTCACTTATTTCAAAAAATAAGTCTAGTGAGTTTTTGCTTAAAACAACTAAAATAATCTGCCAGTGGGGTAAGCAAAATAATCTTGTTTTCGGTTTGAAATAAGATTATTTTGCTTACCCCAGTGGCAGAATATTTTACTTAATTTTGACTAATTTTTTCTGAAAACAAGACAATAACTTTTACTAAGTAAGAAAAGCACTTTTTGCAGTGTAACCTTTAGCAAAAAAATAAAAAGTTGTGTGCCTGCCAAATTTACTGTTTGATATTATTGCTCTAAATTGTAATTAGCTGATATATCTCAGGGCACAACACTACATATTTTTACTGTTGGTCCATTTGTGTCAGGAGTTCAGATTTCTACTTTCCCAAACAGTTTTTTTTTTCATTGTGCCCATCACAAAAATGTGAATATATATATGTTTATGTGTCAGGCTCAACTTGTTAAACTTGACACAGCATCAAAAAACTGTGGCAGCAGTAAAATTGGCAATAACGGTCAAATTTGGCAACAGTCAAATTTATTAAGCTTTTATTAGTTCGGTTGTTATACAGTAATTGCTAGAAATGACAGAGCTGTAATGTAACTCCATGTAACTCGACACAACATCATGTTAGCCAGCTAGATATCTTCATGATGATAATTTAAATCTGCAGAAATTACAACAGCAGAGTTTTAATTCATCAAATCAAACCAAATGTTTGTTTGTTTTTGCCATCAGCCCATCAGTGCTGTTATTGTTAACAAAAACTAAAAATAGATTAAAGCTAAATAGAAAAATGACAAAAGCACATAACCAAAATATATAATATATAATTACATAATTAAAAATATGCAACCCATCCTTGATGTTGAGCCCTGTATCTGTAATGGTTTTCAATTTAATGATCAGAAAATAAATAAATAATTGGTACTGTTTGAACCTAGTTTACCACTACATGATTTATGTGAAGTCTTTAGTGTGGATTTTTGAGTAAGTAAAAGATCAGTCTGTATTTATTTACACTGATTTACAGAGCATGTCTTGTATTATGTGTTGGTTGCCTGCAGCAACACAGCGTCTGTGTACTATATGGAGGTTTACTAAGAAAACAGTGTGTCCTGTGGTAACCAGGAGCAGAAAACCTTTTGATTGGCTCAGCTGTTGTGTTGTGCAGTATGATTCATTTTACTGAATCAGTCCTGTTAAATCCTGTCGTGATACGTTATATGTTGTTATATGGTTAAATGATTAGTGTAATAATTCTGTTTACTACTGTATTACCAAATATATCAGTTAATGCTGTAATTGTAATTTGTGTACTCTGTTGTAATGTTCTGTTATTTCTGGCACTCTAATTATGTGTTGCGTTGGATGGTTGTGTTTAGGGCTGTCGCTGTCATGCTAATTTTGTGTTGCGTTGGTCTGTGAAAATAGGGCAAATAAGCTGCCTTGTTTACACAAGGCACAAATTACACTTCGCTATGCACTGTGCAGTTTCACTATCCCCATAGAGATCAGTGATAAGCACATGTGGACATTCACCTTCACAACCACTAATACAGGATCTTTGTCTTTATCAGCAACACAGTTAAATGTGTCCAATTCGAGTAGCCTTGATAAGGAACAGAATATCCCATTATAACAATGGGCTACAGTTAGCATAAATAGTTTTTGCATTAAATGTGACTTGAATAACATTATACCTAAACATTTGAGCTTAATGACAGGCAAGAAGTATAATAATTAAAAAATACTTTTGATTGTCATTCAACTAGGAGAAATACTGAGGTGTCAGTTTGCAAATCCTCATTGGATTTCAAATGTTGATGCTAACTAAAATGGCTCTGTGTCTATTTCAGACACTATCCGAAGACGTCATTCACCAGTGTTGCAGACACTCCGGAGAACCTGCGCCTGAAACAGCAAAGCAAGATGCAGAGCCAGGTACAACATGTCAATATTTGCTTTCTCTTATCACCCTCTCTCCACTTCTGGTGATTTATGGTTTCTGTATGTTTTTGTGGCATTGGTCAGTGCACTGCTAAGCATGAAATAATACTCAAAGAACGCATAAGTCATAATCATTTCCCAGAGCTCCAGCTGCACCCTCCCTAACACTCAGCACTGCTCTTGTGTAAGGAAGAACTATGATGAACTATGCGGAACACAGATTCTGGTGTATCGTGACTTTTCATCAGAGGCACTAAAATTCTCTGTTCTTTTAGATCACATACGCTATTATATAGTCTCATTCTAGTTTTTACAGATGTTGTTGTATTGACTGCATTACCATTAATCCTTGTTATCTCTATTATTGTCACATAAAAGAAACAAATAAATATATTTATAATAGAAGTTCATCAGTATCCCAAACTGGACCCTACTGTGTGAGACTTCACTGAGGCTAAGTTTGCAACCCTGTTACATTTTTTTCCCAGTTTCACAGACTTAAAGGGATAGTTCACCCAAAAATGAAAATTTGATGTTTATCTGCTTACCCCCAGGGCATCCAAGATGTAGGTGACTTTGTTTCTTCAGTAGAACACAAATGATGATTTTTAACTCCAACCGTTGCCGTCTGTCAGTCTTATAATACGAGTGAATAGTAACAATTTATAAGAGTCAAAAAATATGCATTTACAAATCCATATTAAACCCTGCGGCACATTGATGTCCTAAGACACGAAACGATCAGTTTGTGTGAGAAACCGAACATTATTTATATCATTTTTACCTCTAATACACCACTATGTCCAACTGCGTTCAGCATTCGCTTATCGAGGTCTGATCGCGCTCTGACAGCGGCAGTGATGTCTAGCACTCATTGAAGTATAAGCGTGAGACATTACTGCCGTTGTCAGAGCAGTGATGTAATGATGTAATTAATTACTTACCCTCATGTCGTTCCACATCCATAAGACCTTCGTTCATCTTCGGAACACAAATTAAGATATTTTTGATAAAATCCATTGACAGCAAGATAATTAACACTTTCAAATGCCCAGAAAGCTACTAAAGACATATTTAAAACAATTCATGTGACTACAATGGTTCAACCTTAATGTTATGAAGTGACAAAAATACTTTTTGTGCCCAAAAAAAAACAAAATAGCAAATTTATTTAACAATATCTAGTGATGGGCAATTTCAAAACATTGCTTCATGAAGCTTCGAAGCTTTACGAATCTTTTGTTTCGAATCAGTGGTTCGAGCGTATATCAAACTGCCAAAGTCATGCATACAAGTTTCACAGACAAGGCTTAAGCTAGTCCTAGTCTAAAATGCATGTTTGAGCTGTTTTAATTGAAAGAAACTTGCATTGACAAATCTTAAAATATGTCAGCGCCATTGTTTTGCCTCAAGATGCACACCAGTGATGTTTTTTTCTAGGGTACATTTATAAAAGCTACTTAAATACCCTAATTGAACTAAGGCCTAATCCTGGCTTAGGCTAAGAGCTGTCTGTGAAACCGGGCCCAAATGTCTTAATCGAGCTAAGCCAGGATTTTTTAAATCCTGAAATCTAAGCCCTGTCTGTGAAACCAGGCCTTTTGTTGTATGATTGTTTTTGTTGATTTTTATATTATTTACCTCTATTTAATTTATTTCTAGCTTATTACAAAACCACATAAAGACACAAAACCACATAAGACCCCGACAGATTCACAAAAAATATTGACCTCAAATAAAATGAATAGAAAATAAAACGGCTTGTAATATTTCGATTTTGTCCTTCTGAAGCTGACAATAAACATTTTCTAAATATTATGCACCTGCTTTCACTAACCATTTGTTAAAAAGAAAAATTACTTGAAGGTTAGTTCACCCAAAAATGAAAATTATCTCATTAATTTCTCACCCTTATGTCGTTCCAAACCCTTAAGACCTTTGTTCATCTTCGAAACAAATGAAGATATTTTTGATGAAATCAGAGAAATTTTTTTTTTTATTCCCCATAGAAAGCATGTATCTACCACATTCAAGGTCCAGAGAAGTAGTAAAGACATGGTTAAAACAGTCAACATGACCATTGCGTTATTTTTGTTTTGTTTTTTTGCGCACAAAAAGTACTCTCGTCGCTTCATAATAACATTAAGGTTGAACCACTGTAGTTTGTGTTCCGAAGATGAATGAAGGTCTTAACGGGTTTGGAAAGACTTGAGGGTGAGTAATAAATGACAGTAATTTCATTTTTGGGTGAACTAACCCTTTACTTTTGTAAAAGTCTGAGGGCCTTTTTACCGGCCTGTGAAATAAGGAAAATGCCAAATGTTGTTTTTATGATTATCCATTAACTAATCTGCATTTATGCTGATATAATATAAGGGAGGGAAGTACACCTGCCAACCTGTTACACTCGAAATGAACGATTACTTTGATATTTGCGATTAATTTGCATGTGTGTTTGTGTTGCAGGTGCTCTACAAGGAGGAATTTGAGAAGAACAAAGGAAGGGGCTTCAGCGTTGTGGCCGACACACCGGAGTTGCAGAGAATCAAGAAAACGCAAGACCAAATCAGCAACGTAGGTCCAACTCTTAAATGTCAAATTCAAAATCATCTACCAAAAAATGTATTACAAACATATATTATGTTCATTTTCTTTTTTGCCTATGTATTCCTCTCTTTTTTTATCATATTAAGCCTCATATTTACTTTTGCTTTTTGTTTTGTGCCTCCCAACCTTTCTCTTCATCTCTCCAACGAACACAAACATACACAGTTTATCTATCATCCTAATCTCCATTCATTGTTTATTAATGAATTGTTAACAAAAAGTCAAAATTATTTGACCTTGATGGGGCACTTATTTAGTCCCATTCTTCCTCTTTCACACCACACCTGTTTGCTGAAGTATCTGTGTTGGTTGCCTGGAAACATTTGTGTCACCGAACTTCCTTTTTGCAATGTCATTTCCTGTCAGTATGAAAGCGAGCAAGACAGCACTCCATCATCTGGCTCAGGAGACACCCTGTGGATGGTGCAGGAATTACTATTAATTTGTCACATTGGCTCAGAATGAAGTTTAATTAAATTAAAACCACTTGCTGAAACCACCACTTTACAAAATGAAGGACAGTTTTCTGAGTAGTTTAATTATAAGATGGCACTGCATCAGTATTTCTCATGCATTCTATTTTTATTTTTCCTTGCTTCAATTTTCAGTCTGAACCGCTTAGCCAAAGTGCCCACTTCTGCAGAAGAAAACCACTCTCAGTTTGAGTATGTGTTTGCTAAATGTGGTCTGGGTGTGTGGTTGACTTCATTATTGCTCTATGATTGTTTTTAGTATCAATGGACAGTGGACTCATCATACACTTCAGTTCAAAGGTTTAGGGTCAGAAATTAATACTTTTTATTCAGCAAGGATACATTAATTAAACATTAATTGATCAAAAGTGAATGTACATATTGTTAAAAGATTTGTATTGCAAATGGAATATATATAATGTGGGTGTACAGATTTATATTACATTGTGGGGACCAGCCAGCAGTCCCAATGGGGGAAATAGATTAATAAACATACTAAATGATGATTTTTTTTTTTGAAAATGTAAAAATGCCGACAGTTTTCTGTGATGGTAGTTTTATGGGCAGGGTTAGTGTAGGGCGAGAATATGCAGTTTGTACAGTATAAAAACCATTACGTCTATGGAGAGTCCCTACAAGGATAGTGAACCAGACTCTCTCTCTCCCTCTCTCTCTCTCTCTCTGTGTGTGTGTGCATGTTTTTGTGACATATCAGGATACAAATTTGTGTAATGACATGGGTATGACATAGGTATTACAAGGAGAGGGTGACTTATAAAAGGCTTTCAAAAGGCTTATAAATCATACAGAATGAGTTTTTTTTTTTTTTTTTGAGAAAGTAAAAATGTGCACAGTTTCCTGTGATGGGTTTAGGTGTAGGCCGATAGAAAACACGATTTGTACAGTATAAAAACCATTACGTCTATGGAATGTCCCCACAATTCACAAAATCAAACCTGTGTGTACATGTATTATATATGTAATTCTTGTTTAGCAAATCAGCATATTCGACTTTTGAAGGATCATGTTTGGTCATAATTGGTCTTTTCTGTGCATCGATTTAGCCCCGCACTGCAAAGAAAACATAGAAAACTTTTTTTTTTATTATTATTAAACAGTTAATTGTGTTTGGGGTTTTTTTTTTTTTTTGGGGTTGCTCTGCCATAGAGCTGCAACAGTGTAATTTATACAACCGGTATTTGAAGCGCCATGTTAGTTTCAAATGGTGGTTTGCTCTATTTTGATCGCTATCGTACACAACAGTGTTATGTCCTAACTGTAAACTATTTTTTTCTCAGTACTTCTGTGATCATTTGAATATTTGTAACACAGGAATAACTACTGTGTGGTTCAAAACGGCTCTCTCTGGATCAGCGCGGCAGCACGCGAGCGAATCGTTGTGTTGTCATTAATAAAATAAGATCACGTGGATGTTTGAATCGAGATCACTATCTTTTTACGATTAATCGTGCAGCCCTTATTAAATTTTAGCTACATTTTTTGTCAGGAAAAACTTCATTTATTTTTTTCTTTACAACAAATACTTTTAGATTTTTTAATTTGCAATAGTAACTGAAAAGTATACAGTACAACTGTAATATAACTTCATAATTCATGAACACATTTTTGTTGAAAATCAGTGTCATATGTTGCATTTGTTTATAATTATCAACCCAGCTGCTTCCAAGACATCTGCTTTGTATGACAAATAATTCTCACAATTTAGACTGTTATTCAGCTAAATGTTACTTTGGTGACATATTTTGCAGAATTCACAGCAACAATGTTTAGTACATCACAAAAACTAAATGCTCCTTTGCCAAGGCATAAAAACACACGTAGACTGTGAGATGATGAACATAACATAGTTACTGTTCTTTCTTCCTGTTTTAACACATTGTATATGTCTGTGTGTGTTTTAGATTAAATACCATGAGGACTTTGAGAAGAGCCGAATGGGAGGGGATGGCCCACCCCAGCACCCGCATACACCTCAACAAAACACAACTCCAGGTACACAATGTTTTGATCGTTGTCTGGGTGATCATTACAGACTCAATTTCCTGTGAGCCATCAAATATTAACTTTTTTCTCCTGTAGCATATCAACCCCCAGCAGCATCTCCGAACTATCACTATGAGCCTGAGCCCGTGCGTCAGGCCGCTGCCGCCCCTCCTCCCAGCTCTGGGGTAATAAACTCTTAAAACTCTAATACAACCTGTCCCACGCACTCGTTCTTTTCAAATCCTTACAATCCTCTTTGCGTGTGTTGCAGAAGCGCTACCGAGCGGTGTACGACTACACCGCAGCCGATGAGGACGAGGTGTCGTTCCTGGACGGCGACCTGATCTTGGATGTTCAGCAGATCGATGAGGGATGGATGTACGGAAGAGTGGAGCGCACCGGCCAGCAGGGGATGCTGCCGGCTAACTACGTAGAGGCCATCTGAACATGAGAGCGAGAGAAAGGAAGAAAAGGTTTTAAAAAAATAAGAGAGAGGGGGTTGCGGCGGAGACGCAGATGATTAGCCGAGTGCCATCTCACCTTTCAAGATCTCATCTTTTTCCTCTTCTATTCCTGCACTAACTGTCCTATCAGGGGTCAGCCGCTATGACCCGGTTATGATCCAAAACAAACATAGTTCAGTATGTAATCATACACACCAACAGCGCATACATGTACTCGCATAAATAGTGAATGATTTACTCCTTTCACCCATATCTTTCTCTCTGTATGCACCTGATCCCTGTCTATTGCTTTTGCTCTCTGTCTGTCTGACCGTTTGTCTTTTTAGTAAGTGTTTCCTCAGTCATGGAAAGGTGCTGTCACAAGTGGCACTTAAGTCTTAATAAGACTCGCACACACAAACCCACAAAATACATGACCACACAGGCCTCTAAAAATATTTGCGGCCTGCCATAGAGCACTTCTCAAACATCTCAAACATCTTTATCTTATCGGTTGCTATGACAATATGTGAAAAAAAATCTGGTCCGAACTTCATTTGTCAAGTTTTTTTTTTTTTTATATATATATATATTTTTAAATGTTTCATATCTTGTTTGCAGCCTGTAATTGCAATGTATTCAGTATACACCTCATTGGCTGTAGGTTTGTAACAATGGTTGAATATAAGACTTCTGGTCATTCCAATCATCATTCCATACGTCTGACCATTTGCATCATGTGTTCAAACTGGAAAGTAAAAAGGCTCCTCTTTTTCAACTGGACATCCTTAAAACTGTATGAAAGGGGCGGAGCCTTTTGCTACTTGCATACTTAAGCTCCTTCACATTCCTCTAGCCCTTTACGAAATTAATTAGAATATAAGAGCATAATTTTGTTCTGCTGCTCCTGCTTTTGAGAATGACAAGGAAATAGTGATGTACTTTGTTCTTCATAAAGGGAAAAAAAAAAAAAGAAACTATATAGTCACTTAGCGAGAGAGGAGCAGAACAGCATTGTAGAATAGAAGTGAGGAGCCCAAGCACAATTTTATGGACCATTTATGCTTTGGATTTTAATCATTCCATTGGTTTTGTTCCATTACGGTTCTGGGGCGTTCCATGTGCATAGTATGAAACTGTAAGACGTTGTTATTGATGTTTTTGTTAGTTTGATTTTTTTCCTCATATCATTGCTTATTCACATTGCCTTGCTGGTATTGTACGAGATGGAATTTTAATGTCAATTTATCAATATCAGTGGAATAAAAAAATCTATTTGTATACCAAGGCAGGCGGGTTTGTTGAACGGAGGGAATTGTTAACGGTATTAGAATGTTTTAGAGCCTAGCATGTATAACTGGAAACTATGTTACTGTGCAAAGACTCTAATGAGATTCTACTGATCATTGTTCTCCAAAATGCCAAAATATAGATGCAGAGAATGATCAAAGTAAGTGTTTTGCTTTCACACGACTTACACTTTTCAAAGGTACAACATGTGGGGTACTTTTTCTTCTTGAAAACATATTCTCGGAATTTCTTAAGTATCTTATCAGTGTACTGACACCAATATTTCCTCATAACACCTTCTCTATCACCAGCTGCTGCACTTTCAATGCATGACGTTGTAGTATACATCTAATATGTAGACTACCATTCAAAGGTTTGGGGTGGGTAAGATTGACTGCATTTATTTAATCAAAAAATACAGTAAAAACTAATATTGTGGAATATTACAATTTTTAAAGGGTTCACCCAAAAATGTAAATTCTGTCATTAATTACTCACCCTCATGCTGTTCCACACCCATTAGACCTTTGTTCATCTTCTGAACACAAATTAAGATATTTTTGATGAAATCCGATTGCTCAGGCTCACATGAACGGTTTTAAAATGTCTTTAGTACCTTTCTGGATCTTGAGAGGTTCAGTGACATTGCTGGCAATGCAGGCCTCACTGAGCCATCGGATTTCATCAGAAATATCTTAATTTGTGTTCTGAAGATAAACGAAGGTCTTACATGTGTGGGACGAAACAAGGGTGAGTAATAAGACAGAATTTTCATTTTTGGGTGAACTAACCCTTTAAAATAGCTGTTTTCTATTTTAAAATGTGATTTATTCCTGTGATGTCAAAGCTGAATTTTCAGCATTATTCATTACTCCAGTCTTCAGTGTCACATGATCCTTCAGAAATCATTCTAATATTATGATGATTTGGGGCTCAAGAAACATTTATCATTGTTGAAAACCGTTGTACCGCATAATATTTTTATGCAAACCTTTTTACATTTTTTCAGGATTCTTTGATGACTAGAAAGTTCAAAACAACAGCATTTAGTTGAAATAGAAATCTTTTGAAAAAATGTCTTTGCTGTCATCTTCACTGAATAATGTTTCTTTTATTTAGTATTTACTTTTATTCTAATTTCTTTTTAAAAACAAAACAAAAAAACAACAACTTACTGACCCCATAGTTTGAATGGTATAGTATTGTATTGTATAAATTTGGATTCTCATGCTCATGTCATGGCCTTTGTAAAACAATTTTGCAATGCAGTTTTTGTTTTTTGTTTTTTATGAGATGAGACAAAGTGAAGCAAGATACTAAAAATATACAAGATTGCATAAATATCCAAATCAGATCATTTAAATACTTAAATCCTTTTCATTGCAGTAACTCTTTTGTTCCAACTCTTTATTCTAATATCTATTCTAGCATAGATCTAACAAGGTTTAGCTCAAGTTGATTCTTCTTCTTTTACACACACTGGTGGAAAGTATGACAGTATGTTTATCATCTCACTGTTAGCAATGGTCATTATCAAATGACAGATCACCCAAAAATAAAGAGGAAGGATTTTGTAAAGGAACTAAAAGGTGAAAAAATGTGATGCTTATGTCAAAAAAAGCCCTTGTGAGTATGTGTAAATGCTTGCCTTCATGTCATGGTTCACCTAATGTGCGCATCTAAACATGCATTTGGAGTCATAACTCAGCAGAAGCAGACACATCCCGCTCAACTTTCAAATGTAACAGAATTAGCTGCCTAACTAATCTATTATTATTCCTAATAAACAAATCCATATAAAATTGTTGCTTCCTTATCATCTAGTTCACTTGATTTTTTCCTATAGTAGGCTAAAGTACAGACAAGTTTGATCCTGATAAGCAAATTGTGCACTCTTCAAAAGAGGATGCACATGATAAATTCCACTTTGAGCCCATGTTGTTGCTCGCTGCATCCTTCTAGAAGGGAGGACAGTGTAGTGTGCAGCTGTTGGGGAGGGTCTCAGACGGTCCACAGCGGAACAGCCGTTATCGCTGCTACTATAGAGGGGGTGACTGATCATCCTCCCCATCTTTTTTGACCCGCTGCTCTGCAAACATCATGCTGGACATCTTGATATTGATGTTCTTCGCCATCATCGGCCTCATGTTCCTGTCCTACATCATCTACATGCTCTGATTTGACGGCAGCATCGACGAAGAGCTGATGCGTGATTCACGTCCTCGGGAGGGATTTGAACACAAAGGTTGGCGATGAATGTTAACAAATTGTGTTTTTACACTTCATACACAAAACAACACTCTTTGTGCTGTTTATACTAGCTGTCCTTGATGATAGTGGGATTACGGAACAAATTATTGTGTTAAGGCAGGTTGTTATGGTTAAATGATGTTAAAATATAAATGAATAATTAGGACTATAATTTCAAAATGTAGCTAGATATTAGAATTGTAATAGTAAATGAAATCGCACAATAGACTAACGCGGGCTTATGTTATTATTTTATTATTATTATTATTGCTAGGCCTCACAATAATAGCTATATGCGCGTTGTATTTGTAGGAAGAAGCTCAGTTTGTGGGATCATGCCTCTGGATTCTGGGATGAGGAACAGCTGTAACGTGAATTCACTGGAGGACGCAGGACACACTCACAAGATGAGACTTCGCACTTCCTCTAGGAAGTCTCTCTCATCTATCTGTCATACAAACACTGTTCCTACAGGATAGCACATGACAAACAAAACCCACAGCAGACTGCTGTGTTCCTCCTCCCTTTAATCTAGAAGACACTACTGAAATATATTTTCCTAAAGGCGCAGTCCATGGCTGAAACAGTACCACAAAACCCCAAGATATATGGTTGTCTGTATAATATTTTTTTCCCCTATTCTTATTTACAAACTCTCACTATTTTCAAATGCATGTATTTTATGTCAATGGATGTGCAAAAATTTCAAAATAAAGAGCCATAGTGAGGATGAAACGGCCTAATGTGTAGAATTATTCATGTGTCGTTAATGAATTAAATATGGTCAAACAAACATAATTCTGCGGAGTTAAATTAATAAATTAGTATAATTTTTCATTATGAGCTTTTACATCATTACATGTACATGTTTATATATGAATAACTACACGACGTCAATACAGGGAGGGGGTATAGCTCAGTGGTAGAGCATTTGACTGCAGATCAAGAGGTCCCCGGTTCAAATCCGGGTGCCCCCTACAGTTGTTTTGAGAAAATACATTTATGTCATATAACCTTATATCAGTAAATAAAACAAGCCATCCGCGCTCATAACAAGACCAGGCGAGACGAAAATGAAGGCTTCTTTAAACTTGAGAAGTGATTTGGTTGGTTTTCAGCGATGCTGGATCCAGATTACCAACAGAGAGCAGCACCGGACACCAGATGAGCGAGTGCCACGTAGACAAAGAAACGAAATATGAAGAATTACAGCGACATCCAATGGAAAAACATATTAATCCTCCATGAGCATCCTAAAACATCTTGTGAAATATATGTGGATTTAGATTTTCCTGTGTCAAATCAGCCTACTCTCCTAAAAATGTGAAGTTTTCTTCACTGACTTTACAAATGCAAGAATATTATATGTATCTCGCCTAAATATACTTGTCTATATTGTGTACCATTTCATTTCTTCAGTTTAAGTAGGCTATTTTGTCATTTTGTTACATGTGTTCATTAAATGGCTGATGTTCCTGCTACTATTAAAGTCAATGAGCACAGTGGGACAATTTCCAAATAGCTAGTTGCAACAGTAAAGCATTGAATCTTGAGCAATATAATCAACTGTGGTATTAATATTTATAGACAAAATTCATTGTGGATTGAAAATATTGTCACTGGTACCTACATGGTTATGTCTCATTTTAGTGTATAGGCCTATAGATGTGTAAAAAGACAGTGAATTTACACTCTTTTTTTCATTCAATAGAAGAAAAGAGTGTATTTTCCTTTAAACATTTTCACTTACTATTCAGTCTTCTTTATCTGAAGAGGTTTTATTTTAACTACAGCAGTGTAAAATGTAGGTAATATATAATCTCAGGTGACTGTCATTAGCAGCCATCATGCAGAGGAAGGAATATATCAGAGTGGAACTTTTAGTATTTTAGTTCAAATCAAAAATCAGAAAAGGGAAGTTCACACACACACACACACACACACACACACACACACACACACACACAATACAGAGCAGTTCATACAATACAGCAGTTTTAATATTGCAGGAGTCTGCTCATGTCTGTGCCCGGGAGTGAGTAACATAACGTTACTTCCTCTCTGGACTCTCCAGCTCCAAGCCTAGAAGTCATGAGACTAAGCACATGACAATGCACACCTCATGCACGTCCACAGGCAATGTTAAAATAGTGTTACTTCAACATTTCATTGACATTTAAATGCTTCAGTATACCTTTTTCTAGTTTCATTAATGGGGGTCTACAAAGAGCTGTAGTAAATGCATTCAGCAATTGGATTTTGAGCTTTTTGGAACAGCATATATGCCTTATTGTTAAAATGGTTAAATCCATAAAAGATTTTAATCTTATCCATATCACTTCTGCCTAATATCTGGTGGTTATGACAGAATTAAACCAGATAAACAACTGGTTTACAAGCCTATATTCCTTCTATGATCTGGGATTGCTTTCACATATCAAAGTGGAAGCCTGCAATGGAATATACCAAAATGCCTTTCAAATAGGGGTGTCGTTCAAGTGACAAAACCACCGAATGCTCACACAAGACTACCAATGTGCACTTAATTCTACTAAAACGCTAAAAGTCCGTTCTGCGATCCCGTGACCGTCAGTCATTTCAAAATCCTAAAATGATACGGATTGCGTATTCATAAGTCATCCCTGAAGAAGCGGAAATGGACCCTGCACTCATGGTTGATCATGTGACACTCTCCATTTCGCCATTTTCTTCCTCTCCACCGGCGATCAGCGTCCTGTCGGATTCGTGACCATCCTTCGCGCTCCTCTCCTGCTCTTACAAGACCTGTCAACCCAGAACAGACCTTCTTTGGGACCTTAGCCTCCTAGACTGAAGCCTTCACCCCTCTCTGTCTTTAGTTTTAGTGTCCTGAACGCGCCAGAAGAATGTCCTCCACCTCCACGAGCCCCGAGTACTCACCCTTCTTCGCCGTGATGGGTGCCTCAGCGGCGATGGTGTTCAGCGGTAAGAGACGCGTCATTTGAACCTTAAATCGAGTGTCCCTCACTTATTAAATGAGAAATATAATCGATGATCGCTTGGTATCGATGTGAACGGCAGTGTTGCGGCTCGCTGATCCGTGTTACCTGTAGTAGGAGAAGAAGAAGAGATGCGAAGGTTTCCATCACGGCACATGACGTCTCAGTTGACGTAATGTCTATAAATTATTTATTTCGTTTCTTTATTTCCTTCGTTGTCACGGTTTACCGAGCCCTGCGTGGAAAACTTAAGACGCTTTCGTTTCGGACGAGCCGAGTCTGCTGTTTTAATGTTTGCGCAGGGACGTCATTTATTTAATGTCCTCTATATTTTCTTATAACCTTCTTATAAATCTCATAAACTTGTCTAGACTGGGACTGTAGCGTCGTCTAACTGATTTAGTGTCATTGATTTTTTTTTTCTCAAGCCAATAGGAAATGCATTACTTAATTAACATAAACAGGTTTGCTCTTATCTAATGCGACAGTCCTTTTTTAAACACGAACTACACGCCCAGACAAAAACGTCCTTGTCATTTTAACTCTTTATCTCAGAGCCACAACAACAGCGGTTACTCTTAGTATTTTACACTTTAAGTTCCGTCTCAGCACACCGGAATGGTCCAAATAAAATTGACGCACCTCCTCCTCCTCCTCCTTCTTCTTCCTCCAAACCGAGAGGACTCACTACTGTTGTCAGTCATGTGACTGAAAGCGACGAGAATTTTACACTGTCTTAATGTTTTGCTGACTTTGGCTTTTAAAGTCTTTTAATGCAAGACGACACATGTAAATAGGGTAAAAATATAATTAATACATATCAAAATACTTCCTCAGTTGATTAGTCACTAGGGCTGGGTATTGACACAATTTTCACGATTCGATTCGATTTCTATTCACATGCTTTCGATTCGATATCGATTATTTTGGATTTAGTATTTCAGTTAAAGTACATGGCAAATTTTCTAGAGGAAAAAAATCTCTCAACTAATGCTGTAAACTACACATGGGAGTCAGTTGGTACTACTTTACTATAATATTGAAGGTTAAAGTAACTTATTTATATACAAACACTTAAATTACACTCAGTTATGTTTTTATTATAAATAAAGTTTAGAATTACATAATCATATTTCTACTCCAATTCGTTTTTTTTAAATATAAACATTTAAATCACAGCTGTCATAACTGATTTATTCAAACATGCATGAAATATTGAAGTGAAGTGAATTGAAATATTGAAGTGAAAATTATAATGAATATGTTATGGTGCATAGCTATATTTATCAATATCTTGCTTTCTATAGTTCACTTTTCTAGCTGACTAATGAGTTTATGGTCACTGAATATGTTTTTCTGAGGTAAATGTGATGTTCACAGATGATGTATATTAATATTATTCCTTTCAGTGTACCTAATAAATAGTCTTTTTATTGGTTAGTAAAGACAGTTTCAAGTAATATTGCAAAAATGTATAAAACAAAACATCCTCTATAGCACCTTTAAAGCAGAGGAGAGGATGTTCACATGCGCTCCGTACTGCCACTTCTCTTTAACTGAGGCACTAAAGCGATCTGTCATGCCACATTAAACAGCGCCAAAACGGTATTTATTTTTTGAATCTCATAATAAGATGGGCGTCATTTGAAATGTGAGACTTTGCTTCATGTCAAAAGTAACAAAGCACAAAGATTGTTGCGATTTATTGGATGGGAGGCACTACATATTCTGTTCATTCATCAACTGTGAAAACAGACTAGACTAATCGATTCTTGGGATTTAAGAATCGATATCGGTTCGTAAAAATGAGAATCGATTAAAATCGAGAAAGCAATATTTTTTTACCCAGCCTTATTAGTCACTACATTACGTCATAACATGGTTTTGTATTGCAGGTTTTCTGAAATGTTGTTTAAACACACAAATGTTGACAAACAATAAATATGCATGGATTTGCACACATCATAGCCTACTGTAATTTGCATTCCAGATTTCCAGAAATCTGAACATTGGATAAACGCATTTTCAAAATTATTTGAAATCTACAGACATAAATAGGTAATGTGTAATAAAATAAACACTTAGTGTGTATTTTAGATGTTTTCTTTGCACTAAAAGACGCAAAATGGCTCCAAATCTCAACTTTGACAATGCATGAAAAAACAATGGTTTTGCCTGTATTGTTTTTTCTTAAACACTTACAGTGTCCATGGAACAGCTGGTGTTTATTGGGGCTGGGTGGTCATATAACTTTAACCCATCATAAGTGCTTGTTCTCACTCTCTTTGTCTCCTTGCACATATAAATCATCCTCTTTTCTCTTTTTAGCATTGGGTGCTGCATATGGGACAGCCAAGAGCGGCACAGGCATTGCTGCCATGTCAGTGATGCGACCGGAGCTGATCATGAAGTCCATCATTCCCGTGGTCATGGCGGGTATCATTGCCATTTACGGCCTGGTGGTGGCTGTACTCATTGCCAACAACATCTCTGCCACCATCAGCCTTTTCAAGTGAGTCACATACCTCACAAGTGTCTGATTTTCCTACAAGTCACTGTCAGCTTTCTTGAGTTGTAATTCAAATAGCTAACTATAATAATAAGAAAATCTAGGTGTACCACTGGAGTTGATTGGAAATGAGTTTATAAACAATTAAAGAGGCCATTACAGTTTCTTTACGTGGAGGTGTAAGGGTATTCTTTTTTTCTTTTTTTTAAATTATTATAAATATATTTTATTTGGTTGTACTGGAAAAATTCCAATGGTCTAAATTGTATTGTTTTTATAATGTTTGATAAATAAAATGTATTGTTCCAAAAAAGATATAACACTATATTAAAAATTGATAGTGAGAGTATATCAACTAGGGGTGAGCGATATTAGGGTTGCTCGATTAATTGAAATTAACCCGAAACATTGCTTAAACCATTTGGTTTAGTGTGTTTATGGAATCGCAAAGGCTGCGAAGATTATTTTAATTTTTTTTATGCACCGCTTCTCTGTGAATCATGGCTCTGTGATCAGTAGTAAATGCTGCCCCATCTGAAAGCACTGCGACTTTGAGTTGCTTATAACATGCATTTAAATCAGCAGCACACATCAAACATCTTTCCAAAAATGAGAAGCATGTATGAACCTCTTGTCCAGCAAAAGACAACATTTAATAACCTGTTTTTACTCCAAATGAACTTCATAATGTCAGTCGAGTGTTTGAAATGACATCCTTCTGTGAGATGATGTGGCTTCTTACACAGAATAAGGCACACAACATATTATTTCCTAGTATTCCATACAGTGATAAAGGCTATGTTGATTAGCATTGCATTATTAATATACTTTATTATGAAAATACCAGAGAAGGCTTGAAGAACTCAGATAAACCATATATTCTCGTAGTCGTGTGTTTATTAGTCATGTTTAATAAATCAAAGCATTTCAATCGTCTGTTTATTCAGCTACAGCAATAGTATAATGCCCATAGGGATTTCCTGGAATGATGTGCATTATCTTTCTTCTGCAGGGCATATGTGGAGAGCGCCCTCTGGCTTTCAGATGGAGCAGCATTTAGCTGTAATTCACTGACAAGCTGCACATAAAAAAAAAAATCACAACCAATTGCCAAATTGTGTGCGGTTTAATTTCAATTAATCGAGCAGCCCTAGGCGATATACCAGTAAACACTATTAACCAGTAGAAATTTGTCAACCGGTAGGGATTTTAGTCTATTGTGGGTACACTCAAGCGACATTGCCATGCTGCGCCATCAAGCTTATCGTTTACATGCATTTTTAAGCATTGCGGTTGTAAAAACAAGTGATTTTAAACCATTGAAGCAGCGAAGGACAACTCATCTTGCCTTAAGTGGACGTAAACAGTTGAGAAAGAAAACGCATGTGTAACAGTATATTGGATCCGTGCATTCAATCTTAAAGTGACAGCAGCCGAATAAACCTGCTGTTGTCTGTCATTAATGTTTATCAAACAACAAAAGAGAGGAAATCTCTCACTGCTCGACAATCACTTTTGTAACTGAAGACCATGCAGTGTTATTTTTTTAAAATAAATTTTTAGTTATAATGAAAAATCCTAATTACTGTTTACGGTTTATTGTCTTTGTAATGTTTGGTAGTGAGAGTATATAAACAATTAAAGAGGCTACATCTGTTCATGGAGGTGTAAGATTTTTGCATTTATTATTATTAGGATGTAATGGTAAAATCCCAATTACTACATTTTCCAATTGTCTTCATAATGTAAAATATGTGTGCGTGTCTCTCTCTTTAGGAGTTTCTTGCACCTTGGTGCCGGGCTGAGCGTCGGTCTGAGTGGTCTCGCGGCTGGCTTCGCCATTGGTATTGTGGGTGACGCAGGAGTGAGGGGAACAGCCCAGCAGCCTCGTTTGTTTGTGGGGATGATCCTCATCCTCATTTTCGCTGAGGTTCTGGGGCTTTACGGGCTAATTGTCGCCCTTATCCTGTCCACCAAGGGTTAATCGTTGCTCTTATCATCTATTACACATGAACAACCATCAACCACACACACACGCACCAACACAAACATCCTCCTAATGAAACACATTGAAAAATTTCACCACCCGAAACGATGAGAGAGGATTTTTTTGCGTGCATGCGTGTATCGTGAGTGTGCTGTTTGCAAGTGAATGTGTGATTGAACTTCCTCTCTGTGTATAGTAGCCTGATGTGTGTTCCCCTGTAAATGCGCTGTGTAGCTATTGCTCTCGTCCTGTGTGTCTGTTTAAATAGATGCCCTCTTTCTCCTATGCTACACTTGTTTGTCATCCTTTTATTTTGTCAATTTTATTCATGTTTGAAGAACAAATCAACTGTCATTTTGTTTTCTCACTTTTGGGACCATTCAAATTGAGACACTGATGTCGAGGACCTAAATGTAAAAAAAAAAAGATGGATTATTACTGTTTTTGTTTTTTTTGTTTTGTTTGTTTCTGCTGATTATTTATGAAGATTGAGATGTTCATTAAACAGTTTAAATGGATCAAAGTCTTTATTGATATCCTGATTATCTAAATGAATTACGTGAGTGTGCGTGTATCAGAAATATATAAATAAATATATCTGTATAGGTAGGTGAATTGCTCTGTGGGAAATTTGAGTTCCTTTGGGTATGTTAATCATTGATTACCATGGAGACCATTGTCTTAAGGTATTGATGTGCAAGTTTACTAAGTGCGTGTGAAACGAATGTATGCACACGTGTGTTTGTGAGCGAGAGTGTGTTTTAACTCTTAACATGACATTCTTCAGACGTGTAGCGTTTTACCTGTAGTTGATACTGTTTCTGGTTCCATTAATGGGTGAACACCAGCGCAGCTTGTCCAGTTTCCGAATAAAACTTCCTCAACCTAATTTCAGTTTCTCTTTTATTCAATCATACATGTGATGTGAAGATGGAAATATACTGCAGATGATCAAGTCAATCCTTGGAGTGTAACATTGCCATTAAAAAAAGCAAAAATATCTGAGAATTATGTTTCACCTAAATATATTCAGAAACTATACATTTAACAATCGTGATGCTCTCACATCATAGAGAGTCAAGATACGAATAGACTGATATGAGGGATTAATCCACAGGTTACCATCTGGTTGTCTGAATCTCTGCATTGCAGCCTCAACCAAACTTCACCTTCATCCCGCTCTTCGTTGCTGCAGTCACGCTTCCACAGGTGGAGAGGGGGCGCTAGAGAGCAGCACTGACCACATCATTACCAGAAACAGTGATAGTTAACAGTGACAGTCCGTTTATCATGTCACATCAGCAGTAGGAAAAGACATGAAAATGTATGTCTATACGAGGATTTATATTGAATTGTATAATAACAGCAACACATCATAGCCTACTGTAATTATGCCAAGAGCATCCAGGTCATGTTTCATTTTTGAATAAAATTAAGTCAGTGACAATTAAGAGAAGGAAAAAAAAAACGTTTTACTTAAGGTATTTAAGTTATGTTTTATACAATTCCTTTTTTTTTTTTTTTTTTTTTTTTTTTTTAAATACACATAAATTATGTATTCGGTAACACTATAGAATACAGGAACAAATGAGTAATGCATTATTAACACTCTAGTAACTATTATTAACTAACAAGAAACTGATGAATGAATTAGTAAGTAATAGTGCTCAGTTGAAGGTGGTAGTTCACTATTAGCTAATCAGTAACTACTGTTTTTTTCATACCTCCCAGAGAACTACTAAGAACTACTATATACATGTTCATAATTAATGTGAATAATGCATAATGTATAATTAATTCTAAAGTGAAGATCATGGTAACCCACTTAAGTGTTACCAAACACATCAGACGGAATTACTGTACAAAACTGTACAAAAACCTCGAAAGTTTAAAATGACTTCAGTAGTTACTAGAGAGTTATCATGGAATTATCAAGGAATTACTCATTATTTGGATCAGTATTCTAAAGTAAGAACACTTTAGAATACTGATCCAAATAATTATAGTAATTCCATCTGAAGGATTTGGTAATACTTCAGTCATCACTTGTGGTTTACCATGACCTTCACTTTAGAATTAATTATACATTATGCATTATTCACATTAATTATGAACATGTATATAGTAGTTCTTAGTAGTTCTCTGGGAGGAATGAAAAAACAGTAGTTACTGATTAGTTAATAGTGAACTACCACCTTCAACTGAGCACTATTACTTACTAATTCATTCATCTGAGTTTCTTGATAGTTAATAATAGTTACTAGAGTGTTAATAATGCATTACTCATTTGTTCATGTGTAGTTATTCATTAATGAAGGATCAGTATTCTAAGTGTTACCATGTATTCATGAAATTGTGATATACAGATGTAATAATAAAAAAAAAAAGACTAGAAGCTTAATGGTCCTAAAATAGGCTTCATTGTCTTTATGCAAAATATAATTTCTTATTTCTTTCTTTTGATTTTGGCCTAAAGGTGCGTTCATGGCCTGTCGTAAGTCCCGCAATGACGCTATTTAAACTTGTAAAAAGCGTTCATGTCCTCGTAGAGCTCATAATGCTATAGACGCATAATTCCCAGTCAGTGGACGTCAATGGATCCGAACATAACGTCACGTGGTGACATCTCGAGACTTCAAACTGATCAGGTTTGACAGCTGTGTGTTATGTCAACAAAATACCAATCTTAATCACTGTAAATGAACAAAATTCGGGTCTAACTTTTGTGGATAACAAATTGTAGATAACAGATTGTTCTGAAACATGTGGTAGAATATTTTGGTTAAATTGATCGCTTGAAAATTGCTATACCAGAACATGAAGAACGCAGAAAGAACTGTTTGTCTAATTGAAACTATTCAGTTTAATCAATAATAACAAATGTAACTTCTGCCTCTAGGTACTCCCGCTCCCGCTACACTTGTCTGGATTTGGGAACGATTGGGAAGCGTGCCTTGAACGTCAGAAAGGGGTTTTGCCTTCAGGCTTGGGACGAGCTTGACATTTAAGTGACAGCTGTTTAGACCTATAGTTACGCGAGCTGTACAATAAACCACGCCCACTTGGAATTTTCGGCCAATGGAGTTTTGATCTGGAGAGGCGGGACTTGCTAAAGCATTGTTTACGTCTGTCGTGAAAGTAGGTCACAGGAAAGTGTGACAGTTAGCTGGTGCCTAGTGGACAGAATCCGATTCCCTTCACAGATACATACATTAGAGTGTCATAATAAAAATCTTTAGGTATACGGGACTCCAGCGATCGCGGTGGTACCCCCAAAAGACAGGTAAGTTTGCTTGTGTTTGTCCTAGTGAATGCAGCAGCCAGGATGTAGCGCCTGCTAAGTCCGTTAGCGCCAAGATCATATATTATATGGCGAAGCCTGTTGCACTTTCTGACAATTATTGTCATACGGACTGGTGTAGTGTTGAAATCCAAACAGCATTGGGTTTTATTAGCTTGATTACAGGCGAACTGTTCTCCTGCAAGCGATTAAGCCTTCATCTCTTCAGACTTGCAAGGTGTCTGGCTCTCGCTGACCATTTTCTGCGAGGCCTAACGAGAGAACGTGTTATTTATTTTATTTTATTTTATTTTATTTATTTAACGGTATTTATTTTGGAATCTGTCTTAAGAAGATACATGTCGGTACATGTCAAAGACTTCATAATGACTGCTTGTGTGAAATGAAATGATTGAATGCACGTCATTAACAGTTAAACTGAACGTGTTGCCTGTTTACATCCCGCGCGAAATACTACAGAGAAATAATACTACAGTGTAATACTACAGTGTAATACTACAGTGTAATACTACAGTGAAATACTACAGGGAAATAATACTACAGTGAAATACTACAGTGAAATACTACAGTGTAATACTGCATAGAAATACTACAGTGAAATACTACAGTGTAATACTGCATAGAAATACTACAGTGTAATACTACAGTGAAATAATACTACAGTGTAATACTGCATAGAAATACTACAGTGTAATACTACAGTGTAATACTACAGTGTAATACTACAGTGAAATAATACTACAGTGAAATAATACTACAGTGTAATACTACAGTGTAATACTGCATAGAAATACTACAGTGAAATACTACAGTGTAATACTGCATAGAAATACTACAGTGTAATACTACAGTGTAATACTACAGTGTAATACTACAGTGAAATACTACAGTGTAATACTACAGTGAAATACTACAGTGAAATACTACAGTGTAATACTACAGTGAAATACTGCAGAGAAATACTACAGTGAAATACTACACTGTAGTATTTAAATATTTGAAATACTACAGTGTAATACTACAGTGAAAAACTACAGTGAAATACTACACTGTAGTATTTAAATATTTGAAATACTACAGTGTAATACTACAGTGAAAAACTACAGTGAAATACTACACTGTAGTATTTAAATATTTGAAATACTACAGTGTAATACTACAGTGAAACACTACAGTGAAATACTACAGTGTAATACTACAGTGAAATACAACATTGTAGTATTTAAATATTTGAAATACTACAGTGAAATACTACCGTGAAATACTGCAGTGTAATACTATCGTGAAATACTGCAGTGTAATACTACAGTGAAAAACTACAGTGTAATACTACAGTGTAATACTACAGTGTAATACTACAGTGAAAAACTACAGTGTAATACTACAGTGTAATACTACAGTGAAAAACTACAGTGTAATACTACAGTGTAATACTACAGTGTAATACTACAGTGTAATACTACAGTGTAATACTACAGTGAAATACTACAGTGAAATACTACAGTGTAATACTACAGTGAAATACTGCAGAGAAATACTACAGTGAAATACTACACTGTAGTATTTAAATATTTGAAATACTACAGTGAAATACTACAGTGAAAAACTACAGTGAAATACTACACTGTAGTATTTAAATATTTGAAATACTACAGTGTAATACTACAGTGAAAAACTACAGTGAAATACTACACTGTAGTATTTAAATATTTGAAATACTACAGTGTAATACTACAGTGAAACACTACAGTGAAATACTACAGTGTAATACTACAGTGAAATACAACATTGTAGTATTTAAATATTTGAAATACTACAGTGAAATACTACTGTGAAATACTGCAGTGTAATACTATCGTGAAATACTGCAGTGTAATACTATCGTGAAATACTGCAGTGTAATACTACAGTGTAATACTACCGTGCAATACTGCAGTGTAATACTACAGTGTAATACTACCGTGAAATACTACAGTGAAATACTACAGGTACAGTGTTGCTTCACGAGCGCACCTCACGTGCAACGGGTCGACAATAAAACACACTATTTGAAGCTTTAAACAATGAGCACATGAGGTAGGGACACAAAAGTTTATATGGCTTATATCAAACTAATATATTGGTACACTGTATATTAACACACAGTTCCTTAAAACTATTTTTTATGCTTGACTATATAAGTCAATAAACTTAAATTCTATTAAACTGACTTAAAAAGATGAGTTGAATCTTGTATAACCTGTTAATACACACTCACATACTCACACTCACATGTTTGTTTTTGTGAATTGTGGGGACATTCCATAGACGTAATGGTTTTTATACTGTACAAACTGTATTTTCAATCCCCCTACACTACCCCTACCCATCACAGGAAACTATGCACATTTTTACTTTCTCAAAAAAACTCATTCTGTATGATTTATAAGCCTTTCGAAAAGTGCGGACATTTGTTAATAGTGTAATAACTAGGGTTGCAAAGGGGTGGAAAGTTTACAGTAAATTTCCGGAAACTTTCCACGGGAACTTAACCTGGGGAATTTTGGAAATATTCCAATTTGGAAACTTAGCGGGAATTTATGAGATTTTATTGGAATTCATTGGAAATTTTGGGAAATTTATATTTCCATATTATATTTATATTAAATTTATTTATTTATAATAATAAATATTGATTTATTTATAATAATAAATAATGAAATAAGTTATTTATTTTTCGCATTCAGTTAATTTTAATGTAATAAATATGTAAAATAAATATATTTTTATTGCAGCAATTGTTATGTGTTATTTATTTCAGTGTTACATGATCCTTTTAAAATCATTCTAATATACTATTTATTACTATTTATTGCTCAGTTATTATCAATGTTGGAAACAGTTGTGGTGCTTAATATTTTTTTTGGAACCTGTAATAATTTTTTCAGGATTCATTGATGAATAAAAAGTTAAAAAGAACATACAGTGCCCTCCACAATTATTGGCACCCTTAGTAATTATGAGCAAAAGCAGCTGTGAAAATAAATCTGCATTGTTTATCCTTTTGATCTTTCATTCAAAAAATTCACAAAATTATAACCTTTCATTTAAGGAAAATAATTGAAAGTGGGGGGAAACTCACATTATGAAATAAATGTTTTTCTCCAAAACACGCTGGCCACAATTATTGGCACCCTTTTATTCAAAACTTTTTGCAACCTCCTTTTGCCAAGAGAACAGCTCTGAGTCTTCTTCTATAATGCCTGATGAGTTTGGAGAACACCTGACAAGAGATCTGAGGCCATTCCTTCATGCAGAATCTCTCCAGATCCTTTAGATTCCCAGCTTCATGCTGGTGCTTCTTCTCTTCGGTTCACTCCACTCATTTTCTTTAGGGTCAGGTCAGGGGACTGGGAAGACCATGGCAGAAGCTTCATTTTGTGCTCAGTGACACATTTTTGTGCTGGTTTTGTTGTTTGTTTTGGATCATTGTCCTGATGGAAGATCCAACCACGGCCCATTAGGTTTTGATTTTTTTATCTGTTGGTATTTGATAGAATCCATGACACAATGTATCTGAACAAGTTGTCCAGGACCTCCAACACAAAAATAGGCCCACAACATTAAAGATCCAGCAGTATATTTAACCGTGGACATGGAGCACTTTTTATCCATGTGTGCTCCAAACCCATCTGGTGGGTTTGCTGCCAAAAAGCTCTTTTTTTAGTTTCATCTGACCATAGAAGCCAGTCCCGTTTGAAGTTCCAGTCGTGTCTGACAACTGAATATGCTGGAGATTGTTTCTGGATGAGAGCAGAGGATTTTTCTTGAAACCCTCCCGAACAACTTGTGGGGATGTAGGTGCTTTTGATAATTTTTTTTAGGCTTTCTGAGACTCAAGACTCAACTAATCTCTGCAATTCTCCAGCTGTGATCCTTGGAGAGTCTTTGTCAACTCAAACTTTCCTCCTCACCGCGCATTAGGACGATTTAGACACACGTCCTCTTCCAGGCAGATTTGTAACATCTTTATTGGAACATCTTAATTATTGCCCTGATAGTGGGATTTTCAATGCTTCAGCTATTTTCTTACAGCCACTTTCTATTTTGTGAAGCTCGACAATCATTTGCTGCACATCAGAACTATAACTTTGGTTTTACTCATTGTGATCAATGATTAAGGAAATTTGGCCTTTGTGTTTCCTCATGTTTATTCTCCTGTGGAACAGGAAGTCATGGCTGGACAATTTCATGTTCATGATCACCCTGGTATGCTAAAAAATGTAAATATAAATGGGAATATACTTCAGAGATATTTTACTAATAAGAATTTCTAGGGGTGCCAATAATTATGGCCAACATGTATTGGAGAAAAACATTTATTTCATAATGTGAGTTTCCCCCCACTTTAAACTGTTTTCCTTCAATGAAAGGTTAGAATTTTGTGAATTTTTTGAATGAAAGATCAAAAGGATAAACAATGCAGATTTATTTTCACAGCCGCCTTTGCTTATAATTACTAAGGGTGCCAATAATTGTGGAGGGCACAGTAATTTATTCAAAATGGAAATATTTTCTAACAATATCACTTTTTTATCAATTTCACATAGTTGCTGAATAAAAGTATTAATTTCTTTCAAAAAAAGAAAGGAAAAAAATGACTGACCCCACAATTTTGAACGGTAGTGTATATTGTTACAAAATATTTCTATTTTAAATAAATGCTGTTCTTTAAATTTGTATTCATCAAAGAATCCTGAAAAAAGTATTAAGCAGCACAACTGTTTCCAACATTGATAATTGAGTATCAAATCATCATATTAGAATGACTTCTGAAGGATCATGTGACACTGAAGACTGGAGTAATGATGCTGAAAATACAGCTTTGCATCACAGGAATAAATTACATTTTAATGTATATTAAAATAGAAAACCATTATTTTAAATTGTAGTTATAATTCACAATATTACAGTTTTTTTCTGTATTTTTTTCTACAACATAATTGGTTATTAATATTTTGTTGGTTCTCTTGTTTTTGCATGTGTTCATAATTTCTTTAAATGACAGATAGCCTGGTTTAACATTATGTCTACACAATATGACGTTTCATTGCATTATCACAAATAAAACAGTTGACTCCAAGCACAACTATGCAATATGCTTACCAAAGCTTTACAAATATTTAATGATATAAAGAGTGAAGATGTAAATTTTCCTTGGCCAGACATCACTTTTGGTGACTACTGTATATAGAAAACATCAACTGCTTCTGCTTGATTGCTTGTTTCATCGCACAATGTAAACCTCTGAATATGGTCGGCAAGCTTTAATCTGCTAATATGTGACTATAAGGCATGAAGATAGTAAGATATTATTAACATCATAACTTTCTGTAAAGCTTCTTTGAAACCTTTGTGCTTTGTGCATTGTGAAAAGTGCTATACAAATGAATTTGACTTGACTTGACTGTTTGTTCTCTTTGTTTATGCTTTGTTAAACAACTGTGATTGACAGGTGCGGTGGCTCCTGGTTGGCATGTCAAGGCGGAGCAGAAACAGCAGGGCGTGGAGGTACGTGTGGAGTGGAATCCGACGGGATGCAGATGCGAGAGCGCTGGTGCTCGCCTCCGAGAGTGACGAATGGAGTTATGATCGCCAGCAGGTTGGTGTGGATGATGTGGAAATGCCTTTAGATGAGGCGGTGTGAGTGGCCTTTTGTCTGAAGTGCTGAACATTACAAGAGCCGTTTCAGTTCAAAAAAGCACAAATGGCTGACAAAACGGAGGGAAACTATGTCAGATCTGAATTTGCACGCATATGTCCCGCAGTACAGTGACTCTGATTCCGAAGCCGAGTATCCATCCATTGTGCCGGCGGTTCCGAGTGCAGTGCCTGTAACGGGAGAGTCATACTGCAGCTGTGATTCACAGATGGAGCTCAGCTGTAACCCACGGCTCCGGGGTTACACGCACTTGCGAGACTGCCACTGTGGAGAAGATGACCAAGGTGGTGCCACATGCAACATTAATACATTTTTGTTTACCTTGATCATGCTTATTGTGACTAAACTTGTTCTCTTATTGGCTGTTCACTTGTTTGTCAGATTTTGACTGGGTGTGGGATGAGGGCAGCCGGTCGTCTGCAACGCTGCTGAGCTGTGAGAACAGGAAAGTGAGCTTCCACTCGGAATATAGCTGTGGAACTGCAGCCATTCGCGGCTCCAAAGAACTCTCGGAGGGACAACACTTCTGGGAGATTAAAATGACTTCCCCTGTCTACGGCACAGACATGGTGAGAGATGAGAGGACAGATGTGCATCTTTATGCATGGTTGTCTGGTAGTAATAGTCAGTATGATTTTTGTGAATATGAGGCATCCTGCTTTTTTTGGGCATCTTATCTGAAAAGGGTTGATGCTAAACTTAGACATTTAGCAGCATGGCTGATTCAGCAGATTGAAGCATAACTGTCAGCATACAGCTACTAAGGATGAAACTTGCTGAATCAGTTGAGTTTTCCAAGATGTGAACCACATTGCATTACTTTTTGAAAATGTGTACACTTCAGTTCAAAAGTTTGGGCTCAAGATTTTTTTGTTTTATAAATTAATACTTCAGAAAAGGTGCATTAAACTGATCAAAAGTGACAGTAAAGACATTTATAATGGTACAAAAGATTTCCGTTTCAAATAAATACTGTTTTTGTTTTTTACTTTCAATTTATCAAAGAACCCTGAAAAAAGTATAATAATAATAATATGTTTTATTTATATAGCGCCTTTCAAGGACCCAAGGACGCTTTACATAAAGTTAATAGATAACATGAACACAGATATATACAGGTATACAGTCAGTATACAACACATGATCAATCAAATGGAGCAAACAGAGATAATATAATATACAACATAAGTTAGAGAAGCAGGCCTAGAGCTGAAAATTTAGGCAAGCAATTAATTAACAAAACATATTGTAAATACTGGAGTTTTGAGAGCAGTTTTAAAGGTCTGAAGTGAAGAGACAACACAAAGGTTTTGTGGTAGTTTGTTCCAGAGCTTAGAAGCTGAAATGCTGAAAGCCCTACCACCCACACTAGATAAATGGACCTTGGGTACTGCAAGCATATTCTCAGAGCTCAATCTCAGAGTACCGGCTGAACCATGAAGGTGCTGAACCATGATGAGCCTTGAACACTAGAACAAGAATCTTAAACTGAATATGATAGATAACAGAGAGGCAGTGTAGTTGCTGTAAGACAGGAGTGATGTGGGCTGATTTTTTTGGTGAATGCGAGGGCCTGAGCATCTGAATTTTGAATTAGCTGCAAGCGATTTAGGACTTTGTTAGGTAGGCCATAAAACAAGGAGTTGCAATAATCCAGACGCAAAGTTATAAAAGCATGAACAACAGTTTCAGCATCTTTGAAATTTAGTGAAAGTCTTAAACAGACAATATTGTGAAGATGGAAGAAACAGGACTTGACAAGCTGATTGATATGGGGTTCAGAAGAATCTAACAATACACCAAAAATGCATATAGTGGAAGAGGGATGGACTATAACTCCGTCAGTGTTAATGGAGAAGTCAAGTTGGGAGGAGACTAGGGATTTAGGGCCTGCTAACAGAATTTCATTTTTTTCTGTATTCAACTTTAAGTAATTTTGAGCCATCCATACTTTGAGATCATGAAAGCAAGTTGTTAAGTGGGAGAAAAAAACAGAATTGGGCTGTACAATAAAATAGATTTTCGTATCATCAGTGTAACTGTGGAAATTAAAACCATGTTGCCACATGATCTGACCCAGAGGAAGTATGTAGATTAAAAATAGAAGTGGACCAAGGACAGATGGCAAAAATGACAGAATGAGATTTGCATTTGTCAATGCTAGTTTCCACAAAAATATTAAGCAGCACAACTGTTTTCAACATTGATAATACTAAGAAATGTTTCTTGAGCAGCAAATCATCATATTAGAATAATTTCTGAAGGATCATGTGACACTGAAGACTGGAGTCATGATGCTAAAAATTAAGCTTTGCCATCACAGGAATAAAATACCTTTTAAAATATATTAAAATAGAAAACAGTTATTTTAAATTGTGATAACATTTCACAATTTACTGTTTTTACTGTATTTTTGATCAAATAAATGCAGCCTTAGTGAGCAGAAGAGACTTCATACCAACCCTAAACTTTTGAACGGAAGTATATGTGGGATTGTTTATTCTTAATGGTTGAATTCTCTGTTTGTTTATGTTAGATGGTTGGTATTGGCACATCAGATGTGAATCTGGACAAATACAGACACACATTCTGCAGCCTGCTGGGTAAAGATGAAGACAGCTGGGGTCTGTCATATACAGGTAAAACGGGTTCAGTTCGCAAACACATACTTATGTTTAAAACACCTATACTTTACATGAAAGCATAGTGCATAAGGATTCTTTTGCAATGTTACATATGTGTTTTTGTCAGGTCTGTTACATCACAACGGTGATAAAGTGAGCTTTTCGTCACGCTTCGGACAGGGATCCATTATTGGCGTTCACTTGGACACCTGGCACGGCACTCTCACTTTCTACAAAAACCGCAAGTGCATCGGTAAGAGCTATGCTTTCAGCTGTGATCGTTTCTTTTTTTTTTTTTTTTTGAAGTATAATTCACATTTTTAAGTGTCAGTTTATCTCTAGGGGAGATGATATGTAACAGAGATAACAGTGATGTTCCTGGAAAAGAATGTCAACAGAAAATGTCAAAGCTTATAGTAACCAGACAAACATGTTTTTGACAATATTAACATTACATTTTTTTCTGTTTAGTTAACTGTAAGAAACAGTAATAAAATATTGTTATATACTTATTATTATTATTATTGTATTTTTCTTATTATTGAGCAGTTATTTGTGTGTGTATTTCAGTTTTCTCTAATTTGCAACATAACTTTAAATGACATTAAATTGTAATTATTGTTAGAATTACAATTATTACATGGATTTACATCATGTTTTTGCTACGTTTGCAAGATTACATCTCTTAATTCACCCCCTTTAAAACATCTCTACAATGTACCAATTTTTTATAACAAATAGTTTGTTAGTTACAGTAGTCTACTTATTTGAAAAATTGTCAGTTACCTTTTTCAAGAGTCGTGCTTTGCATTCATATATGCATAAGAAACAGGACCTAACCGTGTTTTGTGATCATGATATTACAAGCCTAGGCTATAACAACTAGTTGTTCAGACTAGTCTTGTGTGAAAATCTGTAACTGCACATCCCTGTGTTTTGGAGATCAGACACTATTGAGCAGTCACACACCCGGAGAGCAGGTTTATCACTGTTAACCCACTCATTTAATACCATTTAACCTGTATGTTGTGTGTGTGGCAGGTGTAGCAGCTACAGAGATGAAGAATAAACGTGTTTTTCCAATGGCGTGTTCCACCGCGGCCAAAAGCAGCATGAAGGTGATTCGCTCCGTCTCCGCTCCCACCTCTCTACAGTACCTTTGTTGCTCACGACTCCGCAAGCTGCTCCCATCTGGAGTCGACGCCCTTCGAGTCCTGCCCCTGCCGCCCGGCCTCAGACACCTTCTTCACTCCAAACTGGGATGGGTGCTAAGCCTGGATCATACGCACACGCACTCGAACACACACACCCCGCCAGGACCCTCCTCGGGCAGTGACTCTGAGGGCTGCTCCTCGGACCCGGAGGCCTGCCAGCGGAAACGTTGCCGCTGGACCTGAGGCCGCGTGTGCCGCGTGCGCATCCACTCAGCTTGTCATTATGCACACATCAGAAAACGTCTCAACAAAAAAAAGAAGAATCGACATATATAAACACTGGACGTGTGCTGTCAATCACAACGGTGGATAACAGAGCTTGCTAAATAACTTTGAAAAGAATTCAAGGTCAGTCAAGCCTGTTTTACTAGTTTTGTCGCTAAATCATCTATCATTCAAGGCTCTACAGGTAGTTACAGTATTCATAGTCACTTTTTATTCTGTTGTGAACTCCCAGTGGAATTAAGACCATTAGCTCTTCAGACAAAAAGCAAGATATGAACCTCATAAACCTGTTTTGATGTGGGGAACAATAATGTGCAACCATATGAAACACAGGCAAACACTCAAACTGTTTTCATGCACAAAGAACACAAACAATACATGACACCTTGAGTGAACTGTAAGTTTCTTCATTCCTGGTGTCCCTTGGAAGCAGGAGACGATACCTGATCTTCTCTTAAGTAATGCATATTCACATGTCATTCTCCATTACAGGCCAGACAAACATCTCAGTACTTCAGAGTGCCACGGTCTGTTCCCTCTTTATGTTTAAACAACCATTGTCTGTTTTTACTCTATTCTTATTTTATCAAACTCGGACTTACAAACAGACAGCAAGTGACAACAGTGACGTCATGATGAATATTGTCTGCATAAATGTGTTTTAAATACCATTACATTCAAATGGTAAGGAAAATGTATTGTGTATTTTGACAGTTTTTGTCTCTAGGAATTACTTTGGGCCCTAGTTATAACTCAAAGTGTGTGTGTGTGTATGTGTATCTGAACAGTATTTCCAGAGGAATTCAGATTCCCTGAAAATACCTTGATGCAGTTGTCAAACTGACTGATGCTAACAGAAGTAGAGGTTGATTCAGTTTTCAATCTGTGCAACATCTCTACATGAGGTTCATATTGAATTCATATGGGGTTTATATTGCAGGTTTTGTAAGTCATTGTTTAAAAAAAAAAGCAAATCATGTTTTTGTTATGCATAAAGCACTTTTTGCGCTTATTGTATGTATAGAAATATATACAGGTCCCTATACTGTCTTCTGCACGTAATGTATGTCATAAGCGCTCTCTTTCTCTCATTCACTCTCTCTCTTTATTCTCTTCTCTCTTCATTTTCTTACTTCTTCTACAACCTTCATTAAGCATGGCCTTTTATATGAGTCAAGAAAAAAATAAGTAAAGTTATATATGCATTAAAATAGGGGCTGAATATGTTTTTGTTTGTTTGTTCTTTTTGAGGTCTTAATAAAGGTTTCCAAAACTCAATTATAGTGTTGGTCTTATTACAAAGAAAAATTTAAACTACACCTCATACTTTTGGATGATGCATTTCTAATTAATTTTGTACAGATATTTCTGACAAAATGTTGCATAATGAAAGTACTGCAGACAAGATTATTTATGTAACTTAGGCCTGACTAACAAATTGACAATGTTTGTAGCTGAACATATTTAAGGTGAGAAACATCTGAGATAATCTTTTTTTATGTGTGTGTGTGTGTATATATACACTGCCCTCCAAAAGTTTGGAAACACCCCTGACAAAGTGTGGTTTTGGACGATATCAGCATAAATCCTTATCATTTTCTAGTGCAAATACATCACAGTAACTTGACATTATCATTGAAGACCAGCAATAATAATTGTTATTTTGATTACATAATAATGGCAATATATACATGTCAAAGTCAGACATGCCCCTTTGCCAGCTGTGATGCCTGGTTACTGGTTTAAACTTGGCCCAGGTTTGTAAAAGATTTTTGGGTCAGCAGCACACCTTAATAGCTTCAACAATTGATTGCCAGTTAAGTTTAGAATACAATGAACCGATTAGAACCCAGTTTAGGTCAGATAGCTGCTAATGCTGGATATTTTGATGATATTTTTTCTATGTATAAACTGTTTATGTAATAAAATATGTTTTCGTAGTTTGTGTTGTCCCTTATCAGAGCAAAATTATCACAAATTAAAAAGGATTCATGCCAATATTGTCCAAAACCCCACTTTTCTGGGGCGTTTCCAAACTTTTGGAGGGCAGTGTGTGTATATATATATATATATATATATATATATATATATATATATATATATATATATATTGCTTCAAACTCAAGTATGTTATGGACTACAAAATCGCTAGTGTTCGTCGCTCTAAGCGGAACAGAAACACGCACGCGCGTTTCGCACGGACTGATTTCCGTGACGGACAGCAGCAGCTGTGACGTAATTGTGTGGAGGTCAAATCAAACAGATAGGTAAGATAACTGTCGTTGACTGGAAAATTGGTTGATAATGTGGGCTTATTTGTACTTAATTAATTCATTATTCTTCTGTTGACTTTGGCTGTAGTGCTTTGCGTTCACCCATATATCTGATACCTTATGATTTGCTGTAACACGTGCAGCATGTCTGCACGAGACTATGCAGCTGGTTGTTGTTTAGCTGGTCCGATGAAAGTAGTTACTGTTCAGATGTTTCTGTTAGATATTGTACATTTTATATTAACATACGTCCAAAATAATGAGGAAATATTGGCAAAATTGATACTTAATGGTTCCTGAATCATACGCAGTGTCATCAATGGAGAGATCAAAGCTACAGCTGTAAATCACATCTCTAAATATACTTAAAACCTATAGCCTTCAAACCTATATCGTAATGTTAAATAGAAAGTCTTCTGAGTGTTTTGTGCGAAATACATCAGCATATAAATAACAGTGTACCATGCTCTTAATATATTATATTTTGCATATAATACTTATAATAACAGACTTTTATAGGTAATATTTAAGACTTTTCTTCCAGTTTTTTAGTTCTTTGTTTGTTCCCTGGTTATATATACAGTGAAGTCCAAAAATGTAAATGAATAGTTTAAATGCTTCTATTTTGTGTTTACATTTTCTCACTTTTTTCATTTCAAATTATATTATTAGCATAACAATTTGAGTGAAAAGCTGAACTGAACATTACATGAATTTCAGAAAGCCTCAGTATTTGATATGCATTAATGGCAGTAGCACTCAAGTATATTTATGTCTATATTTTGGTGCATAATTTTTTGTAATTTTTTTATTGGTCATCCAGACAACATGGTAAAGAAGAAGCGTCTGAGGCTTATAGCCGAGATGGCACGGAAGATCCGGGCCTACCGGGAGCTGAAGAATCGTCCCCAGGACTCTCAGCGCTATGCCTTAGATTATGACACCATGACGCGGCCCTTTACTGGCAAAAAGCTGCCAGTGTTGGCTTGGAAGGATGTGCAGAGAGAAACCCGCCTCTTTTCGTTACTATCTGGCATGCGCATGTTTGGTGTGGGTCGACTCTTCACACGCAAATCATGGCTGGACGAGCATACAGAGCCATGCTACTGGAAAATAACAAAAGTCAAGGTGGATTATACAGCAGAGGTACGTTCTGTGTGTGTTTGACTATTTTAATTGCACAAATGTTAATGTATGAGTGCGTGTGTGAAATCAGACACTGATGTTTTCTCCTTTAGAACATGGATCATGGGAAAGCATGGGGTATTCTAACATTCAGAGGTAAGAAAAGATCTTTTCTGTGAATAACTAATAACTAATTCACAACCATTAAAGGCAGGGTAGGTAAAAAATGTATAAAAAACTTTTTTTCAAAATTTGTTTAAACTTTATTTATATATCAATACATAATTAAAATGTAAGTACTCTGAAAAAGAAAGTATAAAAATCGAGTGTCTGTAGACCTCTCACGACTGTTTTAAAGACAGCTCATTATTTCCATTCACTCCACCCCCTCCCTTCTGGGCTCCTTCCAAAGCCACGCCCCCAAAACGCATGAACGTGCGACTCCGACCACTGAGCTGGAAGACGCATTATTTACCTGAGACGAGCGGAGAGGAAGGAGCACAGTGCATGTAGTGACATCATGTCAGAATCACATGTAATAAAAATAACTTTATAATTATGAAGATAAACATAATTTAATTCTCTAACGAGTTAGTTATCTATAAGGCAAAGCTAAAAACAGGTTGCATGATACACGTTTTTCCATTACCATCATTTACACTGTGATGAAGATGAATTTCGTGTAAGATTCATAACATATACGTTGTTCTACAGATAAACAGAGTAACATACACTCAAATATCAACTCACAACTGCATTGCAGACACAAAATAATAACACACACATACAACAAAGTGTGTACGACACACACAGATACAAGATAAAGACATCAGTAAACATAGGTAGAGAATATAAAAACAAAACAAAGGCGAAAAAAAACGTGCAGGTAAACTTACAGGTGAACATGGTAGAAGAGTTAGACAGAGGGTAAATATAGTTCTAAGAAAAGTTCCTAGATGCGGAGTAACGTTAGGCCTACTATCTGTTAAACATGTATTTAGTTATCTAAAGCAAAATTATGCACAATTCAACACTATAGCTATCATCTTGAGCTAGGCCTATAGATTATTTATCGTCTCTACTACGGCTCGCTAAGTAATGTTATGTTAGCTATATTACGCAGCTACGTGTGCTAGTGACACATGCTTCATGAAAAATAAACGAAAAAATATGTATGATTAAAATACAAAAAGAAAGATTTACCTGTCCAGCAGAAATAAAGCCATCAAGGAGTCACTTTTCAGCCCCTTGAGTTCCCTCAGTTCTCGCCATCGCTGGAGAGCCACGCCGATATTAACTCGCGTTTTATTTCTTTGTTTATCCAAAGACTTTTTGTTCATTGCCTTTTCTTGTACTGTTACTGTCTTCCTTTTTTGCCGGGTTTGCCTTCACTAACTGCATAGGCCGGTACTGTGAATTTTGCTTGCTGTTTCTCTGCCATTGTTTTGGTATTCCTAGGATCCATGCCTCTTGAATTCCCCAAATCAAACGTGCGTGCGCAAGTGGGCAGGTCATGTGTGGCAAAAGGGTGGTTGCCATGGTTGCGAGAGAGTGACAGCCGCCTAAGCCAATCCTATGTTTCGTCCCGGATGGAAATAATGAGCTGTGTTTAATACAGATTAAACGGTCACTCGATTTTTATACTCTTTTTATCAGAGTTCCTACATTTTAATTATGCATGTATATATATATATAGAAAGTTTAAACAAATTTGGAACAAAATTTCTTACCTACCCTGCCTTTAATAAGGTCACTTATTTTTAATAAAAGTTAGTTCCTTAAATAAATGTTCTGCCTTATGATTTCTTAATATTTGTGGCATTGCTAATATATTTAAGGTCAATTATTTTGAAAGTCATCTGCTTAATAAATAAATGTAAATCTAAGATTAATGACTAGTTGTTTTTATACTGGCCTCTAGTGGAGTAGTTGTGATAAAATTGTTTATATGGGAAATTGAGCTCAGTAAATGTTCAGCACTTAATATTTTACAGGGGTGTGGTTGGAGCAGATTAAGACACTTCTGAAAAAGATGTATCAGTTTCCACAAAAATATTAAACAACACATTTGTATATCCACAACTGTTTTCAACATTGATAATAATAAGAAATATTTCTTGAGCAGAAAATCATCATATTAGAATGATTTCTGAAGGATCATGTGACACTGAAGACTGGAGAAATGATGCTGAAAATACAGCTTTGACATCACAGGAATAAATTATTACATTTTAAAATATATTCACATGGATAACATTGTAATAATATTTCACAACATACTGTTTTACTGTATTTTGATCAATTAAATCTAATGAATGATAGTGAATGAGTGACAGCATTACATATTTTCATTAGAACTATACAGAAAAAAGAAATGTATCAAGCAAATAATTAACAAATGTAGCAAATAAATACAGCAGCCTCACTGTGACACATAATTTGGATGTGTTTCAGGTAAAGAGGAGCCTGCAGAGCGTGAAGTGGATAAAGTGATGTATCATGACTGGCGACTGGTGCCCAAACATGAAGAAGAGGTCTTCAAGCACTGTGAACCTGTCCCTGAGCCCCCTGTCCGTTATGTGAAATACCCGCCCCTGCTGCGTGCCATGATCCTGGCCCAGCAAGCCAAACAGCTGGGTGTGGATGCCAGCACTATCCCAGAGCCCTCTCTACCATTGAAACGGGATGTCTTGCTCAATTATGAGTACTTCAGGAGTCAGGATGAGAAGAAACAAGAGGGTACACCTGTCTGATGCTCAGGTCCACTTGAAGGTCATGCTGTGGAGATCTGGAGTTCTCTTGCAGTGGTCTTGATAGGAACTTCTTCTCTTGCTCCTAATCTGATGGGCACTGCTTGTAGTAAAAGACTCGTTTGTGATTAATGCTATGTTTTATTAGAACAAAATATAGCTAAGTTTTCATCCATCTTCCTTGGATCATGTCGCTATTTACTGAGGGGGAAAAAAAGCACATTTGGACAGGTGACCAATAGAAGAATCCTCTGTGGAAAGACTCTTTGTTTTTAATGTCTGTGTTAATATATGTGTAATATTCTTTACAATATGTAAACTAAATATGATTAAGTTGTATGCATTATTACAGATATAGAATAAAAATGGGTCAACTGAACTTGGTCTAGTTTTGTAGTAATCATAAAGCACACCGCAGACCTCTTTAAAGATTGATAACTTGTGTGTTAAACTCACAAAGCCTGTCAAAAACATGTCCAGATCATATTTCCCCGCAAAAATCAAAAGAAAATTTTTGGAGAAAGAAAAAGATTTTTGCTTTGAGGCATTATTTTACAAAATTGCCTTACAGTCATTAAAACCTATTAAAATTCACCACTGAGAACCATTAAACTGTATGTTTTTAACCGTTACCATGTGAATCTCAACCTTTTTTGAGTAATGGACCCCTGTCATATTTGGAACCATCCTCAAGGACCCCAGAATAAAACTGGCTTATTAATATCATTAATGTCTTTGTGACGACCAAATGCAATCGAGTATAATTTACTACTACTTTAGTTGACTTTTTCTATATTTAGTCATTTCCTCAGTTATATTATACATTTATTATCTTCTTCTTTTATGGGAACATGTCAAAATATACAAAAATTCATATTCAGATATTTTATAAGCACCCCCTGGCATTATGTCTGGTTGAGAAACACTGATGTAGACAACCCCTGTGTAACATTATTTTCTATAATTCTAGGAACATCAGTATATACACATTTAGAAATATGTATATTGTTTTGCGGTGTGTATTAACACCTTTAACCTTATTATTTATTATTCTCAGGTTAGGTAAAGTAAGTCGAGTCTGGCCTAAATTATAAGCATTTAAAATTACTTACAATTTGGTCAGAAGACTCCTCTGTGGTACGTTCTTGTTCAAAGTCTTAAAACACTATAAATCAAGTCAAGGTAGGCAGCTTTTGTAATCAATTAAACTTTTTAATTGGTTACTTTTCTTTTTATAATAAACAAAAATGTATAGGCAAATAAAACTTCATCATTAAAGATATAAAATACAGTAATCACTCTTTTGAGTCAAAGGTGTAGTCGGCTCTGGGCTTCCCATCTTCAGCTTGGGGTTTCTTGTCCTCAGCTCTGGGTTTCTAGGCGTCGGGGGTTCTGACGTATCAGTATCCGAAGAGGCAATAAACTCATCAGTCTTTTATACTTGTGTTGTTTATCACAGACATTAGGTTATCTTCTTGATTGACGTATGTTTTAACTTTCCCAAAGTTTCCCAGATCCTTCTCAAGGCCTTGCAGGTGCAAGATGTCTGCCTTCTCATGTCCTTGAACTCCAGTAAACTCAGCCAAGATGTCTGATGTCCTCATAAGCTTCTAGTAGTAGAACCACAGTTTTCTTGTGTCCTTGAGCAAACACACACAGAACCACACACACTTCTGTGTGCTGCAGTCCAGTTCTGCTCCTCCTTCTCGTGGACACAATAACTGTACATCTCTGGCCATACAGTATAATACATTTCTTAGAAATAAACAACAATAATATTGTAAGCAATGCCTAATATTTAATATATTGGCCAAATGTGTAGCAACAGACATCTAAAATCTAAACAAGGAGGCAGGGTAATTGCATTTTCTTGATATAATGCAACAATATACAAGGACCTCTAGTTGAAAACCTTTAACATAGAGACATCTTTAAGAGAATGTTTTCTATCTAGTGCGGACATGCTCAATCAGACAAGCACGCGCATGTCACCTAGCGACAGTCATCATCAGCGCGCGCACGCGTCTCCTCCCTCTCTCTGCCGAAAACTCTTGAGGCAGCCCGGCTTCCTGCTCTGCGAAGATGATCATACTTTTCTTAGCAATATTTGCGAACGTTTTCAAGACGGGTAAGTAGTGCCTTACGGCGAATGTAGTCGTTTTATCTGCTGAATCAAATATAAAGTAAAGGAACGATTTGAGCAGTCCTCATGTCGGCGGTTTATTCTACTTATTGTTATTGTTTGCTAGGCTGACTATCCAGATGTACACGTACTAGGTATGTACGCCCATATTGCCAAGTTTTAGGAGTGGTTGTATATTGTTTCGGCACACGAACATGCAGTAACAGGCTTTTCGCGGTTTGCATAATGAAACACACGCAGTAACGCGTTCACGCCACTCACCTAACGTACATAAGTAGGTTACCACCTAAAATGTGTCTTGAGTCCTAGTCCACTCTGTTAACGAAGTAGCTTTTGAGATTGTTCATAAACATAAGAATTAATAACATTTGAGTAATAAAAAAGCGGTTCATAAAACGCTTTTTCTGCATGTTCTTGATCCTATTAATAGCGCAGCTGCGATTGGCTCTTGAGTGTTCGGCTGCGCCTTGCTCGCTTGTGATTGGCCAGTTGGCGTGCAGAACCGCGCGAGACGGCTGCACACATGATGGGCTCTAAAAGGTCATTATCCGACACAAAAGAGCTCGCTGATTTAGCGTCAAAACACGCGAGGATCATTGAATCAGGTATGCAGAAGAATATACGTGCTCTTTCAAAGAAACCGAGCAGCAGTCATTTTAATGGACACTTTTTGTTCTGCAGGGAACTAGAACAGAAATAGATTGCGCTAAAATGATATTGACTATGATATTCTGTATGCATTTCATAAAGTTATAGTAATATTCATTTGCAAGTAAATAAAAAGAATACATCTGACATGGTCCTGAGTTCAGAGTCGAGGTCAGTTATGTTTGTGACCCATACAGATGGCGAGGGCTAAGAGGTTTATTATTGCTTTGGTATTAATAGGATTTTAGGTCATATTCTACTTTCATAATGGTTTATTTATAATGTGTTGGTCGATTTTGAAATATTTTTTGTGCGTATGTTAAGCTTGTTGTATATACACCAATATTATAGTATATCTGATTCTGTACGTTATGAGGTATTTATAAATAAACTTTGTATCATCCTGAAGGGAGTTTCACTGCATTACTCGGATACTTACCAAGTAAATAAATATATGGAAATGAAATTTTGATTTGTTTAAATTATTTTATTAACTTATATTTACCGTGGAGAGAGATAGCGCAAGCACAGATATGTAGAAAGGGTCATCACACACACACACACACACACACACACTATATATATACGGGTCATTTTTTTGTCCTTAATAATAATAAAACACAAAGATTTGACATCCAAAGTATTTAAGGTAGTACAACTAGATCACTTTTATTGAATCCAAAAGGTTTTTTGCTACATATAAAGTTATTTTAAAGATTTTGAAGTGCAAAAAGGTCATTTGGTTTAACCATCCAACCTTCATTTGTGATTAAAATATCTTAAAAAAAATGTATATAATATTTTATTCTGGGATGATTTTATAACATCATATTTCAACATAGTGCAAAATGGTATTAAAATTATGTGTAGAAGTCGTTAGAAGAAAGAATGTCCGGAAAAATGAATTTCATTGATGTCATTCGGAGTAACCAATATAAATTACCATTTTGGATAAAGTCATGCGGTCAATATCATATGACAGGATGTGACATCATTCAGACACCTGCAAAGGACCACATGGTCATGAAGCAAAGTTACTAACTCTCTTTTAACTATTTGAAAAATTCATGTTTTCACTTACTCATACTCATGTCCTGAAACATCAGGTCATTCGGTACAACCGCTATAAAACTTGTACTAAATATAAAATGTTTGATTGTTCTTTTGCTAGCTAGATATCAGCCTGTTAGCATTGTTTGAAAATATCATCATTCGGTATAACCAAAAGTGTCATTCGGTAAAACCGAAATTTTTACCGAATGACTTTTGTGACAAATTTTGTCCATCTTGTAAAAAATGACAAAAGCACTGTATATTGATTAATAATCTCATTGTTAACACTTAATAAAACTTCAAACTTAATTATCTCCATTGTTTTTTTTCTTACACTTTAAAAAACCTTATTCGTCAATGACATATATATATATATATATATATATATATATATATATATATATATATATATATATATATATGTCGTGATTGACCAATCAGAATGAAGTGTGTGTAATAAATTAGAATACCTCTGTCAGACCCGTTTTATTTTTTGTAATAAAGTACTTAAAAAAAAACAAGTAATGTCTTTGAGAGTCGAGAGGGTTTAAAAGGGTTTAATTCCAGATGTTTTTTTTTCTTTCAGGATGGACTGGCGCAAACGAGCGCACGTTCATCGCAGTGAAGCCAGATGGTGTTCAGCGCAGACTGGTGGGTGAGATCGTCCGCCGCTTTGAACGCAAGGGTTTCAAACTGGTCGGCATGAAGCTCCTGCAGGTGAGAGCTCCACTGGAGTATCTTTCACTGTGCTTTCATAACGAAAATGAATACTATGTCATCTATGAAGAAATATATCATCTGTGTTAATACTATATGCTTGTAGGCATCTGAGGAGCAGCTCAGGCAGCACTACTGGGACCTGAGGGAGAAGCCTTTCTACAGCAGCTTGGTCAAGTACATGAGCTCCGGTCCCATTGTTGCTATGGTATGAAACACAGTGCCTCCGTATTGGTCCAAGATAGGATTTCTGTACTTATGCTGACATATGCTGCTATGAAGACATCCAATGGTGCGTCAGTCTTCAACACTTTATGTGTGTTTTATTAGGTATGGCAAGGGCTGGATGTGGTAAAGACCGCCAGAAAGATGCTTGGAGAGACAAATCCAGCAGACTCTCTCCCAGGCACTATCAGAGGAGACTTTTGTGTGGAAGTGAGCAGGTTAGTGTGTGTATGTGCATGTTTTACTGAATGGATGGATGGATGGATGTTAAATTGTTTTTCTTGTGCAGGAATGTGATCCATGGCAGTGATTCAGTCGACAGTGCTCAGAGAGAGATCTCGCTGTGGTTCGAGGATCATGAGCTGTTCTGCTGGGAAGAGTGCAGTCAGCACTGGATCTATGCCTGAAAGCCGTCATGTAACACTCATGCACTCATCGTAACATACAGCTTTTGCAGCTTCATCTGCATCTGATACCTGCTCCTCAGAGTGAAGGCTGCTCTGCTCAAGCCATAGAGTGACCAAAATAATAAAGGAACGGGTAGCTTATGCTGACAAGGTAACTTGCATTTGTCTGGATCAGCGAAATCCAGTTATTGGTCAAGCTATTTTTGAATGTGACTATTTTCTTACTGCTTTTCTCATGCTGTTGTGAACATTTGTAAGGTATTCTTTGCAAATATGTTAAATCTTTGCAGATATAAACTTCATTACCAATCTTTGTTGGGTTGGTAATTCATGCACTACTCTAGAGTTACTTTGTGTTTACATCCACTCAAAAGATATTGTTTACATTTTTACATCCAACTTTTGATATGGGCCTGCTTCTTGTCATCTTGATGCACTATGTAAAATTATTCATGACTCAAAAGGAAAGCAATAATGAATGACCAATGGCCAGCAAGCTCTGAAAAACTTGAATATCTCAATAATGCTTGGTCTCGCTCTAGTGGTTGGAATTCACTTGACCAAAGGGTACCTTACTTTACAAATAAATTATTCCTTTGTTCATTCGTCTTTGAGTGTATTATTTTGTGTAAACTGTACTGTACCATTCAAAAGGTGGGGGTCGGTAAGATTTTTATAATGTATTTGAAACATTAAAACATTGCTCACTAGAACTGCATTTATTTGATCAAAAATACTATAAAACACTAAATTGTGAAATAATTAAAATGAAAAGAAAAAATAATCATCATTAGTCATTTTCAGTGTCACATGATCCATCAGAAATCATGATAATTTGATGCTCAAGAAATATTTCTTATTTTTATAAATGTTGAAAACAGCTGTGCTGCATAATGTTTTTGTGGAAATTGATCAATCTTTTTCAGGAAACAATTTAATGTGTCCTTGCAAAAAACAAACAAAAACAAAAAAACTAGTGTATTTTCCACTAAAAATGTATTAAGTATGCTGAAGTATCTACCTACTAATTCAAGGAAAATATCAAATATGACGCCGAAGACAGAAGTATTCAGCACATAAACATGTTTATTTCTTAATACTTAACCACACAGAAAACACAGAGTGATGATTTACATACAAGGCGACTGGGCAGGACGTCCATCTCTCTCAAAGCTTCAGTTTAGCTGTTAACCTCATGCTTAATCCCAAAGGAAAGTTAGCAGATCCAATCAGCACACATCTCACTTAGGTTGAAAAATGGCTAGCGATTTTGCGTGCTTTTTTTTTTTTTATCAATTTAGTTAAATATTCTTTTACATATTTACTTAATGAGTTGAAATGACATTGGGACATGTTTGGGTTGTGCTAGATTACCCACAAATCCTGACCACCATTTATTTGATTATCCTCACATACGCAATCATTTCTCTCTGCAGTGCATGATGCATTCCAGTATTTACATAAGTCTCTTTTGCATTTTCCTTCTTGTATTCCAATATACATCTAGCTGGTTTTTCCAAAAATGATTGCTGATCCCTGAAACTTTGAGTTCACAATGGGTTCCTGTCATTGAGTGAGCTGTGTGCTGAGGGACTGTAAAAGATAAAGGTCACGGTATTTGGCAAAAACTGGGTAGTTCTTTTAGGAACGTTGTTTGGTACTGGTTTAAGCTGTTTATATGCATTTCATTTGAAATTGCCATTCAGTCATAAGATGCAGGAAGTTCTTGAACCTTTTGTGTTTTTGTTGGAAAGGGAACGTTACAAGGCGGATTGAAGGATCGTACAGGTAGTTATAATTGAGGGTAGGAAAATACAGGCTAAAGAGGTCAATATAAGACTTTAAAGGGGTAGTTACAAGGCCGTGGTAGTTACATAGCTTAGGTACAGAATTCGGGGCATAGTTACAGAAAGGATTCATACTTTTATCTTTGGGGGCGGACTTGTAGGGCGGAAAGGGGGGCAGGCAGGAGGTGTCTGTCCGTGTTACTCCGGACCATAAGACACCTGCCACACGATGATATGACTCCTCTCTGCTTTAGACAAAGCTGGCTTCATCTGAGGAGCTTCACCATCTGCTTCCTCTGTCTCATCATCCTCGCCATCACCTGAGGAAGACACAGAATGGATAAGTTACGTTTTTATGACCCATTGTACATGCTAATTTCGCATATCAAGTGCTTCTCACCGATACGGAAGTCAATATAACCCTCTCCTCCACTCAGCACCAGTACGTTCTGAAGACTCTGTGCTTCTGTGTCTGCTGGGGCTGAGGACCCCTGAGACTCTGATGGGCTGTCCAACACGCTACCATTCAGGGTGGCCAGCACGTTGCCTGGAAACACAAGATGACATATTTAGGGACTGACACAGTTCACAGCATATTATATACTATTATTAAATTGACACTAACCTGGCACTGACACAAAGAACTTGACGGCATCTCTGTGTCCATGAAAACAGAGTTGAGCCTGGGCCATGGAACAGTATGGTATGAAGCTGCTCTTCTCAGAGTTACTGTCATCTGCATATACGTGGATCACGCCCCCCGATGACGTGGGTGACACCTTATTGGCTACAAGAGAAAATAACCCACCGATCATAAAGCGCAATGGCCAATCACAGAAACTCACAGGAACTGCCAGAGCTTAAATAAAGAAATGAATCTGCCGAAGAGGAAAACAGTGTAATAATGAGCTCAAAGCATGCAAAAAAAAAACATTATTAAAAATGACGACAAAATGTACATAACGAAGATAGTAATGCAAAAAGGTAATCGTTCATAACTAAAACAAAACCACTGAAAAATAGTTTGTTAAAGATGTGATAAAAGAAGACCAAGGTGTATATATATATATATATATATATATATATATATATACAGTACAGTCCAAAAGTTTGGAACCACTAAGATTTTTAATGTTTTTAAAAGAAGTTTCGTCTGCTCACCAAGGCTACATTTATTTAATTAAAAATACAGTAAAAAACAGTAATATTGTGAAATATTATTACAATTTAAAATAACTGTTTTCTATTTGAATATATTTCACAAAGTAATTTATTCCTGTGATGGCAAAGCTGAATTTTCAGCATCATTACTCCAGTCTTCAGTGTCACATGATCCTTCAGAAATCATTCTAATATACTGATCTGCTGCTCAAGAAACATTTAATGTGTACAATTGTACAAAATATTTGTGTACAATATTTTTTTTCAGGATTATTTGATGAATAGAAAGTTCAAAAGAACAGTGTTTATCTGAAATCTAATCTTTTGTAACATTATAAATGTCTTTACTGCCACTTTTGATTGATTTAATGCATCCTTGCTGAATAAAAGTATTCATTTCTTTAATTTCTTTTCAAAAAAATAAAAATAAAAATTCTTACTGACCCCAAACTTTTGAACGGTAGTGTATAATGCTACAGAAGCTTTGTATTTCAGATAAATGCTGTTCTTTTGAACTTTCTATTCATCAAGGAATCCTGAAAAAAAAAGTACACAACTGTTTTCAACATTGAAAATAATCATAAATGTTTATTGAGCAGCAAATCAGCATATTAGAATGATTTCTGAAGGATCATGTGACACTGAAGACTGGAGTAATGATGCTGAAAATTCAGCTTTGCATCACAGGAATAAATTACTTTGTCAAATATATTCATGAAATAGAAAACAGTTATTTTAAATTGTAATAATATTTCACAATATTACTGTTTTTTACTGTATTTTTAATTAAATAAATGTAGCCTTGGTGAGCAGACGAAACTTCTTTTAAAAACATTTAAAAATTTTAGTGGTTCCAAACTTTTGGACTGTACTGTATATATATATATATATATATATACACACATTTCTATTGTCTGTTGAAAATATTTTTGATATAGCAATTATATTATGTATATGTGGATTTATATATGACTCTGCATTTCCCAGATGAAAATAATGGGAGGGGGATCACACAAAAAAATAACATTTTAAATAAACAAAACAAATATAGTAATGCACAGTGAAATAAGTCAAAACATGCTAAAGAAATAAAGTTAATTGAACGATGGAATAAACGGAAGAAGACCAAGGTGTACCCAAAAGAATTGTGATGTGACTGATCTAATATGACAGTCGTAACGCTCCACACTTACCCCTCAGTCCGAGGAGCTGCCCTCGATGAAGCACTACGGCTACAGGAAGGAGGAAGTAGGAAGGGGAACAAGGCAGGACAAAAGAGCAACACTCATGAGACAAAGCTAAAGAGGGTAGTGGTTCAATAGAGAAAATGGAACAGAGACGAAAGGCTAGAAAGTAGATGACAAGAGGTGGCACAGGGTTTGTTGGGTAATTAATGGATTAAGGAGGTTTACCTAGTTGTCAGTGATCTGGGAAGATGACATTAAAGTTTGCAGGTTAATCCCAGGGTGGTGGCAACCCAATGAACTGAAGAGTTAGTGAGATTCAAGCCTCTTTACTAGCTTAACTGGCAAGACTTCCTTGGCCAGCCAGCTTCAGAATAAAAACCATGCTACCAAAAGAAGACCACCAAAGAAGAACTAACCAGCATAAACCAATGAAAGTGAAAGTGACACGTGAAGGCCAAGTATAGTAACCAATACTCAGAATTTGTCTTCTGCATTTAACCCATCCAAGTGATACACCCACCGTGATACACACCCGAAGCAGTGGGCAGCCATTATGCATTATGACAGGGACATGTTTTGTCTGATCAGTGGAAAGGAAAAAGGTTTGGATGATCACGTGAGCACTGAAGTGTGTGTGCAAACAAACTCTCCTGAGACTTACTTTCAGTCAAAGGGATTGAGATGATGACACCATTTCCAGTCCCCACCCACAAACGGTTTCCTCCAATCAACAGGGCAGTTATCCTGACAAAAGAGAAGCCCAACTTTCCTGTACCTGTCAATCACAGACAACACAGCAGAATGTAAAACATGTATATTGTGATTACTGATGATAAAATAGAATTTTATTTCATTTTGCCAAGCTAAGCCTCAAATGCTAATTCAGCAAACATCTAATGTCACTGCTAAACTCATCTCTAACCAGAACCCATAAAGCAAAGTGTTACCCAGCATCTTGCTGACGTAAGGCTCGATATCCACGTCTTGTAGATGCTGGTGTGTGAGTGCGTGGTATAAGCGGAGCGTGGAATCCAAACGGATTGAAACCCAGACACCATCACCAATCCATGCCAGCTGCCTCACCTGGCTCTCTTTGCGTGGGTGAGCGTCAAATGATTTCTATATGAAAGACATAAAATAGACATAAAATACAATAAAAGTCTCAAGACAAAGATCATGATGAGGACATAACATTAACTGTCTTGAGACTTGCCTCAATCTGCATGCTCTTGGGCTGGATCACATGGATCTTGTTCTTGTTACCACACCAGACTTTGTCATGAACCACAGCCATGCATCGAATGGAGTGGTGAGGTCTTCCCAGATCCATTAGATGATAGTTGGATAGATCCCATTGTCCATCTATGTTTACATTTCATATTTGTTATTGTAGAGAGCATGAATAAAAATATTTACAGCAAAACCCTGCTTTAGTAATAAATGACAGTTCTTTTTCTAATAAGTTTAACACAGGTAAGATGAAACAAACCTTCAGCTCTGTGGAAGATTGCAAGTGTTCCATCTGCTAATGCAACCAAAACTCTCCCCTTCACGTGTCTGAAGCACAGAGAGACAAAGACAGAAGAAATTATAACAGTATTTTTCATATAACTGGTGATACTTGTTATTGGTCTTTATATAAATATATACATACTACTGTTTGGGGTCAGTAAGATTTTTACTTTTATTCAGTAAGGATGCATTAAATTGATCTAAAGCCAAATAAATAATAATGCAAATAAATGCTTTTGAACTTTCTATTCATCAAAGAATCCGGAAAAAAAGTATCATGGTTTACAAAAATACATTAAGCAGCACAACTGTTTATTAATAATAAGAAATGTTTCTTGGGCAGCAAATCCTCATATTAGAATGATTTCTGAAGGATCATGTGACACTGAAGACTGGAGTAATGATGCTGAAAATTCATCTTTGATCATAGGAATAAATTACATTACAGTTTTTATTATTATTATTATTATTTTTTAAAAACCTACTGTTATAATAAATGTAGCCTTGGTGAGCATAAGAGACTTCCTTCAAAAACAATAACAACTTTTGAACAGTAGTGTACATTAGGATTCTACTTACACCAAACTCAGTACAGAGTCTTTGAGTTTGATTGAATGGAGGCATTTCTTCCAGTTGGACACTGCAGAGTGGACATAAAGCCTGTGGACAGAGTTTACAAAGTCTTTTACATGGTGCATATAATGTTGCAAATGGAATTATGACTTTATAATGTGAAAATGCAATTAAATATGTAATGCCTACCAGCCATTTTGGGCTCCGAGCCACATGGTTGGAGCAGCACTTGTCCCTGCTCGATCGTCTCCTGCCTCTTCTGAGTCTATGGGGGCTGATGCCACTTGCTCCTTCGGCACACCTGCCTCACTGATGTCAGAACACATAGAGCCATAGACCATTTAAATTTCACACACATAACTAAACTATTTCCAAAAGTCTTGGGCATAGGTTTGATTTTGATATTGGTGGGGACATAAAATCAGCCTACCCCCCAAATCCCCATTTTAACATATATGATAGATTTTTCATTTTTTATATGATATTTTTTTAAGATATGGTAGCCAACACACTCATAACTCATAATTACACAATTTTGACTATGTAAACCAACAATATTACAATTTAGCTTTCATCATGATTATGAATATCATGAATATCTAAACAAGAACACTGAAAACTGAAAAAAAAACAAACCCTCTATTCAGCAATTGATTTCAAAATAATGAATTCTTTAATGTTACAAGTTGAAGGTAACTAAAAACAACAAGGAGTCAATGGACAAGGATTAGAGACTGAACTTTAAGTTTACTCTCTCCGCAGGGCAACTGTCAACATCTCATATATCAGCGTAAGAGTACATACACATATTATATGGAGAGCACTTATGGGTAGGATTAAAATAAATTGGACCACTGATGTTTCTGAAAGAAAATGCTGCTGACCCTACTGTTGCTATAGTAATGAACACAAATTTTGTGTGCATCCAAACTTCACACACTTATTTCAGTGTTGTTGATAAAGGATTAGTTCACTTCTGTGATTGAGAATTTCCTGATAATGTCATCCAAGATGTTCATGACTTTCTTTCTTCAGTCGAAAAGAAATTAAGGTTTCTGAGGGAAACATTCTAGGATTTTTCTCCATATAGTGGACTTCAATGGGGTTAACCGAGTTGAAGGTCCAAATTGCAGCTTCAATGCAGCTTTAAAGGGCTCTACACAATCGCAGACGTGGAATAAGGGTCTTATCTAGTGAAACGATCTGTCATTTTCTAAAAAATAAAAATGTTATACTTTTTAACCACAAATGCTCATCTTGCACTGCTCTGTGATGCGCCACGCATTACGAAATCATGTTGGAAAGGTCAGGCGTGACGTAGGCGGAAGTACCGATCCAGTGTTTACAAAGCGAATGTGTAAAGATTAAGTCAAACGCCCTTTACAAAAAAAAAGGTAAAACAACGATATCAGATGATTTTGAAGTTGGAGGAGAAAATAAGAGTTTTTTGCCCTACCGTGGTACTTCCGTCTACCTTTCAATGTGATTACGTCATGTGTGGCAGATCACAGAGCAGTGCAAGACAAGCATTTGTGGTTAAAAAGTATATAATTTTTTTAGAACATTACTGATGGTTTCTCTAGATAAGACCCTTATTCCTCGTCTGGGATTGTGTTGAGCCCTTTGAAGCTGCACTGAAACTGCAATTTGGGCCTTCAACCCGGTGAACCCCACTGAAGTCCACTATAAGGAGAAAAATCCTGGAATGTTTTCCTCAAAAACCTTCATTTCTTTTCGACTGAAGAAAGAAAGACATGAACATCTTGGATGACATGGGGGTGAGTAAATTATCAGGAAATCTTAATTCTGAAGTGATCTAATCCTTTAATTTTTTAAATATTTCAGCAGTTTGCTTCATACATCCGGTTTAACAATATTTAGTAAAGATGCTAAAGCTATCTATTTATGTATTTGCTAGGCACTTTTATCTAATGTAACATTTATGGTTTTAAAAGTAGGTTATGTGTAAGATACCTGTGTGTGTTGTCAGTAAAGACATGCTCGGTGAAAGATCTGAGGGTGCTGTCCGTGTTCTCACTTGGCCCCGTCTCCTCTGACACCTCAATGGCTTCTGTCGCTTCCTCCGCAGACTGTGACACAGCTAAGCTTCTACACACTGGAGCTGTGGGAGCTAAACACAAAGCATATGATGACCAATATGTAGCCTCACAGATTCAGAGCATACATCTTCAGTCAGTTTGCTCACCTTGGCTTCGGTCCTGCACGGGGGTGTCAGTGCGAGAGGAGCAGTTGCTGCGCACTACGCTGCAGTTAGTAGCACAGCCCACAATGGTGATCCCTGCCAACATGCCCTCCACTCCACCCTTCTCCTCCGAAGCCCCGTCTCCAGCCTGCTGCTCCAGAAATATCTCACCTGCTGGGTAATCACTCTCACTAGCCGCTACATGCACACGCATTAAAAATACAGTTAACAGTTAACTCATCTGCTACACTGTTTGTTACAATCGATAGTGCATTAACTTGTGTATATAACACTACACAAACCTGGTACACTGGAGATGCACAGCACATGGGCGTTGCACACGTTAAACTGGTCAACTAGAGAGCAGGGCTGGTTTGCATCGATAATGACCACTTTACTGGCTGAATGAGTGCTGGTCAGGATCCACACGCGGCTGCTCATGGAGTCAGTTTCATGCAGTTCCTTAGGCTAGAAGAGGGTGAAATACCAATGTTTAGATTTAATTCACTTTATGCTTAAAATTCACATTTTACTGAAATTAAAATGGGTAAGCTGCAAAACATCTGAGACACATTTTGGGCTAGTGACTAGTGAATTTAATTTTATACAATTTTTAAGTAAATGAAATTAAAAAGTAATACAAAAATTGATTAAAAATGCTATTTTTGCATAACAAATTATGTAATAACTGAAAAATTTGCATGAATTTTTTGGTTTGTCTCCCTTTTGCGTTCAATGTCACAAATTTGCTTATTTGATTAGTGACCAATAAAAAGTGGAGAATTGTAAATATTTTTCATTAAAGGATTAATTCATTTTCAAATGAAAATTAGCCCAAGCTTTACTCACCCTCAAGCCATCCTAGGTGCATATGACTTTCTTCTTTCTGATGAACACAATCAGAGATATATTAATAAATATCCTGACGAATCAGAGCTTTATAATGGCAGTGAACGGGACCAATGGGTGTGAGCTTCCATCCACATCCATCCATCATAAACGTATTCCACACGGCTCCAGAGGGTTAATAAAGTCCTTCTGAAGCGAAGCGATGCGTTTGTGTAAAAAAAAAGATCCATATTTAACAAGTTATGAAGTAAAATATCTATCTTCCGCCAGACCGCCTTCCATATTCAAGTTACGAAGAAAATGTAAAACTCATGCAGTTCAGAAATCTTGCGCTACATCCAACACCTTCCCTATTCAACTTAAAGAAAAAGCTTAACTGACGCGACGCCAGTTCCATTTTTTTCATAATATGAATACAGAAGGCGGTAAAATTTTTTTTTTTTTTTACACAAAAATTTTTTTTTACACTTCGCTTCAGAAGACCTTTATTAAATCCCCAGAGTTGTGTGGAATATGTTTATGATGGATGTGGATGGAAGCACGTTCTTCAGCTCATACTCACTGGTCCCGTTCACTGCCATTATAGAGCTCGGGTGCGTCAGGATATTTATTAATATATCTCTGATTGTGTTCATCGGAAAGAAGATAGTCTTATACACCTAGGATGGCTTGTGGGTGAGTAAAGCTTGGGGTCATTTTCATTTGAAAGTGAACTAATCATATAAATGTACATCACAATATTTCTTTGTTTTAAATTCTGCTGTAAAATAATGTTCTGCTTTTTTCCAGGTTTAAATTTGATTGAAATTTAATTTTCAGGTGTAGTCTCAGACTTTCTGTTCCCACTGTGTGTGTGTGTGTGTGTGTGTGTTTGTATACATTACCATTCAATAATTTGGGGTAGGTAAGATTTTTAATTGGTTTTGAGTCCCTTATGCTCAACAAATCTGCATTTATTTTATTTTATTTTTATATATTTTAAAATGTATTTTATTCCTGTGATGCAAAGCTGAATTTTCAGCATCATTACTTCAGTGTCACATGATCCTTCAGAAATCACTCCAATATGATGATTTAATGCCCATTTCTTATTATTATCAATGTTGAAAACATTTAAATTTACATTAATGCATTTGACAGAAGCATTAATCCTCTGCATTCAAGGTACATATTTACATTTGATCCGCTTATTTGTGCTGCTTATTATTTTTGTAGAAATGTGTTCCTTTTTTTTAGCTTTCTTTGATTAATTGAAATTTCAAGAGCAACATTATTTGAAATAGAAAAGTTTTTTAACATTATAAATGTCTTTACTGACATTTGATTAATTTAATGCATCCCAGAATAAAGGTATTCATTTCTTTAAAAAAGTCTTACTGACCCCAAATTTTTGTTTATTTTGAATGTCTTCAAAAAGTGTTTTTCCCCTTTAATTACATTCTCGTGTTTTTATTAAAGCTGTTTACCTTCTTTTTCTCTGGTGAGCCCTGCTCGCTCTTGCCGTCTCCGCCTTCGTCTTCACCAGTCAAGGGATCAGAGCCATTGGACGGCTTCACAGCTGCAGCCTCCTGATTGGATGTCTTCCAGCCAGTGAGATCCACGCCAGCAGCACACCACAGCTGTGTCAGAAGAACAAGAGTCTGAGTTCAGAACTTCACAATCTCAGAACCAACAGTCTGTGTGTTCAGCAGTCATCTTGTACCTTCCTGTTGGGGTCTTTCTCCACCAGAGGGCGGCAGTACACTGGCACAGGGACGTTTTTCATGCGATTATCCTCTTTCTCATTGGCCTGTGAGAACACAGGAAGGTGGTGATGTTCACAAGGCCTTTGTAAATAAGATCAGTGCCACACACTACAAGCAGAAAGATGCCATACTCAGAGCTCCCATCATGCCCTGGTTAAGATAGTCTTGATCCAGGGCATACAGAGAAAGGGAAAACCAAGAACAGCAAACCAGAGCAGCAGATCAAAGTCTGTTAGAGGGTTACAAGGCAGATGCATGCGCAGTGACAAGAGTTAATCTACTGTACAGTCAGCAAATGCCACTGAAAGACAGAGAGAGCAGCAAATCACCATTCAAGTGTTTCTAAGATGGAGGAAGGTTTGATATGGACCAGGAGGATATCATGTTACACAATGCTGAGAGAATACCATTTATTATCGTCTGAATTAATTTACTTTTATCTAGGACTCTGTTTCCTGTATACAATTAAATATTGGAATGTGAAAATATTAAAATGAGCTTCCGCTACATTTTAGACATCTGGGGTCAGATTTGCGCCAGCACAAACCCTCTTTCAAACTACTGTCAGGATTTACTAAAGACATGCAGTGCAAAATTAGCGCTAAAAAGGTGTGGACTGATATGTTTTTGCGGCTGACCTTATTGTATATGTATTTGTAGGAGTTTCCCTTTCAGATGCAAAATTTATGGGAGGAGAGTATTTAAATGAATCACTTTACTAATGTTTGCGCTAGTCAATTTACTGGTATTTGCGCCATTATTTAACACCCACAAAAAAGCATGTCTTAACCCATTTAGCGACATGGTTGCAATTGTTGCTGCTAGGGGGAGACATCGCAGAGAACAGAAAGCACGTGGTAGAAGGGAGAAAATTTTTTCCACTCGTATTCATTTCTTATGCCAGAGGAAGACGTTATTCGTAAATTACATGTAATAAGTTGCGCCTGTGTCGACCCGCACCCGATGAGCATCAGCTCTGCTTATTTGCGACCCAACCCTAATTTTCACTGCTCTTGGTAGATTACGCTGGTCATTATGTAAATGATTTGACTGCGTGTGTTCTTTCATTTGCGCATCAGCAGTAGATCATGCACAAAACTTGCCACTCCCATCGGCGCATTTGTGGATTTGCTAATTTCCCCCGTTTAGTAAATCTAGCCCCTGGAATTTGTTCTGAACTGTTACCACCAGAGTTCAACTAAACACAGCTTAGATTTTGAGTTAGAATAATCTTTTATCTTTATAAACTTTAAAAAAGACAACCCTTGTGCAAAAGAAATACACTTTAGCATAATTTAAATAAGAGCACTTATTATGGAGATAATGTAGTTTAAAAAATATACTTAAAAGTGCAAATGTTTATTTTCATTTGTTTTCATTTCGTAGCCTGCTCTTGGACTCTTAACTGAATGTTAGAAAATGTATAATAGTTTAAATTTATATTAAATGAACTTCAGTGCTTTTTCTGACCCACTTAAGTAGGATTTAAGTATATCTTTAGGTGTAATTTCATAATTACTTTAATTGTTTTTGAAATCTGGTTAAAAACATTAATGGGAAACTAAAATAAACATTAATGTCATTTCTATTGAAACTTGTATGTCATGCATTTAAATATATTTGTAATTACACTTGTAATGATTTTACAATTTAGTACATACATATATTCACTTTTAACATTTTCAAATTATAATCAAGTACTTTACATGCGCATTTTTAATGTGTTAGTCAACACATCAATCTATGTAAGATGTAATAGCAATCAACATGCCATTGCATTACTGATAAATATTAAACAATATGAATATAAAGGAATTTATTAATTAAACCTGCATGACGACATAACATATGACTTTTTAAGGTCATCTTTTTAATATTAAAGTTAAAAGTGAAAATTAGCTAAAGCCTGGCTTTTTCACAAAATATGGCAATATTATAAAATGTGTCATCTTATTTGGGCATAGTCATGGAAAGGCACTCTTACAAAAAAGTACTCTGGCGGTACCATGGTACAGTAGTGCTATCAGATGTAATAATTTGGTACTTCAAAATACTATTGTATATCAAATTCTGAATGATTACCATATTCATGTACCACTGTATATGAATGACATTTTGATACACTAATTTGTTTTTGTCTTGCAATAACGCTGGCATCTAAATTCTGATGTCTGGCACATTAATGTCATCGTAGGTTGTAAGCAACTCGGCCAAATGTCTAAAATGCACTAAACATTGTGTTAACGTGATAGTGTTAGCAAAACATTGTTAGCAGGAAAGCATGTCGACAGCTATAAACACCAGAGGTTTAATTCCTAAAGATATATTCAGCTTCAGCAAAGACATTTTCTGCTATATCAGTTTTCTGCTGCGTCTACACTATGATTTGCTGACTGAAGCTGAGTCAGGTTTAGGGCCGGGATTTAAAGGGACAGGGTGGGAGAGGTGCATGCTGGTCCTCTGCCGCTCAGACTTGCCTGCGTCCTCTTCGCTGCGGCATCTTGAGTGCTGTCCGCCTGGGAGCCATTCTGTGGGAGATCACAGTTAGCGCCACGGCGACATTGTCACCACGGCAACCCTGACAAACACACTGTCATTGTGGCAACCCTAACAGTGTTGCCACAAACTAGCACAACATGGACTATCTAACTTGTTCCATAGAACAAAAAACCTGGAAGCACAATTCCAGACTTACCACTGTGCCGTTACTAAGACAACAGCAGCAGAAAGCTAACAGTCATAATTTTTACTTTTTTACTTGTTACTTGACAATGGGCAAGAGCTTCTACCTGTGTCACAGACCCGCTAGCAAGAGTTCAGCTGGATGATGAGGCACAAACATGTCAAACCATTTATTATAGTTAAAAGCTACCTTGAACAGTGTTGGAGAATAGCAGTTGCTAAGTTGTAAGTGTGACAAAATGCTACATCAGTAAAATAAGCAACTGCACACTATTCTCTCTTTTATAGTGTTGGGGAGCCAGATTCATTTTGGTAAATCAGTTTCTTTTGCATGGTCCATGTAAATAAACTATTCACTGATCAAATAAATTACATTGCAAATAAACAATTCAATGTTCAGTATTATTTTTGTATTATTTATATGATAGTATTTATTAATATTTTGAATTAGCTTTTATTTTTATTTTTTTTCAATATTTATGTTTACCTTTAATTAATTTTTATTTACATTTTTTACAGCTTAAACTTATTTTATTTTAGTTAGTTGCCAAAAAAACATTTTTCATTTTCATTTTTATAAAAATGTACAAAAGTTTACATATTTTCTATAAACTATAAAACATCTCATATTTAAATTTAATTTTATTTATTGTCAGCTTTATTTCAATTAACAAAAGTGACTTTTAAGAGTTTTATTAGTTTTGTGGTATAACTGTAGAATTAAAGGGGTCATGAACTGAGAAATCAAAATTCCATATAAAAAAATCCTGTAAGTTTCAGAACTCAAAACTTTCTCATTAGTCTAAAACAGCTTTTATTGAAGCCAATCTGCCAAAACGACAGGTTATGAAAAGTGCCACTTAATGACATTATAGTGTGGCTAAACACCGCCTCCGCAGAAGAAGATCAACAACTGCTTCTACATCACTGCCTGTTTAGCTCCGCCCACCGATTCATGCATATAGTAGGTAAATAACGAGAGATTCAAACGCAGGTCTGAGCAGAACGATAAAGATGACAACAAGACGCTGTGCAGTGCCAAGTTGTGGAACAACGCAGTCTTTGCATTGCCTCCCTTCTGATCCCAGCATTAGGAAAGAGTGGATGAACTTTATTTTTAATGAAGTTCCAGACTGCGTCAGTAAGAACTTGGCGCTTTGTTCACTTCATTTTACTGTCATTTACAAAAGACTGTCATCAACTACATGCTCATCACTGCAACCTTTCATGTGATCTACATATAATGCAATAATCAACACTTTTCACGATTCGTTAATCTCGACAGCTGTAATAGTAAAAACGTAGTAAAAGTATTCTAGAGGGTTCTACATATAATACTTATTTCATATGCAAAGATGTCAGCCAATCACAGCAGTGGGCGTTTACACTGAAGTCTCACAGCAGACACACCCCTTAAAACAGAGCGTTCATTCAGAGGGTTAAAATAAGGGTAGAATATGGTGATTTATTTCTAAATTATGACAATTTTTGATGTAAAAATCTTATTAAAGGTGCCATCGAACATTTTTTACAAGTCTAAGGTGTCCCCTGAATGTGTCTGTGAAGTTTCAGCTCAAAATACCCCATAGATGTTTTTTAATTAATTTTTTTAACTGCCTATTTTGGGGCATAATTAGAAATGCAACGATTCATGCTGCGGCCCCTTTAAATCTCGTGCTCCACGCCCACGGAGCTCGCGCTCGCCTTAAACAGCATAAACAAAGTTCACACAGCTAATATAACCCTCAAAATGGATCTTTACAAAGTGTTCGTCATGCATACTGCATGCATGCGGCGGATTATGTGAGTATTGTATTTATTTGGATGTTTACATTTGATTCTGAATGAGTTTGAGGCTAACGGCTAACATCCGTGAATACAGTAAGAAACGATGGTAACTTTAACCACATTTAACAGTACATTAGCAACATGCTAACGAAACATTTATAAAGACAATTTACAAATATCACTAAAAATATCATGTTATCATGGATCATGTCAGTTATTATTGCTCCATCTGCCATTTTTCGCTATTGTTCTTGCTTGCTTACCTAGTCTCATGATTCAGCTGTGCACAGATCCAGACTTTAATACTGCCTGCCCTTGTGTAATGCCTTGAACATGGGCTGGCATATGCAAATATTGGGGGCGTACATATTAATGATCCCGACTGTTACGTAACAGTCGGTGTTATGTTGAGATTCGCCTGTTTTTCGGAGGTCTTTTAAACAAATGAGATTTATATAAGAAGGAGGAAACAATGGAGTTTGAGACTCACTGTATGTCATTTCCATGTACTGAACTCTTGTTATTTAACTATGCCGAGATAAATTCAATTTTTAATTCTAGGGCACCTTTAACATTATAAGTGCACCTCAGAAAACTGCAGAAAAAATGCATTTCATGACCCCTTTAAACAGTGTTATAAACCATTTGATACTGTTACATACTTTTTGTTAGTTGTAGCGTAACAAAAAAAATGTAACTAAATTGCTCTCGCACATCCTCAACAAGCCATCCATATCATCACCTAACATGAACTCTCATGACACTCATCCCTGATCTTGGGTGGAGCTAAACTAAGACACGCCCTCTTGAGTGCATATCTAGAGTACACTTTGCTTATTTATTTTCATTTTTTCCTCTATTTCACTTCATTTGAGGAGGGCGCTCCCTGACAAAACAGAGCCACTCCAGTCTCTGTGTGGAGATCAACTGCTTACAGAGGTCACAGGTGAAGGGACAACATATGGGCAGATACCTGTTTGAATCGGGATGGGACACTCCAGCCACAGGTTTGCATGGGGCCGTCCTTCCGGCGCATGTGCTCGCGCACCTGCCGGTACTGCTCTCGACGCTGCTCTCTGCGTGTACAGAGAGCAGAATCGCTGAGGAGAGACGCAACACCATTACTGGGCAGTCTACAGGGCGAAGAGAAAGAGAGAGGAGCGGTCAGCGATAGAGCGAGAGAGCCAACCAGCCAGCCAGCAGAGGCCGAAAAGAAATGCCACAGACACACGGCGTGATGTGAAATCGTGTGATATATTTCACTTACATTTACGCATTTGGCAGATGCCATTTCATGCTAATGTACTGGCAAGCAGACTAAAAAAAGAACATCTGAAATTTATATGTTGATGTGAACTGAGGTTTTAAAATGTTATGATGAATAAAATTATATAAAATATTTAGATTTACTCAATTTGCAGCAGTGTTACTGTTAACTACAACTAAAACTGTTAGAAATATTTTTTTGTTAATTGAAATAAAGCTTAAATTAATATTAGATGAAAACTTTAACTTAAATGAACAAAATCTTTATTAATAAAATTAAAAGACAAAATACTAAAAACCTAAATTAAAATTGAAACGATAACTGGAAATATAAAAATAAAAGCTAATTCAAAATATTAATGAATGGTATACTAATAATAATAAAATAATACACATTTACGATGATATATGTTCCCTGAGAACTGAACCCCACAACCTAAATAAAGTAATTATTAGATAAATAAAATCAAATTTATTTTTATTTTAAAAATGCAAGAAATTTTTTTAGGGGTTATGTTTGATTTAGTCTGTGGTTTTTATTATTAGTTAGTTTTATTTGAAAACAATATGATATTTCCCTAGATAAGCTAAGTAAACGTGTGAGTGTGCAACAGCTAACAGTCAAACGCAGCATTAGCACACACCATTTAGCAGGAGTCAGCTTGCCTGAGCAGGAGAGAGAGAGAGAATACACTTTGAGGGCACAAAGGGAGGGCATGTGTGGATGAGGACATGAGGACATATGGGACAAAGACACAGACAGATATGTGTGTTTCTTCTCACTCTTCTGGCAGGAACTCCAGTATGCAGTTGGAAGTGGAGATCTGGCACATGGTTTGGGAGCGTCTCTGGTTGTAGCCAGCAGGAGAAGGAGACTTGTAGTGAATGTTGACACTGGTGTACGGCCGTTTTACTGGAGGAGGGCTCGCAGATGAACTAAATAAACGTGCAAAGCTGGACACAGAGACGCAGAGCAAAGTGAGTATGGAAAGGAACAGGAAAACTCAGGTGGAATGTAAATAATACAATTAGTAACAACTCTCTATTTTAACATTAAGACATGTCAATTGTGTGAAATCAATCCACTTCTTTAACATACTGATTTAAGAGTTAAAAACAAAGACAAAATGTCTAAATCTGCCGTAATACTCACAATTGCCAGATGATAGATTTCTTCTTCTCTGGTAGAGGAGGACTCTCCCGAGATGCCCTGTGGAAGTGAAATGGACAAAGACATAACTTTTTTTTTTTTTTTACATGAAATAGATGCTAGTATTAAAAAATGCTAATACTAAATAGCACAAAAAAATGTTCATTAAATGTAATGAATTTTTTTTTTTAAGTAAAAATTATGAATTAATCCATGTAATACTTAACAAGAAAATACATATTTTCACAGTAAATTATTGTTTTTTTTAAGAACCACCTTATATTGTACAATGGAAAACAGTAAAAGGACATTCCCAGAAGTCCCTGCATGATGCATTACATGTGATTATGTTATTTTAATAGTGTTTTTCTTAATTATGCTTCTGTTCAAAAGTTTGGGGTCTGAGATTTTCTGATGTTTTGAACAGAAGTCTCTTATTCTCACAAGACTACATTTATTTGATCAAAAACACAGCAAAAACACCAATATTGTGAAATGTTATTACAATTTAAAATAACGGTATAATATATTTTAAATGTAATTTATTCCTGTGAGGTCAAAGCTGAATTTTTAGCATCATTACTCCGGTCTTCAGTGTCACATGATCCTTCAGAATTCATTATAATATGATGATTTGATGCTCAAAAAACATTTCCTATTATTATCAATGCTGAGCTGCTCATTTGTCAATCATATTATCAACAGTTGTGCTGTTATGGAAACAATAACACATTTTATTTTTTGGGATTTGTGGATGAACAGAAAGTTCAAAAGAACAGCATATATTCAAAAAATTAAAATCTTTTTTAATGTTCTAAATTGTATGCGTCCATGCTAAATAAAATTAACTTCTTTCAAAAAAAAAAAAAATTAAACTTTTGAATGGTAGTTTATGTTATCTATGTACATTAGGGTGTTTTGTTCCATTTTATGCATTACATTACAATGCATCAATACATTTTACACCCCTATCGACCGTTTTTTATGAGTACTGTATTGATGAAGTCATTTAGATTTGCAAATGTATGAGATTTTGTTCACATGCTTGGATGCACGATAACAGAGGCTTGTAAGTATCTAAATGAATGTTGTTTTGGATGTGAGATTTTATGTATGTGGCTGCTTCTCCCTCACCTGATCATCTCGGTCCAGCGCACAGCTTCCTGAAGCTCCATCAGTCTCTCCTTGTACTGGTTGCGCTCCATCAGTACACGCGCCATCTCTACACGCGTGAACCGTCGTCTCTGCGTCATGGCTACATCGTCCTGCAGTGGAGATGAGTACTGTACCACAGAGCCACACAGAACAGAGCAGCACCACAAAACACAGCAGCAGTGAAGCGGAGGTTAGTGCATCAGCTCTTCAGCATTTCACAGCATCAAATATGAAGCATTGAGAGAAGGTTAAAGGTTTACCACGCAGAGCATTTTAATTAAAAACTGTTAGTGCAAAACAAAGCAAGGCCTGTAGAAGTGATTGGTAATACACACATCCAACCACTGACTGTGTATTTGCACTTTGCAGTTTATTAATACATTAAAAAATCTGACTATAAAGTCATAGATGGTATTAATGTTAATAATGACATAAGAACAAACATTATTTCAGTTATCATTTATCAGTTCCAAAACCTAGTGAATGCAATTTTTTCATGCCATGCTGCCTTTGAACTGAGCTAAAACAGGATGTTATTGGAGTAATCATAATTAAATTACTACCACTTTTTCACATCGGTGAGGCAATTCACTAGTTTTTGGAGCAAAGCAAAGGTTTTTGGAAATGAGACAGAAATGAAGTGTTTTACTTACATCCTCTCCACCCTCATCTTTAGAGTCCTGAGATGCTCCTAATGCTTCAGCTCTCAACCTTTAATCAAAGGGAGACATTCAGACTTTAATTAGAGTGAAGAGATAGACTTTTATGCCCTGTTTACACCTGGTATTAAGATGCGTTTTGGTCGATCACAAGTAAATGAGGGAGACACATTCCTGTTTACACCTGGTGTTTTAATCCATCTCTTTTGTCAATTTTAACCATTTCTTCGAGAGCATTGTGCTTGGTACGTCGTTTTTTGTCTTCAAACCAAACTTAGGTCTTCAGCGACAAAGTTTAAATCATGTCTGGCTAGCAAGCTTCCCATAATGTTTACGCATTAGGTTAGTAGGTGGAGAGTAGGCAGTCTTTTGTAGCTGTTTGAACACATTTGACCACATGAGCGTCTATGCTACGAAAGCAATCCAGTTAAATGCGTTTTCGACTACCTCTGAAAGTGGTCGAAATTGGACAAGCTCAAAACGTTTTAGACCCCGTTTACACCTGTATATAGCGTCGTCCACTTGTGATCCGATCGACCAAAATGCATCTTAATAACAGGTGTAAACAGGGCCTTAGAGACTCTAAAAAACACCATGAGCCACTTTCAAAGACAAACTAAAGCCCAAAGTATAATTCACTTTTTACGTGTACGTGAGGGTCAGCGTACAGCGCGCGATGCGAACTTCGTCATCAAAAGAGTATGCTCGTACCAGATTTTTGTAACTGCACATACTTGTACGCGCAGGTCACACGTTCACATTAATTGCAGTAATTAGTTTATCCACAAGGTGGCAACTGTGCCCTGGGGCGTCGATTCACAAGGTAGTCCAAGAAAAACTGCATAAACAGAACAGACCGGAACACATGCGAGCTACAGTGACTATGGAGGCCTACACAGACGAAAGATTGTGTGAAGAGGTTAGAAATTACCCTAATTTGTACAACTCTAGCATGAAAGAATACAAAGATGTTGACATGGGTTGTAACTCGTAGCGAGAGATTGCTCAAAACTGCGCATGTGTCGAATGTCTGTGTATGAGTCAAATGAAGTATAGTTTCCAAGGCTGTATGTGTGCACTAGCGTACGAGTAAAAAAAAAAGTATGCCCAGGGCTTAAAGGTGCTAAAGAGGATGTTTTGTTTTATACATTTTTGCAATATTACTTCAAACTGTCTTTACTAAGTGATAAAAGACTATTTATTAGGTGCACTGAAAGGAATAATATTAATATACATCATCTGTGCACGAGGTAGGGCCTTAAAAACATCAGCCAATCGTTTACGCGATCATCGCGTAAACGATTGGCCCTCTGGCTTGTCAATCACTGCCGTGACGTTCCTTGTGAAAGATGTGCGCGGATTGGCCATCTGGCTTGTCAATCACTGCCGTGACGTTCCTTTTGAGAGACGTGCGCGGCTGCGCGCTCCAGTAAATTTCCACACTCTACAGGCGCCGCATGCAATGTTTTTGTCAGGAGACGGGAGTAACAACTGCAGATTATGAGTTACCTGCGGTGAGTCCGACATAATGAATCCAAAAAACACGACACAGCGAATGCCGGTGGTAAACACTCGTGTTCCAATACGAGTGTTTACGAGTTTTGGGAGGCGTTCCTTTGAAATGTGTTGTGAAGGAGGGGGGCTGTTCTTACGCATGCGCTCATTTCAAAAACTCAGTAACAGTCTTTGGATTCTCAGTTGACGAAAAAATCCTCTTTAGCACCTTTAAGGGGCTGTTTATACAGAACATGTTTTTGCATTCAACTGCACTGCTTTTCCATTTTTTAACATGTGGTAGATGCACAGTTTGTTTTTCTTTCACAGTATTTGCTTGAGTTCTCATTTGTTACCATGGTTTGTAATTAGTTTCGCACCTGTTCTCTGTTTAGTTGATTGTCATCCTTGTGTTTATAAGACCTCAGTTTTCTCACACTCTTTCAAGATTAAAACTGAATTCATGTTCGGCTTCTGTGAATAGTAAAGCTCGCCTTGTTTTAATCTGATTTGCCATCTCAATCATTTTGACATTGAAGAGCGCTGTTAGACCACTGAGGCAGACCAGCCTAAAAATTTAACTTCTTCTCATCCTAACAACGCACTGCGTAATGTAGTACATCAATAATATTAAATATTGGGGAGACAATGTGGTCATATCTCATTGTTGGGAGGACTCGTCTCCCTCAATGTCCTACATTGGTTACAGCCCTGAATTAAAATAGTTATTAAGGACCAATCGACTAACAAATGTCAATGTTGGGACAGAAAACTTCAAGGTAAATTAACACAGGCAAACGTTCCAGACCTCTTTAGCTCCTCCTCCAGTTCTTTCACTTTCTGGTCCACTTTGATCTTGGACTGTTTCACTGTTTCCAGCTCTTCCCGGAGAACTTCCTGTTCACTCGACAGCTCGTCCACTTTAGCAATCAGGTCATTCTTCACAATATTCAGGGCATTCCTACACATGGCAAATGACTTTGTCAAAACATGCAGATGCTTACATACATGTGCAAATACACACACTGTCTCTATCTCTTACTTGGTCTCCAGTAGTTGTTTGTTCTCTGTTAGTAGATTTTCCACCTCTTTCCCCATTCCTATGGGATATGCAGTGTTAGCAGGAGTACAGACCACTATGAAGTTGGTAAATCTCAAATGAATAGACTAAGGGACAGCCGATTCAAAATTACAAAATCGCAATTGATTGAAATTACACCACAAACACAAAGAATTACAGTACATTTATTACTTTAGAAGCCATTTAAAAAAATGAGTGAAATCAGCTCAGTTCTTTATCGTGGCATTAAATAATGACCTTTCAATGTTTCATTTACAGGACATCTACTGGGACATAATCACAGTCTAACTTGATAAGTGGACTGGAGAACATCCAAACTGACTTGATTAAAATAATATGATTCATATGAGCTGAAAAGCCATGCATTTGAAAGCACAGCACTGAGCAGCCGGAGTTAATAGGATTAGAAGAGCAGAAGCACAGGAGAACATCTCACAAAAAGCATTGCTACAAATCAGGAAAGTGTCACAATGTCCCACTGAAAACAACATGAGGGGGTAAAGGAGGCTTTGAGCCTTACCAAAGAAATCATCCCGGACTGAAATAGAGAGCCGAGGAGGAAACAGAGGGAAAGTGGCAAGGAAAGAGGAGGCAGCCAAAAGACAGGAGGAGTACAGGTATGAATTTGAAGACAGAAAAGGATATTAAAATAGGAAGATAATGATGGAAGTGAAAAGAGAAGGAATTAAAAACATGAAGAGAGCAAGAGAGAAAAATGGACAGGCACATGTTAGATATTTATCATCACACACACACACACACACCTGATCCTTTTTAAAGAAAATTTAATAAAATCATCAGCTGTCACTATTACACTCTTAAGTATTTTTTAATATATCAGACCTTTATCTTTAAATAATTGCCAACAATATAACAATTACAAAGGAGCTATTTGTTAAAGACCATTCAAAAGTTTGGGGTTGGTAAGATTTTAATGTTTTTGAAGGAAGTCACCAAGGCTGCATTTATTTAATCAAAAATACAGTATGAAAAAAAAATGTCAATTTGAGTATATTTTAAAAGTGTAATTTATTCCTGTGACGACAAAGCTGCATTTTTGCGTCATTACTCTAGTTTTCAGTGTCACGTGATCCTTCAGAAATCATAATAATATGATGATTTGCTGCTCAAGAAAGATTTCTGATTATTATCTATGTTAAAAACAGTTGTGCTGCTTAAAATTTTTGTGGAAAGTGATAATTTTTTCCAGGATTCTTTGAAGTTTCAAAGAACTGAATTAATTTGAAATAGAAAGTTTTCTAACAATGCAAATGCCTTTACTGACACTTTTGATGAAGTCCTTGATGAATAAAAGTATTCATTTCTTTAAAAAAAAATCTAACTGACCCCAAACTTTTGAACAGTAGTGTTTTAAATATCTTTTTTTAATGGATGACACTTTATTTTAGTGTTATTGTTACTCATGTTACATCTAGTTGCTATAGCAATAACTATAAAATATGCATAATTACATGTAACTAACACTGAACCAAACCAAATTCTAACCCAAATTCTACTGTTCAGTACACGTAGGCCCGATTTCACAGACAGGGTTTAGATTAAGCCAGGATTAGACCTTAGATCAATTAGGGCATTTAAGTAGCTTTTATAAACGTGCCTTAGAAAAAAACATCACTGGTGTACATCTTGAGACAAAACAATGAAACTGACATATTTTAAGATATCTCAGTGCAAGTTTTAAAACAGCTCAAACATGCATTTTATAGCTCGTTTCCACCGAGCTGTACAGTACAGTACGATTCGGGATGGTAAACCCTGATCGGGCTTGCGTTTCCACCGCTAACAAGTACCCTTACTTGATAGGCGTGGTGTATGCCAGAAACTAAGTAGCGTCCAACGTCATTCTCACGTGAAGAAGAAAGCGACACAGTAAACAACAATAGAGGACATGCAGCAGATCTTGTTTTTGCTTCTCGGCATGTGGCTGTTTGTTTGCTGCACACCGACATTGTGTTGCAATGGTTTTGTTTTCAACTGTATATTTAAAAAATGGCACCTCTTGTCTTGTCATTCCCCTTTTAGCACACGCAAGTGACGATTCTCTGTCAACCAATCAACGTTCTGCAGTGAGTCTAGCTCCACCCTTTAGGTACCGGACTACTGTGCTAGGTACCCCAATGGAAAGGTACCAAAAAAGCGGTACAGTTCAGTATTTTGGTACAAATCACAACTTCTGACAATCGAAATGGAAATAATTGAATATCATACCGTACTGCTCGGTGGAAACAAACCATTAGCCATTAGTCTGGGACTAGGCTTAAAGGGATAGTTCACCCAAAAATGAAAATTCTGTCATCATTTATTCAAGTTGTTCCAAACCTGTATAAATTTCTTTGTTCTTCTGAACACTAAGGAAGATATTTGGAAGAATTTCAGTAACCAAACAGAAACCAAAAAGAAATTCATACAGGTTTGGAACAACTTGAGGGAGAGTAAATGATGACAGAATTTTCATTTTTGGGTAAAAATATCCCTTTAAGACTTTTCAGTGAAACCTTGGGGTAGTTAATTAAAATTATTCAGTATTTAAATGTATAATTACACTGTAACAAGGACACCGTAAAATAAAGTGTAACCTTTTAATGTTATGTGTTTCTGAAGTATAGTTCAAAGTGGTCTTTAATGTAATATGACTAATAGAGTTTTTTCTAATGTGTATTGTTATGTTAAATCCATGCAAAGATCATGAAGAGCAAAAAAGAATGAGAAATAAAAATACCAACCAATCAGTGATCAGATACACACCTGAGAATTCCCCTAGGGGCGTGGCCGAGAGAAGCACACACGGGAAGGAAGCACAGAGAGGGGTCAAGGGTCAGTGAGTGAGACGGCCAATCAAAAGAAAGATCCACCTTCACACTGAGATAAACAAATCAACAGCTCTACCTTGATAATGAAACAAAACAAATCAGAAAACTGCCAACGTAAATAACAGAAAGTACTCAAACAACTTCATCACACCAAAATGTGCTTAGGGGCAGGAGATACAGCCATGAAGCAAGCGTGATATCCCAAGAGACCTTGCTTTGAGGATACATCCAGCAGTGTGGGCTTCCTGACAAAGGGCATGCAGTTCAAAGTGCAAGGAAGAAAGGCCCTTAGCCACCATACGCTTAGCAATGGTACATAAAATATATTTTTTAAAAAAAGGAAAAACATTGATCTTAAATGCAGGTTACATATAAATCAAGGTAATCTGCATTTATGATAAAGTGTCAATCAAATAATGAGGCAAAATGTTCGATAAAGGTCATAATCTGAACTATGAAACTTACCGAGAAGTTCTGCTCCTGCGTCCACATCGCCGATGATGTCAGACTTGGCGTCTTTGATCTCATGGTACAGAGAGTCTGTGTTGATGCCGAATGCCTCGTTCACAATGCCCTGAGAAGGACTTCAAAGGAACAAGAGTTCTCGTCATAATTTCAGTCCATTATTTCACTTCAAAGCTTGTGTGATTTCTGCTGAATCCTATACAATTACACAAAGCAACTTTCTAAACAGTATTCTTAATGATTTGAAACTGATTTTGATGGTCCTTTAGTACTGTTTATTCACTATTTAATGGTGTGGATGATGTGTATCCATCTACCTATTTCCTCCTCCAAAGATTCGAGGGTCCAAGCGCATTTCTAGCTCTGGTGTTGAGTCTATAATTTCCTGAAATTCTGACCATTCATCACTACTGCCCATACCTACACACACACACACGATTGAAAAGAAGAACACACAATCATTGTCCTGTAAGGGAACATTTGAATTTTGCATTGTTTGTAAATCTGTAGATGTAATCTACACAGAATTGTGTGTTTTTTAATACTTCTATTCAGTATTTCATTAGGGCTGTCAAACGATTAATCGCGATTAATCGCATACAAACTAAAAGTTTAAGTTTGCCTAATATATGTGGGTGTACTGTGTGTAATTATTATGTACATATAAATACAAACACATTCATGTATATATTTGAGAAATATTTACAAGTATATGTATTTATTTATATTTTTATATAATTTATATTATATATAAATACAAATATTTTGTACATAAATAACATATTTCACTTAAATATATACATTAACTTGTGTGTATTTATATATGCATATTAATTACACACAGTACTCACACATATATTATGCAAACTCAAACTTTTATTTTGTATGCGATTAATCGTTTGACAGCCCTTTATTCCATTCCAATCAATAGACCCTTTTCACATTTCCGGGTTCAAGTCATCATAGTTGGGTAAACTTTTATAGCAGTGAATGAGAGACTTCTTTGAATATTTTTTTTGTGTGTCCATTTGCATAAATAGTAAAAGAAAAACTCCACAATAGTGTTTTCACAACTTTAAAAATAGAGAGCGATTGATAACGGCAGTCATAAGAGAGAAAGATGTCATTTTTACCATCACTCCCATAGCCGCTGCATTATAAACACACTCACAGCAGCGTTAACTAGTTTCCCCATTATGTGATAGATGTAAGAGCTCAGATGGCACGCATGCTCATATGTTTTGGTTTTGCCCTGAGATTTCTGAGTTTTGGAAGAATATTTTTCAGTGGTATTCAAATGCTTTTGGAGAAGATATCAGTCCAGATCTTGAATTAGCTTTGCTTGGATGTTCTGACCCTATATTAGCATTAACACATTCTCAGCAATTGTCTCTTATGTTCAGTATGGTGGTAGCGAAAAGGGTGGATTAGAATGGAGACCCTCCCTATAGGTTGTTTTTCAAGCACCTTATTACGACCTATATTTACGTTTTAAAGTCATGCGCCCTCTAGCTGGCGTAAAAATAATGACAGTGTCGTGTTACGTCTGTCATCATGAAATGACGTATGACTGTCGTTACCAATCAAAATGCGTGTGAATTTAAATGCAATGTGTGGACTTTTTACACCATTTCTCCTATTTCCATTTAGCGAAACTCATTTTTTTATTAGCAACTACACCCACCCCAACCCTAAACCTATCCTTAGTGATTTATAGTGCATATACACTTTATGAGCACATGCGTTCCCTGGGATCGAACCCACAATCGCATGATCACATGATTGCATATTGTTATTGCAATGCTCTGCCAGTTGAATTACGCAAAACCCGAAATAAGATGCAGATAAAAGGGAACAATGCATTAAAATGAAAGTGTCCAGTTGTCGATAGGGGCGCAACTTTACTAAACGCTCCTATGAGTCGTATTTAAGGGAAGTGACAAACGACCTATATGGTCGTATTGGTTGGAGGACATGTTGGTTTAATGTTTTGTTTATGTTTGATTACGTATGTCTTTGTTTAACGTGTACATTTTTCATTGTATCTGGTGCAATGTATCAAGGGGTCTCTTTTGTTTTATTCTTTTTTGTGTATAGTATATTTTTGTATACATTTTGTAAGACTTTCATCTGTATTATGTTTATATAAAAACTGTTACGAATAAAAAAATTAATTTTTTTTAATTTGATGCAAATGTAATATAATACTAAGTATAGGGCCCTATCATATACCCGGCGCAATGCGGCGTCAGGCGCGACGCAAGTGTTTTTTGCTAGTTTCAGCCTGACGCAGTTATAATTTTCACATCCTGCGCCACGTTGTTTAAATTGCAAATGCATTTGCGCCCATTTGTGCGCCCATGGTCATGCTGATCTGAAAACGAGGTGCGTTCTGGCGCATTGTTGACGTGTTAATTTTTAGGCAACTGAAATAGACTGCACCATTGACCAACTGAAACCTGATCTAAAGTCAATGGCACAATATATGTTTTGTTATTTAAAGAGCGCGTTAGTAATATGCACCTATAGGCGGGTGCACAACATGCGTACACTCTGCTTATTACACACACAGGGACGCGCAGCAGCTCACAAACATGCCAAATATTAAAAGTAAAATGATTACTATGTAAAAGATTATTATTGTGTGCATAAAGATAAAAATGCTTTGGTGGAATTCGGCTTTTCCCGTAGATGGTCTGCTCGCGCTTTAACCTTGCGTACGAGCAGATCCGTTTCCTCACTATAGACGCGTTCGGTTTTTACACTTGCAAATTCGATCTTGTAAATAGCGAATCCGCCATGGCACGAGCGCAACTGGCTTTTAAAGGGAATGGAAGACGAGACTCTGATTGGTTTATTGCACGTTACACCCAAAACACTCCCATTATTCATTAAGAGAATAGGGACAACCCTTTTAGACAATGCACCGGGTGAGCCGACCATTTTTCCCATCCTTAAACTAGCAAAAGTGGATTCGGACACACTCTAAGTGCACTTGCGCTGTGCGCTTTAGACCATGCACTTAGATCATTAAAATAGGACCCATAGTGTTACAACGTACATCATTTTTTTTACGATATTGATGACCGTTAAAACAGTCTGTGAAAAGGGTCTATTAAATTGATCAAAAATGACTGTTAGAAATATTATTTTGTTCTTTTGAACTTTCTATTCATCAAAGAATTCTGAAAAAATATATCACAGTTATATCCACAACAAGGAATGTTTTGTGAGCACCAAATCGGCATATTAGAATGATTTCAGAAGTCTGCCTCAATTCTTCTCCCTCTCTCTCACCAATGCTGACGTTTCTGGTTTCCTGAGAGACCTGCACCTCCATGTTTCTGCTAAGACGCTTTGTATTTTTGCGGCTCCGCCCCCGTTGCATGTTCAACTCTTCCACCGATACCAGCCCATCGTTCAGAGGGGTAACTGTTGCCGAGGGAACAGACGAGGTGGGAGTGTTTGATTTGCTGCCTGTGCTGCTGGGTGTGGCTGCGACGGAGTCTGAATCTGAGCCATCCTCCTTAAATGAAAGGGAACAACATATTACACACATAAGCATTTTAATAATTAACATATTCTGCTAAACCTCTAAACTTAATCTTCTACACTGTTAAATATGATATTACTTGTTATTTGATACACAAATATTTAGCAAAGCAAAGATATTTTGTCATACAAATTCAAACAACGTTTATAAATGATAAAATATCTGTGCAGTACTACTATATCCTTCGAATATAAAAATATTTATCTTTGAGACAAAAATTCTAGAAGCTGAAATGGCAACACGAAAGGTCCACAGATAAAAAGCTTTGTCAAACAAAGCACCAAAACTCAAACTGCTTATACTCATGATGTGACTTGGGAGAACTTTGGAAAACAGGAAGTGAAGAATGATGTTTTCTCTTCCTTCAAAGAACAGATGTTAAGTTATGTGTGCACAGCAGACAGATGCTTCATATAGGTGAGATTCAGTTTATTCAATCAGCTTGTTTAAAACACATCTGTTCATTTCAGATGGCTAAAATAAGACAAAAACGTCACAGAGCAAGGCAGAGGATGGACGGTCAAACCAAAATCATGGACCCTTGGAGGCCTGCTGGTGTCCATCGAACAACCACCCATGAACCTGATCTCGACACAAGCAGGCTTAAGGGGGTGTGTCTGACAGAATGATGATTATCATGATTCCTCCCCTGGCGCTTCGGGGTGGAGTCATATCTGTCACACCTGGTAGCCAGGGGCGTAGACAGGTCTGCTGAGATCACTCGAATGCCAGACGTCTGACGATACCATTCTAGCCCCCCCAGGACCCCCACGTACCATGCCATCTCCGCCAGGAAACAAACTCAATGATGGGGGGCGCTCTGTTTTACTGCAGAAAAAATAAAGAGAGAGATGTAGAAGGTAAAATATTTCCCACTAAACCAACACTGGCACATAAAAATGAGCAAAAAACTCAGTGGACAGGGTGAAAACATATAAAGACACAAAACCACATAGGAGAAAGAGGTACAGGATTCTCAGTCTCTGACACTAAGACTGCTGAACTGGGCAGGGTATTTGGGTGAATGGGCAGGGGGTTCATTAATTTTTTTATTTTAAAGGAGTAAAACAGGAGATATAAGGGCTGCAGAGAGACAGGGGTTTGGGAAACTGTCAGAGATTGTGGGCAATTTTACCTTTTCCTCCAGTTGTGTCGTTGACTGCAGAGACACACACAGCGGCACACACACAAAAAGAAAGAAGGAAAGAAAGAAAGAAAGAAAAAAAAAGTGAACACACTCACAAACACAGTGACTATACTAACACTGGACATAAAGTCACGTTACATACAGTGTACAGTGTGTAAAAGAATAGAATGGAACTGATTCATGTTGAAAACAGAAAAGTCAGGCGACGAATACAGTCAGTCACAGACGATCCACACTCCAATCCAGAAGGGGGCGTGTGCGGTAATGCACTGTAACTTAACTACTTTAAACCAGTATTAACAATAATCACAATAAGCTCTGTGTTTTGTTACTTTCGATAAGAAACAAAGTGTCATCTTTCAAATTCTGTCCATTTTATAACAAAATAAATAAATGCTATTTTGACGTTCTTTGATGTGGCAAGAGAGATCGCTGTACAGACGCCTCAGTTCAAGTGGTAGCACGGAGCGCAAATGAACGCGATCATCTCTTCCTTGTTAATATTAGTTACACAATAAACGTGAATGAACATCTTGAGGTATGTTGAAAGATACAGTACAACTTACTGAAACATATAATTTTTCATGTAATCGCTCAATCAATGTTTCAACCGTGGAAAGACATCATTAAAATAGCTTGTAAACAATGCCATGTAGCAATATAATGTTTAGTTTTCTCACCCTGCTGTACCAAACCCAGCAGTAATGAGTAATCAGCAGTACAGATTACTAATTCAGCTCAGACATGTCAAGGTTAAACCCCAAAGCTAATTAAAAGCTTTGTATTTGATAAATTAATAATTTAATAATACAGTCAAACCAAAAATTATTCAGACATTTTTATATTTTTGATATATTTTTATTAGTGAGTGCAGGACACTATAGTTCATTTATGTAAGTGAGGATAGCAAAATAAAGTAAACTGTGACATATTATACCTAAAAATTCTTCATACAGTGGACACTTTGACCTAACCAACTGTATTAATTAACAAAATGTTCAAAGTGTCTGAATAAATCTTGGTTTGACTGTATATATTTTTTTAATTATGTTTACAGCATTTGAAATCGTGGTTATTCTTAGGCAAAAGAATCAGACACGAAAAAAAATCAGTTCTGACTCTCTCACAACTCTGTACCAAAATTTGGGCCTGTAAGTATGTCTGTGAAAATGTTTAATTAGTTGAAATCAGCTGACTCTGTTTAAATGAAAATAGAAATGTGTGAAACCTGAGTAGATGTGTGAATAATCGAGTATGACTATAAGCCGGCCACAACACTAGATCTGACTAAGCAAGACATGACAATCTGTCACTGAGCATCATCACCCAGTGCCTAGCAACACTGTCTCCAAGACAACTATTCCAATAATGGGCCATTTTGTATCATCAAAATCTAAACTATTCCAATACATACATCCAAACTGCAATACAGAGCCATAGCTGATGTTCCAAAATAAGAGAATACTAGTTTGCAGTTTGAAATTCCAAAATATAAAATAAACTGGTTACCCACAAAACATGTTACTTAAAAGCACAAAAGAAACATGCAAAACACAAATGAATTCCAATGCACATTCCAAACTCTTGATTTAAACAAAGGCTTGGAATGGCTGCATCATGCCAATTATACAAGTTACTCACGTCCGTCCGCAGCCTGTGGATTCGGACTGGTTGCTACCTGACTGTTGCATCTTTGAGCGCTCTATGTGTTCCACATATGTCTGTATCATCTGGAGAAAATAAAATCAGTGTCATTGTATGCTGACATTTTCAGGAAGTGGAGCTTTGTATTTGTAACTTTTGAGTTATTGCTTATAATGAAATGAATGGAAACTTCATGGAAATTCATTGGTCCTAATGTGAATTTCCATGAAGTTTCTGTTCATTTTCCATAGCAAAAAAATAAATAAAAAATTGACAAAGATCATAATCACAAAGAGCAATTTTTAGCTGATAAAAAATACAAGAAAGCAGAAAAGGGGGTTATTCTGACCTCTGTATGTCGCTGGTGAAGGGCGTTATACTCTTTCTTCATGTCTGATTCTCGTTCTTCCAGACGAGAGACTACAAGAGAGGGAAACACAGAAGCATAGAGAAAGATACTCAAATCTCTGTTTGTGTCAATGTGTGCATAGGAACGAATGCAGTTCAATGTAGTGCACAGGCTCACTCTGGTCAGAATAGTTCTTGGTCTTAAGCTCCAGTTGTTTTGTTTGGAGCTCCAAAGTCTCCACCATGGACTGCAACTCCTTCTTGTCTGCCTCCAAGGCATCTTCAAACTCAATAAACTTCTGTTAAAACAAACACACACATTCACACATGGTCAGATCCTTTCACTTACAGCCTGAATCAGGTGAAGGCCTGAAATGGATGGATGGATGGATAGATTATGAAGCAGAACAGCACAAGGTCAAAGAAACATTTGGAGAAGGGATTGTTTTTTGAATACAATACAGTCAAATTTACACACACAACCAGTTACCGGGTACATAACACACACATACACACACACACACTCCAAGTGCAGTGTGTGGTGACTTTGAGCTGCAAGGATTTAAGTGGAACACAATAGGCTCTTTCTGCAGTGCGGCCCAGCCACAGACAGCCTCCTGGAATTCAGTAATCCCAGCACTGCAAAGAGAGGGAAAAACCAAACACATTCCATCTAACACTATAAACTTCAAATCCCCCTTCAATAAAAACATCACAGAAGGTCGATCATGTCATTCTAATGGGTTTTTGACTGATAAAGTCATTTCTGCAGTACTATATATGTCCCATATCAGCAGCATGTCTACATTTGGGATTATATAGATGTTAGGATGTTATGTAAAGATTTTTATAGTGTAATCCCAGAATGCTGATTAGAGTTCTGACTATTCCTTGACATAACAAGATCCCGCATTCAATACTAATACTGCAGTTTAATCGTAAACAGTCATTAAAGGTGAAGTGTTTATTTTCGCCGTTACAAGATTCACCAAATAAAATGGACAAAAATAATGTGTGTTTTCAAACAGGTCTCCCCATCTATCATTGGTTGAGCTGATGTTGCCATGGCAGGCCGGTTCGGATGCCCAAACAAACTCAATAACGTGCAAACTCTTTTTATCTTCAAAGGTGCAAACCTTTGAAGATAAAAACTTCTTATACCTCATGCATGTCATAAATAATCTGTATTCATTAAGCTGTTATACTGTAAGATATGTCAGTTTTTATAAAGCTAAATTACATCTAAACTTGCATGTTTATTTTAATGATGTTTAATTACAGTCATTAGACATTCTGATTTCTCTCATGAGGTTTGATAATTGTATTATATCAAGCTGTTTTACATACACAAGTTCAATGGGGTTCTATATAGAACCCTAAGGTTCTTGACTCAATTTTAAATAACGCTTTATGCCAAAAAAGCTTCTATATAAGGAGAAATGTCTTAAATGCTTGCACTACACTTTCATGTTTAACGGGTTAGTTCATGTTTTTCCACGTGATGGTATGTTTACAAGCTGTTTAATTCATATATTTAATCAAAATAAAATTTTCCTTACAGGGGGGGTCTAATGCTATTTCATGTTTTCTGATTTATTTACACTATTAAAGAGTTGCATTCTCATGCTAAACATGGCCAAAGCTTCAAAACATGACTTGGACGTATGACATATGAGTATTATTGTGCCAAATACACTCCTTCGGATTCTGATAAGTTTCAGAAAGTTTTTTTCAAGTATGGCCCTGTATTAGGTCATAACGAGCGGAATTTATTTATAATGATGTCGCAGCTTGCAGACGATCTCTACGCAAAAGCTGCACATGCTCTGCCCACGGCATGCCACCAGGAGCTCAGCTTTTTTCGGAAAGAGTCGGTACAGCGCATATATCTTTTATAAATATGATAAAACTAAAGACTTTTCGGAGATATGAAGGATGCAGTACTACTCTACAGGTACTCAAGATTAACATGAGATTGGCGGAAACTGTGTGTGTTATATACCCTTTAAAACAAAATGTATTAATTCAAAGTAATCCATAAAATGATCCCTTGATGGAATCCCCTGGCCTAAAAGGTTCTATGAAGCACCTGACAGAATCCTTTAAGGTTCTATATAGAACCTTTTCTTGTAAGAGTGAGAATGTGCGTTAATACAGGCAAGTGAGGTGAATGTTCTCACTGTGGCCATTATATTCTGCTGCAATAATCCCACAGGATGCGAAATTGGAGAATGCTGTTTACTCCCTCCCTCTCTCTCTCTCTCTCTCTCTCTCTCTCCATCCCTCACTATCTCTCTCACTGTGCTTTCTGTCTGTCTCATAACATGAGAATCAGGTTACAGCGTCAGCCAAGCTCCTTCTATGAGACAATTGATTACCCATAATCACCCCCCGCCCATCATCCTCCCAGTTTTGTCCTCTAGACCCCAAGCAAATAAATCTTTGTGTTGCTGCATTAAAACATGAAAACAGAAAATAGCTATTCCTAACACTTAACTATTTTTATTCAATGAATCATATTGTTTTAAACCACAGACTGTTTCTTTATGCAGTATAAACAAGCCTGCTACATGCAAAATTTCCAATTCCCTAAAAATCTATTATTTTTGGACAGGAACGAAACAATTGTGAAATGATTATATAATATAGTTTATTATATAGTTTATAGTACTATCGTAAACATATTTTATGAGAGCATATATAATACAGTATAGAAATAAAACATAAGAAAAAAAACACACTATTTAAAAATGCTGGTTCTTTGGAATAAAAATCATACACCAAAAAAAAAAAAAAAAAGGAGAACAAAATAAACTAAAAGATCTAGGCAGAAGAAAAAATAGACTATTACACATGTGCATGAATCGACGTAGCAAATCCCAGCATTCACACTGTAGAAACTGTACACACTGTGTGAAAGTAACCAAGTAATAGGTGAGAAGCAACACTCCATCACATCAGCACATGTTACTTCTCTGAATCTAAAAAACAGCCTCAATTTTCTCTTATATGTAGCCTACTTCTTTCTGTCCTCTGGTAAAATAATTTTCCGCTCTATCATCACTCTCCATTTTATTTTCACACACTAAATCTTTACAATTACAACAACGACTTCCGCTTAAAGAGGAAACACGCTCACATTTTCATTACAGTCTACTTGTACTTTAAACTCTGATATAGAGCTTAACACAACAAGAATGCCAATAATGCTCTAGTTGTGCAGTCGATAATATAGTTACATTTGGAAAATGTTTTTGCAATGTTAGCATGTGGAGATGATGGGTCATAAAGGGCATCTGTTCCCTGTAGCTGTCTGGTCATAGTGGCAGTGCCTGTGCTGATGCACAAAAAAAAGATTGTCTGCATATGATTTATGTACAAACGTGTGTATGAGATAATCTTTTACATAGGATTTAGAGATTTATTTTCAGCATGCATAGGCAGAGCAACACATACAATTCATTATGGGATAAAACGGAGGGATTTCTGAAGAAACTATAGGGCACATGACAGGACTATATTTGGTGGCTCAGGTTTCTCAAGTGGATGTCCCAGGGTCAAGGGCAATGAATTGACCAGGTCAAACAGATATTACAGCATAATTACTTCTCAAAGAGCAGCAATAATCGTTTACAACATCAGTTACTGTGTGTAAATAAAACAAGAAGGTAGTACTTAATGTGAATGTGCATAGGTAGAGGTTTTATCCCTATAAAGCCAATAAAACTTTGCTTGAAACGTTGCAAACAATATACTACATGCCTTCTGCCATCTGATTGATAGTTCATACTTTTTAATAAGTAAAATGCCTTTTAGTATAATTCTAAAAATTTACACTTTCAGGTCATGTTACACATGCCTTTTTGCTATCATTTGCATGTTGCATCTTTAATTATTTTTATATAAAATAAACAATTACTTTTATATTGTATATCAAAATGGACATTTACTAGATTGAAGCAACATAGGTTTACTTGATTATCTATAAATCTTTTTTCTTTTAGAAAATCATGTTAAAATGTGAGTATCAAATATGATAAGGCTTTTTGAGGAACATTATATCTGAACGTTTATTTGTATATTTGAAGACTTCAGATGCAAAAGCCTCTAAGTGCCGTCTGAAATTTTCTTCTAAAATGAGCGTTTAGGTTCAGTAATTTTACTTTAATGGCAATTAATAGGTCATTTTCATTGCCATTAAAGTGAAATAACTGTACATAAACATACAAGCTTGATAAAACTGCTAATTTTAGAAGAAAATTTCAGACGGCACTTAGAGGCTTTTGCATCTGAAGTCTTCATTTGTATATTGTATATATCTATCATCATTGTATTGCATGCTTTATATGTTTTGTCCCATACAATTAAAGAGCTTTGACCATAAAACTAAGCATTTAAATGTCATCTTAAGACATATTATTGGGAGATATAGAGTGACAGCTGATATTTATATGCATTTTATGTAGTCTGCTATACTCAACTTTTTCTCGGTTTGGGCCTCTGAATAAAACTGAGGTGTTTTTTCCTCCTCAGAAGTGAATTCTCACTATATCATCAACCAAATCAACCAAAAGCCTGATGTATGGATAAAAGATAGATTTTTCCTACTATTATGTCAGGATTTACAGAGTTGTCAATGTTTACAATGCTCTTGTAAATGTCTACAGACTCAGTAATGGTCAAATGATGAAAGTCCCCTGCTTGAATACGACACTGAATGAAGGGGTGTGTAATGAGATAATATTATTATTTAGCCTAAGTTACCTCCTCCGCCTGTTTGCGCAGCGATTTCTCCCGTTCATACTGCGTGATGAGCTGCTCGTTGTCCTCCTTGAGAAGTTCCAGCTCCACCTCATGCTCCTGGTTCTCCGTCAGAACCGAGTCGAGGTTCTCCAGAACATTCACCACCAGCGGCATCAGCTCCTTCACCACCTCCTCATCGTAGCTCTTGATGAGGCGCTCGAACTCCCGATAAATGCTGCTGGCCAGGCCCGACACCCGCTCTGACATGACAGACACGGCCCCATAATCGTCCTGGTACACCACCTCGTCCAGCTCCATCATCTTGGCGGCGTTTGATCGAAGCTCGTTATTAGAGAAAGAATAAATAAATCACCGGCGACACGACACGAAATGGCGAAATGTTTTCTATGAATTCATCACAATGTCATCAGGTGCACATGATGCCACTGCGCTCCACGGCCCGGTTTCACCGGCAACAGCCGAATTTCGGGACGTACGAACGTTTAATATTCAATATTTGTTGATCAGACGGAGCGTTCGCGAGGGGACGAGCCCTCTTCCCCGCCCGCGCTCTCCTGCGCCAGTGTCGGCAGCACGATAACACGCGCCTCGCTACCGCCCGATTATTCCCCGGTTGCGTCTGTCTCTCCGCTGCACTGGAGCGAAATCCATCGCATCACATCACGCCCAGCGAGCGTCTGTCTGACGACGCACCTGCCTCTCAGCAGCCGCAGCTCGCGAGCCCAGCCATTGCTGGAAAAATCAATGGAGGAAAATAAATAAATTAATTAATTAATTAATTCATAAATAAATACGGGAATAAACGGCTACCGTGCGATGTGCCTATAGGTTGTGGCCGTCATTGAAAATCGGATAGTGTCTTCTAGCGCTATGTCAGATCATTTTTGGCATTAGAAATCAGTCCGGTGGTTGACAGGGCGGCGGGGGTTCGTGATGCTGTTTCCGTCGGTGACTCTCGCAGGCTGATGATGGAGGGGCCAGCTGACGTCACAGCGCCTGCATGGAGCAGGCCTGAATAGTGATGTCTCATTGCTGCTGTAGGGACATCATTAAAGACATTATTTATGGCCACAGTTGTGTTATTGTTATATCTAATATATCATATCACGTAAATAAGTAGGCTATTAAATGTAAACTTTAACGCATTAGTAAATATATCTGTTCTTTTTTCTTAACTTATTTGGCTAGTTTTTTTTAAATGTATTTTTTAACGAGCTGTCAACACTATTAAATAAATCAGGGGGCCAGGGAATCATACATAAGGTCACTTTCCTAGTTGAAGATAATAGGTTTAAGGCATCTTCATAGAAGCAATTTTTTAGAGCCGACCGCAAAAGTTCTGGCCAAACCCATCACAGATTGCATCATGTTGCTCACAAGCCCCCACGCGTCTTTAAATGGCATTGCGATTAAGTCAATTGTCAATGCAATGCAGTGCCCCCTCTCTGTATGGCAAGCCGTTTTGACTTTTATTCATTCTCGATATGAATTCTTGATATCAACAATATCAGTTCTTGATATCTGGAATAATAATTTGCACAGTTTGGCATGATCCGATCTAAGCGATCGTTAGATTTAATCATCATTAGCAGCATGATTTATTGTAGGCCTAATGCTTTTTCCCTCAGTTGGTCAGAACAAAAGTGGCAAACATGTTACTTACTTATTCAGATGATATTTTCCAGTGAAATTCTTACATTGGTCATACTTTCAAGACATAGAATCTGTGATTCTGAAGCACAGTATCCACACCGGTGCGGTGACTGACAGCAAACATTAGATTCATCTGCGCTGACGAGCTGTGCCGAGGCACAACACACGTACAGATAACTGTTCCGCATATGACTGCAATTGCAGGTTTCAAACAGAGATGGCAACAAAGAGGAAAAATCGCGGACTGCAGCTTTAAATTGAGAATTTCAGTTTCAGATGTTTCAAAAGTAACCTTACAGTACAAACATGAATTGTTTGGAATATATATATGTATATATATTTGCAATGTGAATTTATTTTATAAAACATTTTTTCAACAACAATATGAAAATTAAATTAAATTAGCATAATACAAATTCTCAACATAATGTAACAGTATTATTGCTTCCAATCCAGCTGTTTTTATGCATAAATTCAAAATAGAATATAGAATATTTTAGAATATATAGAATTCTTGATATCAGCAATATCAGTTCTTGATATCTGGAATTACATTTCCACTAGTAACAATGTTAATTCTTGATATCAACAATTCAATTTTCACTAGTTTAAATGCAAATTACATTTATACTCGTAGAATTCTTGATATCTGTAATTGTATTTTCACTAGTGAAATGTCACCATAGGCTGCCATTCAAATTCTATTGTTGATATCAAGAATTGATTTCTTACTAGTTGAAATTGACCCTTTGCAAAGACCCATCCCCCTTAGTTACTGTTGCTTTGTCCGACAAGCTATGGCGCTGTCACGCCACACACAGTGAAAAATACATCGCGGAGCAAAGAGGACACTGACAACACTTCGACAGACAAGACAGAGCAGGTTACTTATGATATTAAACAAAGTCCCAGCTTTCAAATGGTGTAATTTTTTAATAAATTTGAACAATAAAAACCGTTTTGTGGCTCTTTAATGTGTCTCATGACAGATTGCTGTAGCGCCTCAGCTCAAACGGCTCGTAAACTGATCATCTCTTCCTACTAGTTCATTTATATCATCAAATAAATATGAATGAACATCAGAAGGAATGTTGTTTCAATTGCAGAAAGACGTCAATACACACCATTTTTCAAGTTCAACTCCACCGAGGTTAATCTTCTAACTCCTGACTGCTTTGTCGGACAAAATGGCGGATTCAGCGTTCTGATTGGTTAGATCGCTTGTCAATCAAACTCCCGGCAAAGGGTCAATTCCAATTTCACATATCAGAAATACAATTCTTACTAGAAAAATCATATTTTTTTATATCATTAATTACTTTGTTACTAGTAGGGGAGAGCAGGGACGAAAGTACCATTTTTCACAAAAATGTAATTTTAAAATGTAATGTTTTAGACAGTGATATATTTTTGCTGTGGTCAATAACTCACAAGTGTGGTCTATCTATACCAGGTGGAATTTTGTAAATATGTAGAACGGCTTCAGTATAATTTCACTTTGAACATAAACTGCCCATTGTTACTTTCGTCCCCGTCAGGTGGGTCAAAAGTAACACAACAATACAAGCTAGATTTTTTGTGCTAGACTTGTTTTTATTAAATATACCTGACTATGACCTTGTTAATACGTAACTGCAAACATATTTTGTCCTTTATCTTTGCAAAAAAAATATTAAATTACATTTTCATTTTAAAGCTGCAGTCCATAACTTTTTTTGGTTAAAAATGATCCAAAATCAATTTTTGAGCAAGTACATAACCAGCCAGTGTTCAAAACGATCTCCTTATCTTAGCTCGATTCACAAGCTTGTAATAATGTTTTATAATAAGAGCGACCTGGTGGATTTCCGCGGGAAATTCGAGCATGCAGCAGTTCCTCTGTGTGTCATTACGTCACATCCGTAAACAGAAAGGAAGGAGTCCCGTCAAGGCTAATCGGTTTTATCACGTGAGGACGCAGCTGGTAGCAGATCATTTATAGCCTTTTCTCACAGCAGCTTAAATAATTAAACTTATCATTTTGATGGCGGATTGTAATCCAGAAAGATCCAAATGACAATCATCAGTGACAGCTGGAGATTCAGCCGTAGTCAAAAAGCAAAAGACTTTCGACTGGTAACGCTAATATACACAGTCACGCAATGCTGATGTTGTTAACATTACCAATTTGAGAACAATATAACAGTAATAATAATTTGCACGGTTTGGTATGATCCGATCTAAGTGATCGTTAGATTTAATCATCATTGGCAGCGTGATTTATTGTAGGCCTGATGCTTTTTTCCTCAGTTGGTCAGAACAAAAGTGGCAGACATGTTACTTACTTGTTCAGATGATATTTTCCAGTGAAAATTCTTACATTGGTCATACTTTCAAGACGTAGAATCTGTGATTCTGAAGCACAGTATCCACACCGGTGCGGTGACTGACAGCAAGCATTAGATTAATCTGCGCTGAGGAGCTGTGCCGAGGCACAACACACGTACAGATAACTGTTCCGCATATGACTGCAATTGCAGGTTTCAAACAAGAGATGGCGACAAAGAGGAAAAAATCCCGGACTGCAGCTTTAAATTGAGAATTTCAGTTTCAGATGTTTCAAAAGTAACCCAACAGTACAAACATGAATCGTTTGGAATATATATATATATATATATATATATATATATATATATATATATATATATATATATATATATATATATATATATATATATATATATATATATCTTTGCAATGTCAATTTATTTTATAAAACATTTTTTCAACAACAATATTATTGCAGTATTATTGCTTCCAATCCAGCTGTTTTTATGTATAAATTCAAAATATGTAAATATTAAAAAAATCTAATTTATAGGTGGATGTGGAAAAGCTAAGGTATGGCTAAAAACATGTGACTATGGTAAATGTAAATAGATTGAGTGAATAAATGGTGACATACAGAAATCAGCAACAGGTATGTCCAGAAACGCCCTCTCATAAACCCCTGGCTGAATCAGACTTTCTGACCCTCACTCTTGGCATATTCTGCTAGTAAAATATGACATATACATGTTTTAATAAATGCTGCAACGCAGAGAAAGCCACCACATTAGCAGTGGGACAAAATAAACACTTGTTGTCACTGCAGCGGGACAAAAGTAGCAAGTGTTACTTTCATCCCGACAGGAACTCCTGATATTTAAACCCGATTTACTTTCATACTGAAAAATTCTGACAAGGCAAATTTGAGGACGTGTTACAGCACTAAATAACCTGTAGATTGATCATTATTGTGACACATGAAATGAGAAACAGAACTTGTAATTCGAAAAAAAAAGTACCTCTTCAGCAATTTATTTACCGTACTTGAAAACTGCTTTCCGGACCTAACCGTGGGAAACAATGACGAAATCACATGATATTTGGCAGCTCCGTCAAGGGTTACGTGCTGAACGTGCTGTCATAACTTGGAATGCAAATGTAGTCAGGGCTCTGAGAAAATCGCTTTGTTACTTTCGTCCCGGTTCTCCTCTAAAAATGCAAATTTTTAATATCAAGAATTGAATTGACACTAGTTGAAATGTCAGTTCTTGATATCAACAATTAAATTGCTACTGGTAAAAATTGTATTTTTTGATATCTGAAAATAATTTCAGATACCTAAAATGGCTTTCTTACTACAATCACATTCATGATATCAGAAACTAACATTGTCACTATAGTGACAATCAAATTATTGATATCAAAAATGAACATTGTTACTAGTAGCAATTCAAATGTTAATATCAAGAATAGATATTTGCACTAGTAACAAAGTAATTAATGATATCAAAAATTATGATTTTTACTTGTAAGAATTGTATTTCTGATATGTGAAATTGGACATTTCACTATAGTGAAAATACAATAACAGATATCAATAATTCTAGTTTTAACTAGTGGAAGTGTAATTCTTGTTATCAAAAATTAGCATTTTATCTAGTGGAAATTGAATTGTTGATATCAAGAATTAACATTGTTACTTTTGGAAATGTAATTCCTGATATCAAGAATTGAATTGTTGATATCCAGAATTCATATCCTGAGAATGAATAAAAGTCAAAACGGCTTGCCATACTCTCTGGACCTGGAGTTATAGTAGGGTTAGGGTGTGGTTGGACCGTCTAGCTCCACCCATTCCAACCAGCGAGGCGGAGCTGGATGTCAAGGTCCACCCATTGGCTCTGCAGTGAGCAGCCTTTCTGTTAAAGAGTTAGCTCACCCAAAAATGAAAATTCTGTCATTAATTACTTACCCTCATCTTGTTCCACACCTGTAAGCCCTGGGTGACCTGTAAAAGTGGTGGTTAAATTGCTGTCTATGGACGAGTCATATTATTTCATCAAAAATATCTTAATTTCTGTTCTGAAGATGGAACGACATGAGGGTGAGTAATTAATGACAGAATTTTCATTTTTGGGTGAACTAACCCTTTAATGTGGCATAGTCTGCAGATTCATGAAAAAAGTACATTTTAGTTAAATACCTGTAAAACTATTAGCAAACTTTTGTCATTTCTGTAACATTGTACCCCTGATTCCTGAACAAAGGTCATGAAACTAGATCATAAAATCAGATCATAACCCAATACCTCATGCAGAATACTTCCAATTTAAAGGGATAGTGCACCCTTATGTTGTTGCAAACCTTTGTAAGTTCTTTCATCTGTTGAACACAAAAGAAGACATTTTAAAGAATGTTGGTAATCAAACAGTTGACGATAGTTATTGACTCTTAAGGGGCTCGCACACCGGATGCGAAGCTCAGCGTTTGAATCTTAAAGACGTGGCGCAGCGCTGAGCTTCGCGTCCGGTGTGCGAGCCCCTTTATAGTATTTTTTTTCCTACTATGGAAGTCAATAGCTACCGTCAACTGTTGATTTGAATATCTTTTGTGTTCAACAGAAGAAATAAACTCATACAAGTTTGGAAGGATCAGTAAGTGATGACAAAAATTTACTTTTTGGGTGAACTATCCCTTTAAGAATATCAAGAAAAGGTATTTTTGAAAGAAACATCATTAGTGTTGTAACAGAAGGAAATGTAAATTGCATTTATTTAACCTTCTGGTAGACTGAAAAAAATTACATTTTGAATTTTTAAAAATTGTACTTCATCGGGAGTGGAAGGAAACTTGGTGACTTTTGTGAACAAAAACAAATGTGAAATACAAAAAATACAGAGCAATTTTTTGGGGGGAAATAAATCAGCAACAATGAAATACTTTGGTAATATCTAAATATATCCAAATAAAACAAAAACAAATACAAAATATGACTGAAAACACTTTTATAAGCAGTAAAAAAAATTATGCTTATTGCCATCAGTCTCTTCTGACTGCCGAGAATACCAGAGAGTTAAAAATATACCTTTTATAAGGTTTCACAACTGTGTTGCTACTTGTGAAACATTAATAAAAATCAGGCAATATCAAATTCAGCCTCCACCCCCAAGATCATCTTTCCATATTTCACCTGCTATAAGTTCGAGTAGGACTAAATATTTGTTTATATACTTATAAACAGTTTACATGACAAGTACAAAAATATTTTTGTATCTGACAGTGATGACGCATATTTTGAAAAATGAAAGCAGGGCCTTGCACCAAAACAAACTAAAAACAATTCAGTGTTACATAGACCAATTTAGTTGTAATTCTGTACTCAAGAATCATTGACCCGACTGAGTCAGGAAGCTAAAATTCAGCAAGCACATGCACACAAGTAACTCTTTAAATGAAGATTTCCGTTTATTTTGAGCAACATGGTAAAACATCCTTTTATTGTCATGGGAAAAAAAGCAATACAATACAGCACACAAATGAACAATACACAAGTGTATTGTATGAAACAGGCCTCTGTGACATCATCATCACAGCCAGTCACATTGCCAAGCAACCACTGAAGTATTTTGGGCAGGGATGGCACCAGTAATGTGGGAAATGCCCACACACGCTCGCAGATGTGTCATATTTGACCTTCCAACTGCCATGTAAAGAATAAAGCAGATGGCTATTGGGAACAAAGGCCAAATTAAACAGAAGTATTAAACATTAATGGCGGAGCAACTCTTTTCAAGTACAGAATCAAGCATATCAGAGGGCATTTTTAAGGGTCTCTGGTTACATTCAAATGCATGTATGGACATTGCAATAGTGTGATGTGTTAGCGATATCTGATTGTACACATTCTGTCCACTGCCATACATGTGTGCTTCGGCGATTATCAATTACAACAACTGTGCATTCTGTTTGGTTTTGCATCGGAGCCATTACTTTTACATTTGGCTTTGTGTCTTACTAAAAAATGCAAGAGGAAAAAAAAAAAAAGAAGAAATGATGTCACCGTATTGCACAAAAGTAAATTTGCCATTGCCATCAGATCACATTCACTGAGTTTCAAAGGAAGATCTGAACAGGCCGATACTGAAGAGCTCGCTTTGGCGACCAACAGTGGTTCCAGTTGAACACTGCATAGACTGTACTGAGTTTCATGAGGCAAACTTGCATTTAATACATTAGCAAACTGAGAGAACATAATCAATACAGAGAAACAACAGTATATGCAAACCATTTGAAAGGAAACAACCATTCAGTTGTTGGAGAGACCGTTAACAGTGATTCTTATTAGATGAAAAGGAGAAAGGGAAAGTGAGGAATGAATAAGAAAGTGCAAAAGCAATAAAGGAATGAAGAGTGACAGACTTCAGGGTAAAGAAATAACCAAAACAAAAAGTAAATAAGAGAGGGTAAGTTTTAGTACAGGTTAAAAGAGGATGGAAGATGGGAAGTGACAATGATAGAAAGCAGCACTTGTGGCTAATAGAAAACCACACTGGACTTTCCACCTGGTGGGTTGAGCACTTTGTTGTGAGAGCGAGGTCGTGGTCCGAGGCGTGGCTCATGGTCTTTTTCTGTTGGTTTCTGTGTGGCTGGCTCAGAATTCTGATTGGCTGCTGGCGCAGGAGTGGGAGTGGGGGCGGGGGCGGGGGCAGGGGCAGGTGCAGGGGGAGGGGCTGCTGCCTCTTTTTCAGGAGTGGGTTGAGGAGACACTGGCTCCACCTTCACTTCCTCAACTACAGTCACCTGCTTAGGCACTGGGGCTGCAAGAGAGATCAAAATCGTTGGGAAAAGGAACGGCATGCCAACAACACAGACTGAGGAGAAATGAACTAGGGTGTGAAGAACAGATGAGGATTAACATTTTGTAAATCACAGCGTTTCTTTACCTGGTGGATCTGGAGTAGCAGGTACACCCACACTTAAGTTGTCCTACAGAGAACAAAAGGGCATTAGAATTAAAATGGGTGGAAATACAGATTTGGACTTCAATTATGGTTTGTGTTGAGTTACATACACTACTGTTCAAATGTTTGGGCTTGGAAAGGTATGAATATTTTTAAAAGAAGAGTCTTGTACTTAACAAGAATGCATTAATTGGATTTTAAAAAAAAGTGGCCAGTGGTTCAAATTTTCACTTACCCTGCCAAAATTCTCATTGGCCTACCAGAAATATATTATAAATAAAATAAATTAGGCCTAGTTATTGTTTTTTGTTGTTTTTGACCCATGTAACCTTAAATAAGGTTATAACTACAAAAACTACTGGCTTATCTTATTTAAAATTTCAAAAACTGTTAAAGACAAGTAAATAGTCAGTAATAAAATAAGAACAAATCAAATTGAGGAACAGCACAAATAAATAACAGAACAAACATACAAATGAAATGAACAGTGCTAAATAAAGGTGTGCAGTCTGTATGTGTCACCTGTTTTTAAGAATTAGCCAAGATGAAATAAAGGCATTTTAACATTATTTTTTACTTGATTCGAGTGCCTTGGATTACTCACTAGATTACAAGAAATAAACAGTGCTTTCAGGTTTTTCAGGTAGATAATTTGAATAATTAAATTTAAAATGACACTGCATAGTCCTCAGTGTATAAGTTAAAGATAGATTAATCATTATCATTAGTATTAAAGTTATAAAAGCTATTCAGTCAAGAGCAGTGAGTGATTAACATTAAAAACACAGACAGCAGCAGGTATATTAGTCTGCTGTCACTTTAAAACAATGCACGGATCCAATATACAGTTACAAATGCATTTTTATTTCTCAACTGTTTACGTTCATTTAAGACATAATAGACTTTTTATGAGGATACTTGCCAATACTAGCATTTTTACATAATATTGTGTGAATATGTCCATTCAAGTGCAAGAAAACATGAAAGAGAACTCAATTCTATAATTGTGCGCTTTCTGAGCTAGTACCGAATCGAGTTATCTTTCGCATCTTCTTGCACTTGAATATTTAAATGGGCATGGATTAAAATCATGTGCAAATTATAAACTTTTGTGATGACGCTGCACTGGCCCGATCGGGCAAGTGACAGTTCTTTCAACTGTCCCGAGAGTCGATCACGTTGGCCTTCGGGTCATCGGGCAGTCCTTATTGTTGAGCCCTGCGTAATATTGTGAAATACTGCTATATAAAATAACTGTTTTATATTTTTATATATTTTAAAATGTAATTTATTTCTGTAATGTCAAAGCTGTATTTTCAGTACAATTACTCCAGTCTTCAGTGTCACATGATTCTTCAGAAATCATTCTAATATGGTGCTCAAGAAACTCAAGAAAAATTTCTTATTGTTATTAATGTTGAAAATAGTTGTGCTGCTTAAGATTTCTGTGGAAACCATGATACATTTTAGTAACAACGTAAAGAGTTAATATATTTATTAAAAAACAAAAACAAAAAAAACCACAAGTGTACAAGGTGTTGGCTAGAGGTTGTCTACCTTTGGTTTGTTGGGATGACTTTTCACAGAAGGTTGGGTCGACTCTGCAGCCCCAAAGATGTTACTGGATGCTCCACCATGGTGAGTTGGCCTGCTCCGAGTCGTAGGAGCCTCTGGCTCCCCAAATATCCCACTGCTCTTTCCACCTGAGACAATAAGAGACACATAAATCAGAGCTTGTTAAGATACACTAATGCTAGTTATGGCAATTACTGGAACATCATATATACTTGTTATAAATGTATTCAAACAATAATGTACAATTATATTCTCAATGAAACAATATTAATTTACACAAGTGAATGTCAGCTTTGCAGCAATGTTATTTTAGTATCAGTGACATACTATTAAAGTTTTGTTAATATTTTGAATTTGTTTTTCAATTTTCCATTTTAGTTAAAGGCACAATATGTAGTTTTTTTGCCGGTAGATGTCGCTTATTTATTTCATTTCGCGGAATCATGGGAGGTGTTGTCTTCACATCTACAGCCAGTGGAAAAGAATCCAACGGGGCTCGGGCACAAATCATATTCATGTATGAGTAAATGTGTTAAAGATTTATTAACATTACTGTAGTATGAAGCTGGGTGTGGCATAAGCCGTTGGAGAGGAACAAGGCCGCTGGAGTTGCTAATGAGAGACAAGCGCGACACACGGCTCGAGAGCAGTGGAGCTTTTATTATGCCACAGGCGAGCACTTACGCTTTTATCCGGTCAAGCGTATGTGGGGTAACGCAGTGCTGTTTTATCATATTAGATACATTTGTGTGTTGTTACAATGCTACTCTGTGTGTTCACTAGGCAGCTGCTTTGAGACACTTGTTGCATACTGCAGTAAGATAGGTAGGTATATATATATATATATATATATATATATATATATATATATATATATATATATATATATATATATATATGGTACTCACAGTAAATCAAGAAAACGAGATTTAAACAATAAGACTTACTGTGTTGTGCTATATAACATGATTAATTTTCTGTTGATAAAACGCATCCAAACAGTTGCTCACCTGTCTAATAAAACACAAAAATTAAAGCATCTTTGGTGTTTCCATGGTTTCTACAAAATAAAACCTCAAAAAAAAAAAAAAAAAAAAAAAAAAAATCAATGGTAACACAGGTAAGATGTCATTGATAAGCGACGCATGGACACGATCCGTGTCCTGGTTAAAATTACTTATTTCTCTGGATTTAAACCTTCTTGGAATCATTTGGGAACATTTTGGGATACACAAGTCAACAAAATATATAACATTGTTCTAGTGGTTTTTTGGATATTTTAATCAAAAAATCTTACATATTGTGCCTTTAATGTTTTAGTAATTATGTGTTTGTCATTTTCATTATAAAACATGTTTTATAATGTTTTTTAAAACATGTCTATATAGTTTTTAGTTGATGGGTGATTTCAAAACACTGCTTCATGAAGCTTCACGAATATTTTGTTTCAAATCAGTGGTTCGGCGCGTGTATCAAACTGCCAAAGTCAAGTGATTTCATTTCAGTAAACAAGACTTCGTTATGTCATACGCGTTTCGAAACGTTTCGAAATTTCAGTGGTTCACGTGACTTTGGCAGTTTGATACATGCTCTGAACCACTGATTCGAAACAAAAGCTTCGAAGCTTCATGAAGCAGTGTTTTGAAATCGCCCTTCACTAGATATTGTTGAATTAAGTCGTCATTTTGTTTTTTTGCATTCTTGTCACTTCATATCATTAAGATTGAACCACTGTAGTCACATGAACTGTTTTAAATATGTCTTTAGTAGCTTTCTGGCCATCTGAAAGTGTTAACTGTCTTGCTGTCAATGCAGGCCTCACTGAGCCATCGGATTTCATCAAAAATATCTTAATTTGTGTTCTGAAGATGAACGAAGGTCTTACGGGTGTGGAACGACATGAGGGTGAGTAATTAATGACAGAAATTTCATTTTTGGGTGAACTAACCCCTTTAGTCTAAAAACTATATAGGCATTTTGAACTTCAGATCAGTTCTTATCCTGTGACAAAGCTGCTAGTAGCAATATGACCTTTAACCTTTTCTAGATGTGAAATTTCATCAGTTCAGACTGTGTATGATCTCACAGAGTTAACGGACTGGTTAATTTATCAGACTGAGGTAAAGGCATTGATGTTGCTATTGGTGACAAGATAACAAATGCAAAAGTGCTGGTTTGCATAGCAGCTGAGAGGGAGACTTAAACACATCAAACTGAGTAACAGTGTGGTGATGAATATGACTCAGAGAGTGCAAGAGGCCCCAGCCAGAAAACACAGCGTCTGCTGAAAGCTTACCTGGGGGATTGGAGCGTTTGGGACTCCCCTGAGACTCTTCTGCAGGAGCAAAAATAGAGGAGGACATTTTGTTTGGCCGTCTGGAGGCAGAAGTGTCTTCTTCATAACCACCGAAGAGATTGCTGGACCCTCCACCTGGAGGTCTTAGTACCCTAAATACAGACATGCAAATTTGTACACGGATTCACACCACGAGTGTTATACATTATACATCAATACTGAAAACTGCAGATTAATAAAACGTCCTAAAGCAACACATAACATTGCAGAACGACGCCACCATATATGTGAGGCGGAACGTTGCAATTGCAGTTGTGAGTTTAGGCGGTCAGGATTTTAAGGGCCACCAAGTTTTACCTTAACATCAAACGCTGAATTTTAATAATATTTCGTTCATTTATGAACGAAAATGAAAGCCCTGCACAACAAACAAAACGAAAGCCTGCGGCATGATCTAGTTTCCGAACAGCAACACTTTCAGGAAATGTGCCTACTTCAAAGTCTGGTTTGTGCATAAACTCATGTTTATTCTTTTATTTTTTTAAACGTAGCCTTCCTTTTCATTTGCAAATGCGTATATGATTAAAAGTGAAATGCGTCTCTGTGGCTGATAAAACTTTGAGCCTCGGGACATTTGCCGCTAACGGCTAACAAACAATATTGACTAAATTAAAACCAATATACTTTTGTAAATTGTAATATCGTGTTTAACCACCACACACACACTCCACGACTGTTTATTTAAATAGTTATATCCAGAAATGTGACCTCACACGGTGCATTTAACACAATCATTGTTGCTTAGCTAGTATGAGTTAGCATGTAGCGCTTGGCCATGCTAAAGTTCCTCTTCCACCCCGTAAAGAATCATGATTGCTGGCTCAGATAAACAGATCAAAGTGTCAACACTGAACCCGCGACAAACACTGGTTTGCTCCAGATTAACTGTCAGCACACAGCCCATACCTTGAACTTGGTTTGCCATTACTATCAAGCCCCTGAAACATGTTTGTTGAAGTCATGATTGCTTGTCTCGGTCTGCTGCGACGTGACCCAAAAACTTCAACAACAGCCCTCCTGCAGAAAGTGCTCTGCCACAACCGCTTAACTCGAAGAAAAAAAAGTCAAGTCTGACTGACCCCGCCCAGAAAGGCTTAGACAGCTCATATGTGTTTGGGGCAGAGCTACAAATATGATTCTGGGAATGGCTCTGGTACAAATCAATCTGACTGAAGCAGAAATCTATTGGCTGTGAGGTTAAATATGGCCAACAGACTGAGTGAGATCCGATGATGATTGGTTACTTCGTCTTACTTCCCTGTCTGTCGTGAAATAAAATACATAAATTCATAGAGAAAAATATATATGTGATGCGATCTGGGAAAACCCGTCGGATGTCGCGATGGAACATTTTCAGTAAAGTCAAAAAATAAGTCGAATGTAATTTTTTTGTCCAAATTAGGTTTTCATTAAATTATCATTCTATAACATCTTGTATATCATCTCTGAAAATATCTTGCCAAAATTCGCCTGTTAAAGGTGCAATATGTAAGATTTTCTGTCCGCTAGAGGCCTATTCAAAACAAAGGCGTAGCTTGATGACGCCAAGTTTGAGCGCGGAATCTTGGGACATGTGGTCTTCACATCAACGGACGGTGCAAAAGAATAGGGATAGGACTCGGGAAGAAATCATGTTCATGGATGTGATTATTAACGTTACTGTAGTATGAAGCAGAGCAGGGCCGAGTGTTGTGGGAGCTGAACGAGGACGCTGGAGCGATTGCGCAACACGCCTCACGAGCAGCGGACTTTTATTATGCCACAGCTTTTCCAGTCATGAGTATGAGGTAACGCAGCTCTGTTTATCATAGATACATTTGAGTGTGTTGAAAATGATGTTATAATGTTACTCTGTGCGTTCGCTCGGCGGCTGCTGAGAGACACTTGTTACACACTGCAGTAAGATAGATCAATTTTAGAATATCATATTAAATATTGGATGTCTTGTGTTGATAAATGGCATGCAATTAATTTTAAAACATATTGTATGATGGAGAAAATGCTGTATTACTAAAAATAAAGCTGCATCTGATTATGCTATGTTAGCTACTTGACAAAATAGTGTTTTTTTCTGAGGCATGGTAAAGCATGGTACTCGCAAAAAATCAAGAAAATTAGATTTAAACAATAAGACTAAATGTGTTGAGCTATATAACAATAATTTGTTTTCTGTCTATAAATATATCAAAACAGTTGTTCCCTTGTCTATTAAAACGTGTAATATATTAAAGAGTCTTTGGAGTTTCCATGGTTTCTACAAAATAAAACCGGAAACCGAGGTTAACGCGGGTATGACGCAATTGACAGGCGACTCCTCACACGTCCCGGAGCCTTGGTTAAAATTGCAATTTTCTAACAATTTACAAATAGTTGCAAAGATTTGGGATGTTGTAAGTACTCAAGTGAACAAAATATATAACACTGGCCTAGTGGTTTTTGGATGTTTTACTGCAAAATTCTTACATATTGCACCTTTAAGTGCAGAAAAATAGCGATTTATTGGCAAGGCTGGCTTTCTCTAACGTTACACTCCCAGCGGCCATAGCTTTCCCTCTCTTAACACTACAAAGACAGTTCACCTATCTAATAAACCAAACCACACATAACATATAGAATTATGGTGTATTAATGCAAATTTCCCACCAGCCCTGTATAAGCTGCACGCAAATATTTTTTTTTCTAATACAACGTTATCGTGAGAAGGCGGAGCACAAGAGAACAACGGAGCTATAATGAACACACAATGTGTTAGAGGTTGAATTCAAATCAAATACTGCCAAACTGCCAATACTACTTCTGAATAGGATGTCTACTTCATAAAAATGTATGAAAATATGGAAATATATGGTTCAGATCACTCAAATAAATGGAGATGCCCTTAAATGGTCAGATTATGGAGATTGGGTGTCATCTATATAATATAGATCTAATATCTAATATCTAATATCTAATATCCAGCGCTCTCTCCACCCTCAATACCACGACTGAGGTGAGACCCTTGAGCAAGGCACCGTACCCCCTACTGCTCCCCGGGCGCCGCAGCAATGGCTGCCCACTGCTCTGGGTGTGTGTCCACGGTGTGTGTGTTCACTGCTGTGTGTGTGCACTTGGATGGGTTAAATGCAGAGCACAAATTCCGAGTATGGGTCACCATACTTGGCCACATGTCACTTCACTTCACTTCACTTCACTTCACTTCATCTAGTGAAAAAGTTTGGTACTGCGCCCAAACAAAATCTTACTGAATGCTCATTTTTGATAGCCTGGGTGCCAGCCCGAACCCCGCCCACAACATTTTTTGGACGGGAAGTTCGGTCTGGACTCGATCCATTGTGGAGTAAAGCTGCGTTCACGTCACCTCGTATTTACCGGAATCTTGAAATGACAACACGTGACGTTATATTCGGAGCTGTTCACGTCCTTTTGGTCCTTGAACTGGGAATTATGCGTTTCCATGGCAGCACTGTCAACGCCTAAATGAATCTACAGCTGTCAGGTGGTACAGCGCGGCCACGTGGTATATCTGGGAGCTTTCAGAAAACTCCCAGCTTACAAACTGTAATTACGATCTCTACGAGGACGTGAATGCTTTTTACAAGCTAGAATCTCGTAACTACAGGAATTACGAGGCCACGTGAACGCACCTTAATTATGCTCGGCTCCCAGAAGGCCGAGCCAATCAAATTGCCAGGGCGGGCTTTAATCGATGATGGACAGGCTATCTGCGGTTACGTAACCGCCCACGTCATCAGAGAACGCTTGGGGAGTTTGATTGACAAGCGATCTAACCAATCAGAACGCCGCATCCGCCATTTTGTCCGTCAAAGCAGTCAGGAGTTAGAAGATTAACATCGGTGGAGTTAAACTTGAAAAATTGTGCATACTGACGTCTTTCCGCGTTTGAAACAACATTCATTCTCATGTTCATTCATGTTTATTTGATGCTATAAATGGACTAGTAGGAAGAGATGATCGGTTCACGAGCCTCTTGAGCTGAGGCGCTACAGCAATCTGTCACGATCATGGTCACAACACATTAAAGAGCCACAAAACGGTTTTTATTGTTTGAATTTTTTAAATAACTACACAGTTTGAAAGCTGGGACTTTGTTTAATATCATAAGTAACCAGCTCTGTCTCGTCTGTCGATGTGTTGTCAGTTTCCTCTTTGCTCCACTCTGTGTGGCGTGACAGCGCCACGGCTTGTCGGACAAAGCAACAGTAACTAAGGGGGCGAGTCTTTGCGAAAGGTCAATTAGTTTACAACAATGATGGCTGTTGTTGAAGAACTGAGATGTGTAGATTCCGCCATCGCGTCCGTTATAGAAGATATCGACAGCGCATTAATTTTAAAAGAGGAACAGAGGACCGCGATCAAGGCATTTGTCGATGGGAAAGATGTCTTTGCCGTCCTTCCTACGGGATTCGGCAAAAGTTTGATTTATCAGCTGGCCCCGATGGTCGCTAAGAAGAGTTCTGTTGACAACTATGCGTCGCTCAACATACGTCACTTACTCTGTAGCTCTGATTGGTTGTAGGTCTATCCAATTGAGGTCTTTCCTGGATCGGTTGAAATACGCCCCCATAATCAAAGCCCAATGGAGCAGTATCAGACTCATATTCTGACTAGAATTGAGTATGACCACGTCAGGCTACATTTTTGAAATGTATCAACCTAAAACTTGCTATGTTGACATTTTTGGCTTTAAAAAAAAAAATAAATAAATAAAAAAAAAAAACATTTTTGGCTTTTATTTTCTTGCAGTTTAAGAGTAAAACATGCTTTGTAATATATTATTATAAATAAACAATTATATTTTTACCTTTTCATAAACTTAAAACTAGACCAACCTTAGGTCTATATTCCAAAGCATTCTTGAATTACAACCATTTATATTTGGATAGTGCATTATCATGTCTATGTGAAAAAAGGGCTGACAGTTATTTAAACCTGTTTTTCCCAAAATTCCAGTCCTGAAAATCAGAGCGATTAGACATTATTCTTGACATTTTTTGTATTGCAATATGTATTGAGGGTTTTTTCTTCTATTTTTTGTTTTATTTAGTTTGTTTAATTACTTTTTAAATTATTATTTATTTATTTATTTATTTATTTATTACATTTTAAATGTTATTTATTTTTTTAATTCATTTCTTAAACATATATTTTTTAAATTATGATTTATTTATTTATTTTTTCCTCTGGGGGGTGGGGTGGGGTTGGAAAATATTTTTTCATGATTCTCCTTTATCTGTATCCTGTTATTATTGTAAAAGTTCAATAAACAGATTTTAAAAAGAAAGAAAGAAAGAAAGAAAGAAAGAAAGAAAGAAAGAAAGAAAGAAAGAAAGAAAAAAAGAAAATCAGAGCGATCAGCCGACTTCAGATAACCATAACTTTTGTTTCAAACAAGCTATGAAAGAAGTAAAAACAGATTTGGAAAGGGCTCGAATTATGGTACTGAAACATGTGATAGGTAAAAGTTCACCATGTGATGGGTTTTCGCAGATCACATCACATATAAATTATATTAATTTGTGTTATGACAAATTATGACAAGGGTATTGAAAATAAGGCATATGTGATCTTTTTTATTATAGTACATTGTAGTAATTTGTAGGTATAAATTTACCAAACAAAATTTTTTTTTACTGTATGATTTCTGGAAATTCTATTATGATGATCAGTTCTAACATTTCTAAAAAATAAATAAATAATAATAAAAAAAATATATATATATATATATATATATATATATATATATATATATATATATATACACACTTATATATATATATTTTCAGTGCTTTTAAGTTATATTGTTATGATATATTGTACCGAGCATAAAATTTAGTTCTGAGCATAACAATTAAAATATGGAATATTAAAAAATGAAATAAAATATAGAATATTAAATCACATTGACTTTCGCTAACAATAATAACTGATTCCCGCATGTTTCCCTTGAGTGTCTCTATCGGTCTTTGTTCATTTTGGGTGGGACCGTTATTTTAAAACATTTGCGAGATGAATGAAATGACGCAGGTTGAACGTGCGTTTTGATTGGCTGCTTTGAAAAAACGCCCCCTCTGTTCTTCCATGATTGATTGGATCAACTCCTCCGTCAATCATTTTACGAACGCGTCGATGCGCATCACATTGACCAATCAGGGGATTTGTTTTTGAGTTGTGGTAGGCGTGCCTGACAGCAGAGGAAAACAGGAAGGGATGCACTTCTCAGTGGTTCTCCTGCTACCCCTCTGCTTGGTCTTTCTGGATACCGTGGAGTTTCTCAAGGCCAACAAGGCATCTCCTAAACAGGTATAGGACTTGTAAAATCGATTTTTGTCAATACGACATTATTGATTACATGTCTGAGCTAATTACACGACTTTACCGCAAACGAAACGGTAACTGTTTAGCTAGCAAGTTAGCGGAGCAACTTTGTCAATGAATGTGCTGCTGGTTAGGTGTCAGTTGTTGCAATTCGTTAATGGTGTAATCAGACTAACAGCCTCTTATTGTAAGCCCCCCAAATACATATTTTGATAGCTAAATCACCTGGATTTATAGTATTTACAATTGTGCAAAAGTTAACAATGTATTTCAGATTGTTTATTTGTACCTGTCACTCTTGGTACTCAGTCATATGGGCTTCTTCCCAGGCAAACTAGTTTAGTTTTATACTTGTTCAAACATCTACATGTCTTAACTGAATGCTCAAAGGGGGAAAATAAAAGTATTTTGCTTCATTCAAACTGGACTGGACACTGGGGCATTGACAGCTGCAGCTGTTGGTAGCAGTGGTTGAGCAGCTGAGGTCGACATTGCCTAGCCTAGCTGTATCTTATTTCATAAAGACATTATGATGATGTAATTCATGGGATAAATCAAGCTAAAAGTTGTTTGCACCCACTATATAGAGTTATCAGCCTTGGCTGCAATAATGTTTCTAATATAATGGGAAGAAACGGGCCTCTAACATCTAAACATGCACAAACATCCACAATTATCAAGGATAAGGTGTTTTAATATTTGACCTGTTTGACAAAGTCTGTTATGTCAAAAGTTTTTAAGCTCTTATGAACTAAAGACACACCCTAATCAAGCAAAACATTGTCAAGCTACTAGTGCAAACGTTTTATTTAAAACAAAACAAAACAGAACTAAACGGTAAAGATGAAAGATTCGAGAAGAAGTCACTGTTATATGTGCTATTGCGGGTGTTTAATGTTTAATTTATTGCTGTTTATGCAAAGCACCATACCACACCCCCTCTCGTGATCTATATGTGCTCTATCAAGTCTGTCCTGCTTGTTGTTGAGATGATGAAATCAACGAGCACTGTAGCCATTTTATATTGGGATAAACTGGGACTGTGGGTGTCACTGAGCAAAATTAAAATGTTAATAATAAATCAGCTTCTGCTCTGTTAGTTATGGTGACGTAGATAGTGTAAGCAAAGTCCAGAGAGAGAATAGTGGCTGTGTGCGCGTGCATTGGTTTGTATTGACCGAAATGCCTCAAAAGCAGATCCGGTGAGCAGTCAGATTCAAAGTTAGCGTCATCGTGTGTTGTTTTATCACAAACATATGCTAAATGACAGGTGTTTGTTGTTGTGATAAAACTAGTGAGTTTATGAGTCAGAGTTGCTGTGGCTACGAGAGCTCCCAGTTGCGCTGCGCGGAGTTGAACCCCAGTAGGAGCAGCAGCCAGGAGAGGACGACTTTGCCTGACCTCGTTTGCGCTTTGAATATGTTCAAATCCGTCAAGTTTTGGTCTCGAAAATCTTCGAACTCATGGTGAAGAGAAAGAAGACGCCGTCTGCTTCCGAAGAGCTCGAGAATGGGTAAGAGTGCTTGAGAAACAAGCACTTTAGATAGAGGTCGAATGCGCGAAAGATTTGCGTTGTCGTCTGTCGTTTCTGCAGGGCGCTAAAGTGTAGGCGCTCGCGCTTGAATTTCAAGCTAAATAAAGGGCAGCTTGCAACTCGAGTCACGCGAAACTGCACAAAAGGGAGGCTGGGGTGAAAGCAGAATCTGTGTTTTTGGTCACATTCGTGAATAAGCGAATGGCTATTTTTCGATGCGATTTGTCGGGACGGTGAGAGGGGATTTGAAACAAACAGCGGCGGCCATGTTGAGTTGAGCAGAATGTCGTCTTTCCAAGTTGATCGTTGTTTTGAGTCGCGGAAAATGTTTACGAATGTGCTTCGTTTGTGTTTGCGCAGGATGACAGTGGGCCAAGGGGGCGGTTCGGGAGTTGAGGGGCCGAACAAACCGGACCGAAAGCCCGAAGGAGGCGAGGATGGAGAGAGCGCAGATCAGGCGAGCGAGGAGACGAGTACAAAGAGAGTCGGAGAGGAAACACTTAATCCATCAAGCACGGCCAGCCCCGGTTTGGCTCCGACTCTTTCCACCCAAACATCAAGTCCACCCGGAGTCCAGGTGAACCCGACAGCCCTTTCCCCGGTCCTGGCCGCCCCGAACAACCAGGACCAGCATCATTTTCTTCGCTCCAGCGTGCGACCTCCGAGCAAACGGATACGGAAAGATGCCTCGTCCCCGGCGCTGAACGGTCACGGCGGTGCGAAAGCGAAAGGTGAGTGGCCATCACGACGTGTGTCCAGTGCTCACCTGTCAGTGAACCCAATCTCTGTACTTTTATCTCACTTTTGGTCGTGTTTTAAGGCATTTGCATAAGGATTTGTGAGTTTGTGGGCTGCTTTTTATTTGACGTAACGCGGGGAAGCTCTCTCGCTTTCTGGAGTGAGAGTGACTTGACAAACTACTCAAACCGAAGCCTCTTAAATCTCTGCTCTGGGATGTTTTGGATGTTTGTAACCATATTAAATGACTTAATAAGCGTCAGTGCACTATTTCAAATTAGCAGACTCAATATTTATATATTTATTTTCATGTCAATGAGCTGTCATTCAGCAGGTGACACATCACTGTTAGGAGTTTAATTCTGATGCAGCAGCCAGCTGTGCATCTGATCAGGAGAAGATCACTCTTGTAATTAGGAATCTGAATGATCTGATTTCAATGTACGCAGGGGTTATAAGGGAGTCAGTGTTTATATTAAATGTAGACAATAGCCTTGCAGGCTGTAATGTATTCTGGGGTGCTGTCATTGCATGCTCTTGTGTGTAAGTGGAGAGAGTTATTGGCATCTCCAGTTCCCCACGTGTTGTTTTTGGATCAGTGCACTGAGTAGCAGGTCTAGACGCCCTTCGAGGGAGTCGGGACTCCACGCATACTTCCTGACATGCACATACACTCCTGCTGACATATACACCCACATTATCACGGCGCATACAAAGCTTGAAATAGATTAATAATCTGTGTGGCCTTCCAAACTACGAATAGAAAAAGAATATTTTTCCATTAGGACTCAGTCTGACATTATGCTATTATTTGAATATTAATTTTTATTGGTTTGAGGTGGTTCTTTGATTTTTAAAAGAGAGGAACTGTTTCTTTGGTTTTGTAAATCTGTTGTGTTAAGCCAAAAATAAACTTAACTGTCCAAAGTGATCTGAGTAAATTTGAGGAAATCTGTTGTACAGCCGTCCAAATTAAGCTAGCTCATTTTAGCAATCTCTATTGATATATTTTGTATATAAGTGACAGTTTGTTTAGTGTTGTTGTATTTATACATACTTACAAGTACTTTTTGATCTTGGACTTGTTGCAAAGCTTTTCTCTGCAAGAATTACAGCATGTGTTAGAACTGACATACTAACCTTCTTTCTTTTCCCCTCTCGTTCTCAGGTGCAGAAGCAGGTCCCTCTGTGTGTCTGCCAGCCGCTGCAGGTTCAGCTGGCTCTGGGGCAGGTGGGGCATCCAAATCGGCCCCAAAGGGCCAGGGTCCTGCAGAGAAGGAGGAAGGGGGGAGTCAGAAACGAGTGCGCAGACAGTGGGAGTCATGGAGTACTGAGGACAAGAACAGTTTCTTTGAAGGACTTTATGAGGTGATTTGTCAGCTTTAATGATAATAAAACTCACTGAAAGCTCTTGGTTGCACTCTGGAGGTTAAGTAAATTGTAGGGTTTTTATTTTCAATGGTGTTTTGAAAAAAAAACTCAATTAGTTCATCATATGGGACAATAGAATTTTCAGAATTCCTGAATCAGTTCCATTATGAAAGTTTCCATCCCTCCTTTACTTGCAAGGGACAGACTGAAATTTTTACTGTCCTAATAGGTTTAATTTATTTACATGTCATCTCTAAAGGTAGAGTTGACGTCTGTGATGTCTTATATTTATTTCTTACTACATTTTAATTTGTCATGTACCTGGAAGATTCATATCTTTGTATTTTATTTAAATCTCCAGCTATGGATAACTGTTTGTCATTTTCTCTCCTGTCCTCTTATAGCATGGGAAGGATTTTGAGGCTATTCAGAACAATATTGCTCTTAAATATAAGAAGAAGGGTAAACCGGCAAGTATGGTGAAGAACAAGGAGCAGGTGCGCCATTTCTACTACAGGACCTGGCACAAAATCTCTAAACACATCGATTTCACCAATGGTAAGAATGACAAACGCACAGTTTAAATATTGTATGACATTTACAGACCACAGTGGAGTCATTTGTTTGATAGGAGGATATTGTTTTGTCGAGAGGCGTCCCCTGTCCAGCTTCTCACCAGATGGTTAGTTGTCAAGATTAGTTCCTAAATATACACACTACCATTCAAACGCTTGGGATTATTGGCCACATACACACTGCAACTAAATTCGGTTGTCAGTTCACCTTTTAGTGCTTAATCCTGTTCTGTACACACAGTTCAGCAATTTATGGGAATGAAAACCACATACTACAACCGCATTAAAAATACAGATAGTGACGACCACATTTACAGAAATATTTACACGGTGTGTACGAAACCAAACTGAACAACTTGTTGTTAATGACGTTTTTAACATACATCAGAGATGTTTCTCTTTTCTGTATGTGCAGTGCTAGACATAACAGGGAAAGTAGCATAATCACTGAGTGTTGCCAGATCTTTCTAGAAAAACGGCAAAGAACAAGCCCGTGATAAACTGGAATAAATCCAAATGGTTTATGCTGAAAGTAAGACTAAAATTTTGCGACCTGTGTATGCTCACTTTAATAACTCTGTAAACTCATTCACTTTATGAGCCGAGCAACAACAAGCTCAAAAACAAGCTCAAAAACTCTTGAAATAAGTGAACATGGCAACACTGCAATCTGTGCACTCTGCTTCGGTTACAATTGCTGAAAATGAGTATTTTGTTGCTGTAATATTAATTTGGTGACAATAATGGACCCCAAACACACGAGATGCCAGAACGTTGCTATGGTTTCCAAGCTGTCAATCATCTGAGTTTCAAGAGAGTTGTGTCCCGTACATACATGTAACAATAATTTAGGGGATTCACTCCTGTATTTAAATGTTGTTGTCATTCCTGAAACTTAGTGTATAAGCAACAAACTTACTTATAAAATTGTATATTGCTATTTAGTGGTAATTCCTCCATGGTAATTGTGATAGTATTAGCTAAGCTTTACTGCTTCAATGTCAAGGTAATGCTTGCATGGGTAACAAATGCCAGGAACAAAAAAGTGCCAATTTAAATAGTCTGCCTTTTTTCTAAACTCAACAGTAGCGTAGCCATTTTTTCAGATCATCTGTTGACTACCATGCCAACTGAACCTTCATTTTCTTAGCATGAATTCCAGGATAGTGCACCTCCAAATGCCTCTTCAAGTTAGCTGTATTATTTTCCAGCAATTTTCAGAACACATGGCTCACATTGGGTTTTGTTTCCCCTTGGGTCACACATAATTTGTTTGTCCATCAGTCAACTTGGCACAACAAAGATGTACCTGGCATTCAATTTAAATTCATTCTGTCACCTTCATCTTTGATGTTTAATCTTCTCGGCTGGCACATCGCCTGGTTTTTGTCATTTAAGGAATTATCAAATAATGAGTTTGCCCACAGTATCCACATTTGCTTGCATGTTAATGATTATATATTGTATCCTTATTCTGATTTGAAGCATACATGTTTAGCATATATACATGTATTATAAACAACATTAAACTCTACTTCTATATTTCACATTTATATATATATATATATATATATATATAATATATAAAATGTGCAATATAATATACACTTCTATATTTGCTGAAAATTCAGCTTTGCCATCACAGGAATAAATAAAATAGATTGAAATAGAAAACAGTTATTTTAAATTGTTATAATATTACATTTTTTATACTGTATTTTTGATCTGACTGTCTCAATTTCATGTTCTTCTTTCTCCCATTCTATTGCTTCCTTTTGTCCGTCTTTCTCAGTGTATTCGCGTGTCCTGAAAAAGTCCTCTCAGGAGCTCTATGGCCTCATCTGTTATGCTGAACTCAGGAAGAAGGTCGGAGGCTGTAAGTATATCAGTCAATTGGTTTTCTAGATCAAGGGGGGACATTTTAAGTGGTTGCACAATGGAACATATTGAATGTATTTTGTCTTCCTGTTCCTTCTAGTGATGGATGACAAAAATGTGGCCAAACTAAATGAGCTTATCCAACAGGGGTAAGTGTGCGTGTGTGTGTGTGAGAAAAATAAATTTCAATAATACACAGTAGTGATGATTAAGGTCATATCTAATTGGAGCATCTACTGTACATCTTTATAGGTTGTGATCATATTGGGGTACATCTATTATTTTTTTTGTGTGTGTTTTGTTTCAGGGCCACCACAGTGCGCTCCAAAGGCAGAAACCTGAGGATCAAAGCTCCCATGTGCCGCGCGCTGAAGAAACTCTGCGATCCAGATGGTGTGTGTGAGAGAGAGAAAAAGAAACACTCTTAAAAGATTGATTTAGTTAATGAGTTAAACAGATTGAATAGGGGGTAACAAAAGAAAGCTGAGAAAATGGAGCACTATGGGTATTTAGGTGGACCGGGACAACGGATGAGTGTGCCATGGCTGCTCTCCAGGGTGTAGGAGGAGTGATTTTTCATTGTTTCCATGGTTTCAGGCTGTGGGACTGATTGGAAATGCGCGGTTAATGCAGATTTAGGCCACCATCAGAATCATGGAGAAGGTGTTGTAGGCTTCATAGTTTTCTTCTTTTCATTCTCTGTTTCAGGTGTGAGTGATGAGGAGGATCAGAAGCCTGTGCGTTTACCCTTGAAGGTGGCCGTCGAACTTCAACCCCGGAGCAACCACTCCTGGACTCGGGTTCAGAGTCTAGCCCACAATCCTCGGCTCAGGTTAGCTTCACTAATGCACACTCGTGACCTTTCGTGCATACTCCACTGATCCACCTGTTTTAAATCTTATCTTCACTTGGCTTATTTCATTGCTTATTGCAAAAGTTGTATTATTTTGAAATTTAAAGACAACATAAAATGCTTTTACTTCTGTAATCTGGGAATTGATTGGATTGTTAAAGCATGCTTGAATAATTTATATTAGATATTAGATATAATTTTTTATTTTTTTATTCGGATTTTCAAGTGAAATTTTGTAACATTATTTTTTGTTAAATTATTTTTTGCTTCATTTTTAGTTTTGGAGTCAAGAAAATGCATTTTGATTTCATATTGACTTCCATTTTTTTAAATGCATGCTATTGATCTTATTGTGAGCAGTTCATCCATGCATGTTTAATTTTTTTGACCGTACAATTTTTAATAAAAATATCATAAGTTGTTCTGCTGGCGAAACATCAGATTTCTTTCTGGTGACATCTGCTAGACTTCTCCAATCATTTTGTCCACTTAAACCCACCCCTCCAAGCTTGCATTCATTTGCTTCCATTCAGCAAATACAGTCATCAACCGATACATAGAACCAAGAACCACTTTTTCTGATAATACGTTACACTCTGATGTACGGGAAAAAAACCTGTCGATATGATACTTCAGTTTCATTGTGACATTAAAGTTACAAAAAAAATTTACCCATGCCTGTGTTTTGTTTGTAGGATGGTCGTCGAGTTGCACCGGAAGGTCTCCACTCTCATTGAATTCCTGAAGCAAAAGTGGGCCGTCCACGATCAACGAATTGTATCCTTCCACTCAGATCTCGGTCAGATGTCTCAGCATGCACAGTCAAGAGCTTAATTTCCTTCCTTCTTCCTTCCTCTGTTTTATGAAATACATTTGCGATAGATTTGGTTGCTTTGTTTGGGAAATTTGTCAGAGATCTCCATGCTACAGTCAGTATCCATCCCTATGTGTCTTATAACAGTAATTCTCCTTAACTTGTCACGCGTAGCGTAAGAGTCTAGCGGAACGAGAAGCTCTAGACGGCCTGGCCCAGTCTAGCGAGTCGGAGGACCTGTTCTTATTTCCAGCAGAGAACAGCACAGTTACTACGTTGCCAGGTGTGGCTCGTGTTGTGCACTCCAAGGCTTCCTGCACGGTACACTGGCAGGAGAGTGGTCGTGGCCGGACGGGTATTAGGGACTTGCCTGCAGCTCATATTCTGGGAATTCAGCCTGCTAGAGGAAAATCAGGCAAGTCTGGCCTGATGGGAGGAGACCCAAAAAGAAGCGACGGGCATCCTGTTGAAGCCTCTGATAGTGGCACTTCAGCTCCAGCATTGGAGACCATTGTAAACCCCACCCTGAACACTACCTCTCCAGTCAGTCCAACCATCAATCCACCACTCCCCATTGGACAGGAGGGAAATGTGGCGGGGACTGTGGAGCAAGAGGCAGTGAGTCAGACTCAGACTGAGGCTAGTGGCCGGGACAAAGAGACTGTCACTCAGGGAGACTCCACCCTTATAGAGGGCCAGATTGAGGAGCCTGGAACAGTTGGTGGAGTTGCATCAGAAAAAGCACCGCCACAGTCAGAGCCTCAAGGGCGTGGCGAGGAAGTGGTCGGGACGGAACGATCTCCTCAACAAATCCGAGAAGAAGGTTGGAGCTCACAGGGCTCTGAGAATGTGACACTGGCAGAACTCTACCTCATGCTGGGTAAGCCTGGGAAACTACAGCTGGAGTATGAATGGCAACCTAAGCCCCACCCCTCAGCCCTACCCAGCACTCAAAGTGTGCTTCGGTGTCTCCTGAGACTCGTGTCATCAGAGGTCAACCCCAAACCAGTGAGTCTGTTTTTTTTCTCTTTTAAACCTTAAGCCTGACACACCAAGCTGACGATCGGCCATCGGGCAATGTCAGACCGTTTTTAAGCACCGACCGACTATGTTTTCCCGGTGGCTCTAGTTGGACACCGTCATTTTTTTGGGGCAGATTCAACATGTAGAATCTGTGTCGGGCGAGAGAGAGAACTCTGATTGGCTGTTCAGTTTAGTGAACAAGTCGAAGCACGAGAATAAATGCAAAACGGTGGGCAAACAGTCAAGGCAGTGCAGACAGAAGGCTGTATCGTGTTCCTGGGCGAATGTTTAATATTAACATGAGCCGAGTGGAATATAGAAAGTGATCAGCATGAATGATATTCAGAACAGTAAGCACGTGCTGCTTTGTTTACGGTTTGTGTATCTGCAGCCTGCAGTGCTGGTCACCCTTTCTCAATTACAAATATAGATGAATATGTATGAAAAAATAGACAGCGGTCTCCTTACACGCAGGAGCAGAACGCACGTGCTGGCTGACAGTCGGCTGTAGTTCTCTCGGTGTGTTCACGTGCAGTTTTTTTGCCCTGACGCGAGGTGACAACACAGTCGGCTTTTATCAGTGCTAGTTCTTTGGCGTCGGTTTGGTGTGTCCCTACCCTTAGACTTGACCTTTTCACCTCAACATTCACACAAACCCACTATAAAAATCCACAAAACAAGCATCTGCTAGAAATTGCAAATGAATACTGTTTATATAAATAAATATAAGACCAGTTAGCACTAATTCTTCCTCAGAAGTTGTTCTTCTGTGATTCTGTGTATGTATATATTTATTGTATTTACATGTATTTATTTATATTTAAAACAATATTTGTTATTTAAAAAACTGCAGTATGTTTTAGATTAATTTACAAAAAGTGTTTTCATTTTATTATAATAATATTTATTTATTATTTTCGCTCTCCTAGACTCCAGAGGTGTGTTCAGTGGGCACTTCACCATTGAAATCAGGTCAAGAGGAATCATCTGTGACTCCTCCAGGCAGAACTGCAGCTGGGGCGACCCGCAGTCCTAGCTGGGGGCGACAGCAACATGCGGCACGCTCCAAAATCTTTCTGAATAATGCAGTCATCACAGGTACACGTAGATAAAATTGTTTCTTTTTTTTAAGTTGAGATGTGTCATTTCTGCAATCTGGAATTGTAGAAATAATTATGTTTTCTAAGGGGCCGTTCACACAAAACGCGTCTTTGCGTCTAAAAACGCGTTTTAAAAAGTCTCGAGACGCGCCTTTGAGATGTGATGCAATAACGACAATAACGGAAATAATAGAAATAGGCAAACTGCAGAATTTACAGATACAAGTTTTGACATGGGAAAAAAAGAAAATAAGATAATAATGAGCGCCGCCTCCGCCATGTTGCCATTATATAAAACAGTTGTCATGCCAACTCGCAATGCTTGCCCCGCCTCCAAGTTCTTCTGATTGGTCCACTGTTTTGGAACTGACATTGATGAGCGGCGCTGCAAAAGACGCGAGACACGAGCGTAACGGTCATGCACGTCCGTCAAGCGCGTTTACATAGAAAAACAATGGGAAAGTAGCGCATTGGAATAGAAAAACACGTTCTGTGTGAACGGCCCCTAAAACGTTTGCCCCTATTTGCCTTTGTTTGGCAGATAGTTTTGCCCCAAACCCATAGCACTGGTTAAACAGGTGTTCACCTTGCTCTCATATTAAAGTTTTAGAGAAATCATTCTACAAATGGTTTACTTAAAGTTGCACATTAAACTTGTAGAGAAGAAAGAATTTAAATACTTAAACATTTTACATTTAAAGTGAGTATATTAAGTGAGTTTATAGTTCCCACATCAATAGACCAGCAACAGGTAACATCTGGGAAAAACCTGAAGTTTCATATCATTTCTTCTTGGGAAAAAAAAAAAAAATCATATTCTATCAATATTGTGACAATGGCATTGCAGTGCTCCTGCTCTGTATCAATTTGACCAGCTGAAATTTAAATAGATGTGTTCTCCGCAGGTGGAAGGAACCTGCCGCGTTCTCTGCTGGCCTCAGGAGGTGACAGTGAAGGGTTTGCTGTCCCGACGACCCTGCCTCCTAACAGCTCCCGCCAGTTGCGGATGTTCTCTCCTAATAAGGAGGCGGAGCTAGCCTTTCGCCAGCAACTGGACTCCATCAGTGTGAGTAGTGTCAGTGTTTCTAGAAAGTGATAGGACATGTTGGACAAGCCTTTTTATATTTAAATATAATAATGAAATGCATTTCAAAAAAGTTTTCATTTGGACAAATCATGTATATAAATAATATTGTGAAATATTATTACAATTAAAAGGAACTTTTTTTTATTTAAATATATTTTTAAATGCAGCATTTTTGCATTTTTAGCATCATTACTCTAGTCTTCAGTGTCACATGATCCTTCCATTCTAATATGCTGATGATTTGGTGATCGAGAAACAGTTATTATCAATTTTGCAAACATAATATTTGTTATAATTTTGTGGAAACTGATACATTTCTTTCAGGATTGTTGAATAGATTAAACAGAACAGCGTTTATTTGAAATATTATTTTTTGTAACAATGTAAAAATGTCATTTTTGATCAATTTAAGGCCCCATTGGTGAATAAATTATTAATGTAAATTAATTTATTAATTTTTTTTTTTTTTTTTTTTTAAATGTACTGACCCCAAACTTTTGAACCATAGTGTACATGCTATACATATTTCATGGATGATTTAGATTATTTATTTTCTGGGGGAAAATATAATTTCTTAATCAGCAACACTTTTGTCTGTTTCCATCAACAGCCTTTTTCCACTAATTATGCTTTATTTTGTCTTCAGTCAGATATATTTTCAAAGCAGCGGAAAATAGGGAGAGGCCGTCCACTAAGGAAACCTCTCGTGGTTCAGGTGAGTGCGGATGGAAGGAAAAACCAATAGGAAGTGGGGCTTGGAGCTGTTCTTCAGTTGTTTTTGTTACTTACGAATAATAATAGTTTGTACATAAATTTTTTTCACAGCGAACGCTGCTGCCACGAACCACCGGAGACACTTCGCCTCATGTGTGCTCCTTCTCCATTCTCTCCAATTCATCTGCTACAGGTGATAAACCCGCACAAATGTGTAACACTTGTGCACACCTTTATTTGCACATGACGTATTTGGACACTTATGCTACATTTTAATGTCATCACACACACCAAGTGACATTTTATAAAAAAATTAAAAAAAAAAAAACTCAAGCAAAAATTTCATTAAAAACAAGTTTGTCAGATTTAAATGATAAAAGTGACTTGAAGTCAAGCAGTGAAATGTATGTATTTTTGAGTGATCTGATCTTAATTCCACAATTTTTTAAAAATCTTTTGTGTATCTTTTTGTCAGGCACTGGTTCTTTTCGTCCAATACAAGCTCGTCTTGCCCCATCCAACCGCCAGCTTTCCTCAAAAGCTTTGTCCACTACAGCTAGTCCTGCGCCCACTACTCAGCTGTCCAGTAAGAATCAAATTAGAAACTAAATTATAAAAGATGCATTCATGCACTGAACATTCGAATCCCACAACTACACACTCTTGAATTTCTCTTGAATTTTTTTCAGGTGCAATTGACCTGGCTGCAAAATCCGCAGGTATTATCCCTGGCAGCCCTTGTCGGGAAGTGGAAGCCCCAAATATAGATAAGGCCATTGTGGAGTCTGAGGAGGCCATGGACTCGGCACCTGCTGCACCTGAGCTAGAGCCTGATCTACTTGATCAGGAGCCTTCTGAGGTAAGAAATAATCCTCTCCCTAGATCCTCTTTCACTTTTGGATGCACAGCTGATCATATCTTGGTCTGTTTGTTCTCTTTGTCTGCAGGAATCCCTGCAGAATGGCGTCTCTCCACCATCTCCAGGGGGTGGGGACTCCCTCTTGGCCCCTCCTAGTGTTGCTTCCCTATTGGATATCTCTCTACCGGGCCCCCCAGAGGAGTCTCTTCCATCTGGAGAGCCGCAAACTCAAATCAGCGACTCTATTATTGAGCTCGCCATCAACTCGCACTATGGTATGACCTGTTACCTATGGTATTGAACCTGGGTATTAGAGGAATGTCTGTCTCAGTGGCTACTCACTCACTTTTGGTCTCTGTGTCTTGCCCAGGTGATGGATCATTGCTCTCACCTCCTAAGCTGAATGGGAGTGATAGATCTAAGCTACTTCCCTCTTCGTGTGACAGCTGGATGCCGTCCCCCACACATGACCCTCAGTGGTACCCCAGTGACTCTACTGATTCAAGTCTCGGCTGCCTACTCTGTAAGTATCAAACACGTCTCGTCTCAATACCCTGTTATCAATGGCTTTTTATTTTAGACTTCATTTAGACCAGTAACGGTAGGAAACTAGGGCTGGAACGACACGTCAAGGTACACACTGTTTATGTTCATCCCTAATCCCCTGTCATGTTTCACACAAAACAAAACTCTAGAGCAGATGCTAATGGCTAGTATGGCTGTGCCACTTAAGACAGTTGCGTTCATACAGCGTTTTGTTTTTTTACAAACATGACAACCCCATTCTATAACCGAACTGACACCTGCACATTTTCAGGACCCGCAACCGCATTTTCGATAAACCGCGTTGAATGGAACCGCACTGGACAACTAGTTGTCTGACACATCATATAACGTGAGAGCCACAGTGAACTCTATAATCATGACGGGTTTAGTTTACTCAGACAGAGTGAGAAATTATTTGCGTTCATCCTCAGATACACCAGAACTGCAGTGGGTTCGAGCTGCGAGGCGTTTGGCTCAAACGTACTCTCTGCACTCGGTTACTAAGCATTGGTTGTTTATGGTTATTTAATAACACCCTGTCAATTGTGATAAAACTTCCCGATGTTATGGACGTCGCCATTTTTGATACTGATGCTAAATGCGTTTGTGAGTCCTGAAGATGTGCAGCCTCGTATTAAGTGGCTCTGCCATACTATCCATTAGCATCTGCACTAGAGTTTTGTTTTGTGTACCCTATATATATTAGTGTAAGTAATAGCGGAAGCTGAAGTATAGCATACGTTTACTGCAAAACATGGAGGTGCCGGCACAATCTCTTGCTTTTTTTTTTTTTTTTCTGATAACAGCAGAAACTACTTAAAATACTCGGTCATTGTTGGTCATACACATAAGTGATTGCATACATCATTTGAAACTTATATTTGTGAAATCTCACAATAACATGAAAACGTTGCACCTTATAAAATTAAAATAAAATGAATTTGAGCGTGTCAAACAAAACTCGGTGTATACTTGCCTCACAGACATGAGAAATATACCTATTGAAAGCTTGAAATGTCAAGCGATTGTCAACCACTTCAAGTGGAAAACAAATATTCTTAGATAAGTGTTTTTTTTTTTTTTTTTTAAATGAAACATGCACTATGCAGAGATGACAAGTCAACATTGTTAACTTAATCTCTGCAGCTTAAAACAGAAAACATTATCAATAAATTATTAAAATATTTAGACAGTCTCATTGCTGTTTCTTTTCACAACACATTCATAATCTTTACATTTGCTGGTGTGCTGTGGCAAGCTTTATGCGTGCACTTGAGCGCTGATTAGGCAATGTATTATATAGGCAATTAAAGGCTCGTTATTATGATTTAAATGGCTTATTAATATACATGTGCTATTAGTTGACTAATCGCTTATATGAACTAGAAAAATCTTTAGTTGAGGGCAGCCCTAATATATACACACCATTCAAAAGTTTTCTGTCAGTAAGGTTTTTTAAGAATTTAATATTTTTATTCAGCAAAGACACATTTTGATTAATTAATAATGTTAATTGATCAAAAGTGATAATGTTACAAAAGATTATTTCAAATAAATGCTACTCTGTTGAACTTCTCAGATTTCTCAGATAATCCTGAAAAAATGTTTCCTGGTTTCCACAAAAATATTAAGCAACTCAACAGTTTAATAATAAGATTTTTTTTCTTCCAAATCAGCATATTAGAATGATTTCTGAAGGATCATGTAATGATGCTTTAAATTCTGCTTTGCCTTCACAGGAATAAATGACATTTTAAAATATATTAAAATAGAAAAACAGTTAAATTGTAATAAGATTTGACAATATTACTGTTTTACTGTATTTTTGATCAAATAAATGCAGACTTGGTGAGCAGAAAAGACTTCTTTTAAAAAATCTTACCAACCCTTAAAGTCCCCATGTGGCGAAAATCAAGTTTTTAATGTTGTTTATAAGTCTATCTGGTGTTTTTAACATGCTTTCAGACAAACCATGTGCAAATTCATGTCAACACCATTGCTGAGTATTTTCTCTTTAAAACTGCAGTGATCTAAAGACAGTTTCAAAAACATGGTTTGAAATCGCTGGCATTTGTAACATCACAAACTACCTTGTAACCTTGTAATCACGTAAAAGTGCGGGCGGGCTTTAGCATATCATTAACTATGAGCGCTCTGAAGCAAGGGAGTCATGAGAAGCCAGGTTATCCTGGAATATTTTTATGTTGATATGAAAAATCGGGTAGGTTTTAGCAATATAGCGGGTGTATGATGTATATTACAATGTACATGCCTATATCTCCACTGACGTTCTGAGTTGTGTTTCTAATCATACTGATTGTTAGAAGCTGTCTGACTCTGAACATGGTTTGTGTAACATTAGCAACACACTATTAGCAGCTGTTTGATAACATAGTCAAACAAAAGGCTAATCATATTAATTACCGTTATGTGTCAGATGTTGTAAAAAGTGAACCATTGTGCAGCGTTTACCTCAGTTGACCAAGTGGATCTCTGAGCTCATGCTAGTTGGTGGTAAGCATTGAATTAATCGATGGCAACCCTAGTTTAATTTCATAATTTTATATGTTGCCTAAGGTATCTATTTAGCATTGATACTGAGATTTCCAGAGGCTGGTATCATAATGAATCCAAAATGTTCAGTCACCTATCTGTGTTCTTACTGCAAACCCTCATCAGTCTCCGCACTATTGACAAGCGCATCCTTGTTTTCCTGATTTGCAGCAAGTCTGGCATCTCCTGATAAGACAAGAAGGACAGCCCTGCCCCCTTCGAGTAACACAGCCTTACTTGGACCAAGTTTACTGGACAGCAACTCCCACGATTGTTTTCAGTCCCGCGGCCTGCCGGATGTAGCCGAGGTGAGAGGAAACACAGAAAGTCCCCAACAGCTGTCTGGTAGCTTAATGTTATTCGATATGGCACATTAATCACCAGGTGTTCCTGTTCATGTTTTTTCACATCCTGGCTTAAATTGGAAATAAACAGGAAGTGAGGGTGTTTGAAATTAATTTATATGCAAATTAAATGTGTCATCCGTCCTCATCTTTCAAAGTGTTTTATATGAATAATTATCTGTAATTATTAATTAAATTGTTGCCTCTGCAATTTGACAATTACACTAAGCCATATCCCGATTGCGGTTTTATTCGATTAATCATGCAGCCCTAGCTGCAGACCCAAAAAGCATTTGGACATTTGCTGATAGGCTGTGTTTTTGCTATAGGTGGATACCCAGCTAGCCTGTATGATGAGCGAGAGCAGCGTCGACTACATCGCCCGCTTCAATGACCTTGCGCAGGAGCTCTCTGTCACAGAACCGACTCTCCCACCTCCTCCAGGGGACTGATGCGAGGGGCGGAGCCTGTCGCAGCCATGCCCCTTTCATATTGGACAGAAGAATGTTAACCAGAGTGTGGTTCAGTTGTAGGAAGTGCAATAGACTGGCAGGGTCCACAACAGCCTTTGGGCTCTAATATGTGTGTGTGTGTGTGTGTGTGTGTGTGTGTGTGTGTGTGTGTGTGGGTTTGTGTGTGTGTGTGTAAGAGAGAGAGTGTGCCGTTCGTGTGTGTTGATTATTATGTGGCTGTTGTCTTTTGAGCCACACCCAGGACACTTAAACAACAACAAAAAAAAACAGTTTACAGCGCAACCTCATGTACAGAAAAATAAGACCTGCCATATCTGAACAAATATAGTCTTCTCATCTGTCTATCTGTCTGTGATGTCTTCGTTTCACTTTTGTGTGCGTACATGTGCATGCATCTGTAAGTGTAGCCGTGTATGTGTTTTTGTCTTTGTTACTTCTTTCTATTGTACACAACACATTTGTGCAAAACTCTCTAAAGCCATAAGAGTGCGTCTGCACACACTCTCCGTCTATGAGACCTCAGATTCTGATTGGTTTATTTTCTCTGAATGTCTTCATTGGTGAATGCCACACTACTAAAAGGGACAAGGGCTTCTTTTTGTGAGATTATTACAAAGAATGAATATCTAACACACTAAACAAAATGACTAATAACACAAATGCAGTGTAGTTGCATCAAAAGTGAGATTGAACATCTTCTTTTCAATTTATGCTTTTTTTCCACAACACTAGGATTTATATTTCTTGTTGAATGAATATGAAGCCAATAAGTGGTAGATTCTGAAACTTTTTCTTATGTGCGACTGTGTATGTGTGTGTGCGTGTGTACATATATGTGTTTGCACAGATGTAAATAGACAATAACAGACCCCAGTATTTACTGCTTTTGTAACATATTGTAAATTATTGTCATTTGGATTATTTATTGATAACTCACTGAGTCAGTGTTTTTTGTTGTTGTTGTTTAACATGCCACATGCAGGCATTTAGGAGCTCCTCTCCCCTGTTTTAAAGAGTTCTGTGTTGTTAAAAGGGGGTTTAAAACCCACTGTGTATAAATAGAGCTACAACAAACCTATGTGTCTGTCAGTGTTATTTGAGATTATTATTTTTTTATATTTTCCATTTTGTTTTTAAAGTTTTTTTTTTTTTTGACATTTTCATTTGTCTATATGGGTTTTATTAATATAGTTTTTTTTTCTGTTTTAGATTATTATAGTAATCAACTTAAATGAAAGTGATAAATGTTGCCTTGGCAACTTGCTGAAATAAATTATATATATATATATATATATATATATATATATATATATATATATATATATATATATATATATATATACATACATTGTTTTGATGCGTTTACTTGCTGGATTCTGTAGAGGGCGTTATGGTCCCGCCCCTTCGGGCACAGCTGAAATCACGTGATATTGTTGAGTTCCGGATTCTCCATTCAATCAAATGGGTCTCAGCTTTAGGTAGGTCATGTGTCAATATCCCTGCCTGTTAATTTTATGTATTTACAAAACAGTGCATGTAGATACAACAGCCTTTAGAGATAATGATTATTAGAGATACTGAGAAGTGAGAAATGGATTGGTATGTTTTGTGAAAATAAGTTCGGTTGCACAGCGCACTGAAACCTTTATACGTGACTTACTAGTCAGGATAGTTGCTGTGTATTAGTTACTGTACTACTACACATCAGTGAAAACGTGGCTCTGTATTTTCGAAGAGGCTAAGATTTTTGTATTATTATTACGATAAATCAATCACTAAAATGTCTCAACACTTTACCACTAATGACTATAACAGAAGAGTTATATCAGTATTATTTACATACTATTAGAATTTATTGATATTTTAAATTAGCTATTATTTTTTATTTTCATTTTAAAGCTTTTGCAATTTCATGTGGTTTTGTCCTTTTTTATATTTCTATTTAGCTTTATTTTTATTTAAGTTTTAGTCCTTTTAAAGGGGTCATGACATGGATCTTTATTTTAATATTAATAATGTTAATATGAATAATAATATTTAATAATGTTCCTTGAGGTTCACATATAATGTTAAAGAGTTTTTGCACAAATATATATTGTGAAGAATGATATTTTCCCTCATTCTGAACCTCTGTCAGAAACGGCCACTGTTGTGATTGGCTAGCGTCATTGCATAGGAACGCCCACTCGCTATTGCACGCAAGTGTTTTGAAAACAATATCCATACAAAGTATTATGGAATTGTTAACTTGAGGTTTGCATGTAGCTGCCATAATCTTTCACAAAGTCCCTAACTCTGTACCTCGTTTACAAAACAATATGCAGTCAAATGCTCAGAATAAACATAATCCTCCGCCATTAAAAATAAATCATCCACTTGTTCCTGATGCACAGGTGTCCTTATGAAGTGAAACAAGCTGTTTAAACCAGATGCATCAAAGTGAACGTTCTTTCACTCTTCTATTTGTCCTGTTGTCGACAGACTCAAGCACATGGAGTATGTTAGAAATTTAACTGTATCTTTTGCCTGTGGGCGGGACGTATGGTGCAATTATGTAACTATTCGTCGATGTCTTGTTCTGGTGGCAGTCATATGCAAATATATTTGTGTCAAAAGTCTCCACAATATCCAAACAAACCATTTTTGCAGCTTGTTTAAATAAATGCTCCGTGTATTAAAAGGAGGACGTTTTAAGCTATGAAAATTGCTGGATGTTTTAATGGTACAAAGACCTATTATATGTCAAAAGATCATAACCCCCTTAATTTCAGTTAGTTGCCAAGGCAGCATGACAAATTTCCAACTGTTTTTTAGGCTTAATTTTTTCATCAAATATTTATATATTTTTTATATATATATTTTAGGTCTATTTCAATTAGCAAAAATATATTTTTATAAAGCATAAATAAATAAAACAGTGAAGGAAAATAATAATTTTGAACTATTTGCAAATAATATTTGCATTAAAATTGGTACACATGTACTTTTATTTGTATGCCTAATATGTCGAAAACGTAAAACGTTTCTTGTCTCGTCATTCGGTTAGGAATTACATGAATTACATGCATTACTGGATGTTACTGTCGGTTGTTTATCATTTCTATTGCAAAACAGTTGACGTATTAAATGTTTCTCTATGTACATCTTACCTCACTCTCTTTCAAGTTTAAATTCACGATCTGCTTCTGTAAACCCCGCCTACTTTGATTTGATTGGCCATCTCAATCATTTTGACATTGACAAGCGCTGTTAGACCGCTGAGGCAGACCAGACTAACAATGTAACTTTTAAACCTTTTTGTTATACTAATATCATACAGAGCACTGTGTAATGGAGTGCGGCAGAGCAGTGCAAGAATTTCAAATATTGGGTGGGACAGTTTGGCCATTTCTAATTAATGGGAGTGACTTGTCCTCCTCAATGTCTTTGGTGGTTATGGCCCTGATATACATCACAGTAGGGAAGAAAAGCCTATTGCAACCTCTGTTTCATGCTGACTTTAATCTTTTATCTTCACTAGTTCATTTTTTCAAATACAAATATTCCATGTAGTCTCTTAGTGTGAGGTCAAAATATGTTAAAAGAGCCTATTAAATAAATTTACAATAAATTTTTCTGTTTTTCTTTAAAATATTGTTTACAATTTACAGTTCTGTCTCCCATGTAAATAGCATGTAAAAGAGATCCACATTAACTTCAAGGTCAGTGGCGTTCTCACAGAATGCTGCCATGTTACTTCTAGATAAAGATGCTGGGTTGAGATGAGTTTTTATAAATGTAAATTAATACATGCATGTGTGTACAGGCACATGGAGCGTGTGTTAGGTTTAGGTGTTGGACCACTGGCTGCTGGGACTGTCGGGCTGCTGATTTTGCTGAAAGTGATCCAGAGACTCAGACACAAGCAGAATCTACAGGATAAAGTGGTGGTGATCACTGGAGCCAGCTCAGGCCTGGGCAAAGGTTACATGCACATAAACTCTCTTATAATACTTAGCATAATGTCTTATCAATGCCATTTAACTGTAGATATTACATCATTGTTTGTTTAATGTCTTAATCTGCCTTTTCACCCTCAGAGTGTGCCCGGGTCTTCCACGCGGCGGGGGCCCGACTGATCCTTTGCGGACGGGACCAGAAGAGACTGCAGGAGGTCGTTGAGGAGCTGAGAAATAAAAACAATGAAAAAATACAGGTGAAAACCTTCAATCAAATCTGTTACTCTCCTTTTTGGCTGTTCAGTCAAAGTTATGTTATCTTTTATGCCTGTTTAAAAATGTGATTGTGGTTATATAATGAATTCATGGGAAAAATAAGGTGTCATTTATTTACACTAAACAAAAATGTAAATGCGAATGTATCCAATCTTATGTCCAGTCTCTTAACTAGGTTTATTTATTACTTTCTTTTTCAGACTTACACTCCTTGCACTGTCACCTTTGACCTCTCCAGCACATCTCTGGTTTCCAGTGCCGCCAAGGAGATTTTGAAGTGCCATGGTCATGTTGATGTCCTTATCAACAATGCCGGCATTAGTTACCGTGGCAACATCCTGGACACCCAAGTCTCAGTTCAGCGAGATGTCATGGAGACCAACTACTTCGGTCCTGTTGCTCTTACACAAGGTGAGTGAATACGAGTCAAAGAAAGAGATCAGTGAAACTATTATATAGTTTAAATTTGGGGGTTGGAAAGATTTAAAAAAATAAATAAATAAATTGGAAAAAAGGCTGCATTTATTTGATCAAAAATACAGTGAAAACTGTATATATAATATTGTGAAATATTATTACTAAAAATATATGTAAATGTAATTTATTCCTGTGATGTAAAGCTGAATTTTCAGCATCATGACTCCAGTCTTCAGTGTCACATGATCCTTCAAAAATCATTCTAATATGATGATTTGATGCTCAAGAAACATTTATTATTATTATCAATGTTGAAAACAGTTGTGCTGCTTAATATTTTTTTTGACACAGTTATAAAATTTTTCAAGATTCTTTGATTAATTGAAAGTTAAAAAAAACAGCATTTATTTGAAATAGAAATATTTTGTAACATTATAAATGTCTTTATGGCTCGATCAATTTCATGTCTTTCAAAAAAAAAAAACTTTTGAATAGTAGTGTGTGTGTATATACACACACTATATTGCCAAAAGTATTGGGACACCCCTCCAAATCATTGAATTCAGGTGTTCCAATCACTTCCATGGCCTCAAGCTCCTAGGCATGCAGACTGCTTCTACAAACATTTGTGAAAGAATGGGTCGCTCTCAGGAGCTCAGTGAATTCAAGCGTGGTACCGTGATAGGTTGCCACCTGTGCAATAAGTCCATTCGTGAAATTTCCTTACTACTAAATATTCCACGGTCAACTGTTAGTGGTATCATAACAAAGTGGAAGCAATTGGGAACAACAGCAACTCAGCCACGAAGTGGTAGGCCACGTAAAATCACAGAGCGGGGTCAGCGCACGCTGAGGCTCACAGTGTGCAGAAGTCGGCAACTTTCTGCAGAGTCAATAGCTACAGACCTCCAAACTTCATGTGGCCTTCAGATTAGCTCAAGAACAGTGCATAGAGAGCTTCATGGAATGGGTTTCCATGGCCGAGCAGCTGCATCCAAGCCTTACATCACCAAGAGCAATGCAAAGCGTCGGATGCAGTGGTGTAAAGCACGCCGCCACTGGACTCTAGAGCAGTGGAGACGTGTTCTCTGGAGTGACGAATCGCGCTTCTCTGTCTGGAAATCCGATGGACTTGGTTGCCAGGAGAACAGTACTTGCCTGACTGCATTGTGCCAAGTGTAAAGTTTGGTGGAGGGGGATTATGGTGTGGGGTTGTTTTTCAGGGGTTGGCCCCTTAGTTCCAGTGAAAGGAGCTCTTAATGCTTCAGCATACCAAGACATTTGGACAATTTCATGCTCAACTTTGTGGGAACATTTTGGGGATGGCCCCTTCCTGTTCCAACATGACTGCGCACCAGTGCACAAAGCAAGTTTCATAAAGACATGGATGAGCGAGTTTGGTGTGGAGGAACTTGACTGGCCTGCACAGAGTCCTGACCTCAACCCGATAGCACACCTTTGGGATGAATTAGAGCGGAGACTGTGAGCCAGGCCTTCTCGCCAACATCAGTGCCTGACCTCACAAATGCGCTTCTAGAAGAATGGTCAAAAGTTCCCATAAACACACTCTTAAACCTTGTGGAAAGCCTTCCTAGAATAGTTGAGGCTGTTATAACTGCAAAGGGTATGTCAACTCCATATTAAACCCTACGAATTAAGAAGGGGATGTCATTAAAGTTCATGTGCACGTAAAGGCAGGCGACCCAAAACTTTTGGCAATATATATACATATACATATAGGCAACAGATCTTTCTGATTGGCTAATAGCCGTGCAATATTTTAGTGATAACAGCACTCTTACCTTTTCACCGTTTGTATCACTCTGATTGAAGCAACTGTCATGGCACCCGAGCAAATCCACCATCATTTTTACAAATACTACACTTGTTGTACCAAACACTGTAGTTTTAAGAGTTTTTTATGTGAGAATGTCGTTGTTTAGACCTGAAATATGTGACTCATATTTAATCATTGCTCCTATTTTACAGTTTGTTTAGACATTGAAAATGTGTAAAAATGATATTAAATGTGAAATACATTTAAAATTATGTTATTAATATAAAGTATATGTCATTTATTATATATATCATATTATATCATAATATCACATTATTATTAAACGTTATTTTTTTGTCCTGTCCAGCCATTCTGCCTTCAATGATCGATAGACGCAGTGGACATATCGTTGTCATCAGCAGTGTGCAGGGAAAGATTTCAATACCGTACAGATCTGCATGTGAGTATACATACACAACAAAACAGGTATTCAGATGAAAGAAATGACAATGTCTGCCTCAACCCGGATTCCACTCCAAGATAGGTGCTTGAACAAGCTCATTCCCCAAAATGGCTTAATTATCATAGAGATGAACAAAATCAACTGTTTCATTGTTTCTGCACCACTTGAGCCAATCACATCCTGAACAAATGGTCATGAATTGTAGAATGGGAACCATCTCAGACCATCTCAACTTCAACAATTTCATCAGAACACAGCTGTTACAACAGGAGCAACTTCATTTACATTAGGGGTGGTAAACTGTCACAGGATAAAAGGATTGAGATTAGGATGTTCGGTGTTCATTCCGACTCAGTTAAACATAAGGTGCTACATGTAATTTGTCACTGCTACGCTGCAATAATCTTCATTGAGATCTTCAATGTCCTCATCATTTTTTCTTACACAGGTGTTTCAAAGAATTTTCTTCATGAATAAAACCATAACAAGTGATCAGGTTTGCTTGCATATCTGTAATGTGTTCTGGCAGATGCTGCATCTAAGCATGCGACGCAAGCCTACTTTGACTGTTTGAGGGCAGAGGTCGACAGGTTCGGCCTGCAGGTGTCTGTCATCAGCCCGGGTTACATCAGAACAAACCTGTCCATCAATGCAGTCACAGGGGACGGCTCTCAATATGGAGGTGAGAGAATGCTGTTCTTGAGTGTGAGTTATGAAATATATTTTGGAATATTTACATGTGCGTCCAAAAAATACGTATTTTAATATTAAGAAGTTTTTCTTTTTGTTTTGTACTTTTGGGTTTGAAGTAATGGACAAAACCACAGCAAAGGGGTGGGATCCAGTGGACGTGGCACGTGCTGTTCTTAAGGCAGTCTGTCACAAACAGAAAGACGTCGTATTGGCCGGGCCGCTGCCTACTGCAGCCATCTATCTGCGTACACTCTGGCCTGCTCTCTACTTCAGACTGATGGCTTCACGGGCCGTGAAAGAACAGAGAGTGAAAGAAGAATAAGAGAAAACAGTATTAAAAAATCTTTGAATCTTAGCCAAAAAGTGTAATTTGTATGCTAATGGAATGTATTTAAAGGTGCCCTAGAACCAGTTTTTACAAGATGTAATATAAGTCTAAGGTGTCCCCTGAATGTGTCTGTGAAGTTTCAGCTCAAAATACCCCATAGATTTTTTTTAATTCATTTTTTTAACTGCCTATTTTGGGGCATCATTAACTATGCACCGATCCAGGCTGCGGCCCCTTTAAATCGCGCGCTCCCTGCCCCCCGAGCTCTCGACTATAATACAGTGCATTTACAAAGTTCACACAGCTAATATAACCCTCAAATGGATCTTTACAAGATGTTCGTCATGCATACTGCATGCATGCATCGGATCATGTGAGTAAAGTATTTATTTTGATGTTTACATTTGATTCTGAATGAGTTTGATAGTATGCTCTGTGGCTAAAGCTAACATTACACACTGTTGGAGAGATTTATAAAGAATGAAGTTGTGTTTATGAATTATACAGACTGCAAGTGTTTAAAAATGAAAATAGCGACGGCTCTTGTCTCCGTGAATACAGTAAGAAACGATGGTAACTTTAACCACATTTAACAGTACATTAGCAACATGCTAACGAAACATTTAGAAAGACAATTTACAAATATCACTAAAAATATCATGTTATCATGGATCACGTCAGTTATTATCGCCCCATCTGCCATTTTTAAACAACTGAGATTTACACAAGGAGGAAACAATGGTGTTTGAGACTCACTGTATGTCATTTCCATGTACTGAACTCTTGTTATTCAACTATGCCAAGGTAAATTCAATTTTTGATTCTAGGGCACCTTTAATAGATATTTAAAAATGAATTGAAACATCCCTGATCTGTGAAAAACACAACAGCAAAATGACCAGTCCTTAGATAAGGAGAACAAACATTTATCATACAAGAACTAAATTTTGTCTATTTATATTGTACTGGATTAAATGGTTTGTTAATTTATTGTCTACTTGTTAACCCTAATTTATTATGAAATTAATTTTCCACTCTATGCACCCTGTTGCGTGTCACCTTTAATTGCCTACAGTTATAAATCATCACATTTCTCTTCGTAGTTTCCTTTTGGCTATCACTCATTATCATAATGTTCTGGTGCCCCTTATGCTAACATGAAGTTGAATTAATTTGAACATTTAATGATTTATGTTTTAATGCAGTTTTTCACCTGCCTTCTGTCCTAAATAGGTCTCCATAGCAACAAAAAAACAAACAAAAAATAAAAACAGATGTGAAGCATCACTGCAGTCTGCAATGAGCGCATCATGATAATCTGGTTATGACAGATACTAATGACTCATTTTCGTTTGGTAGTGATGCACCACACATTTGCAGCTCTCAATAAGATCCTGGGAAATGGATGTGCATGATTGAGCGGTTGTGCTTTGGAGGAAAAACAAATTCTACATTTTGTATTAACTGACATATAAAAGGATACTTTTCCTCAAGAAACCATGATGTTGGTTCATGAAAACTATCCATTTGAAACTTGCTTCCTTGATATATATATATTTTTAAATATAGAACATTCAAAAAAGGTGGAGTTTGCAATACCAGCCCAGGTGATTTTAGTCTCCAAATAATGTTGGTGGAGGAAACTCGGCAGACAGATCTGTCAAGGCAATGTTATTTAAATGGTGTTCAAATGGTCAGTCTAAACAGAGGAAAATTTACTGCCACATTCAGTCTTTCATTTCCACCGATTCACATCGCGCAGATTTAAAAATATGTGGTATTTTGCCCAATTATTTTTCCACAAGTTTATCTTTCAGATGCCTTAAGATTATTTACGCATTCTCAGTTTCAGGCCTACAGTTTCCTTTGAAACCCAGTACAACATTTGAACATCACATAGGAACACCGTTTAGAACTGTTAAATTCCTCTACACTAAATTCCACTACTACTTTTTTTATATTTAAAAAAAAAAAGCCCTATTCCGGTCCCCTTAAAATCCTGCACTACCTAAATGAGATCTGTTTTAGTTTCATGTTCTCTCTCTCTGAAAAAGCCTTTTTTAAAATAGATTCACCTTCTGACCTGAGAACATTACGTTCTCAGGTCAGAAAGTGAATCCATTTTAAAATCCATGAATCCATTACGTCATGAATTATAGTAGTATTATACACTGATGAACCAAAACATTATGACCACCTGTCTAATATGCTGTTGATCCTCCGTGTGCTGCCATGGACTATATAAGACACCAGAGGGTGTCCTGTGGTATCTACCACCAAGACGTTCAGCAAGTCCTGTAGGTTGCGAGATGGAGTCGCCGTAGATCGGACTTTTTGTCCAGCACATCCCACAGATGCTTGACTGGATTGAAATCTGGGGAATTCGGAGGCCAAGGCAACACCTGGAGGCTTGAGATAATCAGCCGTGGCACCAGGTGCATACGGTCTGCCATGTTTAGGTAGGAGGCATGTGTCAAATTTATTTCCACATGAATTGCCAGACCCAGGGTTTCCCAGCAGAACATTGCCCAGAGCATCACACTCCCTCGACAGGCTTGTCGTCATCCTACTGTGCATCGCTTTCCCAGGTAAACAGTGCAATCGTACACAGCCTTCCAAGATGTGAAAGAAAGCAGAACTCAGCAGACCTTCTTCCACTGCTCCAAAAGATCATTAAAATTTTGTGTGACTTGTGCCACAGTAGACCTTCTGTTGGCTCGGACCAGACTGCCTTTGTTTGCCTCATGCATCAATGAGCCTTGGGTGCCCAACACCCTGTCGGGCCAATTCTGTTGGCAAATTCTCACCACTGCTGACAGGGAGCAACCCACAAACCTTTCAGAGATACTCTAACCCAAGTCAACATAACATAACAATCTGGCCCAACTCAAAGTTGCTCAGATCTTTATTCTTGCCCATTTCTCCTGCATCCAACATGTTGATTATGAGTACTGATTGTTTTCTTACAATCTGATCTACCCTGACTATAATATGTGGCCTTGTTAGGAGATGATCAATGATATTTGCTTCACCTACAACTGGTCTTAATGTTGTGGCTGTGTATCAGTGAATATCTTTGTACAATTCTGGTAAAACTGAACAATGTTTCAAAATGCCATTTTCAAGAACCACTAACAAAGAGTTAGGATTTTCTAATGTGGCTTTAAGAATGATGAGCACTTACTCCTAAAGATGAAGTGTTGACCAACTGCAGAGAGGAGAACTGTTGGAGAAACCTGTATAACTTTTTTTTTTTTTCTTATTTTCCAATTCTTCCGAGCAGAAATGACACAAAAACACACAAAATAAATACTGACCCAATTTAAGTCCTACCATTTTCTCTTTGAATTTCCTGTTTTAGATATTATACTCTACAATATGGAAATAAAACATATCAAATGACTCCACAGGCCAGATGCAATTGTAAAAACATAAACAGTGTAAACATTATTTAACATGGTGCCAATAATACAAAATACCATTTGCAAACTATATCTCTCACAATTTCTCTGCAAATAGGCTGTGAATAACTAACTGTTATACTGAAGTAAATATCACTCAATTGGACTGGTTTGTTTGCAAATTCAAGGAATAGTAATATCCCAAAAATGAAACATTAAGTAACAGCAATATATAGGTCTGGAACAGCATGAGTAAATGACAAAACTTCAATTTTGGGATGAACTATCCCTTTCAGATGAGTTCACATTTACTTATCTTTTATATTTATTTTTCATAACTTCATCAGAAGATTCGGATTTATACTGATCCATTACAAAGCGTGGCTTGTAAAATAAATCTGACTGCGAGCTCTGCATGAAGTCTACAACTCATAAGTGCAGTAAGAATGAATCCAAGCCCTTGAGGGTCAAAATAAAGGTCGTCAGAGATACCAGTGAGGTTAAATCTCCTACTGTTTAATGAAAAGGTGACGCACCAAAGGCAGGGTACAGTAAAACTACACAGAGGGAGAAAAGAGAGGATTCAAAGGTCATTCTTAAAACACATCTGTCTGTCCACCACACGTTCAGTCCGACAGGTCGCTGCCTGGGTGCGGAAGCTCCGTGTGGGTGGCAGGTGACCGTTTTGGGGAGAGCTGCGGGACGAGGAAGGGGCTGGACAGGCGCAGGGAAGGAGGGCTCAAGTGTACTGGTGATATCACTTTTAAAGTACAGAGGAAAGGGGAAGATTCATTCAGAACTATAAGCTCCCCCCCAACCCTTCCTCTCATCCATCCATCCATCCGTCCGTCCGTCCATCAATCTGTCCAATCTTTAACTGGTTGAAATCAAAAAGATGAAAAATCGTGACAGAGAAAGAGCCTCGTCTCCTTTTGTTTTCGAACACTCTCACTGTCGGTCCGTCCGTATGTTATTGTTTGGTGTGTACGTGTGTGTGTATCTGCCAGTGTCGGGTGTTTAGTAGTGCTTCTCACCTCCCTGCCGTGTGTTTGTGTGTGTGTACGCGTATGTCAGTATCTGTATGCGTGTGTGTGTGGATGTGCCATAGCGCTCATACAGCGTACAGTTCGTAGATCCTCTTGGCACAGTACGCCAGGGCCGCCAACGCTATCGTGTTGTGCAGTCTCTTTCTGTGCACGTCGTCCCGTCGAACCAGAACCACCGGCGTAGAGGAGGTGAGCGTGTGCAGGGGCAGCCGCGAGAGCTTCTGACTGTCGTACTCTACCTGGTACTTGCAGCAGGGGTCGAACTGCCAAGAGATGCCGTAGAGCGCGGCGCAGGCCAGGCTAAGAGCGCCAGCCGGCAGCGCCACATAACGGGAGTAGTCGGCAGGAAGGGCGAGTGGCGTCAGGAGGCATGCGGCCCCGGCCAGAACGGCGGTTTTGTGCAGGCAGTTTCCCACGGCCACCCAGCGGGCTGTTTCGTCTCCGATGCGCGTGGGTTCGATGACGATGTAACGGTACTGCGCCTCCAGAGCCTGTTCCAGCTCGTACTCGAACTGCTCCTGTGCATTCTCGCCGTTGTAGATCTCGTGGACGATGTAACACTCCGTCGCCGCCATCACTCCCCTTAAGAGAGAGAAAAGAGAAAGAGGAAAAAGTGAGTTCTCCAATCCAAATGAATTCAGATTTCTAAAAGTTCTGTTTATATGAACCCTACAACGATGCAGTGACATAATTGCCGTTTTTGCCTCGATGACATCTGACATGTGTCAGAAGAGCTTTTTTTTTGCAAATATTTAATAAGCAATATTTAGCCTCCTCCACTGACCAGTTTGCAAGATCTAAATAAACATGCACATCCTGGCACTGTGCATTTTTTAAAATTCTGATTATTTCAGGTCTACATCAACCCTTTCAATACAATCGAAACTTCGGATCGAATGAGCATCTATGCTTTCAGCCCAAATGAGCCATCAGTCTGATTTTTTTTGGTTGCATGTGAATGTAATTGTTGAGATTTACTCTGAGGCAAAAAGTAAAACTGATTGGACAAGACAGCAAGAAGTGTTTATAATCCAGTGAGTCAACATTGCTTCACAGGGGACAGCATTTCCTGTGCTAATTTGTTTGCCACATTTTTCTAAATGGATTTAAAATGGTAAAGCTGCTTAAAAACCTAAAACTGACTGTATATTCCGGTCTTGATTCGACACTGTCTGTCTCGCGTTTTCTACATCAGCCAGACCATCTGCGGCCTGGGTTCACACAGGGGAACAGGAAACTTTTGCGCGATTTTATTTGAAGGGAGAAAGCTTAGGGTAAATTTTCAAAATGTACAATGAAAGACAGCTTGGTCGTGTATAGCTATTATCGGCTAGCTATTATTTTATAAAACACTGAGCTGATAACAAACTCGATAAAGTCAGGCGAGAGCGGTGCGCCTTTTGCAACGGTTAAAATTAATTTAATGCATACTGTCAGTTTAACAGGCTGTGCATTAAAATGACATTTTTGGTAGCGCAAAAAAAAGACAATTTCTTCCTGTTTTCAAGACATTTGATCGAAACATAATATGACTAAACTTAGTATAACAACTCGAAATGCCTGCTAACTGTACATATCTCCTTGAAAGCCGCTGTCATGGGAGTTAAGCGCCTATTTTAACGTGTTCCTCTTTTGTCAAAATGGGTAACACATACTGCAAAATCAATATCAAGATTTCAGATGTAACTGCCATAAAATTACATGTTTTGCTGCTCTCTGCACTGCTAATCAGTTGAGGGACCCCAGAGTCAGTAAGCTAATCAAAACAACACATGAGCTCTATTCAGACAATGTTTTTTAGTGTTTGTGGATGCACAAAACGCCAAAAGACCTGGTGTTTTAACGATGGGAAACTAACTTAAAATGTGCATAAAGCCTAAACATTTCACGTCACGTATTATGAAATAATGACAGGTTTTAGTCTAACTGACCTCTCCCTGTTGACTGGGACACCGCGCCTCCTTCCCAGCGACGCCATCTTGAAAAAGCAACGGACTAGACTTGACGCAAAACTTGTAGCGGTGCACTATGGGCAATGTAGTCCAACACTTCTGCTCTAACGCTTTCGAGCATTTGAAAGAGACTACAAATCCCGTGAATATGAATTTAGTTGAGGATCCTACCACCTGAACAGAATCTGTAACGACATTAATGTTTGCTTTATTTTGTTAAAGACAGATGTTTTTATTTTATAAATGGGACACATTATTTCATACAACAGACGACTAATTGGTTTTGATTGCGGTTTGATCCTCGAGACTATATAATTTATGTTTTTGAATAGCGGAGGTGACCAATCGAAAGCAAGGACAACACTATGGGGCTTTTAGTAGGACAAACCATTCCCACAGCGTATGCGAGCGTTGCACAAAGAATTTGGTCTGGCGAAATGATTTAACTGTTTTGTGCTGTATCCAAAACTTTCGGTCATGTAATGAACGTGGATGCGATGGTATTGCAGAGAAGGCACTCACCCATAATGTGGTCGGTTCTCGTTTATGTAGTGAGTCCCGTCCTCGTACGGCGCTGGTGCATAGGAGAGAGGGGGAACCGTGTTATAACAACTACAAGGTGCTCGCTAACACGTGCAGGGTTTGCGCTCTCTGTCTCCCCCAGTAGTGATGGATTGCATAACATAAAAGCATTAATTAATTCGATATCTGTGCATTAATAAATTCGAGAGAAAAAAATGCATTAAAATATTGTAAAGAAAGGGAACTAAAAGCAAAGCTTTTCACGCAATCGTTTTATTCGTCCTAAACCTCTAAAAGTGTTTAGGTATTGTGTCATTGGACTGCTGGAGTGGAACAATAATGTGCATAAAACATTTTGTAAATTGTAAGATTTTACAGAAGAAAAAAAAAACTCATGAAACATTAAAAATTGCATTTAGTTACCAAGTCACTGAAAATGTACTAGTAAAACCCAAATGGAATAAGACATGAATTCACAATTAAGCTATTTAAAGATACATAGGCCCGGTTTCACAGACAGGGCTTAGATTAAGCCAGGATTAGGCCTTAGTTCAATTAGGATATTTAAAGGGTTAGTTCACCCAAAAATGAAAATTCTGTCATTTATTACTTACCCTCATGTTGTTTCACACCCGTAAGACCTTCGTTAATCTTCAGAACACAAATTAAGATATTTTAGTTGAAATCCGATGGCTCCGTGAGCCCTCCATAGGGAGCAATGACATTTCCTCTCTCAGGATCCATAAAGGTACTAAAAACATATTTAAATCAGTTTATGTGAGTACAGTGATTCAATATTAATATTATAAAGCGACAAGAATATTTTTGGTGTGCCAAAAAAAAAACGTATATAGTGATGACCGCACCAAAAATATTCTTGTCGCTTTATAATATTAATATTGAACCACTGTACTCACATGAACTGATTAAATATGTTTTTAGTACCTTTATGGATCTTGAGAGAGGAAATGTCATTGCTGGCGATGCAGGTCTCACTGAGCCATCGGATTTCAACTAAAATATCTTAATTTGTGTTCCGAAGATGAACAAAGGTCTTACAGGTGTGGAACGGCATGAGGGTGAGTAAAAAATGACAGAATTTTCATTTTTGGGTGAACTAACCCTTTAAGCCTTGTCTGTGAAACCAGGGGATCATCATTTACTTAAACCCTCATGTCTTTCACACCTGTATGAATTTATTTATTTTGTGAAAAAAATTACAACATGCTGATATATTTTTTTCTATGCAATAAAATTCCATTTTTTGTGGACTCCAGCATTCTTAAAATTCCATTTCACAGAAAAATGTCACAGAATGACGTGAGAGTAAGTAAATACAACATTGATGAATGCAAAATATTTCAATAATAATACAAAACTTTATTCAAAAGTACACACAATTAAAATGCATCATACTTATGAGCATAAACACTCATAAACCAAGTTTTATCTCAAATTTTTTATTCAAAACCATGAATAGTAATATTAAGAGTACATAAGTGTGTAAAAACAGATGAGTTTCAGGCATCTTTAGTCTGTATTACATCATAAACTGACGTAACAGAGCTCAGTTTTACTTGAAAAAGATGACCTTCATTATCATCGCCAGGAGTATCAATGGATGTTTGTCAGCACAGAATATGCCTTGCAAACAACCAATCTCGCTCAAGGCAGATCATCAACTGACTTTTAATGAGACCCCTGGGATATATGAGAGTACACTGATATTCTTACACTCATACTCAGTTATTCATACATACACATTCAACCACATGTAACAGAATCCTCTATGCAGAGGTGCTTTATTGTGTTTATAAAGTGTGCATCCTGAGAGGTTCAGCCCTGCGAATATATGGGCAGGCGATTGTCTCCAGAGTCTGAGCTCTTCACTGGCCATAGTATACACCGATACACACATGCAAAAGCACAAAATCAGCCTAGAACATGCACAGAATAAAATAGCCGTTTCTGACGGGACAGTTACATTGGGATGTCCCTCCTGTGCATGTGGGAACACAAGTACGCGTGTATCTCTCTCTCGTGAGCACCACTAAATCTGAAGGCGTAAGGCCAGAGAGGCATACGGAGTCTAGCGTCGCTCTTATGACCATATCAAACAGCTGATATTTTGAGTTCATAATGCGTGTCATAGTCTCTCACTTCTCTAGATTGGCTTGAAAGTCTGCTTAAATTACTGGGAGATAAGTCCACACTCTTAACAGTTTCACGGCTTTGTAGTTTCAGATCTCTCCCCTCCTTCAAATCGCATTCACTCTCGCTCGCTCGCTCGCAAACGAAAAAAATAAATCTTTTGTGGAGTTTCAAGACCAGTCAGACAGATTAGGGACGCCCAACAGATACCCATCCCACCCAATCCCAAATCATCCTATTAGAATCAAGAGATCCTCGATGCTCTCAATGGAGGATGCGCTCCAAGTAATGGGGGTGAGGGTTTTCTTTGACGTACTTCTGGATGTACCAGCAGGTTAAATGGGCTTTCAGATCCTCCTCTACCACGAAGTCCATTGCAGCCTAGCAAAAACAAAGCAAATTATAATGAACAACACAATATCATTGTGCAAAAACCGGTTCACATTGAGCTTTAGTAACCTTCTACAACCTTGGCCAGGTGTTTGGCAATCTCGCGTCCTCGGTAAGCTTCAGGAACCTCGGTATGCTGCAGATCCACCGTCTTCTTCCCCACATATTCATACAGCAGAACAGCCCTATCATGAGAACCTTTAATATGCAACAGAATAGATGCAAGTCACCATACAGTAAACAATGTAATTCGGCTCAGTCAAACAGGATGCATGTCGCTTTCCGGGGAAATGGTCGTGGGCTGGGTTTATGTCTCTATGAAAGCGTCATTTCTTTGAATACAAAGCCTTTATTTTCACGAGAAACCCCGCAAGACTGTTCTTGTAAACCTCTGCTGTTCCTGGTCTTCTACACACTGACAGAAACGAAACGACCTGGGTTTGTTTTGTACAGATAGAAATCAGAGGCGATGATGGAACAGGAAGTAGCCTAAAAACAAAGTCTGGATGGGATGGCTAGCAACTTAGCTATTGATTCAGCAAGAGAAGAAGAAAACAAAGCTTGCATTTGAGCAAATGCACAAACTGTGGCTAGTGACAGGAGAGATTTAATGCGTCAAAACAATCAAAACCGCAGCATTCATCGGAAAGATAAAAAAAACAAGCTGGTGGTGTGTTGAAAAAAATAAATAAAAATCGTCCCAGCGAAACAACTAGTTCATGTCATATTCAATTAACTGCTAAGATCAAAGCATGTAACGACATTTACATAAACAACAAGGCAATTGTTATTGCTACATCATTAGCACGGATTCTGTTAGCATCTAATATGTTTATCGTGTTGAGAAGCGAAATACAATAAACAAAAGGCACATTTTTTTGCAGGCGAGAGCACGGTGGTTCGTCCTCCTCCCCCATCTCGTTATCTGACGCATTACTGACCGTTCAGTCGGATGCTGAATTGTCGTCTTTTCTTGTCGTGCTCCACTCTGAGAGGAGTGTTGATATCGAGGACGTTTATCTGTGCAGCCTGGGCCATAGCGACTGTGAGTCTGCTGCTGTCAGGGGGGAGCTGTGTGTCACTGTGCCACGGCTGATTCGACTGCGATCATGAGAGGCGCATTCATGCCTCGCCGAGGTAAGGACGAACATCTGATCCTGCAAAAACACGCCATCCACGGAAATCAGCTGTGAAGTCACGTGCTCGCGGCTGACCAATGAGGAAGGACGTGTTGTTTTAATACGCGCGGTCTCGCTATGCGGCCAGCAGGTGGAGATGAATGTTTGATATTTTGCAATGGCATGGGAATTTTTTTAATAAACTATTAGAATGTATTGCAAAGGTATTTTAGAGAAAATCTATCTATCTATCTATCTATCTATCTATCTATCTATCTATCTATCTATCTATCTATCTATCTATCTATCTATCTATCTATCTATCTATCTATCTATCTATCTATCTATCTATCTATCTATCTATCTATCTATCTATCTATCCAGGAAGGTCCCTTTGAGATACAGTATCTCTTCTACCTGGGTAGTCCTGGTCAAGATAGGCAGCAGAGGACAAATTAATGAAGAAATACATATCACCACACAATGAACAAACATAAAACACAATTTTCTAACAACAATACAAGTCCTAGTTAGATATTAAAACATGTACACTGTACAAAAAGACTTTAAAATATTTTTAAACATAGCAAGAGATGGTACGGATTCCATATGTAATGTACCTTGAAGTTCATTCCATACATATGGAGCATAATTAGAAAATGCAAAACGACCTATCTCTGTATGAAAAATCGGCATCTTAAGTAAGAGTTTATCTGTTGATCTGGTATTATAAATATTTGTGCAATGTGTCAACAAACTAGATATATGCTGTGGTAATTTACCCACTAAAGCTTTTAAAATAAAAACTAACATATGTTTTTTTCTCCTTAAGGGGAGACACTACAGGCAAAAACACTGTTTTTTCAGGCACCTGTCAATTTTGAGATTTTGCACTTTTTGGCTTTTCATAAAGTGTTTTTTCAGACTGGTGGAAAGAAAACATTCAAAATACACTTTTAAGTGTATATTTTATAGCACTTTATCTATAGATTTCAATTACAGTAAATATCTTTAAAGGCCGTTTTCTCAAAATGAGTTTTTTCTTCTGCTCTGAGTCAGATATCTCCACTTCAGCAGAACTTACATACACCAAACTTTACAGTTTTATTCTTATCTATATTCTGAAGGTTTTTACAGAGGGATTTGTTGATATATAATTTGCCTGATTTTATACAACATTTTATTCCTAAAAAAATGGTGAAAATAATTTTTTTTTCTGGCTGTTGATAGTATTTTCTGATTTATGGAGTGATAAAAAGAGATATCCAAAATGTCCTCTGTAAAAGCCTTTGAATTTAATATGTCCAAAAAATTAAACAAGAATTTTGAACTTGACGTCATCCAATATTCAGATTTTTGTTCTAGAAATGTATGCAAATTAGCGCATATTTAAATAATATTTAGATAACAGCTCATTTGCATATTTAAAAATAACATTTTAGAAAACTTGTAATACAAAAAATGTTTGCAATTTTTAATGTAATCAATCAGCTGGGGTAGTATGGTGATATCTATAAGTAAATTTTTTTACCCTATTCACCGAAGTCCAATTTGTCATTTCATATAAATTACAATGATGTATATGGACCAGTAACAAATCGTAATAACAGAATGATAGACTACATCCAATTTTTTCAAAATATTCTGAGATGCATTCATATAAATTATATCATAATAGTCCAATACTGATAGAAGAGTACTTTCTACTAAACGTTTTCGAACAACAAAAGTTAAACATTTTTTCAGACGAAAATAAAAACCTAACGTTGGTCTCAATTTCTTTAAAAAAATTCTTTCATTTAAAATGTGATTTTAATATGATCGATTAGTTTAATAAATATACAAGATTTATATAACCACAAAATACTTAATTGCTGCACTGTCAACAGAATAAATGAAGATTTCAGATGCAAAAGCCTCTAAGTGCCCTCTGATATTTTCTTCTAAATTGATCATTTTTATCAAGCTTGTATGTTTATGTTCAGTTATTCCACTTTAATGGCAATGAAAATGACCTATTAATTGCCATTAAAGTGAAATTACTGAACCTAAACTTACGAGCTTGATAAAAATAAAAGAAAATTTCAGACTGCACTTAGAGGCCTTTGCATCTGAAGTCTTCAAATAATTACTATTATTATTATTATTGTTGTGAGCAAGTGCAGGTGGAGAGAATTTGGGAAGATTTAAAGCAACACTATGTAGTTTTTCAACCTTAAAGTAATGTCTCTAAACTTATTTCAGTGGTAGAACAACTCTTAAAGGTGGAGTAAGTAGATTTTCAAAAACTCTGTTTGGAAATTGAGTCGGCCAACACCAACAATAAACGTCTAACCAATCAGCATTAGGGGGCGTATGACGATTGAGGAGAGAGGAGGAACAAGAGGGAGATTTGAAAAAAGAAAACAAAAACTGCAGAAAGAGAGATGGGACACAATACAAAAGAGCTCAAAAGAATATCACTGGAATGAAGGTTTATGACTGGGCAAGCGCTTTAGGACCGTGTTTATATTAGAAAAGCTTTCCAGCGCTGGAGAGAGCTAAGAGGGAAGGCCTGAAAACAGACATGGAGGCTGCTTTGATTCCTTCTCTTATGAGTAACACGGATTTGATTAGGGTGACCAGATGAGATTGGCTGAAATTCGGGACGGGGGGGGGGGGGGGGACCAAACATATTTTTATTCAAAGATCAACAGTCTGCCATTAGTCTTTAGTCTGCCACAAAAAAACAACAACATTAAAATCATGAACTCAAATGTCATTGTGAAAAGAAAAACAACAATGACTGTTGTAAGTAACAGTGCATAAATCAGACCTTTCTGTATAGCCTAACGCTAATAAGCTTAAACAAAAATAACGAAATAATTGTTTAGTGAAGTATTTTTTTGTACACAGTGCAGCGAACAATCAATCACTCCGTGTACGCGTGCATCACTGTCCTCCTCGCGGCTGCAGCAACTTGCGCTCTCTTCATCAAGACTTAAAACATGCATATCTAAATTCGCGCCTAGCCACCTACGGTATTTTTTTAAAACTTAGAAAAAAGATGCTGCAGCCAATGAGCAGCCGGCGGGGGCTGGTTGCAGGACGACTCAACCTCCACAGACAGTTTTTAATGTTTATCAGACAATAACTTCTCAAGATTTTGCTTTAGTATAATTTTCGGGACAATTAGGGCCAGATTTTTTCGGGACATCTGGTCACCCTAGTTTTGATTGTCTGGTGCTGCTGTGCTGTTGGCGACTAACAATGAACACTTTGTATTTACTCTTGTGTACTGTACATTCGTTTTTTGTACTTCCTTGTCGTTAGTTCATCAGCCGCGCTTTATTTTTCGTGAAGCATTTTGTTGCGCGTCAGCTGTGATAAACAGACATCCAATCTCGCATTGCATGTGTCACAGTGGCCAGATAGTGAGAGTTTTGCAGATAGACTACAGCACACCTGACAATCGCTAGAGAATGAGGTGTATAGAGTTATTGTTAGTGCACTCGCCTCGCCTGCCAGACCGACTCGGAGCAGGGTGGTTAGGATTGGAGTGTGAGTTTTGGAGGCGGAGCAATGAAGAGATGGCTGGGTTTGTTTGGGTTGATTTCAAATATCAACAATGTCCAACAGCATTTTTCAAAATCTACTTACCCCACCTTTAACCGGATGAATTCTACTGCAGCTGCTACCTGAGCGGCCTCCTAGTGGCTACAACCACACTCTGCAGGTTTCATGTTCGGGTCGGTACACACAGCCCCGCCCATCCCCTGCCATGCCTGCCAGTGGAAGACTGCGACCTGCTTTACAGCATACGTCACATATTTTACTCGTAGCCTGGGTGGAGATAGACAACAGCTAACTATATGAGACTAAATGATCTAATATGCAAATCTCAAAACCAACGCCATGGTTACTTTACCTGGTTCTAAACAAGGTTTCTCATTTGCCGGTTCCATCAGCTTAGTCAACAAATTCACATGTATTGCGCTGCCCACGGGGAAGCTTATACAGCCATAGTATTTATGACACTGATAACAGACAATTGGGCTTATCAAAAACATGGGGAAACCGTTAGCAAATGTTCCATTGCTTTAATAGATTGTATAATTGGACATGGTCTGTTTAAGGCGGTATTATTATTATTATTAATTTAATTTGCAAAGAAATTGTCAAAACCACAAGGGTGACCATCTCTTTATCACGGCTGAATGAATGCAAACATAGGCTGAATTCTAATAAATGTTCATGTTTTTATCTGATTTGTTTGCTTGTACATTTTCTTATAGTGCTTAAACATTTATTTTGCCAAACTTATTTTTGTGCTATTTAGTCAGATTCTGTATATAAAAAACATGCATTGTGAAAAGTGCTACACAAGTCAACATGACTTGAGTTGATTCTGAAATTTTATTTCATTGTGTCTATAGATATCCTGTAAGACACATGACAGGTGTTGGGGTGATGGGGTCAAAACATACTGAGACACAGACTTGAGTAAATGGCTTTATATCCATGCTGGTGAGGTTCATTTATCTCAGATCACATCCAAAGTTCACAGACTTTGCATAAGAAACAGGAACAAACACACAACCAAACACAGGTTAAAACAACTTCAGCACATCCTGCAAACAGAGGATGGGTTCAAGTTTACTAATAAAATCCATAGCATACAGTACAATATTTCAGTGGCGAATACTAACAATTTGAAGTTATTTCTCATTTAGAAGATGATCATTTTAGTATTCTTCACATAAAAAATCACTTATGGCACCTTTCAGATTCGCATATTTAAAAACTACAAAAAACAAAACAAATAGCCTATATTTGGATTTATGTGTGAATGACACCACAAGTATGATAAAAAAAATAGTAATAATGCATTTAGGGAGAAACTCTACTGGCCAGTGTTCATGTGAATGCAATCAGAAGAAAGAAAAGTCTAAAACCATACACATATATATTTATGTTCATATCTGTAATTTTGAATATACTGTAGGTGTGCACAAAGCTTTTAGGCAGCTTGACATTTTAAAAATACAGTTAGTAGTAGTGTTATTTGAACCGCACACAGTCATCAACTGCGGGTCTTATTATTAAAAGATCCTTAACGGTTTGGCAGTTTCAGTCAACAGAACTGAGTTGATGCATATTTCTCAAAGCCAAGAGTTTGGAATGTAACAAGAAATCTGTGAACATATTTCGAGCCTTATTTAGGGCCTCTCCAATATCTTCCTCAGGGTGTTGATGACATCCTCTCCACTGTTCCAGGGCACCACACTTGCCTTGAACTCTCCAGGTTTGGCTTCCTCCATCTCCTGAATCAGTTTATGCATTGGGAAGTCCCGGCGTGGGAACGCTATATCGCCCGGTGACAGTGTGAGTGATGGGCAAAAGTCATTGGCCCCATCGCCCACGTACAGAACCTTCTGGTAGGGCCGTCCGCCTCTCTCACGCATGCGCTGGGCCACATACTGCCTTACCACCACTGCCTTGCACATGTTTGCTGGGCACCGCAGGCACTCATGGGAGTGGAAGGGCTGAAGCTGCAGCTGGCCTTTGTCATCAAAGTGAGCCGGGTTGGTGAAAATGCGCAGAAACAGTGGGCGGAAGCCTAGGTGCTGCAGCCACGTCTCGATGAAGACGCTATTGGCGTCAGACACACAAACGACTTCAAAGTCCCTTGATGGCTGGGAGAGCAGGAAATGCATCAAAGTGGGGATGCCTGGGCAAGGAGGGAGCTTTTCCACTGTGCTTCGAATAGCTGCCGGGGTGATGCCCTGTTCAGCAAGGTAGGCCAGCACACGCTGCATGTACTCATTATAGCGGCCGGGACGGTAGGTGTCCTTCAGCCAGCCGGGCAGGGCTCCACCAGGCGCCACGGTAACCATAGAGTCGTCGCTGCACTCATCCACCAAGGTCTCGTCAAAGTCAAAGAATATAAGGAAACGCCTATCGTTAGGGGGCGGAGCCTGAGCTCTGCTTCTCTGTTGGTGGTGCTCCTCTACTCCTCCAGGGGGATGGGGTGGGGAAACGCAGCAGTTGAAGACAGAGTCCCGCATCATGGACAAGAGGGGAGAACAGCACAGATGTCTTTTTCTTCTCCGTTTTATGCTCTTTTTGCTCCTCCTCTGCAGAAGAAAAGAGCAATGCATTTATGCCACATCTTCAAGCAGACAAAAGAAATGTAAAAGCAGCAGCTAGTAAAAGCAGGAAGGAAAAACAGCAGTCAGCAGTGAAGTAGACTGAAGTTGTGGTCAGAATTATTTGCACCCTTGGTAAATATGATCAAAAATGAAAAACTAAATCTGCATTGTTTATCCTTTTGATCTTTAATTCATAAAATTAGCAAAAATCGAACCTTTCATTGAAGGACAAGAATTGAAACCACAACTGTAGATAAAACTTTAACCCCAATATTATTAAAATAATCTTTTTCAAAATTTAGATCATTTCAAATAAATGTCCAGCTGTTGATGTTCCTAAGGTTTTATGACTTATTACAGTCTTATAAAAGCAGTTCATTGCAGAGTCTCCTGCTTCCATTTTCCATTTTCTTATAAACTTGGCACAATATGGTTCTACACTGTCAGATACAAATGTCAAATATTTATTTGAATATAGACAAATATTGAATGAATGAACTGAGACTACATTATGGTTTCAATCTGATTTTCTAATAATGCAATTATCTTTTGAATTGTCAAGGCAGTTAGAAAATATGGTTAACAGTAATATATATATTAGTCAAACCAAAAGTTATTCAGATATTTTTGATAATATTTGATATATTTTTACTAGTGGGTGCAGGACACTATAGTTCATTTATGTTAGTGAGGATTGCAAAATAAAGTAAACTGTGACATATTATACCCAAAAATTCTTCCTACAGTGGACTACCAATAAAACTGATACAAATTTGGAACCAAAAATTATTCAGATATTTTGACCTGACCATGTTTTGCTTTAGTGTTATCTGACATAATTAAGATTAATTGTTTCTGACACAGTTTAACTCTGAGATCTTGTCATATTTTATTATATATTTTTTAAACTATGGTGAATAAACTTTATATATATATATATATATATATATATATATATATATATATATATATATATATAAATAATATTTATTTATTTTTAAATATACATATTCTGTTTTTTTTTTTGTTTTTTTTTACATTTTAATTCATGTAAAGCCTTGATTAAATTTATTTATAGTAAACGATAATCTCAAATATAAATATATAAACACATATACGTCAAGAACATTCTAGTGATCATCTGATTCATTTTAATGTGGAAATGTTGCTGTTTTAAATGCTAATATCATGGGACATGTTTTGTCTGATGTCAGTGAGTCGATTCACAGGAGTTTTTCTTACAGACTTCAATATGATGATGATGATGATGCAACTCACCTGTTTTCACCTTCAGCTCGCGCAGTGTCAACCTGTAACAGACAAATACAGGACAGTATGTCTTTACGTTGACCAAAGTCACTTAGAAATGTTTTCAGTAAGCGAGAACAGTCTCGTGCATAGTGTTCGTTCACAAATGAACACGATAAGTTGATGACAGCGTGATTATATGTGTCATATTCTAATAAAAAACAGTTACGCAGCAAGTTTCTATGACCTTGCTTTCACTTTACATGCATTACAGAACAGATGATGCAACAGATGATTTTGGTGCGTTTCTCAATCTATTGCTTCAAAGTCCAGCAAATCATTAAGTTGCAAATTATTTTCAAATATGGTATGTTATGTAAAGTAAGTCCACAGGATATAATTATACACAACAGGTCAGGGCGCACTGGAATTGCCAAGTAAATCAGCAAATTACCTTGAGCTGTTCAGATGTTCATCAGATGTCTATCTCTGCTTACAGCGTCTGCCAGGCTGCACAAAAGTGCTGAAGATGCACGGTCCGTCCCTGCTTTATGGAGCCACAGTGACGCGCATCGGATGGCCACGCCTCTCATCCATCACTGTATCCAAACACCACTGACACTCCACTGTACCACCATTTGTCGTCTGTGCAGTGTTTGATTATTCAGTTTCTGTAAAGCTGCCAGTTAGACTTACACTTGAAAATCTTAAAGCACTGTTTACAAGGTTACATGGGCCATAAACAACGAAAACAATAGGCTGACTTTTTTGTGCATTTTAGCAGGGCAGGTAAAAATCTGAACCAATAGAAAATAACCTTAGCGTTCAGCCCTGATATATTAAAGGCACATAGCTAAATGTGACATTTATTACAATGGGTTTATGTGAAGATTGTTTTAAGTTCACATAAATTAAAAGTGGTTATATTTCTAAAGCTTATTAAATGTCTAAATTGATAGCTTTCAATTATACTGTAATGTTGAACTGCTTTAATTAATGGCCAAAATTGAGAGAAAAAAATATATCCATATAATAGAGACATCAGTAGCACAGTGCTTTTATAGTGCTTGGTAAAAAGATGCCATTAAACATATTTATATTCTGTCTTTATGTTGTTTCTACGTTATTTTGGAGATTAAATGTGAAAATATTACAATATAAATCATATTTAAAATATAATATATAAAAACTTTAATGTCACGTGCGATTAACTACAGAGAAATATGCGATTGGTATTTTTTTAATCAATTGACAGCATTATTACTTATGCACTTTTTTTTGCATAACTATATTTAGGTTACAACAGCATTTTTTCAGAGAACATTAAATGTACGCTTGCGAAAAGATATCGCGTTGGCGCGAGGACCATGCAACATGATCAGCATCGCACAGTTCATCAACAAAACACAAGACATATTCTGTCATTATTTATGACTGAACTAAATTTGGCAATTTGTAATGGGTAAAAATGTAATGTGGGCAAATTTAATCTTAGGTGAGCGCAGTTAGGACACAGTCAATAGCAGGTTTAGTAGTGTAATAACATCCTGTACTTAACAGTTTTTTTCTGTAGAAACGCCAATGACAGCTTATTAAAAATAAGAAAAGAAATAAAGAGGGAGGAGTGGAAAAGTTAATTGGATGCCATTATCAACACTCCTAAACAGGAAAGTCTTGATACTTGATGCCTATTTACAGTATGCCAGTCTATAACAAACTCTCTATTCTACATCCAAATGAACTCTTTTACAAGTCCAAATGGGGCAGAGGATACAAAGAGAGAAAGACTATCGATTTATTCTGAGAGCATAAGGGCATCTGTCAATGCAATCGAACCCGTAACTACACAGATAACCATATCAAATGCATGACACTGTGATGAACAACATTGAATGCAATTGTCCTTTGTTTCGTTTTCATTACCAGCAGTTCAACGAGGTCATTTAATCAGTCAGGACTCTCTACTCACGTGCTTCTTTGACGTCTGTTACAACTAACTTCTGCTTCACACACACACACACACACACACACACACACACACACACACACACACACACACACACACACACACACACACTATTGTTTAATGTAAAGCTAACCCATTTTTTGCATAAAATGTTTAATAGTTTAACATTTAAAAGTGCTTGTTTTTCAAAACACGATTTTAAAATATCAATGTGACACTAAACCCAAAGCAGTTAGCATATAACTTTATCTAATCACATATTTCACTGGGCTAAACAAGGTCAAAGGTATAAAGAGATTGAGGTCATACTCAAGAAACAGGCCTGTTCATTAAAATGCCCCACTTCCCATATTTACTGCTTTCTTTCTCTCTCGTTTTTTTTTTACAGTGTACACATACAAATTTAGACAAGTGAGTTGTGCTTGTGGCTAATTCATTTTTTTTTTTTTTACTTCTTTAAAGTTAGCAGAAAGTGTTAAATGCACAATATAAAAAAGGCCCAACATTAATGCAGGTCAAACATGGTGTCTCAAAAACAGGAAAACATAAAACAGAACTCAATGAAAGTCAGACATTTCTGTACCAGACACAAGGCTAAAAATAAAACACTTCTGAAGTTGAGAGGTTGAAAGAGTCTAGCTGAGAAGAGATTTGATTAAAAACACCTCACAAGAATAAACATTATTATGGTCTGCTTATTTTTCTTTATCTAGCAAGGTTTTATTAGAAAGTGCATTCCATCGACTGATGGAGAATGGAGAGAATCAGACAACAAGTAGCCCAAAACACACAGATTTAAAAAAAAAAAGGACATGACTGACAGCCATCTGAACCAATGAGAGTACGTCTCAGGTAAAAAGGGGCGGGGCATGACTAAACTAAAGTTCTTTGATGTATAACACGTGATTCTCCCCATTTTCCAACAGCCAGCCATCTTTCACATGTGGGACATGTGATAAACAATTCTTTGTCAGTTGCGCAAACCTCTTACTTGTCAGTAAAGTGCAGAGGACAGATGGTCTAATGAGAGAGAACAAAAAATTCACAATCAATCAATCAAGTCTGATTGACTCAAGATTTCCCATCACTTTATCTGTGCTGCTTCTAACGTCACCATTTTAACACTGACTCACTCACTCACTCACTCACTCACTCACAAACACACTAATCATCTGCATGATAAAGAACCATGTACCAGGAAAAGACAGAGAGCAACTAAAAAGCAGCTTTTGATACCAGCACCACAGGCATATGATCAGCCACAAAGAGAGACACACACACACACACACTCCTCTCGTACATTCAGTTGAATACATGATTAGAAACAAACCCTTTCCGCATCTTCCATTACATAAACTCTCACAAGCAAGCATCTCATTTCAACATACAAATCCTTTTTAAAAAGTCTCACAGAGCATGTTTATCTACATTATACAAATAAAAATATTGGTTAAGTGAGTTAGATTGTATGGAACATACAGTAAAACTAATTAATTATCTTTTTTCGCCTTTAGTTGCAGCCTACTTATGACACATCACAGCATTGGTCTTCCTTAACAGTCTCAACCTCCGACCGAACACGCCGGAAAGCTACAGGCATTACCCAGTAATCATATTTTTATTGTATTAAAAAAAAAAAAAAAAAAAAGGAAAAGAATATTTTAATAAAATCACTGACAATCACAATCAGGCAACAGAAAAGTTTCAGTCATATAGACTACACTGAGTTTACTGCTTAAGTGCTGTATACTATGTTTGTGTGAGGACTTGTGTACTAGAATATGGATATTTTCCGTTTTCGGGAAGACCTGCATCTCTAAAGAAGTTACACTGCATTTGTGAAATGTAGACCTTTAACTTGTGGACGTTTGAACCCGTAGAACCTTTGCAACAGCAGCTGAGTCGATAAAGAGTCAGAGAGAAAGACAAAGAAGTGTGTTGTGCCACTGAAACCCCAAATGGCATTTTGATCATTGTGACAGAGTTTGAAGTGATGTGAATCCGAGTAATGCTTTATGAATTTCTTGAGATCAGTTCAGCTGTCTAACAATTCTGTTTGGTCACGAGTGCTAGTGGCAAGTAGGTTTGTAGTATGAGTTTTTTTTTTTTTTATCTCACACACATACATACACATACATACATGTTGCAGTTCCAGCTTTCAGATTCCTGTGAGAATTATACTGATGTATGGCGTCCGTCCGTCCGCCCTGTTCTCCAGCGAGCACCTGATTTCACATTAGTGAGTTTGTGTACAAGAGAGTGTTTCAGTGGTGTTGCGGAGCGGCGCCCTGTCGCAGGTACGCGTCCTCGTGGGCGCAGTGGTTTATTGGCTCGCTCTTAAATAGGGCAGGGGGAGGAGGCAGGACAGAAGGCTGCACTGTGATTGGCTGAGGGGCATGGCTCGTCATAGGGGCGTGTCCTGTGTGATGGACAGGAGTGTGAGTGTGGGCGGGGTGATGTTGTGTGGGCACGGTCTGCATGTGCAAATGAGAGAAGCCGTGCACGGCGACCGATCGTTGCGGCAGAGGCCCCACCGTGGCGGGACTGATCATTACGGAGCCCACGGGCGTCGACTGGGTGGGCTGGGTTGGGGTAGGGGTGTGGCTTGAAGAAGGGGTGTGGCCAGTAAGGTGAATGGGAAGTGCCATGCTGGCAGGCTGAAGGGTCACCGGGCTGGTGACTCGGAAGCACTTCTCTCGGTGCGCCTTAAGCATGTTGGAAAAGCGGAAACGCTGGCCGCAGATTTCGCAAGGGTACGGCTTTTCCCCAGTGTGCGTGCGCCGGTGCCGCTTCATATTGGGCCGACTGGTGAAACTCTTCCCACAGATCTCACAGATGAATGGCTTCTCACCTGAAGAGAAACAGAAGAATGGGAGAGAGAAATGAGATCTTGTTTCATTCGGTGGCAATAAAGCCACACGGGCAACATGAGTTGTATCCCTTAAACATGTGGTGTGTAGAGAACATCTGGGAGTGTTTAACCACAAGAGTTTAAATGTGTCCGCTACAAGGTTAGACTTGAAGGACCAACCAGAGGAGTCACAAAAACATCAGAAAGACTCTGAAATTACACATGTTGAGCAACCAGTAAGGCACTCCGAAGTCTTCAAAAAGCTTAATATAAACTTTTTCATTTAGATTTTTTATTAGGTCTTTTCAACAACAGTAAATAAACAGATCTTTCTAAATGGAATTGTTTCAGTCTTGTTTTATGAACTTATAATAACTTATTAGTATAATAAAATATACCATTATACATTTTAAACTGTTTTTTTTTTTCAACTACTTTTTATTGATAGTTTTTTTTGGCATAAAAGAATCCAATCCGATAGAAAATAGATTAAAGGGTTAGTTCACCCAAAAATTAAAATGTCATGAATTACTCACCTTCATGTCGTTACACACCCGTAAGTCTTCAGAACACAAATTAAGATATTTTTGATGAAATCTGATGGCTCAGTGAGGCCTGCATTGACAGCAAGACAGTTAACACTTTAAGATGCCCAGAAAGCTTCTAAAGACATATTTAAAACAGTTCATGTGACTACAGTGGTTCAACCTTAATGTTTTGAAGAGACGAGAATACTGTTTGTGCATCAAAAAACAAAATAATGACTTTATTCAACAATATCTAGTGATGGGCGATTTCAAAACACTGCTTCATGAAGCTTCAAAGCTTTATGAATCTTTTGTTTTGAATCAGTGGTTCAGAGCGTGAATCAAAATGCCAGACTAATAAACTATTGAAATTTCGAAACACTTACGACGTAACGAAGCCTCGTTTACTGAAATCATGTGATTTTGGTGCTCTGAACCACTGATTCGAAACAAATGATTCGTAAAGCTTCAAAGCTTCATGAATCAGTGTTTTGAAATCGCACATCACTAGATATTGTTGAATAAAGTCGATTTTTTTTTGGGGCGCACAAAAAGTATTCTAGTCACTTTATAATATTAAGATTAAACCACTGTAGTCACATGAACTGTTTTAAATATGTCTTTAGTAGCTTTCTGGGCACTGAAAAAGGAAATGATCTTGCTGCCAATACAGGCCTCACTGAGTCATTGAATTTCAACAAAAATATATTAATTTGTGTTCTGAAGATGAACGAAGGTCTTACTGGTGTGGAACGACATGAAGGTGAGAAATTAAAACTGAATTTTCATTTTTGGGTGAACTAACCCTTTAAGTTCTATTTTACAATAAAATTAATAAAAGTAACTTCCAAATGTTCAAAAACTGTGTTGCATTTGTTATTTATTTTAATTAACTTTTAATTGAAATAGAAAAAAACATGAGTTTATTGAAGCGCAATAGAGTGTACAATAGTGGGAGTGTACAATAATAGTGCGAGTACAATAATCATTATTATAGTAAAAATAACCACAAATTATGTTTGAAAGAGAACAAGAGAGAGTCTATCTCTATTCACCCTCCATAAGTGTGACTGTGTGTTTGTGCACCTCACCTGTGTGTGTCTTCATGTGCTCATCGAAATACTGTTTCATGTTGAAGTCTTTGCCACACCACTGGCACATAAACTGCTTGTGTCCTATGTGAATGCTCATATGAGACCGCAGCTGGTATTTGTACTGGAACCTCTCGTCACAGTTCTGCACACAAGCACAGACAGAAATAGACAGCATGTGGGTGGATGCTGGTTCAGCCTCACTTCAAATCAGGGCCAGACTGAAGCAATCCCAACTTTGTAATATGATCATAATAACCTGTCATTACTGTTCATAAGCCTGTCATTAACATACTATTTATAGGAATCAGGCCAATCCCACTCATTCAGACTCTCTCATACGACATCCTTAAGTGAAACCAATGAGCCCCACCCTGACCACCCTCACGAGATGTACACACCCCATAATGCGCTTGTATGGAAAAGATGCCCCAAAGAACAGCTGAAAGAAAAAGAAGAGAACACATAAAATACAGACTCAAAATGAATCTGTACAGAGCAAACAGATCCGAACGCTGATCCGAACAGTGATGAGACACGTTTTCACCGAAAAGCAATTTGTCTGTCCATACTAGGGCTGTCAACAGGGGAGAGAAACTAAGTAAGATTTTTTCATTTAAAGGGATAGTTCACCCAAAAATTAAAATTCTGTCATCATTTATTCACCCTTAAGTTGTTCCAAACCTGTATACATTTCTTTGTTTTGCTGAACACAAAAGAAGATATTTTTAAGAATATGGGTAACCAAATATTGACTTCCATAGTACAAAAAAAAAAAAAAAAAAAAAAAAATACTATGGAAGTCAATGGGGCCCATCAACTGCTTACTTAAATTTTTAAATCAACATTCCACAAGGGGAAGCAATAAATATAAATCAAACAGCAACATGTTACGTTGCTTATTGTAACAGCCACTAGAGATCAAACATTTTAAACTAAAGTGCAATCAATTATTAAAAAAAAATCATAGTTTTTGCATTCTGAGTATATATCATTTAAAGGTGCTAAATAGGATGATTTGTTTTATACATTTTTGCAATATTACTTGAAACTGTCTTTACTAACTGATAAAAGACTATTTATTAGGTGCACTGAAAGGAATAATATTAATATACATCATCTGTGCACGAGGTAGGGCCTTAAAAACATCAGCCAATCGTTTACGTGATCATCGCATAAACGATTGGCCCTCTGGCTTGTCAATCACTGCCGTGACGTTCCTTGTGAGAGACGAGCGCGGCTGCGCGCTCCAGTAACTTTCCACACTCCACAGGCGCCGCATGCAATGTTTTTGTCAGGAGACAGGAGTAACAACTGCAGATTATGAGTTACCTGCGGTGAATCCGACATAATGAATCCACTAACACGACACAGCGAATGCCGGTGGTAAACACTCGTGTTCCAATACTCGTGCACGAGTTTTGGGAGGCGTTCCCTCGAAATGAGCTGTGAAGGAGGGGGGTTGTTTTTACGCATGCGCTCATTTCAAAAACTCACTAACAGTCTTTGGATTCTCAGTCGACGAAAAGATCCTCTTTAGCACCTTTAAATGTAGTCAATATATATTTTGCTCTGACGATAGCATCAAATTTTAGTCAGGATTTTTTTTTTTTTTTTCCCAAGCAATCAATCAGCCCAACTGCCATTGAAATAAATGTGAATGTTAACAGCTAGTTTTCTAAACCTCCTTTGTTGGGACACTTGCTAAAAAAGACAGAAAGAAACCAATGCTAAAAATATAATATAAAAAAACAACAACGGATATTTCCTAAAAAGTCCAAATGTATTTTCTGTTGCATATTTACACATAAACACACACAGAGCTCTTGTCACAGACTGACAAACAGCACTTTCAGAAAAGCTCCAGTCTAAATGGAAACACTGGTTACATAAATTGGCCAAAAGACATCAGTAAACAAATGCAACAAACAAAATGAAATGAACAGTAATAAGCTAATCTTTATTCACTCTCTTATTCAAATATACAGAAATACAGACTGTTGTTTGTCCATGTCAACATTCTGCTGTAGACCTGGTGTTTTACAGCGTTCCCAAAAACAAATTTAAGAAGTAAATATGGACTAACTGGAAACTGGAAACTATGAATATTTTAATATGGTTTTTTAATACGTTATTACACTTCAGGAATGTATTTTATAGCTTTCAAATGACACATTTAGTAAAGTTTTTTTTTTTTTTCTCCAAATGGCACATTAATAAAGGTGTCATTGTTGTTTAAAACTGCAAGAAAAGGTCAAACACAAATAAAAGGGGGTTCAAGATGGAGAAACCATGGTGCCAACAGAGAGGGATGTAAATATAAAAAGTTTAGTTGTGCTCCTAATGAGCAGAAGAAAATCAAACAATGACTCAACACTATTCCAACCTCGTAACCAGAATTATATTCAGAAATATATTCTTCTACCTTGCATAATTTAGGAATTTAGAATTTTGTAATTTATGGTTTTCAAAGATGTCACTCAATCAGTCCATGATTTGTATGTCTTTTGACATTAACACATCCTAAGTGCATGATTACATGGTTCGTTGCATTTTATTATTTGCATTTCCCACTGTTTTTCCTTCTCACAGTCACAATGACAGTTATGGAGTGCGTCATAAAATGTGTTCATACCTCACAACGGAAGGGCTTCTCTCCTGAATGCTGCAGTGAATGCACTTTCAGAGACATGCTGCGTTTAAAAGACTTTCCACAGGTTTCACAGGTAAACGGCATGTCCTTTGTGTGAGCTACAGACAGACAGACAGAAGACCTGTTGTATTAGGCACAAGCATGCTTCACCAGTGCATTTTGTGGATATATAGACTTTTAAAAAATATCTTGATGATGTTTGAGATTCAAGTGTTCACTAAGGAAGTGTTGAATTGTGTCTGTGTGCATGTTTACTATACGTACCGACCATGTGCTTACGGACATGGGCCATGGTGTAGAATTTCTTCTCACAAATCTCACAGGCAAATTTCTTCTCGGCAAATCCATGGACAATCTTAATATGCTCGTGGAGGGACCACAGTTTCTTAAAGGACTTATTACATGACACACACTGGGACACAAAAAGATACATTGTTATACAGTGCAAGAAAAACATATTTGGTAGTATATCTTCTCTGATCTTGTCTGCATATCTTTCTACCCATTTTTTAGTCTCAATGACCCTCTAAACATGAATGAAGTCTCCCTCTGCTGGTCAGGACTGATATTAACACATTTCTAACCTCTAATGGACTTCATATTTCAAATCTACTGGCATACAGATCTGAGATTAATACATCAGTTATCAATTTATTTGGCAATTTGTCTGTATTGGCTGATACTGGACTTTAAATTGTGCATGTTATTTTTCTTCTATTTTCACATTTAGATTACCTTTGCCGTCATCAAAACACCAATATATTTGTCATTGAAAACAGTAATAATTTAACAAGTTAAATGTAATCTTTAGCCTTAATATCCATCTTTTATACTGTACATTATAAGGTTGTTATGCCTAAACGATTGATTTTAGTTGTTGTGTTTTAATATAGTTAAGAACAAAAAAGTATTTTGTAACTAGCGCTTGTTTTAATATACTGTGAAGTACTATCTGACAACAGTATAGAATAGTGCTATTTAAATAAATGTTTACTTTATTTTACATAAATGATAAATGTCCAATATTTAAATTATCAGCCATAATATGAAAACAATTATTGAATACAATCAGCCAGAAAATTTAATATCAGCACAATGTAATATACTTTCAGTTTTACTTAATGAGCATTTAATATGGAAGAGAAAATTAAACCTTTAGCTTAACTTCAGCTTCTTTAGCTTTGATCAAAGTTAATTTAATAGCATTTTTAGTTTAATATACACTACCATTCAAAAGTTTGGGGTCTGGAAGTTTCTCTACAAGACTGACATGGAAGAGAAGAAATTGTTGAATAAAGTCGTTATTTTTGTTTGTTTTTTTGAGCACAAAAAGTATTCTCGTAATAAAAAAAAAAGTATATCCGTAATACCTTCGTTGATCATCGGAACACAAATTAAGATATTTTTGTTGAAATGCGATGGCTCAGTGAGGCCTCCATAGCCAGCAATGACATTTCCTCTCTCAAGATCCATTAATGTACTAAAAACATATTTAAATCAGTTCATGTGAGTACAGTGGTTCAATATTAATATTATAAAGTGACGAGAATATTTTTGGTGCGCCAAAAAAATCAAACAAAGCAAAAAAAAAAAAAGACTTATATAGTGATGGACTATTTCAAAACACTGCTTCAGGAAGCTTCGGAGCATAATGAATCAGCATGTCGAATAATCTGTTCGGAGCGCCAAAGTCATGTGATTTCAGCAGTTTGACACGCGATCTGAATCATGATTCGATACACTGATTCATTTATGCTCCGAAGCTTCATGAAGCAGTGTTTTGAAATTGGCCATCACTATATAAGTCGTTATTAGTTTTTTTTGGCGCACCAAAAATATTCTCGTCACTTTATAATATTAATATTGAACCACTGTACTCACATGAACTGATTTAAATATGTTTTTAGTACATTAATGGATCTTGAGAGAGGAAATGTCATTGCTGGCTATGGAGGCCTCACGGAGCCATCGGATTTCAACAAAAATATCTTAATTTGTGTTCCGAAGATTAACGAAGGTCTTACGGGTTTGGAACGGCAATGAAGGTGAGTAATAAATGACATTATTTTCATTTTTGGGTGAACTAACCCTTTAACAATACTCGTGAATGTACAGTGCCATATCTTTTGATTGACATAATTTACTAAGCATGAGGCATTTCCATAAAAGTTTGGGAAGATCCTCTTACCTGGATGTTCTTCTCGCAGTCGGTCTGCTGGTGAAGAGCCAGTTCACTCTCCAGCACGAACTTCTTTCCGCACTTGTCGCAGATCTGCATGCGTCTGTGCGTCACATTCATGTGCTTCTCCAGGTACCAGCGGGTGTTGAACACACGTGGACATTTTTCACATGCTAGCGTCTCTTTCTCCTCACCCTCTCCCTTGGCTCCTCCTCCTGTGGCTCCGGAGGCAGAAGCGGTGGAGCCTTTGGCCTCCTTGGCAGGTCTACGCTTTTGGGGTGGGGCCTCTGCATTCTTCCTCCGCCCCCTGGTTGTCACACCGGCAGTCGTTGTGGTTACGTTTCCCGTCGATGAAGGGGCTACGCGGCGACTCTTACAACGTGGCGAAGCGGTTGCTCGACCCCTGTGCGTACGTTGTGCTCTTGTTCGCCGATTGTTGTTCTCCTCCTCCTCCTCTTCATCTTGATCCTCCTCATCGCTGTAGTCTTCTTCAATGCTGTCATCTTCTTCCTCCTCCTCCTCCTCTTCCTCCTCCTCCTCATCTTCCTCTTCTTCCTCACTATTGCTCTTGTCGTCTCCTGCAGTGTTCACATTTGCCGCATCATCTCCTTTGGATACGTGCAGGGTCTGATTATTGAGGTTGACCTCTACGATAATCTGCCCTCGTTTGAATTCGTCCTCTGCCCCGGCTCCTTCTTCAGCTTCAGAATCTTCTGACGTCCCTCCATTTCCGCTCTTCGTCACAGCTGCACCAGACCCTTCCCGGTAAAATGGTTGAGTCGGTGCAGGATGGGGATTCAAGTCTGAGGGCATCTGCGACTCTGGCCTTGTAGCCATCGTGTTGTCAATGACCACTGAGTATGGTTTGGCCGCAGCTTCTCGCTTGTACAGTTTCGCCGACAGCTCGGCATCAGGAGCGGAAGCATTGTCGAAGTACGTTTGGGAAGGTTGAGTCATTTGCCCCTCCTCTTGAGACATGGTCTCTGGGCCAGACACCTCCTCCTTCAGTGTGTGGCAGGACTTCATCGGAAGCCGATTGCTTGCTTGAATCAAAGTGTTTGCCTCTATATGTTTGAGATTAACTGCTGTTTCCTGTCAAGGGCGATACAGGAGATAATGTACCCCTCCTCTCGAGTGAATGAGAGGAGGGCAAGAGAGTGTAGAGGAGGAGAGACGAAGAGAGACGCCTTAGCCTAGCCCAAACCGAGCCTCCATTACGTCCACTAAGGCATTAAAGAAAAAGAAAGAGATATGAAAAAAGTGACAAAAAAAAAATGAATAAGACTTAAAGGGTTAGTTCACCCAAAAATGAAAATTCTGTCATTTATTACTCACCTTCATGCCGTTTCACACCCGTAAGACCTTCGTTAATCTTCGGAACACAAAGTAAGATATTTTAGTTGAAATCCGATGGCTCCGTGAGGCCTGCATAGGGAGCAATGACACTTCCTCTCTCAAGATCCATAAAGGTACTAAAAACATATTTAAATCAGTTCATGTGAGTACAGTGGTTCAATATTAATATTATAAAGCGACGAGAATATTTTTGGTGGCCAAAAAAAAAACAAAATAACGACTTATTTAGTGATGGCCGATTTCAAAACACTGCTTCAGGAAGCATCGGAGCACAAATTAATCAGTGTATCGAATCTGCTGTTCGGAGCGCCAAAGTCACGTGATTTCAGCCGTTGGCAGTTTGACACGCGATCTGAATCATGATTCGATACGCTGATTCATTTATGCTCCGATGCTTCCTGAAGCAGTGTTTTGAAATCGGCCATCACTAAATAAGTCGTTATTTTGTTTTTTTTTGGCCACCAAAAATATTCACGTCGCTTTATAATATTAATATTGAACCAATGTACTCACATGAACTGATTTAAATGTGTTTTTAGTACCTTTATGGATCTTGAGAGAGGAAATGTCATTGCTCCCTATGCAGGCCTCACTGAACCATCGGATTTCAACAAAAATATCTTAATTTGTGTTCTGAAGATTAACAAAGGTCTTATGGGTGTGAAACGGCATGAGGGTGAGTAATAAATGACAGAATTTTCATTTTTGGGTGAACTAACCCTTTAACAGTTCATGTTATAGGACCGCACAATTAATCGCGATAAAACCAAAATCGCAATATGGATATCACAAAGGCTTACATGCAAGAAGCTCCTGATCCACTGTTTTTATTCGGTTTGGGTCATATGGGCACGCAACATGCGTCAACCATCTTCCCAAAATTATGAGAAATGTTAAAGAAACTCTGTGGTGAAAATCAAGTTTTTAATGTTGTTTATATGTCTATGTGGTGTTTTTAATATGCTTTAAAGCGGAACTCAGCAAGATTTGCGAAGCTCCCCCTACAGGTTCCTTCAGTGAATCACACTGTCGTAAATACTCCAAGCGCAGCTCTGGACTACAACGACTACAACGCTCACCAGCGCAGTAGTTTTGCAAATACAGTACACTCAATGGAGGTGGGTAATTTTCGAAATTGTCTTATAAAGTCATAATATATACATTGTTTTTAAAGAACCGTAAAGCATTTTGTCACTCTCACGTGAACGTGAACATGAGGCGAGATTGTGTCGGGTCGGTGCAGCTCAACTTGCAAGTGCTGTTTTTTGCCGTAGACGTGCCAGAGGGGGTTAGTGCTCGCCTCAAACACACCACTACAAGTCAATTAACCATCGTAAGGACTTAGAAAACTATTTATGAAGGAAAAAAAATTACTTAGCTCTGCTTTAAGTCAAACCATGTGCAAATTCATAAATCAACACCATTGCTGAGTATTTTCTCCTTAAAACTGCAGTGAAAAAAGACAGTCTCAAACCCGCGGTTTGAAATCGCTGGTGTCTGTGACGTCACAAACTACCTTGTAACCAATCACGTCAACGTGCTGGCGGGCTGTAGCATATCATTAACTAGCAGGGGAGTTTTGAGAGAAGCCAGGTTATCCCAGTATATTTTTCTGTTGATATGAAAAATCGTGTAGATTTAGCAATATGGTGTTTGTATGATGTAGATTATGATGTTATGATGAACTATATGCCTATGTCTCCACCGACGTTCTGATTTGTTCAAATCGTTTGTAAGGATACTGATTTTTAAAAGGCAGCTGTCTGTCATGGCGAATGTGAACATGGTTTGTGTAACATTAGCAAAACATTATTATTATAATCATTAATTATATAATCAGTTAATCATATTAATTATCATTAATTATTAATTATCATTATGTGTCCGATGAAAGAGCGATACCATTGTGCAGCGTTTACCTCAGTAAGTTGACCGAGTGGATCTCTGAGCTGGCGCGAGCGAGTGGAGGCGGGGCTAATTTGCATATTCATCGATCCGTGTATATTAAATGAGGCAAGGGTGTAAGGCCTTATTCTGCATGATCATATTCTACATCCCTTCATCCTACCCAATACCTAAACTTAACAACTACTTTAGTAACAATTAATAAGCAGTAATTAGGGGTTTATTGAGGCAAAAGTCGTGACATGCTGTAGCTACTGTCATTCTTCTGGTTTATGACATTAGATCCAGAAGAGCTGAATGAGATCAAGCACATAATCACACATCAGAAACCTAATGGTCTCATTTCTCATACTATTTTTTGTCATTTATTAATCTTCATTTATTTGTAATGGCTTTATATGCTGGCATTTACTGTATGTTTGTTTTAGGTGGCTTATTTCCACCCTAGAACATAATTTAAGAACAAACAGCAACAGATTTTTGCTCAAAGTGTCAAAGAAATACTGTTTTTTTTATTATTATTTTTTTTAAATCTAGTTATTCATATTTGATTGGGGACTTTAAAAATTGCTTTCAATCACACTTAAATGCCCTGTCCAAATACTCACACTTGCAGTCTTGGCCACTTGAGAGCGTGTGCACGTGACAGGGAGTAAGTGTGCAAGACTGTCCCATATCTTAAAAATGCACAAGTGCAGTGGCCTTTAAGCACACTAAACACACACTTAATAGTTAATAGTAAGAATTGGACCCTTATCTAAAGTGTGACCATAATTTTTTATAGTCAATTTGTGCAGCGCAAAAAAAAAAAAAAAAAAAAAACAGAAAACAGCAAACCGGGAGCTTCTTCTTAATTGCAATTTTTAATATTCTATTAATATTATTATATTGTTTTATATTGCATTATATTATATTGTATTACATTACATTATTTTATATTTTTACCCCCAAATAGTGCAGCCCTAAAATGTTTCACCTCAAAGTACTCACATGAAGTCTGCCTCACTGTGCAACTATATGCACATATTTCATCCTGATCCAAATGAAAGTTGTCTTGGCTTTAGATCCAAACTTCAGTCTCTCAACAGCATCTCGGTTTCACTTGGAAAGACAACAGTCTCTGCTGATTCAGACACAAAAGCCGCCTCCTCTCAGTCAGTGATGTGACGGCGTCTCTGCACCGCTGAACTCAAAGCTTAGATCTCGAATTCATTACCAGCTGCTCCGAATCGGCACCCTGCAGCCAGATAATACCTGAAAGAGAGCAAGAAATTATGTGAAAGGTTGTGAAAGGAATGAAAGACAATTGAAAGCAATTATATCAGGTGTCAACTGAGCCGCCACATTTAATTCAGTACATCAAAGCGGGTAAATGAACCACAACTACCATTGAAACGAGAGCAGTGTGTCATCAAACAGATATTCAAGAACGAGTACGATATGGCTTTATAAATGTGGCAACATAACACAACAACTCCGCAATTACAGTCACTGCAGTGACTGTTACCTGGTAAAACCTTCTGGTCTCCAAATCAGGTGCCATACATCCTTTATATGTATGTGTGTGTGTGTGAGAGAGAGAGAGAAAGCAAGAGAATAAGAGAGGGAAAAAGAAAGAGAAACGAAACTGCAGCCTGGTTAAGGTGTAGACATCTAGAATCTCACTACTAATCAGATACACACACCAGACCGCAACCGTTTCACTTCTCAGCGCATGTGTGTGTGAGCAGCTCAAAATTAAACCACAAGAAGCCGAGTACAGAAAACACAGTCACACATTGGGTAAAACATATTTTCACATTCTAAGCAATCTGGGATCATTTCACACACTTCATCACTGCCACTTCATCAATGTCACAACAAGCCACTTGCAGAAACAATATCAGCAGTTCTTACCCATGCCGAAGTCACCAGCACAAGTGTTGCTTATGTGGTCGCTAAAGCATTTGGATTGGTTGCTGTGTTTATTTGCCAAGTAGGCCTGTAGTGATTATTTGATCTGATCATGAATGTTTAACTACGATTACATAACACTTACATTACACTTTTAAATTACAGTCACATATTGCAAACAAATAAAATTTAAACAAATAATTAAAAGCACAAATGTTGTCCGGACAGTTGATGGGAGCCACTGACTTCTATACAATTTTTTTTTCCTACTATGGAAGTCAATGGCTACCGTCAACTGTCTGGTTACCAACATTCTTCAGAATATCTTCTTTTTAGTTCAACAGAAGAAAGAGACTCATACAGGTGTGGAACAACATAAGGGTGAGTAAATGATGTCAGAATTTTCATTTTAGGGTGAACTATCCCTTTAAGCTTGGTTTATACTCAATGCGTCCACATGAGCGCGAAGGTGCACGGCAAAAATTACGTCAACGTGGTGTCGGTAGTCGTGCGCGAGACCCCATTTCACGTGGCGGTGTGCAAGGAATTTTTTTTGTAATTTTTTATGCAGCTCTGCATCCAAAGATGCACGATTTTGAGGCGATTCTGTACTAACCGTCTCACCCAGTTTGCGCACAGAAAAAGCATGAGTACCAAATTGAGTTCTCTTTCACCTCTTCTTGTGCTAAACACTTGAATGCTTCAATTGGCAAGACTTAGAAACACATGCAAGTGATAAACTTTCACTCTACGATAGTTAAACTTTGCATCTACTCTGCAAATCACATGCATGCCAATCCGTGGGGCCTGTATGAATGGATCAACTACGATCTGTTACACCCCATTTTAAAATATATTAAAACAGTTATTTTAAACTGTAACAATATTTCACAATATTACTGTTTTTACTCTACTTTTGATCCAATAAATGCAGCCGTGGTGAGCACAAGAGACTTCTTATAAAAACATACATTTTACAGACCCAAAACTTTTGAAAGGTATAGAGTTGTGGTCAAAAGTTTACATACACATTGCAGAATCTGCAAAATTTTAATTATTTTAACAAAATAAGAGGGATCATAAAAAAATGCATGTTTTTATTTAGTACTGTCTTGAATAAGATATTTTACATTCAGTCCAAACAACAAAATAATAGTTGAATTTATAAAAGTGACATCCAGTGATTTTAAGATCCATCTTTTCACACTGAGGGCAATTGAGGAACTCATAGAAAACTCCTACAAAAAGTGAAAACACTCACTGATGCTCCAGAAGGCAGCATGACGCTTTAAGAGCCAGCGGGTGAAAACTTTTTGAATTTGAAGATCAGTGTAAGTTGTACTTATTTTGTCTTCTGGGAAACATCTAAATATCTTCAGTAGCTTCTGAAGGGGAGCACTAAATGAAAGTATATGGATCTAACAACAAACAAAATAAGAAAAATGTATTCATCTGTTCAAAAGTTTAACAATGTGTATATTATATAAAACTGTAATTATATAACTATGCAACAACAATATATAAAATTATATGAATATTTATATAATTTCCCCCAATAATTAAACAAAACATGCAGAAAAGACAATTACTACAATAACTATTCAACTAAATGTTTGAGACATTCTCCTTTGATCTGTATGACATTCATTTAACAACAAGAGAGATTCAACCGAAAAAGGAGACAGTTACACACTCAAGAACCAAAATGACACCACAAGTTTCAGTGTGAGTGATTTGAAAGGGGTGTGGGGAGGGTGTGCGCGCTCAAGGAATGATCATTCACAATCAATGGCTCCTTTATATGACAATATGCTACAATAGTTCAAGGGATCAAAAATCAGAGGGACCCTATTAATCGCCAAAGTTCAACACAAGACCCCACCTCACATACTGAGTCATCACAGTCAAAAACAGCAACACCTAAACAACAAGTAAGCGGCAGCCACAAACAGGAAAAATATCTCTGTTTATGTGCTGCTACTCTTAACGGCTTCAACCTTGACTTCCTGGCTCTCTGTGAACATCTCTGTTCTGCTTGAGTGTATGTGTGTGCCAGTCGTCTGTGTGAGCTGAACAATTGCTTCTGTGAAATATTCACAAGTCTTTAGAACAATAATGCATTGTAAAGCATTTGACATGCATTACATGATAAAATCTAAAGCCTCGTGACTACCAAGATAATCAGCGTCTAGTTAGAGTGCTGCATGCCGCATCCGAGAAGAGGCCAACAGCGTGACTCACATTAACCCACCTCTTTAAGCCATGCTAGGAAAGTATACCTGCAATTTTTCAAAGAACTTCACTTCTGAGTCAACGATGGGTTTTCTTTCCTTAAAAGTTTGTCAGACACATGGCATCTTTGACCTTCTATGACTGTCTGAGAGCTGCACAGATGCAAACGGCTCATTTTGTATTGAGAAAGTTACAGACGTATTCATGGATTGCAAGTCTTGTTGACTCATCAAGGTGTGTGCGAACATCTAGATAAAAGAAAGTAAGTTCAATCTATACTGTGGCAGCAGGAACGGATGTCTGAGACTGTACACGCACATGTAAGCTTGTGCGTTCCTACAGTAAGCTATACTGTGAATGTATGCACTGTTTGAAAGGTCATGACTATCATGTGTCTGAGGGTGGGGAAGCGGAGATTGCATGATGAAAAGCGAAAAAAAGAAACAGTTAGGCAGGTTAACAGAAATGTAAAGTCAGAAGAGAGAGGGTATAACGTTATAACGTATACAGTTCACCTTTGAGTCACCAAGATTCCTTTGACTTCCAACCTGTGTTAAAGAGACAGTTCACCCAAAAATGAAAATTCATAATTTACTCACCCTCAGGTTGTTCCAAACCTGTATGAACACTAAGGAACATATTTTGAAGAAAATGTGTAACCAGGCCGCTTTGGGGCACCATTAACTTCCATAGCAGGAAAAAAAAATAGTCAATGGTGCCCCAGAAATGTTCAGTTTCCCACTTTATCTTCCTTTGTGTTAAACAGCACAAAGAAATGTATACAGGTTTGGAACAACCTGAGGGTGAGTAAATGATGACAGAATTTTCATTTTTGGGTGAACTGTTCCTTTAAAGTATTCTTTTTTTCCCCTTCCACACAAAAAAGTTACACAGGGCTGAAACGACATGAGGGTGAGTAAATGATTTTTTAGGTGACAATTACTTTAAGGCCATTATCTCTGTTTTCATGTTTTAACTACATATTGTCACAAATCCTAATTCAAATCGATACCTGGTTAGTCTTTTTGACAAATTATTGAAGTTGCACTCAAATGAAAATTTACCCTATTTTCTAAACACATGTTATTGATCTTATTTGTCCATGCATGTTTTGACCTTTTTATAATTTTTAAATCAAAATATCACAACTCAAACGTGCAGTGAAACAACAAGACTTCTCTCTGGTGACTCCTTCATTCATTTTAAATCATTTAAATCCCCCACCCCTTTCTTAAAAACAACTGCAAACTTGAATCAACAACTAATGGATTTTACCAAGACCACGCCTACATTTTTTTTTTTTTCGTTTTGAAAATCTGTTTCACTCAGATGTATGTCATAATCCAGAAGAAAATATCTGTCGTTACTTTCGTTACATTTAGACTTTGAAAAAAACAGTACATAAGAGTAATTTATTTATGAATCAGAGGGCTGTTTCATAAAAGATGCTAAGAAAAGCGAGGATTAAACTCCAAAACCTGACTTGAATTAACCTAACAAATGAGTTTGGGCTAAAACGGTTTCATAAAAGGTAATTGAAGTTCACACAGTCCTGCTAATTCGATCCAGGTTCACCTAGTCAAGATAATTTCGCGTGTACGCTTTTCTTAAGCAGCCCTAGAGGTCGATCATGGATCAAATCGATCCACCATAGGAAACGGCATACATTTTGTGCTATTTTATGCGTTTGAGACATGGTGTTTTCCTCAGTGCATAACTTACTTTTCACAAGTTTATTCTCCATCTGTAAATGTTAGAAAGTAATGCAAATATTTCCATTTTGCAGCTAACTTCACAGTGAACGAGCGCTGTGCTGCGCGCTAAACAGACGGAATGCAATAGAAGAGCAATTATTCTAAAATATACATTTCGCTAAAATATTTCATGTTGGAGTTTATGTACAATTTTAAACCTACAAGTAAGTGTATTTTTTATGATAGTAACTGTAAATGGACTATTGTAATGCGGTAAATCAATATACTTTGGGACAATTACTGAGTTTAGATTCATCTTACCAATTAAAATTTAGTCTGTGCATATTTATTATGTTAATAAAGTCAAATAATTGTATGTGAGAGAGTCAGCTGTCATATTATTGTGTTCCTATTGGTCAGTGTTAGAGGAGCTCAGCTTAACCTGACAGTTAGCCTGCTCCAGTTTGTTTTATAAAACAGAATTCGCTGACAACAAGTCTGACTAAGTAAAATAAGCCTGGCTTGTTTTCTAATCTTGTTTTATGAAACAGCCCTCAGGTGTATACTAGATTTAACATGCAGCCAGTGAAGACATGTTTTCTGTTTATACTCAGTTTATTGTAGTATTTCAATCTTTTATACCCTACAAACTAACAACTCAAGAAACTTTAGCTTTAGATTCCCAAGAAACTCAGATTCATGCTAGTTTTTTTGTTTACAAAAACACAATTGAGCAAAAATAGTTCATTTTAAACTGTTTAAAACTTTGCATGTTAAACATTAAGGTTGACTTAATTCACCTGAATCATGCAGCTCTCCTGCAGCCTCGGTTTACATTATTGAATTGGCCACATGTACACGCATAAACCTACCCACACAAACAAAACCATATACACAAACAAACGCCTACACGTATACAATTATACACACACAAACACATACCCACACAGATACAGCCATATACACACACACCTCCACCTTTCTTCCTGTGCGCTTTGAAACTTTCTGAGAATTGGAAAGCGCAGTGTATGTGACCACAGGATGGGTGCATAAGGGGTCACACATCTCAGAGCGTGTGCGTCGGAGTCACAGGAAAGTAGCCGGCACGTATAACGCATATTACTGTACGTATATTTTAAAGACTGGCCTGGCACACTATCCACTATGTGTAAATACTGTTGTGTGCTTTAAATCAGGGCAAAATCGTCACTTTAAATACCAAATGATGCTCAACATTCATATTAAACAGACTTCGTTACTAAAGATCTGCAAAAAGATAGTTAAAACACCTTTGTCACAACACTCATGAATTGAGTGCACCCTTCAGAAAGACGCCAGAAATGCAGATTCTCACGGTGCTCTGGGTGCTGCAACACAGCATCTAACGACACATCTGAAGAGGAAATGAAGGAAAAAGCACCACTTATTTACACATGTAAACAAGAATTCAAGGTGCACGTGTTTGTATCTACAAATCTATGCGTACGGCGACTTACGGGCCTAGATTTTGCATGATCTGGTGCAATAAAGAAAACCATGAAGAAAGTTGAAAGCGTGAAGACAATCTCATTCTCAAGGATTTCATTTTTCTCATTCCGAGACCAACTTGTGCAAATGAAGTTTCGCAATGCCTCAGGCCGATTCTCTCATCATCATGAGCAAGTAGGGCGATGATAACTGTGACTAATCCTGGGTTTCCTCGCACATGAAAAGCAAGCTGCTTTGATGTGGCTGACAATCACAGAATCAAAATCTCTACGATCAATGAAATTACTCACATTTTAGCATAAATATCCCAATCAATTGTTACTGATTCAAGGACTGAGGATCAAGAATATGAACCCATTTATAAGCCGCCCCTCCCCACCACCACCTCACCTCACCTCACCTCACCCCACCCAATCAACCATGAACAAAAATTACCTCATTTAATCACCAAAACCACTTTAATCTCTTTAATTGATATTGCAGCCAGAAAAAAAACTTTCATGATCAGATTTTAAGGTGGATTTAGTGCACAAGAAATTAGGTCTTTAGGTCTGGTTTGTGCATGTATAAACTTTACATTCAAATGACTGAAAGCGAAACTTACAACAGCTAAAAACTAAAACTGCATTTTGCAAATTATTTTTCACTTCATCTTTTCCTGTCTCCAACACCTCTGACCTGCTGGCCTTGTGCTGAACTTGAATAGCAACAGACCACTGATAATTTGATTAATTATTTAATCAAGAGAGGTCAACCATGACAGCACTGAGAATCCGCAATCTGACTTTCATTCAGAAAGGGCTGCTGGGTTCTTTGAGTGCTGTTATGCAACTGTATTAACCACAAGCAAGCTGAGTCACTCTATTCCAGATGCACTTAAACTAACCAACCAACCCAAGGCGTTTAATGCAGGTCATTCTACGGCAGATGATATGAATGGCCCAGTGAGAGCATAAAAAGGTTGTCAGAATTGGTTGCAAATGAGTGACATCTTTGAGTCGAAATGTAATGAAAACTAACCCTATCTATATTAAATATGCAAAGTCCCACCCTGAACTCTTGTTACTGGTTAGAACATTTAAACAGAACAATGGGTCTCATTCATTAATAATTGTGTGGATTGTTTTGTATTTGTACAAACAGCAGTTCTCACAAAATCTGTATGAACATAAATATGTTCTAATTAATTTTGGAGTACTCTAAATGAGCAACTGCATGCCCAAGGCTAGTCATTTGCATAAAACACAACCAATCCATCTCCATATGAGGGCTTTCTGCACAACTTTTCCTTTACAGCCTTTTGTCACAGCTAAAATATTGGCATTATAATACAGAGAAACCTTACAGCACGAGCTACAATGCGGCTTTTCTTACTCTTTCAATGTATACAATGAAATATATATTTAAGATCTACACAATTTTATAATTTGGAACAATCTTCCTAGCATTGTTCGGGAAGCAGACACACTCTATCAGTTTAAATCTAGACTAAAAACGCATCTCTTTAACCTGGCATACACATTATCAATTTATATTGTCACTTCAGTTAATGGAACATTAGGCTACATAAATTAGGTCAGCCGGATTCGGGAACACTTCCTATAACACCAGATGTACTCGTTACATCAGACGAAGAATGGCATCTATGCTAATATTAGTCTTTCTGTTTATCCCGAGGTCTTCCATAGTCAGCCGGATCTGGGCCGTATCCAGATCAGATGGAGGACCTGCGCCTAGACACAACCACAACGCATCCCTGAAATGTCAGCTAGATTGTGTCAACTATCCACTGTGAAGGCCTCACCGACATGACAGCCACTGGCACAGATCCTCAACAAAACCGTTTCCATACCGGCGTGATGAATCCGATATTCAACCAGATGGAACTGGATTAAATATTTTGACTGTTCCGATCCCAATCTGACTTCTGACCTGTAATGCTGTCTGACTCATAATCAAGCACTGTTCATTGTTGGCCAGAGGAGAACTGGCCACCTGACTGAGCCTGGTTTCTCCCAAGGTTTTTTTTCCTCCATTTTTGTCACCTGATTGGTTCCTTGCCGCTGTTGCCTCTGGCTTGCTTAGTTGGGGACACTTGATATTTAACAACATTTTTAACAAGTTCGTTTGCCCATATAATCTTTAGGGTATTAGGTTAGCTAATTTGGCCTGCTGTCCACTGAGGAGGGGCTCGATGAAGCAGCTTCAACTCGAGTTCTGATATACCCAATATAGGATATGATTACATAAGGCAAGGTACCTGAGATGAAGGTGGAGTTTGGGGAGGTGGAGGGATGCTGGAACAGCTGAGACTGAAGAGAGGTAAGCAGCTGCTTCTATACTCTGGCTGTTTAGATGTGCAAGATTAGGTGGGCTCGCTCTTCCCTAAATTACGTTTAGGAACTTCACTAATTTGCCTGCGTTGACACCATTGAATGCAAATTGAACTGAGTTCGACAATGACATCACTGTTTTCTCCAGAGCTGCTGTATAGATGAATGAACTAAATTAATAACTAAAATTTTTTACAAAGGAATTAATCAATACCTAACTGACTTAAGATGGACAATGACATTATTTTCTTCTAGAGCTGCTGTGCTGCCAAAATTATTTTCCTGTTATTACTGTAAAGCTGCTTCGACACAATCTGCATTGTAAAAAGCGCTATATAAATATAGGTGACTTGACCAGAGTATGTGATTTTTGCAATTTTTGGTTTTCAATTGTTCCTACACTTTTTCGTACTGTAAATCATTTTTAGTACAGAAGTTATCGGAGAATCATGTATTTTCATGAAATCATTCATGCACAGTACTGAAGGCACAACAGCTTTACTACTTTTCACTTCTTTAGTTTTCTCAGCATACAAGCTGAAATAAAAGAGAATTTTAACATCAAAAACGACACTTCACCTTTAACAAGTTCAAATTTTTTCACAGCAGGAGAGCATCACTGCAGGTGTGCCAGACACAGACGCTTTGAAGCCTAATACACTGTCAGTCTAAAAAATGTGAGCCTATATCAAGTCTTTTTGGTTATATCAATTCTAAAGAGCTTGATTTATAAAATCTTCCAAGTTAATGCAGTTTAATTGAATTGATATTTAATTTATAATTAAATGCCCTGAATAAAAATTATATTCCTATGATACTCGAATATGATCCATGAATTGACATCCACCACCACACTGCAGCCTGAATGTGTCAATGAAACGTTATGAAGATGCCTAGAAGACAAAGATAAGGTAAACACAAGGTGAACAAATCTAATACCAACTTAAATGTTGCTGAATGATAAAACGCCTGGATCTGTGGGTCTCAAAGGACACTGTGCATTACACAAGCTCTGGAGAAAATCTCCAATGAAGTTGGTGAGACTTCACCACCAGCTTGCATACTGGATAAAAGGGAAGCGGGGAAATAATCTCACAAAATAATGGGCTTTCTGCCTTGTCAGGCACAGAAATGCATCACGGCTGTTAACAGACCTCGTTTAACAAAACAAACAGAAAAGATACTCAATTTCAAAAAAGGCGTAAAACAAATAACAAAATTCCTTCGCCTCCTAAAATCAGCGCTAGCAGCTCGAGCTAACGCTGTCGTTTGAGAAGGGCCTAGCGCGCGCATCCACAACACACTTCCAAACTCCATCGCGTCCACCCCAAAAATGAGGGAAAATACTGGTATACAGCGCAGTTGGCTCAGACTATACTGTCACAACAGTTAGAAAAGGAGCAAATGGTGTGCGGCAACTCACTGGCAAAGAGTAACTTTTTTGGGAAAGCGACGCAAAGAAAGGGTTAAACCGAAGGAAACATTGGTTGGTCGGGACGGCAGGCGTGCAGGCCGTTCGGCTAGCAGAGCTAACAGCTCGAGTGCACGCACATACAGCTGCGTGCACTGGACTACCGCTACTGCAAGGTCCTGCTTTTGCAAAATTATTCAATGCGATTGCAAAAGCCCCGTCGAGATGATTTTAATCGACCCGCTTTATAACGCGCATGCAACGGCAATTAGACTGTTTAACCCCATTGCTCATAGCAAGCTAACATCATCGTCGTGTACGACTTTCACTTTTTTACACCCCCAAACCGCCCAGATTTGTACTCCTTCAGAGATTTTCTCATTCATACCGAGATGCCCTCGCGGTTTGCGAGCAGTTAGTTGCAGGAGACACTACATGCATTCGCATGCAAAACAGAATTTGGCAAGAAAGCAGTAACATTTCTGACGATTCCTTGTCTTTCTGAACAAAACCCCTGCAAACCGACAGGTAAAAATAAGTCGTGCCGTGCATTGCTCGTCACGTTGACAGCATCATACCTTGACAGATGTTCGAGGGATGGTTTCTATGCATGCGACAAACAACTGTCATCGCTGTAAATAAGCGTAAAAGCAGAAATTAACTTGTAGCGAAGAGTACTCACCCGAGACACGAGCGCCCTCTCCCTCATACCGTGCACCTCAAGTTGTGTAGGGATCGGATAAAACAAAAAAAAAACCGATTTGCTTCAGATAAACTATTCCTCGGCGGACACCGTGAGTTTTTACCAACAGCGCGCAGTCGCATGCACGCGCAGGCGAACTATCGTGAACCTCTCTTCTTGCTTCTAGACGGTCCGAGCCCACCGCTGCTTTGGTTTACAAGCCATCGCTACGTGGCTGGCCTAGGTCTCGCGCATCAACCATCCTCCGAGTTCATCCGAGGCGCTCGAGCCGCCGCTGTCTGCACTGGAGAAAGCGCGCGTGGCGTCTGTTTTTTTTTCTTCCCGTCCTCAAACAGCAAAACCAGACAGCGTTCAGTGCGCGCGCCCGCCTTCCTCCCTGCGGTGAAGCACATCGATAAAAGTGACTTCTTCGCTTGGTAGAGCGTCTCTTAAACTATATGAGAAAATGCAGCTACAAGTTTAACGCTGGGAAAGCACCAATAATTTTGAGGGCTTTATTAAGCTGGTCTTGGTCTTTATCATCAAATTGTTTCAGGCCTGTTGTGAACTAAGAAGTCAGTAGTAGCCTACAGATGTGATATTTAGGCACTCATATTATGTTCACCTTTAAAGTTGTCCAAATGAAGTCCTTAGCAATGCATATCCACTGTAGGAAATGTACAAAATATCTTCATGGAACATGATCTTTACTTAATATCCTAATGGTTTTTGGCATAAAAGAAAAATCAATAATTTTGACCCATAATATGTATTGTTGGCTATTGCTACAAACATACCTGTGTGACAGGTTTTGTGGTTCAGGGTCACATTTGTGTTTTAAAGATGGACAAAAGTATTGCGGATTTGAGTAAATGATGGCAGAATTTTTATTTTTGTGTAAATTAACCCTTTAAAGAAAGTAATGATGCTGGTAATGATGACTTTACAAATGAACATTCATGTGTCCCCAATCTCAAACAATCATTCCAACATGACATAACTCACATACACTGTTACAGACTTTCAACAAAACCATAAGCAACATAATATTCGTCATGCGGTAGTATTGAGTATCAGCATGGCTCTGATTACCTGTGGTAAAGGACCATTCTGATATTCAGTAGAATTGCACTTCATGACCCTGGACCACAAAACCAGTCATAAGGGTTTGAAATTGAGAATAAATAAGCTTTCCATTGATGTATGGTTTGTTAGGATAGGACAATATTTGGCAGAGATACAACTATTTAAAAATCTGGAATCTGAGGGTGCAAAACAATCAAAATGTTGATAAAATCTCCTTTAAATGAAGTCCTTAGCAAAGTAACATCAACTCACAAAAATATATTTTTGATATATTTACAGTAGGAAATTAACAAAATATCTTCATGGAACATGATCTTTACTTAATATCCTAATGCTTTTTGGCATAAAAGAAAAAAACAATTTTGACCCATAAAATGTGTTGGCTATTCCTACAAATATACCCGTGCGACTGGTATTTGTGGTCCATATGTCTTAAATATGAAATGAAATTCCAATGTTCTGTGGGTGTGTTTGGCATTCTGCGACTGTTTCTCTGTAGCATCTGCTGCACTAACACCTGCCCAGTGATGACATATGATGACCTCAGCTAAACATTTGAAATGATCTCTTGTCCTCATCTGCTTTCCTTCCATAAAGATGACTGACAAACTGGTCTGACAGAGCAGCTGCGGTTTTCATTTACATCACTGTGCTGATAGAGATCAGCACTAATGGGAAGAGGCTCATTTCGACTCAGAGTCAGAGTAGAGGTTCTCAGCCCTGGTCCTCGAGGTCCACTTTCCTGCAGAGTTTCCTCCAACCCTAATCAAACACAACTGAACAAGCTAATCAAGGTCTTCAGGATTAGGCAGTTGAGTTTGATCAGGGTTGGAACTAAACTGTGCAGGACAGTGGACCCTGAGGGCCAGAGTTGAGAACCACTGGGTCAGAGTGACTCTCATAGCTATGTCATCTCATTATTGAATGTGACCACAGGAGGATGGGTGGAATTGATGATATTTGAGTATATTAAAACATTTAAATTCTCTAAATAGTGCCCTCTGGTTGGTATAAAACAAGTTTATAGCAAATTAATTGTTCAACAAAAGTGAATTCTGAGGATTTAGATTACAGTTTGTTCAAACTCCAAATAATTTGGCTTGTTTTAGATGAAAATTTGTCTTGTAAGTGCCCACAAAGTGTTTTGACAAGTGTAAAACAGGAAAGAAACATCGACATCCTGTGTGTGAAGACTGCTGTGTAAAGTCTAAAATAGTAAAAACTATGATTTCCACATCTCGCTCTCTCTCCACGTTTAACATGCTTCACTTTCCCATCCTAATATACAATATTTATACAGTACAGTAATGACACAATTACACATTCCTATATATATTCCTGCACTGAAGTTTGTTGTAAAGCTCTCTTAAATTAATTTAACGTGGGAGATTTGTTTTAGTATTTTTGATTTGAAACCAAAAGCTTCTTCTACCCAGTTGATGCATATATCTGTGTTTATGTTGCAGAGATTTGTAGTTTCTGGGCAAGAGTGGGAGAAATAAGTGAAACAAAACAATTTCAAAGAAGAGAGAGAAAATAAATGCTCAGTCAGCAGCAGATTGTGTGTAATCAAAACGCACAGAAAATTTATCGAAAAGAAGCAAGCTTATGTAAGCTGCTGCTTTAAGCTTGAGCCTAATGGTTAGAGAGTCGGACTTGAGTCATAGAACCAGCAGGAAATGTACATGGGAGGAGTGAATGAACAGCACTCTCTTCCACTCTCATTACCCACAACTGAGGTGCCCTTGAGCACTAAACCCCAATCACTCCCTGGACGCCGCAGAAAAAGATGGCTGCTCACTGCTCCATATGTGTGTGCACTTGGATGGGTGAAATGCAGAGCACCAATTCTGAGTATAGGACATCATACTTGACTATGCATCACATCACTTTCACTTTCACTTTATAGAAAAAAAAAAAAAATGTGTTGATGTTTTTATTCCAAATAAAGAAAATCTGTATGTCAAAATAACAAAAAAAAAAAAAAAAAAAATGTTTACAACTCTGGCATACAGGTTACTTGAATTAAACTCAATGTGGAATGTCATTTCTTTATATATTTTATGGTCTCTTAAAGGGATGGTTGATCCAAAAATGAAAATGCTGTCATCATTACTCTCCCTCAAGTTTTTACAAACCTGTATGAATTTCTTAGCTCTGCTGAACACAAAAGAAGATATTTGGAAGAATGTTTGTAAACAAGCAGATGTCACACCCCACTGACTACCACAGTAAGCAAAAAATTACTGAGAATGATGAGAAGGCATGTATGAGAAGGCATATGATTTCAGATTTGAAAGCACTGATGCCCTCTAGTGGACACTAAAAGGCATATTTGCCAAGTGTGAAGGCCTAGAGTAGACCTTAAAGGTGCCCTAGATTCAAAAATTGAATTTACCTCGGCATAGTTAAATAACAAGAGTTCAGTACATGGAAAAGACATACAGTGAGTCTCAAACTCCATTGTTTCCTCCTTCTTATATAAATCTCATTTGTTTAAAAGACCTCCGAAGAACAGGCGAATCTCAACATAACACCGACTGTTACGTAACAGTCGGGTTGTACGCCCCCAATATTTGCATATGCCAGCCCATGTTCCCAACATTATGAAAGGCATTAGACAAGGGCAGAACGTCTGGATCTGTGCACAGCTGAATCATCAGACTAGGTAAGCAAGCAAAGACAATAGCAAAAAATGGCAGATGGAGCGATAATAACTGACATGATTCATGATAACATGATATTTTTAGTGATATTTGTAAATTGTCTTTCTAAATGTTTCGTTAGCATGTTGCTAATGTACTGTTAAATGTGGTTAAAGTTACCATCGTTTCTTACTGTATTCACGGAGACAAGAGCCGTCGCTATTTTCATTTTTAAACACTTGCAGTCTGTATAATTCATAAACACAACTTCATTCTTTATAAATCTCTCCAACAGTGTAGCATTAGCCGTTAGCCACGGAGCATAGCCTCAAACTCATTCAGAATCAATGTAAACATCAAAATAAACACTGTACTTACGCGATTAGACATGCTGCATGACGAACACTTTGTAAAGATCCATTTTGAGGGTTATATTAGCTGTGTGAACTTTTTTTGTGTGTTGTTTAAGGCAAGCGCGCGCTCTTTGGGCGTGGAGCACGAGATTTAAAGGGCCACACACCCTGAATCGGCTCATAGTTAATGATGCCCCAAAATAGGCAGTTAAAAAAATGAATTTAAAAAATCTATGGGGTATTTTGAGCTGAAACTTCACAGACACATTCAGGAGACACCTTAGACTTATATTACATCTTGTAAAAAAAGTTCTAGGGCACCTTTAAAGGGCACCTATTATGCAAAATTCACTTTTACATGGTGTTTGACCATAAATGTGTGTTGGCAGTGTGTGAGCAAAACCACCCTAGAATGAGAAAAATCCACCCAGTGGTTTTTTTACAATCTCAATAATTCATAAGCACTGTCTCAGAACGCCCTGTTCTAAGATTGCTCTCACTGTGACGTAGAAGTGCGCTAAGCCCCACCCACGTGGTTTGATTGACAATCTGGTTTTGGCATAGACCCCGCCCTCGGTGATCGGTCAACCATCCTCCATTGTTTCAACGACAGCCGGTGATGTCTCCTAAGAAACATAAGTGTTCTGTTGTGGGATGTAATAATGAACATAGTAGTTTTCACTTACTTCCGACATCAGAGCCACTGAAAACGCAGTGGATGGATTTTATTTACGAAGGAAAGGCGCCACTCAAAATTCCAAAATACGTTTATGTTTGCGCGAATCATTTTTTGACTGACTGTTTTGAGAACGAGGGTCAATTCAAAGCAGGTCTTGCTTCAAAGTTAATCCTCAAGTGTGGATCGTTGCCTACTGTTCGCGATCCAACGTCACCTCCAGAAGAAGTAAGTGTATTTAATGTTTTTTGAGCAAATAGTCATTTCAGTCGATGTCAGCCAGTTCAATAACAAATGCGTCTAAAGTTGTTGTTGTCGTCGTAGAATGTCTGTGTATATAATTTAAACCTTGTTTGTATAGTGTGTATCCACACGTATATATATATTTTTTAAAGATATTGTATTAAAAACTGTGTATGTTTTCCGGGATGGTCTACCATACATGATGGAGTGACTTGAAGTTGTTTCATCCGTCTTGTAACCTTTGATACAACAAATAGCGTCAGACAGTTTTATGTCACGTATTATTTTTTGCAACAATTACAAATGTAAATAAATTAATACCTGTTCTATCTCCCTGCAGCATATATTTTCTGGTTCTGTAGCCATCTTCTCACATTTGCTACATAAGCACCTGTACGACAAGTAATGTCAACATGACGCAACCGTTCCCTCGCATAAATATAATTTCGTTTGTACTTAGCAAACGTTATCACAGTATTTGTGTTTGTAGTTTCAAAAAATTGCGCGAACGTTATCACAGTGTGTGTGTGTGTGTGTGTTTGTGTGTGTGTTGCACATCCATAATTGCAAAGGGGACGCGATTAAAACTCTATAAGTACATAAATGTATCAAATAACCATTCAGAGACGTCCTGCTCCATTCTCAATTGTGTTTCTTCTGCCGGAGTCTCTTCATCATCTGGGTGTGATTCCGGTTCAAACAAGGGCGTAATTTCCACTGGGGACAGGGGGGACATGTCCCCCCCACTTTTCAAAATCCCGTTTGTGTCCCCCCCACTTTCAAATTAATTAATGATTTTTTTTAACCGAACGCCGTCATGGAGGAGCAGAACACAGAGAGCCTGTCTGTGTCGATGCGCGCGTTCGCGTCCAAGAACGTTGCGTGCACACTCTAAAAATAGCTCAGTGAAGGTTCCAATGAGCAGGTATTTTATACGGCAAAAGTGGGAGTAAAGTTTTCGTGCACTATATTCAAAGTCATCTGAAGCCATTCCATAGCTTCGTGTGAGGGACAGAAGAATATGTATGGAGTCAAATTAATGCCTTAAAGTTTTGCACAAAAATAAAGTTTTGCAAAACAAAAAAAAGAATTGAGCAATAAAAAAATGTTTTGCAAACAAAAATAAAGAATTGCAAAGGAAAAATAAAGTATTGAGCGGAAAAAATAAGTTTTGCAAACAAAAATAATAAATTGCAAAATAAAATAAAGTAGTGCAAAAATAAAAATATAATCAATTACAAAAATCAATGACAGCTGTAATCCTATTTTATCTTTGCCACATATTTTTCATGCTCAGACCTACTAAATCATTTGCAACGCTCATTTTATTCTGCGTTTCAGTCAAGCGTGCGCTCACGATACTGGTTTTCTTTTGCGCTGCACTTTTCTGTGCGGATCTCTTTATGGCACTGGTTTGACGTGGGGGTGGAGTCAAGAAACGGGGGCACGCCCCGCGAAATGCATTGGAGGGGAACGTAATCGGCGACAGGTGAAATAATTCTTTGACATGGTTAAAAATAATGAATGGTTTGTTTTTGTTGGTTTGTTTAGCATATGTTGTCGCCGATTACGACCCCCTCCAATGTATTTCTTATAGTAATATGACCCGTTGCGCTCTGTCTCACTGCCTGTATCCACTTTTGTGTCCTTAAACATTCGTTTTTTGGGGTCGCTTATAAAAACTTATTTCTGGGTTTTTTAGCTTGTTAGCTGTACACCTTGTCACACAACACCTTTTAGGCATTGTTCTGTTTTTTGTAATGAGTCAGAAAAGACAAGAAGGCAGCCTGGAGACGGTTGGATTGTTTTTCCCCCAGTGGGCGTGGTTTTCAGATTATAATAAATGCGCTCTGTCTCTATGCTTGCCTGCGTCTCAATGTGCAAACTATCCATCCTAAATAGTATGTGACACTAGTAATATTCAATACTATTTAGGGCGGATAGGGTGGATAGTATGCACATTGGGATGCAGGGCTTGATCTGTTCTGTTCCGATCTGCGTCTCCTGCCGATGACGTGTTTCGCGGGGCGTGCCCCCGTTTCTTGACTCCACCCCCACGTCAAACCAGTGCCATAAAGAGATCCGCACAGAAAAGTGCAGCGCAAAAGAAAACCAGTATCGTGAGCGCACGCTTGACTGAAACGCAGAATAAAATGAGCATTGCAAATGATTTAGTAGGTTTGAGCATGAAAAATATGTGGCAAGGATAAAATAGGATTACAGCTGTCATTGATTTTTGTAATTGATTATATTTTTATTTTTGCACTACGTTATTTTATTTTGCAATTTATTATTTTTGTTTGCAAAACTTATTTTTTTCTGCTCAATACTTTATTTTTCCTTTGCAATTCTTTATTTTTGTTTGCAAAACATTTTTTTATTGCTCAATTCTTTTTTTTGTTTTGCAAAACTTTATTTTTGTGCAGAACTTTAAGGCATTAATTTGACTCCATAAATATGTACATAGTTAACTTTTAAGTTCACGGAAACTCTTCTTCCCTCCGCTGCAGCTGTCAATCATTCTCTGTTCAGCACTCAAACAGCGCGTCGCGTTCAGTAAAGACAGTCATCACGGTAAAACTATTCCGATTATAATACTTGATATGTAGATAAAGGGCTGTGGATTGGCATAAACTAACTTGATCTTGCTGGAGTTTAATGCTGTTTCTAAACGATGTCATGACTGTTAGATGCAGATGTACACAGGGATTCTCTTTGTGCCAAACATTTATAATGCTCAGCGAAACTGCGCGCTCTGACTCGATATTGTTTCAAGCGGTTTTTACTGCTGTTTTGAAGCGTTTCATATTATTATGGTTTTCCACACTGAAAGATTATTAATAGCATATTTTTTTCTGTCGTATCTATCATATCTTGTTGCCCCATTAAAAAGCTGCACAATACATTTAAAAATAAATGTCTTTTAATCTTACATTAATATAAATACATATAATTCTATACATAGCTATAAATATAAATCTAATCTATTTTTTTCCCTTCATTTTATAAGAATACAAATAGTAATTTTAAACTTTTTGTTAACATTTGGATTTTATAAAATTACTGTGCAAAGTTTGCTGCTGAATTATATACTTACCTAGTTTATTTATTTATTTATTGTTCAGCTTATGATTATATATTTTTATTCATTTGTTGTTTTCTGGATTGTCAATGAGTGACCACTAATTGCACAAATACAGATGTATGGATACAGGCCCCTGCTAATAAATTAATTCAACAAAGGTAACCTCTTTTGCTACATATTTTTAATGGTTTAAATGTGTACTCTACATGTTTGACCACTTATGAACTATCATTTAGCCTACTATATGTTGTGTATGTGACCAATGTGCCGTACCATCACCAATAAATAGATACTATTAGAGCACAAAATTGTTTACAAGAGAACAAATTTCTTCATTGATCTAGTCACTTAATTTTGCTCTCAGAATGCACCAGATTTATGCATTTAACTTTAAAATGTACAAAGCTTTCCTACAGGGGGGCATGTGAACAACTGTAATGGGATGATCAGGTTCAGATATCTAAATTAGAGAATATCATCGGGCGTTTGGCGGGTGGATGATTTATTTTTAACAGTGGATTCAGGTACACCTCAATGCACAGACTTTTTCTTTGTTCAATTTGGATACTGAACATGGGTTGGAGCTCTTTATTTTGAACTCTCAAAGTTCACCAGATTAATGAATTTATCTTTAAAATGTACACAATTTTCTTCCGGGGGGGCATGCCCCCGGACCCCCCTAGAGGGTGTGTGTCCCCCCCACTTTTCAAACCAAAGTTATACCCTTGGGTTCAAACATGTACGGCTGAATGCCATACAAAACAGCGGGTCTCTCACTCTCAGCCATTCTGCTTCTACCGACTGTTTATTGCCATAGGTATGCAAGTTACGCCCTCATCCAAAGGCAGGGCGGGGATATGCAGCTCATTTATATTTAAGGTGGTACACACCAAAACAGCTCTTTTTAAAACAGGCCCCAAAAATGACATTTTCAAATGGTTATAATAAATTAACTGTGGGGTATTTTGTGCTGAAACTTCACAAATACATTCTTTGGACACCCAAGACCAATATTACATCTTGTAAAAAGGGGCATAATAGGTGCCCTTTAAAATATAGCTTACATAGTTAACTAGTACATTACATCTAGAAAGAATCAGGTATACTCTAAAGACTTTAGAGTATAACTTTCATTATATGAAAAGATTTGGGGCTGTATGTATAAAACTTTTCAAAAATGCTCTTAAGAGTAGACTTAAGTTTTTGACTTAAAGGTAGGGTAAGCAATTTTGGAGAGGCTAGCAATAGCAAGCTATCTTTGAAAGCATAAGATCCCACCCTCCCTTCAGAAATGTAAAAATCCAAGTCTGAGGATGTGAACAGATCCTGGTAGAACGTCACGGGTTGACAACATGGCGTTAACACTGCATAATTTTGTTGTTTTGGTTCAGGAGGAACTGAACCAAGAAAACCATTTAAGAAAAGTAACTGTTAGTTTGCAAAGTAATAAAGAAGTTACAGTATTTTATACTTCACAAAGAATTCATTTTTGCTTTCATTTCTGCAGTTAAAGCACTGATTTGTAGAGTGGGAGAAGTTGTCAAATTTCTTACTAGGTCAGATACAAAAAGAATACCCTGATTATCAAGCTTGTATCATTTTATCAACTCCCTGTCATCATATACTCTAACTCCAATACATATTTATATCTTCATTGTCAAGTGTGTGGTCCCCTCCTTTCTGCTGCCATCTTGTTATACTCCTAACTAGGTTAGGGTACCTCTTCAGCACACTTAGGCCTGGTTTCACAGACAGGGCTTAGATTAAGCCAGGATTAGGCCTTAGTTTAATTAGGACATTTAGTAGCTTTTATAAATGTACCCTAGGACAAAAAAATAAATAAAAATAAAAAACATCACTAGTGTGCATCTCCAGACAAAACAATGGGACTGACACTGACAATGGTAAACTGCTTTCAGTTAAAACAGCTCAAACATTTGTTTTAGTTGTGGACTAGGCTTAAGCCTTGTCTGTTAAACTGGGGATTAAATAATTTAGGAGCTGAGACCTACTCTTAACACATAGGAACCTCTATGAATCACATTCCTAATATTAAGACTAAAATTGCGTCATAGTATTTTGACACAATTAAGACTACATTATTACTTTGAGCAGCTATATGTCCCCAGGTTCTCTTTTGCTTCTTTTCCTCAGGATTGTGATTATTAATTTGTCTTTATTTCTTTATGCTCCACCCTCTTACCACTGGATAGCACATTGGGTTGAGTTCTGTGGGTTTGAGGTGGGAGCAAGGGCATAGATTTGGTTTGAACATTTTATTATTTAATTATTTAAATAAAATATTAATAATTTGTTCTATGTGTAGTGTTATTGGATAATTAATTTCTTATTTTCTATCTATCTACAAGCATTTATGATCAACAGATAATTTGATTAAAATGAACACATGCTTTAACTGATTACAAATTCAGCATATCAAATATGAAAGGGAACATTTATTTTGAGCTTATACACCTCGTAACTGTATGAACTTTATTTCTGTATAATCATTCATCAAATTCTAACATAACTGAGAGATTCTAAAAAGAAAGAAATTATGTTAAGTATTGAAACTCAATGTGGCAGTGATTTGCTAGTGAGTGAGCCAGTTAATTCATTCAAAAGTTTAGGAAGAAAACAAACAACGATGTGAATAATTTTGTCATTGATAATTACAGACACCACTGAAAAATGAACTAACATAACAGCTGTTTTGGTAACGTGTTATATTGATAGTTATGGCTATATAAATTGCAATGGATTAGCTGGCTAAAATATATGTGGAGTGTACTTAGCTATTGCACAATATTCTCATACTTCCTTCTCAGTACATGTTTTATATTCTTTTTAACATCTCTCTTTGACCAGCAGTTTAATATAGTCTTCTGGGCAGTGATTCTCTTTATTTTTGGAGCTACCCATGCTCTCCCATTCAAACAGCACGTTGTGTTGGTGAAAGTGCGACATTGGTTGGGCGTTAACAATCGGTTAAATGGAGGGGGAGTATTTTTTTGTCTTATTTATTATGACAAACTCATATTTAATTAGGAACAAAATTATTGTTACAAAATAAATGAATTGTACATATTTTTCATTTGATTTACTGTAACTTTCATGTTGAAACCCCCCCCCCCCCCCAGTTCCTGTTTTTCTAAGGAGAATGATTTTTTTTCAGTCATCTGGGGCTTTTTGGGGGCCTTAACGTGCTCAAAAACTCTTGAAAATTGGCACACACATTGGAATCTGCGGCCATTAGGATGCCACAAAAGATGGGACCCGGGCATGGCAGGGGGGCTTGACAGCGTCCCCTTGAATGGTGTCCGAAAACTTGGTCCATATATCAAACACGCTTGCATGTATTAGTATGAAACTCGGTACACATATAGACCTCATCGGCCAAACAACTTTCATGCTCTATGTTATACGCCAGCTCAACAGGAAGTCAGCTATTATGGGTTGTTTGAAAAACGCACGCTCTGGAATACTCCTCCTAGGTGATTAATCCGGTCACCACCAAACTTGGTCAGAATGAAGTCAAGACATTGAGGATATAAAATTGCGAGCGGATTTTTGATATCTCGAACGGTTTGGTCGTGGCGAGGCAACAAATTTATGGCGAGAAAAGGGAAACAGGAAATGTGTTATAACCTCTGCAAACATTGATTGATGTTTATAAAACTTCAGCTGTGTGCTCATTGTAGGAAGCCGATCACATGGATGTGACTATTGTGAGTCAAAGTTATAGCAGGAAGTGTGTTACTTTCAAAATGCTTTAAGATCACCCTCAAATATTTACCCAATTTGCTTCAAACTTCATTAGAATAATGTCAAGATATAACGAATGAAGACCTGTAAAAAGATTTTTAATATTTTTCAAACACTGTTGCCATAGCAAGAGATCAAACTTCAATATTTGTTTTGGATGGGTTTGAGACACTTAGCATGCTTCAAATTGCATGAAACTCGGCTCATATGTCAGGATTGTCATCCAGTAGACATGGGCAAAGCCTCAAAATGGGCAGGAAGGAGGGCCTCTATAGCGCCACCTTTTGAAAAAAGTGGGTGGTTAGTTTATCCTACAGTCACCAAACTCGGTACACACATCGTTCTCATTAAGCCGGACAACTTTCTATTTTACAGTCATTAGCTCTGACCAACAGGAAGTCCGATATTTTGGTTTGAATGTGGATTTTTTCACCCTTTCTCTCCCTCTCTCTGTGGCACCCCCCCTCCCCTTCACCCCCTCCTCACTCCTCAGTCTGACTCTTTCTGTGTGTGTGTGTGTGTGTGTGTGTGTGTGGGTCTCTGTCTGTGTCCCTTTCTGTACTTGTTTTGACTGTACTTGTGAGGACCAAATTTCCTCACTTATTTTGTGGAATACTTTCACAACCCACTAGTAAGGACATTTGACTGGTCCTCACTATTTCAAAAGGCTTATAAATCAGCCAAAATATGTTTTTATTGAAATCTAGTGATGGTTACATGTTTCTGTGATGGGTAGGTTTAAGACCCCGGTATACTTCAAACAAAATCGAACAACGAACTGATGTGATGTCATTTCGAACAAAATCAGGCCAAAATCAGGCCAGTTCTTTTTGGAAGTTCGAAACGGCTTGCCAAAGCGAACGTTCAGGAAAAGTTCGCTCCAGCTGCAAAACACCTTCATACTACCATTGGTCCGTAACGATAACGTAATAGGAGGTGTGCGCCGAGGCACCGGCTTCATTCGCTTGGGGCGCATCCTTGATTCATTTCGTGTGTTTGAGTTCGTCGAGGTAAGAGCTTCGCGGGTGAAAACATGAACACACTGGATAGCCGCTTTATAGTACAAAATGAAGTTGTGCTTGTAAAAAAAATGACTGTTTTTCATGTTTGATACTGTAAAGCTGCTTGATTTTAAGCAATCTATTGAATGACGTGACGTGACTGGAGTGCTATTTTGCGGAGCTCGTGCTAACATACCCATGCTGTTATGATCAGACGCTTTTCTTATGCTTTCTATAATAAATGCTTACTGTTTTCTCATTTTTGTTGTGTTTATTTTGTTACTGAACTTGAACTTCATTTTACTCCTAAACGAAGAACAAAAAAGAACTTCGTTTGAAGTATACCGGGGCCTTTAGGAGTAGGGGTTGGGTTAGGTGATAGAAAATATCATTGACCCGATTTAAAATCAATGAAAGTCTATGTAATGTCCTCACTAAGACAGCAATACAAACCTGTGTGTGTGTGTATTTTTGATGAACATATAGAAATATTGAACTACAAATGATAACTTCACACTCATTTGAAATTGAACCATGACATTATATCACTATTTGGACAGGACTACTTTTCAAATGTCATTTGAGTTACAATTATTATTACCAACACCTGTGATTTCGTGTTCTGATTCTGTACACTTTTCTCCGTGTATGTCTATGGCGAGTCACGCAGTTACTGTGATACTCTGCGGCAAGTCCTACCTGTCTGGTCTGAAATAGTCCGAATATAAACACTTATTATAAGTGTACCATAATGATTCAGGATAAGACAAAAACACGGTTTTGAAAATGGATTCATGTTGTATATTCTCATTATGTAATTTTTGTAAATTTTTAACACAAAAAAAGTTGCGGACTGCAGCTTTAAGTAAATTTCACTTGATTTTATAAAAGTGGCTGTTTAAAATAAACTTGCCTAAGTGAGCAGAAAAATTTAGACATGTACCTTACTATGACCTGAGACTGATATTAAAATCATCTTTGCAAGTTCTGTGATTTGGCTCTATTTATCAATTTTATAATTTTATTTTTTATACCACACTTATTGAAATTGAATGAAAGCATGCTTTTGGAGCATAAGACTGTTGCACAAACGATAGTTCAGGGAGGTTTTAAATGCATATTGCCCACTGTGCACAGTTGCCCTGAAGCCACCGGGTTGGCAGTGCAACCGGGCTTGGGCCCGCCATCGTTGCTTGCAGCTATATTAATTATTAATATTTTCAGAAGTCAATAATGACACTGCAAAAATGATTTTTTAATGTAACACAAAAGTTATATTTCCATGTGTAGATTATGCCTAAAACGCCACATAATCAATGCTTCTCACAGAGACTGTTTATGAGTTAAATCAATCATACACAATCTATAATCATAAAACAGACCAAGACACATTCACCGGCCACCCTGAAAGACCGGTAATGACAGTAAAAGTTTAATAAAGCAATAAATAGTTTACTCAGTAAACAGAATTCTCAATATTAGATGTTGGTTTGTTGAGCTCCAGAGATCCCTTGCGAGATTTGAACTTACAGTCTTTTTAATGAGCAACACTACACCTGAGAGGAAGTTTAACATTTAGAATACAGACTCTTTTTTTGAATGCATTTATTCAGGAAACATGACACTCCTTTTGTAACCAGACTGTCAGATCTGCTAGAAGGAGATCATTCACTGTCAGACTCGTCTTGTGTCTGTACGGCGTCTCGTAGGGCAGCATACTCTGCCATGTAAGGCAATCCTGATACTACACAACAACTCAGAGCACTGCGGTAAATGGTCATTTCATTTGCATCAAACCTGTGGAGAAAACAGATGCAGTGAATGCAATGAAATATAGCCTACATAATACTTATAGACTTAGAGATATCTAATGCAGTCTGAAATGATCTGTGAGATTTAGTGTTTGTGGAAGTTACCATTCATCTGTCTTCTCATCGTAGGACTCTACATCACAGGTGGTGCCAATTCCGTTAGAGCCTCCGACAGCAAACAACTGACCATTAACTACCTGGATATTGAGGAAGGTAAAAGGAAAATAAATCATGTTTAACTTTACATGAATAAATCTTAGTAAGATGCAACACTTCAATTAAACAGGGTTGAATTTTTTGACTGTTGGAATAAGGTAGATGTTTTCTTAGTCAAACACATTGATCTTTGAAGGTTGCTACAATTTTATGGTGCAGTTAATATGGGATCCACCATATTCATTATCATAAAATCATTATTGTCATTTCACCAGATGCAGATATTAATTGTCCACACCTCACCTCAATGCCAAAGTTGCTGCGTGGGTTGTACATCGCTGCAACATCAAGCCAGATGTCAGTCAGCGGGTTGTAGGCCTCCACACTCCGCAAACGACTGGCACCATCATAACCACCAACCTTTAAATAAATACATTTTTTATTATGTATTCTGTGCATTTGTATGCACATACATGCATGCTATTTACACATTTGCAACCTTTAAACTGTGATTGTTCCATATTTCTATATTTGTGTCAGGGTTATTATAAACTAAATCCATAAAAAAACATTCACACTGTAAAAAATAATTTTCATGATTTGTTGTCATAAAATCTTTTCCTTTGTCAAATCAACTTAGATAATTAATGTAGTTCAGATAACATAATATTCTGAGTTTCTGTACATTAACCCAATTGCCTTCGTTGTATTAAATCAAATTTTTATTTTCAATAAACTCAAAATTTTAATGCAACCAGGTAACTTACTTTTTTATGGAAGAGGATTAGGGCCAAGCAATAATAAAAAAATAAAACCATCTCGAGATTAAAGTTGTTAAATTTCGAGAAAAAACTCGTTAAATTTTGAGAAAAAAGTCGAGATAAAATGTTGATAATAAACTCGTTAAATTACGAGAAAAAACTTGTTAAATTTCGAGAAAAAAGTCGAGATAAAATGTTAAGAATAAAGTCATTAAATTATGAGAATAAAGTCATTAAATTTTGAGAAAAAAGTCGAGATAAAATGTTGATAATAAACTCGTTAAATTACGAGAAAAAACTCGTTAAATTTCGAGAAAAAAGTCGAGATAAAATGTTGAGAATAAAGTCATTAAATTATGAGAATAAAGTCATTAAATTATGAGAAAAAAAAGTCATTAAATTACGAGAACAAATTCGTTAAATTATGAGAAAAATGTCATTAAATTTCGAGAAAAAAGTCGAGATAAAATGTTGAGAATAAACTCATTAAATTATGAGAATAAAGTCATTAAATTACAAGAAAAAAGTTGTTAAATTAATTTGTTCTCATAATTTAACGACTTTTTTTTCATAATTTAATGACTTTATTCTCAACATTTTATCTCGACTTTTTTCTCGAAATTTAACGAGTTTTTTCTCGAAATTTAACAACTTTAATCTCGAGATGGTTTTATTTTTTTATTATTGCTTGGCCCTAATCCTCTTCCGTACTTTTTTAAGTTAAACCAACAATTCTTTTTTACAGTGCAGTTAACTGAAATAAAATAAACTTTAACTAATTAACTTTAATAAATTATTAAAATATTAAAAAAATCGTATTTATTTTAAACTTTAAACATATTTTTTAATCAATAAAAACTATATAACTAATGAAAATGACAAAACACAACAAAATTACAAACATTTTAAATATATATATATATATATATATATAAACTTTCACAGATTATAATATATAAAACTATGACAGAAATTACAAAAACATAAAATTACATTAATACAAATATAATTAAAAATATAAAATAAAACTAATCAAAAATATAAAAACTATAATAGTATGTCAATGATACATAACACTGATATGCATGTTTAATACTCACAGCATACACTAGATCTCCGTAAGCGATCACACCGACACCACTGCGGCGGCTTCTCATGGGAGAGATGAGAGTCCACTGGTCTATTTCCGGGTTATAACTCTCAGCGGAAGAGAGACACTCGATCCCAGTAAAACCACCACAGATATAAACCTGACAAACACACACAAACATAACATACATGATGTTTGTGCACAATTATCACAGATTGTTCAGAAAAAAACTGTTTACAACACTCAGTATATTTTATATAATATTCCTGTTTTCTTATTTACACTATTATCATGCTCCTTCTGCTTTACAGGAATTAAGAGTCTCCAGCAGAAGAGTGTGGAGTCATGGGTCAGTGTTCTTACCCTGCCCTGCAGTGAGGTGGCGCTGGCGTCACTCCTCCGTTCATTCATTGGTGCTGTCAGTGTCCACTGATTGGTGTTTGGATCATAACGCTCTGCTGTTTTAAGCCGTTGATATCTATCAAAACCACCAATTGCATATATGCGCCCGTCCAGAACAGCCACACTTACGTAGCATCGGCGTTCATGCATGGGGGCCACCTGCAACACATCAGATACTTTACATCAATGTCCAAACACACATCAATAGACCATCACATTGGTTCTGTCCTATCAGTTGCAAAAATTACAATGGTATTAACACAATTTTTTAATAGTATTTGGAGAACCATTATTCAGTACTATGGTCCATGACAATATCAAAGTAAAATCTGACACCATGACTGTACAATGGTACTTTTTTTGTAAAAGAAGCTGAATTAAAGCTACACGTTGACCTACAACATTACTCACCTCATGAAAAGTGTGAGTGATGAGATTACATTTCCTCACGCTGTTGAAATACTCCACACCATCATAACCACCAACACAATAAACAAACTCCTCCAGGACCGCTGTACCAAGATAGGCTCTGGGACGCTCATCGTCTTGAGTTACACTGACCCAGCGGTCTGCCTTCACATCATATGCCTCAATCTCATTGGTGGGATTGCCGCCGCTCCATCCTCCGATGGCCAATAGGATATCTGAGGGCAGACGTGGGCGTGTCAGTTGATGTATGAGCTCTTGGTTGGTGGATTCATCCATGCCGAGGTCAAACATAGTCTTCATTGCATTGATGATAACAGGCTTGCAGGCTTCATTCTCCATCACCAGTGGATTGTTCTTCACATTATTGATGAAGTAGTCTGATGGCATCAACCCCAATCGAACCTGAAGCACAGTGAAGGGAGAGTTTATACTTTCAGAGCTGCTAGACTGTTGCAAGGCTGTTGCCAAGCAGTTCAAAGTTCAAAAATGAAAAACAAAATTCCAAAATTTCTTAAGATGTTAAGTCTTGTGTTCTGTAAAATGTATTAAAATGTAAGGATTAGTTCACTTTAAAATGAAAATTAGCCCAAGATTTACTCAGGCTCAAGCCATCCTAGGCGTATATGACTTTCTTCTTTCTGATGAACACAATCAGAGATATATTAATAAATATCCTGACGCATCTGAGCTATAAGTTATAAAGTAAAATATCTAGCTTCTGCAAGACCACCTTCCATATTCAACTTATGAAAAAAGCTTTTTCTGTAAGTTGAATACGAAAGGTGTAGGACGTAGCGAAAGCATTTTGAACTGGAAGAGGCGTTAAACTTTCTTTGTAAGTTGAATACGGAAGGTGGTCTGGTAGAGGCTAGATATTTTACTTCATAACTTGTTAAATATGCATATTTTTCTTACACAAACGCATCGCTTTGCTTTAGGAGGCCTTTATTAACCCCCTGGACGTATGTTTATGATGGATGGATGGATGCACTTGTATCTTCAGCTCATACTCGTTGGTCCCATTTACTGCCATTATAAAGCTCAGACGCGTCAGGATATTTATTAATATAACTCAGATTGTGTTCATCAGAAAGAAGAAAGTCATATATACACCTAGGATGGCTTGAGAGTGAGTAAATCTTGGGGTAATTTTCATTTGAAAGTGAACTAATCCTTTAAGCGAGTTTATGCTTAAAACAAGAAAAATATCTGTCAGAGGAGTAAGAAAAATAAACTTGTTTGAGATTTGAATTAAGAATATTTTCTTACCCCATGACAGGATTATTGTAGTTAAACTAAAACCCTAAAATAAAATGAGAATAAACTTTAACTTAAATAAAACATTAAAAAACTTAAACTAATTGTCAAGACACCATTTCTCATTTTCATTTAGTCTGATGTATACTAAAATAACTAAAACTCAAATAAAATTAGATACAAATTATAGACACAATTAAACAAAAAAAATATGTTAACACTTTAGTATGGGGAACAATTCTCACTTTTAACTGGTTGCTTATTAGCTGTTTATTAGTACTTATAAAGCACATATTAATGCCTTATTCTGCATGACCTTATTCTACATCCCAAAATCCTACACCATACCTAAACTTAAACACTACAACAACAACCTTACTAACTATTATTAAGCAGTAAATTAAGAGTTTATTGAGGCAAAAGTTGTAGTTAATAGAGAATATGTGTTCCCCATACCAAAGTGATACCAAATTAATATAAATGACAAAACGACAAAACAAAATTACTACAATTTTAAATAAAATTATAGCAGAAAATGAAGAGTTATTTGATATTTGTAATGTAAAACAAGACAAAACTCTCTGTTTTACCTTTGGCAGAAGCACGGCAATGGTTTGCTTCCTGTTTTCAGGTGCATAATTAATCCATTGGAGGACTGCTTCAAAAACCACCTTCTCCTGTTTAACATTCAGCTCATCCTTTCCGATGATTTCTTCAGGTTGTTCCAGCGAGAGCTCCAGGAACTCCTCAGGTTCGAGCAGAACCTCCTCAAAGTTCTGCAGGATGTAGTGCATTGCTTTATCGTGGAGCTTTGAGCAGGAAAAAATGTCCTCTGTAAACCTGCAGATGCCAATGCAGTTCTCTGGGCATAAATGTTCCTCCAGGAACTGGCGGCAAGCATCAACAAGATCCCACACCAAAAACTGATCAGCCGCCACCAAGAGCTCTGTCACATTTTCTTCTGTGATGAGTGCAGATCCTGTGTATGCGAACTGAATAATCTGAGACAGGGAGTCTTGGGACATTCCTGGAGTTTCATAAAATTGTTTTTCTGTGCTGCTCCAGTTGTTGGAGAAAAGAGCCCTGAGAACAAAATTCATTTTCATGCATTTATATATTTGGACCGCTTAGGCAATTTCAACAATATGATGCTGGCAGTGGAAATTATGTATGTAATTCTAATTATTTCTTGGTAATTTGCACACAATTGCAGTTCAAATGCTTCTCCTCACCTAAAGTAAGGGCTGAAGGCAGACAAGATGATCTTGTGCGCTCGAAATTCTGCGCCATCTGCCCTGATGATCACGTCAGTGTGTTCGCCCAGGAAACGTGCTTCATCAAACAAATTAAACGCTGTTTCACTTATGTTAGTGCACTCCATGTTCTCTCTGACGTTGGTCTTTAAATGTATTTCGTCTTCTCACCTCAAAACTCTGATCAATGTAATCTCAGGTTTGTGTCTTTGTGGCGACCCAATGCTCAGCAGAGTTCTAGAATGTCTTTGTGACATCATAGTTGCAGAACTTGAATATCAGTTTGTGGAATTGGCTACATAATTATCATGGAGTTTGCTTTTATCAATTCTTTTTGCGTGAAACATTTTCACAGTCACAAAGATATTAAAATTCATCTAATAAATTATTTTATTGGTCAGTGACCTATAAAGCATGGGATAATTATTCATTTGAATATGCAGTCACCTTTTTGATTGCACAAAACACACACAATTTTTGACAGCAGGAGTTTTCTTGCATAGAGTGACCCCAAACAAAGAGGTCACACAAGGTCACACATAAATAATCATTTTCAATCAGTATCTGGGGCATGCTGTAGTCCAGATTAAAATGTTAAAATGTTTAAATTTGAAAATAAATAGCCTATTTAGTGCTGAGATGAACACCATTGCAAATACAAAAATCTGAATAGCTGTTTAAAACATTCAGATATTGTTCAGAAACAGATTAGCAACTGCTTTGTTTATGGGGTTACCGGGGTAACGGCTGCATTTCTGCTGTGTCATTTTCATTCAGTGTGTCTCCTTCACTCGTTCCGAAGGAAGGAAAGATATACAGTGAGTCACCTGAAATGGTTTGGATGGTTTTCTACTGTATGTAACGAAACATCACATTAAACCAGAGTGAATTTGGAGGACGTTACAGCTATTCTGTGTGAAATATAGGGGGTTAACAGATTTCGGTGACCCTAAAACAGCTTTGTTACAGCCATTCTGTGTGAAATTGTCATTATTAGGACCTGAACATATTTTTGGTATGTTTTTGTCAATATAATTAAGGCCTGAGGTGAAGGGCCCTATTGTTTTCCTGGGTACATTTTTTTCAGACTTTCAGGAAATTTTGGAGCCCTTAACATGCTCAAAACCTTTGCACACACATTGGAATTGTCGGCCATCAGGGCCGGGCACAAGTTGTTTTCAAAATTTTATATGGTTGTATTTGTAGAGCACCCCTTTTCACTTACAGTAACCCAACTTCATACAGTTATAGATCTCATTGCATATTCTAAGTCATACGGAAAGGGTCGAAAAGGGTAACAGGAAGAGTCTCATATCTTCTAAACAATATATTATACACCATTTATTTCTATATAAAATAATACAAATATTAGAAATAAACATTTTATTTTACTTTTTCAATTAAAGCAGTATGTGTAAGTTAAAATATTTAATATTTAATTAACATATTTAATATTTAGTGTAACCTACGGAAGAGGATCAGGGCCAAGCAATAATAAAAAAATAAAACCATCTCAAGATTAAAGTTGTTAAATTTCGAGAAAAAACTCGTTAAATTTCGAGAAAAAAGTCGAGATAAAATGTTGAGAATAAAGTCATTAAATTATGAGAAAAAAGTCGTTAAATTACGAGAACAAATTTGTTAGATTATGAGAAAAATGTCATAATTTAACAAATTTGTTCTCATAATCTAACGACTTTTTTCTCGTAATTTAATGACTTTATTCTCAACATTTTCTCAACTTTTTTTCTCAAAATTTAACGAGTTTTTTCTCGTAATTTAATGAGTTTATTCTCAACATTTTATCTCGACTTTTTTCTCGAAATTTAACAACTTTAATCTCGAGATGGTTTTATTTTTTTATTATTGCTTGGCCCTAATCCTCTTCTGTAGTAACCACTAGATGACAGCATAGGTATTTTTTAGCAAGGTTGAGAAAATTCTTTTTGCTGAAAACAAAATGTTGAAACTGATAAAAATTGTTCAGACATAATCCTTTTATCAGGGATTGCATTTGGATATATGTTTAGACAGTATCAAAAACAACTTTCTGTCACAGTTTAGGTTTAATTTTTGTTTTTGTTTAAAATGTGTCATGGTTTGCAGGTCTGTGTGTTCATTTTGCTTGTCTTGCTCAGCACACCTGAAGCTCATCAGTTCTGCTTTTATGTGGTGTGTTTGCTCTTGCCTGTTGTCAGATCATTGGTGCTCATGCCTGCTGTTTTTCCTGTTTTGTTTTGTTCCAGTTCCCTGTGCCTTTGTTTCTCACTGGACTATCTGTCATTGCATTCTCCTCGCTTCCAAGGCCTGCCATTCACCATCTTCTACCCATGATTCTGACCATTTTGCTTAAATATTTCTCTGTTTCTAAATAAACTGCAGGATCCGGAGTTATTTTCTGACAAAATGTAAAAAGTTTCTGGCTTAACTGCCTGGTAAAACATTTACAACTGATCCTTAGATCCGTGTGTGTTTGTGTGAGTCTATTTTACACTCTTGATGGTTTAGAGTTTAACCCTTTCATTTCAATTCTGCCTGTATTACAGGATAAGAAATCTCTTAATGTTTTTCTCTGTTTGAATGGAAAAAAAAAAAAAAAAAATGGCAAAGAACCAGTTCATTAATAGTGCACTTAAAACATAGTTTTATATAATTAGTTTAAATTTAGGTTAATAAAAATGTAAAACATAATTTAAGATATATACATCTGGTATTTGGTACATTATTGCTAGTTTAGAGTTTAACCCTTTCATTGCAGTCTGCAGTTGCCTACATTACAGGATAAGATATATCTTAGGCATTTTAATATCAGTTTGAATAACAAAATAAATGCATAACCAGTTCATTTATAGTCCCTTGACAAAATAGTTGTATATAATTAGTTAATTTATTAAGTTAATAAATTATAAAATAACCTTAACAAATACTTCTAGAAGTACAAAATTTTGTGATGCAAAATGATAAATTTACATTAACTTGAAGCTGACCTATGACATCATGTCACATGCAGTTTTTCTAAATTTAAATGATCTCATGGATGTGGCTGTTGTGGTTCACGGTCATAGTGGCACCAGCTGGCTGCAGTAATCATGGGGTATTCAAATGACTTTTACTCGCTTTAAATGCATATTGCCTATCATGCACAGTTGCCCTGAAGCTACCGGGGTGGTGGTGGTGCCGAGGCTTGGGCCCGTCATTGCTGCTTGCAGCTATATATTTTTTTTTTTGTATTTTCATTTTGACTTCCTGTGTCTACTGAATAAAAATAACTGATCTCTCATTATAGTTTCTCATTTCCAGATAAGAACATTGACAAGAACAATTAAGTAAGACAAAAATACTAAGTTTCATTTGAACTGACGCACATTCAACTGCATTTTGGTTTAATATAAATGATTCATTGTTTATTGATTATTTTATCAATTCGCCACTTGCGGAATACAAGGGCATTCCTTCTGCCACATACACACAATAACAAAACATATTCAACAACACAGTCAGTCCTGCAGGAGCAGAGATTGATGTCAATCATCCTGCAGTGCAGTGTGTCTTACTGCTCATTAATGTACAGTTTAATTTAGCTTTGCATGGTATTTAGATCAAATTCTTCTGATGGAGAATTTAACTGAAAGGCTTATGGGTTTCAAACAATATCAACTCACATTTAGCAAACATTTCAAATGCAAATACATATGCACCGGCAGCACATTTGCATACACACAGACTCTTCCCCTTGACTCTTTCCAATTGCTGTAACCACCTTGTGGCAGTCCATACTTTCAGGAATAGAGTAAGAAACTCTTGGACTAAAGAAAGCCTATAGGCTGATCAGATAGTTTCATGGGTTCTACAGACATCATCTTTTCCAAAAGTAGCCAAAATTAGAACAAAAAAAAAAGTGAAGTGAGTGTGTGTGTCTCTCTAGTTTCCCTGTCACTGTGGTAACTGAAGGAGCGTTCCCTGTCCAGACGGGAGGTAGGTAACATTGCGAGAGCGGCTGAGCTGGAAGGCGATGTCCTCGGCTGCCTCCAGCTTTCTCAGCTCCACCAGGCCGTCACCAGCTACTGCCAGAGAATCGGCGATCAATAGCGCAGCCTGGGAGTCTCCTTCAGCTGATATAATGGCTGCCTGCTTCTGCTGTTCTGCCTGAGAGACAATTACAGAGACAATGTTACATCACCTGTTGCTTATGGGACAAATAAAAATGTATTTTTCAATTTTATATGAAATTTTTTTTTATTTTTAATAATTCATTTCACCTTATAATTAATAAATTTATAGATAAAATAAAAAATATACACTAAGTTCATAAGTTTGGAGTCAGTAAGAAACGAGTATGGTTATTCAACAAGGATGCATTAAACATTTCATGTAAAAGATTTGTTAAATTATCTTTTTGAACTTTTTATTCAAAGAATCCTGAAAAAAATGTTTCATGCTGTTTTCAACATTGATAATAATGTTTCTTGAGCACCAAATCATCACATTAGAATGATTTCTGAAGGATTATGTGATGTGATTGCTGATTGTTTTTACTGTATTTTTGATCAAATAAATTCAGTCTTCGTGAGGATAAGAGACCATTAAATCTTACCAACCCCAAACTATTGAACGGTAGTGTAGATTTAAAATTAGAAAAAATACAATAGAATTATTTCGCTATTATCTAATGCAAGGAATATTCCATATATATTGTCACATTGTTCTGAGGGGGAAAAAAATGTAAATTTTGCAATAAGCAAGATGCACATTTTATTTAGCAGGTGATTTTGGTGTTGATTGTGCGCATAACTTAAAACAGTGAGAGTCATTTATATAAATACCTAATAGGTTTGGTTTCGAATTGGAGAGTAACTCCATTACAATTACTAATTAAAGACAATTTTTCTCTCATTGGGCAAATGTTAATTTCGGACCATGCACTGCACCATTCTTACCTTTTCTACAACAAACCTGGCCCTCTCAGCCTCCTGCTGTGCAACCTGCTTCATCTCAACAGCCTCAGTGAACTCCTTGCCAAACGTCAGATGTGTCTGAGGGGAGAGACACATAAGGGTGAGACAGTGAAGGGGAGAGAAACTGAAACATGAACAAAGGGAAAAAAAGAGGTCTTTACCAGAGAGACGTCATCTAGAATGAGACCGAAGGTGGATGCTCTTTCATTCAGATCTTCACTGACCTGCCTGGACACCAGCTCTCTCTGAGTGATGAGCTCACCGGCATCAAAACGGGCCTGCAGAAAGATAGATGCACATTAAAATGGCGTTTAATCTATGCCAGGTTTTAGTTTTATCTTTTGTTCTGTAGATGTTACCAACATTCAGCTCTACACACATTTCCATCCAAAAGTTTGTGGTCGTTAATTTTTTTAAAGGGTTAGTTCACCCCAAAATGAAATTTCTGTCATTAATTACTCACCCTCATGTCGTTCCAAACCCGTAAGACCTTCGATCATCTTCGGAAGGCAAATGAAGATCTTTTTGATGAAGTCTGAGAGACGTCCGTCCCTCCATTGCCTAGGCATAAGCAGAAGCTCAACCAAATGTGAATGACACACAAGAACAAACCTCTTCCGGAAGCATAACCAATTCATTCTCGTGTGTTAGGCAGCACATTTGAGCTTCCAGAAGAGGTTTGTTCTTGTGCGTCATTCACGTTCAGTTGAGCTTCTGCTTATGTTCGCTGATCAATGTTTATATGCAAGTAAAACTCCAAATTAAATCTGTTCATCATAAAAAGTGATCGAGTCTCTTCAGAAAATTTGGACTAAACCGCTCAATTCTTATGGAATAGTTTAACGATCTCTTTATGAACTTTTTGAAGTGTCAAAGTGGTAGTTGAAAAGGCAGTCATTGGAGGAACCAGACATCTCTCAGATTTCATCAAAAATATCTTAATTTGTGTTCTAAAGATGAACAAAAGTCTTATGGGTGTGGAACGACATGAGGGTGAGTAATTAATGACAGAAATGTCATTTTGGGGTGAACTAACCCTTCAAAAAAAGTTTTTGTATCGTATGCTCACAAAGGCTGTATGTATTTGATCAAAAATACAGTAAAACACTAATATTGTGAGATATTATTACAATTTTGAAAAAAAAAAAAAAAAAGTTTTCTATTTTAATTTAAAATGTATTTTATTCCTGTGATGCAAAGCTGAATTTTTAGCATCATTACTCCAATCTTCAGTGTCACATGATCCTTCAGAAATCATTCTAATATGATGATTTGATGCTCAAACATGAATATATATTATCAAATATAAAACATGTAGTATTATTATTATTATTATTATTATGCCTGCACGATTTATCGCATGATATGAAAAATAACATTGAACTTAAACGTAATTATTGCTTAAATCCATCAATGTCAATGAAGTATGGCTCCAAATGCTAATCCATCTGAAAGCAATGCGAGTTTGAGTCGCTTATAATGTACATTTAAAAAAGCAACACACGTCAAACATCTTTCCAGACATGAGAAGCATTTATTAACATCTTGTCCAACAAAAGACAACATTTAATAACATGTTTTACTCCAAACTCACTTCATAACGACAGTTGAGCATCCTTCTGTGAGATGATGTGGCGTCTTACACAGAATAAGGCAGCCGTGTGTTTATTAGTCATGTTTAATTAATCAAAGCATTTCAGTCTTCTGTTTATTCAGCTACAGCGATATGACAAGTGTTATCTTTTTCTGCAGCAGGGCATATTTGGAGTTTCTAAGTGAGAGCGCCCTCTGGCTTTCAGATGGAGAAGCTTTTACTATTGATCACAGAGCCGTACAGCTCTGACAAGCTGCGCATAAAATAATTGCAGCTTTTGCCAAATCATATGTGGTTTAATCGCAATAAATCGTGCAGCCCTAATTATTATCAATGTTGAAAACATTTGTGCTGCTTAATATTTTTTCGGCTTTTTTTTTCTTTTTCAAAAGAAGAGCATTTATTTGAAAAGGATTTGTTTTGTAACATTACAAATGTCTTTACTATCACTTTTGATCAATTTAATGCACATTTCTTCATAACGTTATGCCTGATACTCACCACTACAGCCTTCAGAACCTCAGTGGTGATGGAGGGCAGCACTCTCTCATCATAGTCCTCTCCAATACTCATGAAAATCCGGGGCAGCTGTCCAGCAACTGGTCGGAACAGGATTCTTAGCGTGATGTTCACATTCTGCAAATCTGAATGGGACAAAGACAGCCAGTTTCCAAAGTTTTATTAGTACAGCAGAAAAGCAAGAACCCTCAACATATTGTGATTCAGAGAGAGATAGCATGAGATAAACAATAAAGAATAGACAGCAGAGCGGACAAAAAAAAATAGAGAGCAAATGAAGAACAGCAGTCAGACAGAAACTGTAAGAGAATGGCATGATGTACCTTTGCTACCAGTGATGACTGGCACATTACGTGGACGGGACCTGCAGTCAAAGATGATTGGCTTCTGCACCCAGGGTATAAGGAAGTGTGTGCCCTCCCCAACAACATCATCCTGGACACCTCGAAACCTGTCGAAGATGACAGCCCTGTGTCCCGCATCCACTGCAATGAAAAAACACAGAGTGTTAAACAAAACATCTTCAAATTTAAATTAAAACACTTAGTTTGATATAATAATTGTAATGTTATCTCAATGTGTCATTAGGTACATTACAAAGAACTAAAGCGGTTGAGCACCACTGAACTTACCATTGTATAGAGCAGAGTTGACTACACCTCCTCCAATAGCCAAGGCCAATCCCAGCTTTCCAATGGACTCAAAGAGTTTCGCCATGGCAACAATGTGACAGTCCTGATGAGAGAAGCATATGCATCTTAATCATCGCATTATGGATCACCACTAATTAATGTAAAGGCCCTCGAATAATCAAAACATCAGGTCCGGTTCAGCAGTGACATGACATGACATGAATGAAACGTGCTAACCTGCTCTCACTTTGAGTGGGTCAGACATGGCCAGCGAAAAGCATTGGCAAATCAACCTTACAATTATGAAACACTCCCGGTAAATTGGTATTCGCTAATACAGTAATTTATATGAGAAATATCAACGGGGATTAAAAGACTTCCGCTGTAGTGAACTTTAATTAATTAGCCAGCTACGCGCTAATGGTGCAACTGACATGTAATCATGTCCTGCTGCCAACCTTCCCACTAATATAGACCCATCATGCTCGCTTCCCTTTCAGTGGTCACATTATAGTTACTGGCGCTTTGTACATAAAATTAAAACACAAAATCCATATTAAAACATCGCTAATCTCTTACAACGTGACTACTCACCCACTAACGCTGTTAGATCACAGTGACCTCCACCAGAGCCTGCGCAAGAAACACATGAAAAGGTGGCGTTTGAGCATGCGCAGAATCTTCAACATAGACTTCTCTGATTGGAGAGAGGGACACGGAAGAGAACGCCCCCGTGAGTAAAGATAACTGCTATTGGTGTACATCTGCTCGTTGGTTTAGAATGAGGACTCACAGTGGGTGTTTATTCAACTGTGGGACCTTTTGTTGACTTTTTAAAATTAAACTCCACATTTCATTTATTGTAGTATCTGTACTCTGTTTCAATTGTTCTGTAATTGTTTGTGGTTTTGTAATGTTTACTCTTCTGCTGCAGGTACATACTTAAGTGTTGCCAGAAAGAAAACAAACAAACAAATAAGCACAGTCCACTGCATATGGAAAGTGAGCTAACATTACTAATTTTTCCATTGTACAACTTGTAGCTCAGACCCTTAAAGGGATATTTCACCCAAAAATGAAAATTCTGTCATCATTTACTCACACTCAAATTGTTCCAAACCTGTATAAATTTCTTTGTTCTGTTGAACAAATAAGGAAGATATTTTGAAGAATGTGTTAAACTGAACAGTTCTGGGGCTCCATTGACTTCCACAGTATTTATTTTGCTACTATGGAAGTCAATGGTGCCCCAAAGCGGCCTGGTTGCAAACTTTCTTCAAAATATTTTCCTTTGTGTTCAACAGAACAAAGAAATTTACACAGGTTTGGAACAACTGATGAAAGAATTTTCATTTTTGAGTCAACTACCCCTTTAACCACTATATGACCAGAGCTGGGTAGTAACGGATTACATGTAATCTGGATTACGTAATCAGATTCCAAAAATCAAGTACTTGTAATTAGAGTAAACTACTTTTTAAAATACTCGTAATCAGACTACAGTTACTTTTTTATGGATTACATGATTACATATTATTTACAGTAAGTTGTTCACAATTCATTGATTCTCCTAATTTTTCATTTTATTAATGTTTATATTTTTTTTCATAATAAACCTGCCGCTTATATACATTCGTGATTCTTCGAGTTTTTCCACCGGTGAGGGGGAAATATAGATGAAATATAGATGAAATATAGATGAATATATATGGGTCAATGACGTGACGCAAACTATTCTGTGTCCATATGGTTTAATTAAATTTAAAAGGGTTAAAATTTCAAAATAAATGAGCAAATTACTTGCATACATTCTCTTTTTTGAGGACCAAGTCTGTTTTAATTCATTTTCTCATTCATTTTTAATTAATTTATTGAGAATTTCACCTTTTTAAAACAAGATGAATTATTTGGTACAGTTTTTACGGTTACACCGCATTGATGTTTTTGCAATCATCCCCCAAATATTCTCTCAAAATGAATTAAAATCAGACATTTTCGACTTTGTCCTCAAAAAAGAGAATGTATACAAGTAATTTGCGAATGTAATTCGAAATTGTAACCCCTTTAAATTTAAAAATTTGTAAACATTTTAAAAATTTTACTAAACCATATGGACACAAAAAATAGTGTCACATCATTGACCCATATCTGAAATAATAAAAATATATATGAAATGTAGATGAAATATTTGATGTAGCAGTGATATTGCTGTGAATTTCATGTTTTTCAGTATTTGTTTTTGTAATGTTGCTGTTTTCTAAATGTACTTAATTTTAAGTAAATATGTTTTAAAATCATAAGATGTGATTTTGTTTTATTCAGTGTTACTATCAGCAAACACTAACAGGTACATTAGTGTTAGTATTTTGAAGTATTAACTGTCCATACATTGCACTTTAAAAAGAATATGTCAAGGCTCTTGTTGGTGAAAATAATATATATTTTTTGGAATATATTTTTCTTTTTATCTGTCATAATAGTACAAGATTATTCTACAATATAATGTGACATCAAATAAGGGTTAGCACAAAAGTAATCTAAATGTAATCCAAAAGTAGTCAGATTACATTACCAAAAATGTGTAGTCTGTGTAAAATTACAAATTTTGTCACGAAGTTTGTAATCAGTAACTGATTACAATTCATTAATAATCTACCCAGCTCTGTCTATCACAACCTCGATAAAACAGGAAGTTGTTTTCTCATAAAGTTTAAATGGCCCTGTAATAGTAAATTATATCCTAGTGTACTTTTGTTGATCGCAGTATTACAAAGCGAATACCTAGCTGGATGAATAAAGATAAATGAAACTATAAAATACCTGCTGAAATGTGCTACATGTAGATATATCCATAGACATCTATGTGTTAGATTATTATGGATACAGCTACAGTAAGCCACGTGACGCTGTGACTCCTGCTCCGGGAAATCTTTCCGTGTGTCTCAATCAGCTCCCTAGTTCAGTAGTCAGGGCACTGATCAGGGAATCAGCCACATTCACTTTCATGATATACTGATTCACGACCTAGGGAACTAGGAAGCTGATTGAGACGCAGGTTTTGAGTCAGGATGACACACCTACCCACCAGCGCGAGTTATTATCACAAACCATTGCGCAGCACTCATACAGTGGACTGAAACTGACCAAGATCTAACCTCGGACTGGCAGTTTTGAGGACATATTCTTCTGAAACTGTAAGTCTCGTTTGTTTAGCTGTATTTGGAAGACGAATCGCGATAACTTTGAGGATACATTACTTTAGGACAGCTACATTCATCTTACTTGCTTAGTTGAGAATGAAGATCTTAAGGGTGGAGGACGATGCAAATTTAATGTAAAGCAACGCAGCACAGTCTGCATTCATAAGCAAAACATTGACCATGCGTTTTTTAATTGCGAAAGACTGTCGTAGTCTGTTTGTACTTAAAATTAACATAAAGTAATCTTGATATCTACATCAAAAAGACTAAACATTAGTTTGACGTCGGTAATCACATGCTTTTACTAATCTATCGTGGTACCAGAACTTCACCCAATTCTTTCAGATGGATACTTGAGTTTTTAATAAAATAAGATCGAGGGTTAATGTAATTCTTTAATTTCCGCGTTCATCCTCAGTGTACCTGTTTTATGATTGGTCCACCTTGAACACATGGACAGCCCTCCTTCAGACGTCACATGCGGGAATTTAATTGATTGAAGACGACAAATGTGTTTGTTTTTTGGGTTGTTGCTGGGGTGAAATGTGACCTTGTTTGCGAAAATGTACGTACAACATCTAATAAACAAACAAATAACAATAATACAAGTACCAGGGATAACCTACATGAAAGAAATTACCATGCTTTGTTTCTATACTAAATGCAGCCATACTTTATATTCCATAAATCGTCTACTTATGATGTTTTAATCGTTTCTAATGTTAATTTGGTCACTTTCGTCACATCACCTGACACCCACCCACTTTTAAAATGTCTGCTATGCCACACCCCTGGGTGAGGGTCAGACAAAATATGTACTGTCTATAACTATATGCAGACTAAGTCACATCTAGAAGTTTTGCAATAGTAGGCCTATACATTTGCTTGCATTACATTTATTACAAATTAACATCGGATTTTAAAATGTAAGAAATGAAACACTTCAGTATGACTGAACTAATGCCACTTCTCTGCTTCATCACTTTAATAATAAACTATTACTGATAAAATAACAGGCTGTAGTAGTGTTCGAATTATGCCTGATTTTTTTTTCTGCCATGTGTCACAGGCCACCTTGTTTAATTTCCAAAGAATATGTTCTTTAACATCCATCCTAATGAAAGATAACATTTTACATCTTTAGATTACATTGCATAGCTGAATTTGTCAGATACATTAGCCTACCTGATATCACTGATTTAGGGTAAGGACTGAAAGTGTTGTGCAACATTCTTAGAGATCGGTGTAATGATTGTGTGTGAGAAGAGCTTTGATTGATAGACTTTTCTGTTACAATCTAAAATCCATAATTTAGACTTGATGAAATCAAGGACTTATCAACATTTTTATCAGTTATAATCCCAGTTTAAGAAGTGTTGTCATCTGACCCAGAGCAGCGTTATCATGAACTCGCCCTAAAGAGATAAGAAGCTGAGGTGTGTTCGCTCAAGAAAAAAATGCTGACCTTTATATCATTGGGTTTGTCATGCACAATACAAACTTTTTGAATGTTTTTTCGATAGTGGACGGCAGATGGAAGCTGTAAGCATAAGCATTTAATCACGTTGTGGGAGTAGTATCACTGTATTACACATGACCCTGAATTTTATTTTGTGTATTTTCTGGTTACTAATCTCTACATAACTCCAAATTAAAATTGAGGGTATGCTTCTAGGTAGAAAAATATGGATGCTAATCAGATGCTCGGTGCCTCGATCATCAGGATCCCGCCTCACCACTACATCCATGTCTTGGATCAGAACACCAACATTGCACGGGTGGAGATCGGCCCTCTCACCTATATACGCCAGGACAATGAGAGGTAACTGTTGGTTTACTACTGTATTGTGCAATAGGCCTGAATTACAGGTTATGGCTGGAATGAGCTTTTTAGATCTAATTTATTTTATCTATAATTTAATTACTGGGGCATTAAATGTAGGGCATTTGCCTATTAGTAGAGTGTCCAATTTCAAACTGTGATGAGGGAGAGAGTTGCTGGGAGACAATGTGTAATCAAGCCTGTTTCTATTCCTTCATTGCCCAGTATCCAAACAACAGCTGATATGAACTATTTAGGGGATCAAGCGTGTAGCACTGAAACCCTATTGTAATTGTTAAATTTCCCAAGGATCCGCATTCTCCCCTAAAAGTGCCTGATGGGGGCGCTACAGCAGTCAAAAGGATGGCTCATAACTCCTGAACTGTTAGGCCTAGGCTCAAGTGTCTTATATTGTTGGTATCCTTGGCTCAAGGCGGACGAGATGCATGATTTGCTAATAACTTGAAATTTCTGTGTATTTTTTTTTTTTTTTTTTTGAAAAACCTATTTTTGTGAACTAGTTCTAGGTTTTTGGCCCTATCGGAACCAAAACAGTGCAGAAATGTTGTCGAGTCTGAATATCAATAATTATCGGTAAAAAGTTGAAATTTTGATTCACGGTCGCTAAGAGGGGCCACTTTTACTAAAATGGCTATAACTCGAGAACGAAATGAGGTATTTGCACCAAACCTGGTACATGTGTGTAGGGGCTCAATCTTTGGTACAATAAAAAAAAAATTGTCTATTGGACACTAGGTGGCACTATAACTTGAAAAACAAACAAACATGAAAACAGCTGTAACCATGCAACGGTTGGTCCGAGCGACTTGAAATTTGGTATGTAGTGTCTTGGTCCAAGGGGGCATGATAGTCTATGAGGACATTGATCTCAAAAAACATGGCCGCCATAGGCCAATGCAGTTTTAGCACCTATTAGACAAGGTTATTGGAGGCCGATCGGAACGAAACTCTGTGGGACTCATGGGCTGCGTCCGAAAACTGGAAAATGCTGCCTTCTGAGGACACATTTCAAGGTAGTGAGGCATCAAGGCACATACGAATCCAATGTTACCTTCACTTCCTGTCTCATGAGATACCTTCATCTAATCGATTTTTGAAGGAAGCATGGATGTATGTTTATCTGCCTTTGATATCCCACAATCCTGTGCTTTCCATTCTGTGACAGTTGAGCTAGAAAAATAAAGATGGCGTCCGAAAGTTGCGTTTGCTGTCAGTTTGTGTATAAATGTACGATTTTGACCAACATATTTCAATTTTGATATCATTTCTATCGAGAAATTACTACTGTAATAATTAAATATTTGTTTAGTTCTCACCAAAGCTCGCGCTATATTGCTGTAGATCATTAAACTGTTACGCTGCCTCAGAAGTCTGTCCGAAATCAGTTTCGTGAGGTACCTTCATGCACAAACGCTGCCGTACAAGTCATTCTCTTATAAGACAGTGAGGCAGCAAGACAGCTACCTAGGTTTTCGGATGCAGCCAACGTCCTAGAGGTCTGTAAGAATTTTGAAAGAAATCGGCCACTAGTTGGTGCTAACAAGTTTTACACCTCAGTAATCACGTGGTGTTTCACAAATCCACACAATATGCATATCATTGGATAGATCTCCTCATTCTGAACAACGTTCCCTCAAGAATCAATGCTGTCAATCAAATCGTTCATTAATTATTTACGAATATGGAAAAAAACCTACTTTTGCAAAATAGTCCTAGGTTTTTCGCCCAATCGGAACCAAACCAGTGCAAGACAATTCTCTGGACTCTCTAGATCAATAATTATATAAAAAAGCTGAACTTTACCCTTTGGGTCACTATAACAGGGTCATTTATTAAATGGGCGTGGCAAAATATACTCAAAAGCCTATATATCCTAAACGAAAACTCAGAACTTCACGAAATTAAGTCAGCACATGCAGCATATGACTCTAAAGAAGCATGCCAACTTTTATGGAGATCGGACCATAGTGGCACTATAACTTTTAAAAAGCTTTAAAAACATATATTTTCAATGGTAAATTGCCTGTTTTGGCTGAAAATTGTCTGTTCCTTCAATGATTTAAGTGGGTATATGCTTGCTAAATAAAACTTAATATCTTTTTACACATATGTGCTTAAAAGCCTTAAATGCTTGAAGCCCGATAAATGCTGCTTGCAGCTTTAATTATCAGTAGTGTTTGGATCGATGTTTTATGTTTCATAGATTTATTTTTTGTCTATCAGTTTCTCTTTTAGTCTTCTTTAGATTCTGAGACTGATGCAAAAGTTTGGGGTTGTAAGATTTGTTAATGTTTTTGAAACAAGTCTCTTCTGCTCACCAGAAGCGGCATGTATTTGATCAAAAATACAGTTAAAATAGTAATACTGTGAAAAATTATGAAATATTAGTATTTTTAAAAAATCACTTTTATTTATTTCTTATCTTACTGAGCGCAAAACTTTTGAATGTATTGTATGTATGCTGGCATTATTGTGTATTCTCTCCCATATCACTAAACTCATCCTCCTATTTTCTACCAGGGTTCTGTTTGCCCCTGTCCGCATGATCATGGTGCCGCCCAGGCACTATTGTGTTGTGCTCAACCCTGTCGCTCGTGATGATGAAGGCCGAGTTCAGTTTGACGCATCAGGTCAAGCTAAGCTAAGGCATGCTGACCTGGAGATCCGCCTGACCCAGGATCCATTCCCTCTCTACCCTGGTGAAGAGGTTCAAAAGGTATGACGTTATTGTATGTTTGGGAAACATGTTGTTTTGCAGCTTGTGGCTTGTAGTTGTTTCGACAGGTTGTGGTTTGGTTTCTGTCATGAGTCTCAAATCTACTCAAATCTCAAATGCACCAAACCTACAAATTTCCCCGTGGCTCACATTAAGTAGGTCAAATCAAGATCCATTTTGCAGCAGTTAATGCCATGTTCTCCCTTTTATAACATAATAAAATTATTACTTAAATATTTTTCTTATTACTATTATTAAATACTGGGTCTCTCTATTTTTAACTCTCGCAGGATGTGACACCGCTGCAGATTGTGTTCCCGGACACAGCCCTGCGTCTGCAGGCCCTGCTGGACTTTGAAGAGGAGGGAGGAGAGAAGAGAGTAGCAGGAGACGAGTGGCTGTTTGAGGGACCAGGTACCACTGCAGCACAGCTCACATTAGCTTTAGCCAGTAGTGTCCTGTTCAAAGCAAATATCAGATGAAAATAATGAAGTTATACATTTATCAGGGGGAAATGACAGGCAGCAACATTGTTACTCATAGGGCAATGTTACAGTATATAGAAGAATGTTCTTTGTTGTTTTGTTTCCCAAACATGGTAAGTGAAGACCAATTACCTTTCAAGAGGGTTTTTCCCTCACTCAGTGTTGCTTTGCCTGGCATTATTATGTTTAAATGAAAACGTGAGTTTTAACGGGTTAGTTCACCCAAAAATGAAAATTCTGTCATTATTACTCACCCTCATGTCGTTCCACACCCATAAGACCTTCGTTCATCTTCAGAACACAAATTAAGATATTTTTGATGAAATCTGATGGCTCAGTGAGGCCTCCATTGACAGCAAGATAATTTACACTTTCAGATGCCCAGAAAACTACTAAAGACGTATTTAAAACAGTTCATGTTAGGGCTGGGCGATATATCGCATGCGATTGTCACGCGCATTTCGTCAGTTAAGCCGGTTCCCTGATTACCGCGAAATCGCCATCACCTGCTTTCAAATGGAGCGGCATTTAATAGATAGAGCCGTAGTTCACTGTCAAGCTACGCAATACGGCTCTGTCTATTAAATGGCGCTCCATTTGAAAGCAGGTGATGGCGATTTTGCGGTAATCAGGGAACCGGCTTAACTGACGAAATGCGCGTGACAATCGCATGCGATATATCGCCCAGCCCTAGTTCATGTGACTACAGTGGTTCAACCTTAATGTTATAAAGTGACGAGAATACTTTTTGTGCGCCAAAAAAACAAACAAAATAACGTCTTTATTCAACAATATCTGGTGATTTTTAAAACACTGCTTCATGAAGCTTCGAAGCTTTACGAATCTTTTGTTTCGAATCAGTGGTTCAGAGCGCCAACGTCATATGATTTCAGTAAACAAGGCTTTGTTACATCATAATTTCGAAAAGGTCACGTGACTTTGGCAATTTGATACACAATAAAACAATTTTAGTCCACTGGCTTGCTCAAGAATTATGGAGTAACTTTCTTAAATAATTGTTTACTTTGCATAAATAATTGTACTTCGAATCTTATACCACAAATTGAGTAATTTTCTATCACAGTAATGATACAAACCACAATAAAGCTGCTTTTAAACAAAGTGTATTGTAAAAAAAAAAAAAAAAAAAACACTATACAAATAAACCCAAATTGACTTGGCTTGAATTGACTTGAAAAGATTGCAAATTGTGAAAAGGAGAGATGCAAGTTACTCACAGTATAGTGCAAGTGATGTAAGATGTCTAACCTGCTGAGTGTTTTTTCTTTTTCTTTTTCTTATAGGGACGTACATTCCCAGGAAGGAGGTGGCAGTACTGGAAGTCATAAAGGCCACAGTGATCAGAGAGAATCAGGCCATTCGCCTCCGAGCACGCAAAGAGGGCCTGGACCGCGGTGGAGTCCAAAGAGTGACTGGTGCGTGAGACACACTTACAGACAGCCATACATAAAGGGGCTAGTTCACCCAAAAAATGTAAATGTCATAGTTTACTCACCATCACCTTGATTCAAACCTGTATGACTTTCATTCTACTGTGGAACATAAAAGAAGATATTTTGAAAAATGTCCATACATAGAAAGTCATTGAGGTCCAGTGTTTGTGCAGACATAGCTGTCAGTTCATAATTTGCATGCATATTTGAAAACAAATGGCTGAACTTATGTGTATGTTTTTGATTGTGTGGTGTGTCTCAGGTGAGGAATGGCAGGTCAGTAAGGTGGGAGCTTACCTGCCTGGAGCTCACGAAGAGGTTGTGGATATTGTCAATGCTTTCATCCTCACAGACAAGGTACACTCTTCTGTCCCCTTCTATATTATCACCACATGTTTTTCCACTCTTGTTTCTGCATTCACACTTAAGTCACCAGGTAATGAGGGATTGGGGGGTTAATTGGTCCAACAGTAAGGTTAACATATAGCACATAGTAATTAAGGACGAAAGCACTTCACTAATGAAGTCACAGCTTCAGAGCACACTTTTGCCGCAAACGTAATTATCAACGCCTGCTTGTCATTTTCTCCTTCATTAGAAAGCTTTGCATGTGCGAGCTCTCCGACCGTTCCGTGACGCCGGGGGCCGAGATCGCCGCACTGGAGAAGAGTGGCTGGTGACTGTGGCAGACAGAGAAGCTCACATACCCTCTGTTGCAGAGGAGGTTGTCGGGGTGGTTGATGTGACGACTTTGAACAGCAGGCAGTACTGTGTGATTCTGGACCCCGTGGGGGTCGATGGAAAACCTCAGCTTGGACAGAAGAGAGTGGTGAAGGTGAATGAACCATTCTTTGGCTTGCTACACAGGACAATTACAATATTTAATGTTGACATGCACCGACTCTCTTGCTTTTCTTTCTCTCCTCGTCTCACAGGGTGAGCGTTCCTTCTTCCTCAGGCCAGGAGAGCATCTGGAGAACGGCATTCAGGATGTGTACGTGCTGTCTGAGGAGGAGGGGCTCGTGCTGCGTGCTGTCGAGGCCTTCATTGACACTGAGGGGGTACAGGACATCTTTAATCATCTATAATTAGTTACTAAAATGAAACACTTAATACATAATTAACTAGAAATTCAGAATATGAACAGCTGTTAGGGTTGTAGCATGTGCTGGTTGAAGGCATATAGTGTAACAGGTATCCTGAACACCTGTGAGAGGAAAGACGAGAGCTCTGATTCATTCAAATAGTATTTAAACAAGCAGAGAAACAGAACGAGTATAGGGTGAAAATGAAGGGTGGAGACCAGTTGTTAGAGATTTCGGAACAAAAGAAAACAAATAGAGTGAGAGTGGGTGTATTGTGTTTGCCTAGTGTACACGGATATTACCTGTTTCGTAAAGTGCTGCCATTGCCCCTTGTTCCCAGTGGTTAATGTCCCTTTTAGCATTCATGAAATGTTTGTCTTCATGTTTACGTGATAAGGCGGCACCTACCAGACAAGATTGTGCTTTTTCACCCACTCATTCTTCAGTTTGCGAACTGGGTTTGTGTTCAGAGTGCTTTTGAAACTCATAATCCACGTTGTCATAAATTGTGTTAACAGGAAGCACTTGATTCTGTGTGAATATACTGTGTGAATGCGAGTCCTCATTCAACATTTAACATCATTTAACATAAACATTTGAAGCTCTTTAATGATTGGCAGAGGGAGAAATCACTTCCTTCATTAAAGGGTTAGTTCACCCAAAAATGAAAATTCTGTCATTAATTACTCACCCTCATGCCGTTCCACACCCGTAAGACCTTCGTTAATCTTCGGAACGCAAATTAAGATATTTTTGATGAAATCTACAGGCCTCAGTGAGGCCTGCATAGGATGCAATGAAATATCCTCTTTCAAGATCCATAAAGGTACTAAAAACATATTTAAATCGGTTCATGTGAGTACAGTGGTTCAATATTAATAAGCGACAAGAATATTTTTGGTGCGCCAAAAAACAAAACGACTTGTATAGTGATGGCCGATTTCAAAACACTGCTTCAGGAAGCTTCAGTGCATAATGAATCAGTGTATCGAATCTGCTGTTCGGAGCACCAAAGTCACGTGATTTCAGCAGTTTGGCGGTTTGACACGCGATCTGAATCATGATTCGATACGCTGATTCATTTATGCTCCTAATCTTCCTGAAGCAGTGTTTTGAAATCGGCCATCACTAAATAAGTGGTTATTTTGTTTTTTTGGCGCACCAAAATATTCTCGTCGCTTTATAATATTAATATTGAGCCGCTGTACTCACATGAACTGATTTAAATATGTTTTTAGTACATTAATGGATCTTGAGAGAGGAAATGTCATTGCTGTCAATAGTGGCTTCACTGAGTCATCGGATTTTATCAAAAATATCTTAATTTGTGTTCTGAAGATGAATGAAGGTCTTACTGGTGTGGAACAACATGAAGGTGAGTAATAAATGACATAATTTTCGTTTCTGGGTAAACTAACCCTTTAATTCATTACCTTCTTCCCCCTCCCTGTTATAAATACTTTAATTCCCATCCAATTTTTTTGTTGAATATGATTTCAATCTTTTGCATTCCCTTCATTTTTTCTTATCATTCACCCTTGCTTATGCACACACACACACACAGTCTGAACATGTGCCACTTGTGCTGCAGAGTCCGTCCCCACCCTACACTAATGTTTGCCATTGTTACTCCTCCCTCCTTCTTTCTTTCACCCCAACTCTCCACCCCTCACCATTTCAGCAGGTCGAGGCAGAAGAAGAAGAAGGGGAAAAACGCACCAAAAAGAGGGGAACACAGCGCCGCCCAGGTGACCGTTGGATGCTGCGTGGGCCAATCGAATATGTGCCGCCTTCCACCGTAGAGGTGTTGATTAGACGAGACGCCATCCCTCTTGATGAGAATGAGGGAATCTATGTCCGGGATATCAAATCTGGAAAGGCAAGATATAAATAATCACATTTTATTTTCTTTGTTTTTCAGAATCTCATTTGAATTTTTAAACCCTTTTAAGAATTGTCTTGAGGATATTATGAATCTTATAGGCCTGAGAGCAGTTAAAGGAATAGACATTTTGTCTATATTATCAGTGACAAAAATGTCAAATGTGATTTGTTTTAATGTGTCATCAAATCTTGCATCTGACATTTTATTTGATTTAAAAGCTAGCTACAGTGGAGGGGAAGATCTTTAGTGAATATTGACTTAAATTTCAGTCCATTCCTTAAACAAAGCTGGCATATGGCTTCAGAATATTATAATAATAAATATACTAATATAATAAATATAATTATCAATATTTATTAAATGAATACATATTGAATACATAAATTGTATTAATTTTGGAGATTGGTAGCACCAGTTTCTGTTCACTTTTATTACTAGGAAAAAACAAAAAAAATAACCTTTTGTGTTCAACAGAAGAAAAAAGTCATATGCTTTGTGAAAAAAATGAAGAAAAAAGAATTTGTTCTTTTTGAGTTAAACTATTCCTTAAATTCTTCTATTTCAGTTTAGTACATTCTGGAAATTATTATAAGATAATAAGGCAGGCTCATGTTTATGATCGGAGAACTACAACTTAATTTAATTAAAGGGTTAGTTCACCCAAAAATTAAAATAATGTAATTTATTACTCACCCTTAAGATATTTTTGATGAAATACGATGGCTCAGTGAGGCCTGCATTGACAGCAAGACAGTTTACACTTACACAAATGTCCAGAAAGCTACTAAAGACATATTTAAAACAGTTCATGTGACTACAGTGGTTCAACCTTAATGTTATGAATTGACGAGAATACTTTTTGTGCGCCAAAAAAACTAAATAACGACTTCATTCAACAATATCTAGTGATGGGCGATTTCAAAACACTGCTTCATGAAGCTTTGAAGCTTTACGAATCTTTTGTTTCGAATCAGTGGTTCGGAGCGTGTATTAAACTGCCAGAGTCACGTGAACTATTGAAATTTCAAAACGTTTCAAAACACTTATGACGTAACGGAGCCTTGTTTACTGAAATCAAGTGACCTCTGCAGTTTGATACACGCTCTGAACCACTGATTTGAAACAAAAGATTCAATGCAGGCCTCAATGAGCCATTGGATTTTATCAAAAATATCTTAATTTGTGTTCTGAAGATGAATGAAGGTCTTATAGGTGTGGAACGACATGAGGGTGAGTAATTAATGATTTCATTTTACGGTGAGCTAACCCTTTAATATTGACAGAACAAAACAAACACAAGGGTAAACGGTAAAACCATACAAACTTCAGCATAAAATTAAAGTGCTTCATATCTCAGCTGACTTTATGTCTGTTTTTTAGGTGCGTGCCGTGATTGGTCAGACCTACATGCTAACGCAGGATGAGGAATTGTGGGAGAAAGAGCTTCCAGCCAATGTAGAGTCACTTCTGGCCCAATCCCGTGACCCGCTAGCTGACCGCTCTGAAAGAGGAAGGAACTTTGTGGATGCTGAGAGAGATAAAACCAAAGTGGTTTCTTATCGTATCCCACACAATGCAGCCGTGCAGGTGTACGACTACAGAGAGAAGAAGGCCAGGTAATGTAATGTTGTTTGTTTGAGTGACAGTCATATGGTTATGAGACATTGTTCACACGTGCACCTTTACTTTCTGTAGAATTCTTCTTATGAGTATTTTCATCTGTTCCAAAATCTGTAGACTTGTTTGTGTTATTTGTGGAGTTAATTGTCACAGTTATAAGTTAAAAACTTAAATTAGAGCTTTGGATTCTCTTTCACATTCTGTTTCTCTCACAGGGTGGTGTTTGGACCTGAAATGGTGATGCTGGGCCCTGATGAGCAGTTCACGGTTCTCTCCCTTTCTGGAGACAAACCCAAACGTCCTAATGTCATCAAAACCATTTGTCTCTTGCTTGGCCCAGACTTCTGTACTGACATCATCACCATAGAGACGGCAGACCATGCCCGCTTGCAGCTGCAACTCTCTTATAACTGGTATGTTGTGTGCGTGTGCTCTAAAGCCTTATACGAAATGTCTTGAGGAGTAAAAATGAAGTGCAAATAGTAGACTATATCATTAAGCTGAACACAGCAGTGACGTCTCTTTCTTTCTCTCTGTATCAGGCACTTTGACATCAAACAGCCTGCTGATGCAGCCCAGGCTGCGGCTCTGTTCTCAGTGCCAGACTTTGTGGGCGACGCGTGCAAGGCCATCGCTTCTAGAATCAGAGGGGCGGTTGCCTCAGTGCAGTTTGACGACTTCCACAAGGTATGTGATGTGACACACCTTTAGAGTATTATTGCTCTGATACTTGACTTTACTACAGGTTTAGTGTCCTGACTTTTAGCCATAATTGTGTTGCAATGTGTGATTATGTGTAAACCTGTATGTTGCTTCGTAAACCCACAGACAAAACCCTCAGAATTTTAGATCTTTTACATAGCTAGCAGCTGCAATCGTAGTTGTGAGTTACTTAAAATGTTACATGCTGTGTTTTTGTTGTTTTGTCCCATTCCAATGTATGCCTCTAAAAAGAAAGAAAGTCAAGAACACATAAAAAAATCAGTATACCATGCTTAATGCTAATAGTTGACTTTAATTCACAAACAAAAAAGTTGAAGAAAATTCAAATCACAATATGCTTAAAAATGATCAAAACATGGTTAAAAGACAGTGGATTTAAAGGGTTAGTTCACCCAAAAATGAAAATTCTGTCATTAATTACTCACCCTCATGCCGTTTCACACCTGTAAGACCTTCGTTGATCTTCGGAACACAAATTAAGATATTTTAGTTGAAATCTGATGGCTCCGTGAGGCCTGCATTGACAGCAATGACATTTCCTCTCTCAAGATCCATAAAGGTACTAAAAACATATTTAAATCAGTTCATGTGAGTACAGTGGTTCAATATTAATATTATAAAGAGATGAGAATATTTTGGTGCACCAAAAAAACAAAATAATGACTTATATAGTGATGGCCGATTTCAAAACACTGCTTCAGGAAGCTTCGGAGCATAAATGAATCAGCGTGTCGAATCAGCTGTTCGGAGCGCTAAAGTCACGTGATTTCTGCAGTTTGGCAGTTTGACACACGATCTGAATCATGATTCGATACGCTGATTCATTTATGCTCCTAATCTTCCTGAAGCAGTGTTTTGAAATCGGCCATAACTAAATAAGTCGTTATTTTGTTGTTTTTGGCGCACCAAAAATATTCTCGTCGCTTTATAATATTAATATTGAACCACTGTACTCACATGAACTGATTTAAATATGTTTTTAGTACATTAATGGATCTTGAGAGAGGAAGTGACATTGCTCCCTATGGAGGCCTCACGGAGCCATCGGATTTCAACTAAAATATCTTAATTTGTGTTCTGAAGATTAACGAAGGTCTTACAGGTGTAGAAGGACATGAGGGTGAGTAATTAATGACAGAATTTTCATTTTTGGGTGAACTAACCCTTTAAAATCATTGATTACTCTAAAACTAAATTACAGATTTCTCTAAAACTAGATTACTCTCAAGAAGTGTGATTTCATTACTAATTGGTTGATTGTGTGACAAAAAAAAAAATGTTGATAAGGTTTAATCAGTTTTGTAACATGTAGTTGCCATATATTGGTAATGATTAAATTCTTCTAGGGTGTTTTCAAACCATGAGGGCAGTTTTGCTTTTACTTATATGCCAGGTACATTTCCATGCCTGTGTTGCCATCATTCAGGTTTTTGTTAATAAAGATCACATTAGCCTTTGTATACTCATCCCAAGACAGAGAATTGACAAGTAGAACCATGGCTTTTATCTTCATTGTCAGGTCTTCTTTCAGTGAATACTTTAGTAGTTAATGCACATGTATTCAGAGCTAATAAGTCTACTAAATTTGCATGGCAGATTGCACATTTACTTGTAATGAATACAAACAAAATGGGATTATATAGCCCAGGAAATTATTTCCTCAATCTATGATTTTTATTTATTAAATGTTTTGCTTATCTCTGCAACAGAGAAAAAAATACAGTTATAAACAATTAAAGGAATTTTTCATAATCAAGAACTGAAATGATAAATCTCTATCAAGTTTGCACATCAATACAGGAATTAGGTAATATTAGGCTATTGCTTCTCACACAGTTCCTTGAACTTTACCAATTTTGTTGTGGAATGGTAGTGGAGAACGATTTTTAGGTCTTTCATTGATATACTATCAGATTAAAGGGATAGTTCACCCAAAAATGAAAATTTGATGTTTATCTGCTTACCCCCAGAGCATCCAAGATGTAGGTGTCTTTGTTTCTTCAGTAAAACACAAATGATGATTTTTAACTGCAACCGCTGCCGTCTGTCAGTGGTATAATGCAAGTCAGCGGGAACTTGGACTATAAGAGTGAATAAAACACGACAGACAAATCCAAATTAAACCCTGCGGCTCGTGACGACACATTGATGTCCTAAGACACGAAACGATCGGTTTGTGCGAGAAACCGAACAGTATTTATATCATTTTTACCTCTAATACACCACTATGTCCAACTGCATTCATCACTCGATTCGTGAGGTCTGATCGTGCTCTGACAACGGCAGTGATGTCTAGCACTCATTGAAGTATATGCGCGAGACATTACTGCCGCTGTCAGATGAATGCAGTTGGACATAGTGGTGTATTAGAGGTAAAAAAATGATATAAATACTGTTCGGTTTCTCGCACAAACCGATCGTTTCGTGTCTTAAGACATCAATGTGTTGTCACGAGCCGCAGGGTTTCATTTGGATTTGTCTGTCGTGTTTTATTTACTCTTATAGTCCAAGTTCCCGCTGACTTGCATTATACCACTGACAGATGGCAGCGGTTGCAGTTAAAAATCATCATTTGTGTTTTACTGAAGAAACAAAGACACCGACATCTTGGATGCGCTGGGGGTAAGCAGATAAACATCAAATTTTCATTTTTGGGTGAACTATCCCTTTAAGCATTGCCACACATGAGATGCGTCCCAATTAGTGCATACTTAGGCACTATTCTATGACATGTTTAAGTATACATTTTTGAGTATAAATAGTGGGAGAAGTGTGTTCACACTGAAAATTCCAAAAATTAAAAGTGCACTTTAAATACCTGGATGATGCACTAAATTAACAGAAAAAAATTAAGTATGGAATGTTGGAAACTTAATGACAAAATATCCTTATAAAATTCACTCACTACATGGATGAGTACATAGTGCATACAGAGTATACGTGCATAGTGTATAGTGCGTCATTTGGGATGCAACTAAAGATTTGTTGGTTTTCTTCAGTTTTCATTTCAGTGATAGTGTGCATTGGGCAGAAACTCCTTTGCTAGTTTTTACACTTTCTAGCAAAGAGAAGTTGTTTTTTAATCTAAAATCTCAGTGTATTGTGAGGCATTGCTATTTTCATCAATCTTCAACAGATTTTGAGTTCCTGCTGCTGAAAAGTCCCTTCATAAAATTCAAACTGTATTTTACTGTAGAGATTATGTTACCCAAGTGCAGTGTTAGCTTTGTACTACACATACCATTTACTGTTGAGTTAAAAAGCCTCAGTCTCATCAGAGTATGATACTTTTTGCTATCCCTTTGTGGATCTCACTAAATACTCTTTCACAATGCGACAGTGAATTACTATCAAATTTACGTAATGCTTTTATAATTGAGAAACATTGTTAATGTGTTACTTTTCTAAACTAATCGATGTTATTTCAAATGACACATCAGAAGAAACAAAGGAATCAGCAATAAATTGTGGAAAGGGGAGCTTGTTCTCCCACAAACAGCCATGTTTCAGCCACACTGCATGTTTCAGATCTGAAAATCTAACCAAAGAATTCCACAAACAGGATTCATACAATCAATTGGACAGTAAAATTTCATGAAGAAATGTTTGTGCAATCACAAGGAAATTCAGAGTATTGAAGATGGGTATAACACTGCTGACAAGGTTAGGACAAAGTAAATTAAAAAAATATATAAATTAAAAGGGTAATCCAAAATACTAATATCGAATAAACAGGTGTTGTAGAAGCAAAATGTAGCAGTCAAATCAAACCAAATCACCCTTCCAGCTGCAGAAACTTGGAGACAAAATCCAAATGAAAGCCAGATCAGAGAATATCAATGAATGTTAAGAACTGTCATTCTTGAAACATTAATTGATGACAATGATGGTGCAAAAACATCAGGCTCAATTGTTTAAATCCTGAAACATGCCGGAGTCTTATTTGTTCTTGTCTGCTTTGATCATAAGAATCTATTTCTTTTTCAGAACTCCATCAGGATCATCTGTTCATCAGTCTTTGGTTTTGATGAGAAGCTCGCTGTGCGGTCCAGTCTGCGTTTTAATCAGAATGGCTTAGTTATCAGCAGCGTGGACATTCAGTCTGTGGAGCCGGTGGACCAGCGCACCCGCGACGCCTTGCAAAAGAGCGTGCAGCTAGCCATTGAGATCACCACCAATTCACAGGAGGCTACCGCACGGTACAAACCAAACACTTCATCTCTCTCTGTCACCGTCACTGGGGGGCGATATGACTTGATGGGTTTCTTTTCATCTAATTCTCAATCTCTTTGTTTATTTCAATTTACATAATGCTTTCAGTGTTTCGCTTTGAAGACTCAAGCTTCTGTTATTCTTCCAGCTTTCCCTATTTGTCTTTCATGCCCATTTACACTCATTTTCCTTCTATCAGACATGAAGCTGAGCGTCTGGAGCAGGAAGCTCGGGGTCGCCTGGAGAGGCAGAAGATCACAGACCAGGCAGAAGCAGAGAAGGCGAGGAAGGAGCTGCTGGAGCTGGAGGCCCAGAGGTGAGTTCACAGCAAGGCCCAGGGCTATGCTAAAGCTTGTGTGCACATTTAACATTTTCACGGTCAATAATCAATGTGTGTGCATCCCAGCGCTGCAGTGGAGAGTACAGGAGCAGCGAAGGCCGAGGCACAATCTAAAGCTGAGGCAGCTCGTATACAGGGAGAGGCAGCGGTCGAAGAGGCCAAACTCAAAGCAGAGGCTCAGAAAATCGAGGCGGTATGTCACGCAACATATGCTAGTTCTCATCTTTATCTATTCTTACCCTGTTGGATATTGACTATTTCCTCTCCTCTGTGTGTCAGGACTCTGAGCTGGCCCGTCTGTGTAAGGCACGTGAGCAGGAGCTGAACTACAAGAAGGAGATTGACCGACTGGAGGTGGAGAAGCAGCAGAAGCTGGCAGAGATTGAGAGTCAGCGCTTCAAGCAGTTGATGGAGAACCTGGGCACCGATACCCTGAAGGAAATGGCCCGAGCCGGGCCCGAACTACAGGTAAGTGAACTCAAGAACATTCGGATAGCAAATTAACATCTTTCTATGGAGGCTTTGCATCACAGATGTTTTCATAATCCCATTTTGAATAGATGTGGGGTGTGAACAGATTCTACTGTTTTACTATTTTGTTAGTATGATATATAACTATTTATTTCACATGTACCATTTTTTTTTTTCTTCCAGGTGAAGCTCCTGCAGTCTTTGGGTCTGAAGTCTACTCTTATTACAGATGGCTCCTCTCCTATTAATCTCTTTACTACTGCCAATGGCCTCCTGGGGGCTCTGCAGGGCAAAGACAAAGATGAATGAATAAAAAATTGGGGAAACAGACGTTAAGAGGCCTTATATCACCTATGCATAAAGAAGACTGTGATGTTATACTTCATATTGTAGGACTATTAATAGCTAATACATTAAAATCATGAAAGTGCAGCTTTAGCAGTTCCCTGGTTGTCCTGTTTTTCATGTGAACTAATGCTCAAAACATTGTAATAGTTTGTTGTTGTTTACTAAGACTTAGGCTATGCTTTTTCAAATCTTCACTGTTGAAGTGTGCCTAGCGTGCCTTTATACTATTCAGTTAATCCCAAAGAATTTATGGAAAGTGTTTTTTCTTTGTTTTTTACTCTGCTCTGCTTTTTCCAGCAATAAAACACTTTTCAATTGTCTAATAATGCCTTCTCAAATATCAAATAAAATATTTTGCATTTGCATCCACTGTCTTCCGACTCTTGCTACTAAATACAGAAGGGATTCTCAACTCTGGCCCTCGAGGTCCACTGCGGAGTATAGCTCCAACCCTGATCAAACTCAACTGCCTATAACTTTCTAGTAATCCTGAATACCATTTTTAGCTTGTTCAGAAGTGTTTGATCAGGTTTTGGGGCTAAACTCTGCAGGACAGTGGACCTTGAGGGACAGAGTTGAGAATCCCTTAAAAGGATAGTTGACCCGAAAATGAAAATTATCCCATGATTTACTCACCCTCAAGCCATCCCAGGTGTATATGACTATCTTCTTTCAGAAGATACTACGTACTATGTCGCGGAAGTTAACACTTTTTGGACATACGTCAAATGCGTATGGCTGTCGCGCCGGAAGCTCGTTATTTTACTTTATAAAGTTTTAAATAATGATACTTGTCTTACACAAATGCATCGATTCCTTTCAGAAGGCCTTTATTAACCCCCTGGAGTCGTATGGATTCATTTTTTTTTTTTATGGATAGGTGCTTTTTTTGTCTTCAGAATTTGGGCCTCCATTCACAACTATTATAAACCTTGGAGGACTAAGAATATTTTTAAATATATCGGATATTTTTAAATATAACTCAGATTGTGTTTGTCTGAAAGAAGAAGTCATTTACACCTAGGATGGCTTGAGGGTAAGTAAATCATGGAATAATTTTCATTTTTGGGGGAACTATCCTTTAAATACGGGTTGAATGCTTGTATTTCAGTGTTTGGCCACATGTTGGCGGCGCTGCCATATAAACAGTGTTTTTTCATTCATTTTCGTGACTCGAATCATGTTACTGACTCTCCCGTTTAAAATTAACTAATTACTTAAAATGTTATATTTTCATAGCCAAATTTCCCATACATGTTCACATAATATACACAATCTTTGGTCATATTACAAATCTGAAAATCTTAATAGTGCAGCCAAAGATACATATGAGGAACGCACACAATTAGTTTACTCCAGAGTCGTTCATTTGTTACATGACAGACGTTAACTAACCCTTCACGCTTCTGTTAATTAATTAAAATGTGGTAAATTAACTTAAAATGTGTCTGTTAGTCCTACTGGCGTTTCCATCTTTGATATTTATTTTAGATCTTAGCCATCGTTATGCCTGCATTTGGCGATGTGCGTTGCGAGCGAGTCATTGAATCATTCATTTAAACTCAACCTACTCAAATTTGATAGCAACCGTTCGCGACCATGCGAAGACTATCCGTGGACCCACTGTCCGTGAATCTTATCTGTTTTATATATACATTTATTGTAAACCCTTTATAAAAATAAATGTATAAAGATCCACGGACAGTCTCTAAAAGCAGTGACTATGCATCATAATCGCTGTCTCAAATTTAACAAAGCAGATCTGCCCTTTTCCTTTCTTGTCAACTAATGTGTATGACTTTGCGAAAATTGTACTGATGTAATGATGCAACTTAAAGGATTAGTTCACTTTCAAATTAAATTTTCCTGATAATTTACTCACCCCCATGTCATCCAAGATGTTCATGTCCTTCTTTCTTCAGTTGAAAAGAAATGAAGGTTTTTGATGAAAACATTCCAGGATTATTCTCCTTATAGTGGACTTCAATGGCCTCCAAACGGTCGAAGGTCAAAATTACAGTTTCAGTGCAGCTTCAAAGCGTTCTTCGTGATCCCAGAAGAGGAATAAGGGTCTTATCTAGAGAAACCATCGCTCATTTTCTTAAAAAAATTAAAAATGATATATGTTTTTACCATAAATTCTCATCTTCTTCTTCTCTATTTGAATTCCAGCAGTGAAGACACTGCTAAGTGTATTATTGCCCTCCACAGGTCAAAGTTTGAATTAATTGTTATATACTTGCACAAGCATATTGTATATGACATTTTAGTTCAAAATTTGACCTGTGGAGGGCAGTAATATGCTTAGCAGTGTCTACACTGCTGGAATTCTAATAGAGAAGAAGGGGAGACCTAAGTTGCGTCCCAAATGACGCACTATACACTATGCACTTATACACTATGTACTTGTGCACTATCCACTCATCCATGTAGTGCGTGAATTATATAAGGTTATTTTGTCATTGAACAACGGAGTCCGATCCTCCCTTCCCCTCCACTAAAGCTGCGACAGTTGAGTGCATGAAGTGTCCAACATTACACACTTAGTTTTTTCCGTTAATTTAGTGCATCATCCGGGTTTTTAAAGTGCACTTTTTCTTTTTGGAGTTTTCTGTGTGAACGCACTACTCGCACTATTTATACTTAAAAACGTCATAGAATAGTGCACAAGTACGCAAATTGGGACGCACCTCTAGTTCAAGATGAGCATTTATGGTTAAAATGTATACAATTTTTATTTTTATTTTTTGCTAGATAAGACCCTTAGTCATCATCCGGGATCATGTAGAACGCATTGAAGCTGCACTGAAACTGTAATTTTGTCCTTCAACCATTTGGGGTCTATTGAAGTCCACTATATGGAAACATTTTTCATCAAAAACATTTCTTAATTTCTTTTCGACTGAAGAAAGAAAGATATGAACATCTTGGATGACATGGGGGTGAGTAAATGATCAGGAAATTTTAATTTGAAAGTAAACTAATCCTTTAAGAATCAAGCGAATGAATCATTTTATTCAATCGAAGAGATTCGAGTCACAGGGATGAATCAAAATCCACACCACTATCCAGAGCTTTCTCTACAAGTAAAAACGCGCACACACAGAGTCGAGCACGCGCACACAGGTTCGTGCAGTGAGACAGAACAGAGTCAAACGCAGTGGATCGTGTTCAGACTGATCACCCCACGTTTTAATGCTGAAACGCAGTAGCTGCATCACATTTTAAAATCTTAATTCTGTAGCACTACCTGAACTTTCATATGCCTACTGTTTATTTAAATTAAAAATGAAAAGGATTGGATAATGATTTTTGCAGTCATTTTGCACTAGATTAAGGTGAGTTTACTTTCGATCTGCATGCTGCTGTTGTGTATTACTGGCATTTTGATTCGAGCATCAGTGCATCAGTCGTTGTCGGGTCCTGTGGGTGTGTCACTTTTCTTACTGCTGTGTTCTCTTTGAATGTGTGTGCCTGCACGGGTCGCTATATGTGCTCTGTGACCATTATTCTCACTGAATTATGATATAGACATTTGGCATTCGTGCAGAAGACGCGTGGCTGCGTGTCCCGTGTGTTTTCATCTCTACACAGGTACCTCTTTCAATTTCAAAGAGTGAGACAGATGACAGGGAAAGGGGAAGCTCATTAATGTGGGATTGATTGATTATTCAATTGATTTTAGTGTTATGTTAAACGCCGCATGGTGCACAAGTCAGTTGTAGTGTTCATTTAATATGTATTTGCCTGTCATTAATCATAAAATGTTTACAGATATGGGTGTGTCATTTGATGCTCTTTGTTTTCTCACAGCGTTTGATGCTCGTGTGGACTTTAAAGTACAGAATGTTCTCAATGTAATTAATATTCGGCTTTATTTCTATCTGAATATGATGAAGTTTTTTGTTGGTTTTATTTTAGATTTGGTGTTTTTCTGGGATCTTGGGTGTGTCAGAGTGCTAGGTTTTGAAGAACATACATCTGTCACAAAAATCTGTCATCTGTCAGATCTGTATATGATGAGGTGGATGAGGATAGCACGCGAATAAAGCTGTTTGTGGTGGCTTTATGTTTCAGATTCTGCTGAGGGAGATTAATTGTAGACAGGTAAACAGGTGCAGACTGAGACAGAAAAACCAGCCCCTTTGGTTACAGCTGACTTGAATAAAGGAAGCCATACCCTGGTAAAATTATCGGGTAAAGAATAGTGAATTTGATTACATATTATTATTTTCAAATGCTTTTAGCAACTTAATATAGGTTTTATGTTGGTGAGATATTAAATGTTGTGTTAAACGGTCCTGTTCCGGCTTAATATGCAACAAATCATCCATTTGATTTCATCAAAAAATGTAGCCACTGTGGCTCAGTAGCACAATCAAAACATTGCTCTGTATGTTTCATATAACAAAGTATTCGCATTGGTTCAAATTCTGAGTTTGGGGTAGTGCTTGGGAAAGTGGTTTGAATACAGACAGTGTAGAAATTACAAACTTCCCCTTTAAGCAGGTAGACAGGTGTACAAGTTATTAAGAAGAAGAAAAAAAACTCTAGTAAGCACTAGTAAAAAGGGTAGTTCCAGTAATTAACATGTGTAAAGTGCATCCATTTAGTATAGTTTCCAGAATGTAACATGTTCAGTGTCACATGATCCTTCAGAAATCATTCTAATGTGATGAAAAATGTTGAAAACATTTGTGCGGCTTAATATTTTTGTGGAAATGTCTTAAAAGGGTAGTTCACCCAAAAATGAAAATTCTGTCATTAATTACTCACCCTCGTGTCGTTTTACACCTGTAAGACCTTTGTTGATTATCGGAACACAAATTAAGATATTTTAGTTGAAATCCGATGACTCAGTGAGGCCTCCATAGCCAGCAATGACATTTCCTCTCTCGAGATCCATAAAGGTACTAAAAACATATTTAAATCAGTTCATGTGAGTACAGTGGTTCACGTGTCAAACTGCCAACGGCTGAAATCACATGACTTTGGTGCTCCGAACTGCGGGTTCGATACGCTGATTAATTTATGCTCCTAATCTTCCTGAAGCAGTGTTTTGAAATCGGCCATCACTAAATAAGTCTTTTTTTTTTTTTTTTGGGGGGGGGAAACCAAAAATATTCTCGTTGCTTTATAATATTAATATTGAACCACTGTACTCACATAAATTTATGGATCTTGAGAGAGGAAGTGTCATTGCTCCCTATGGAGGCCTCACGGAGCCATCGGATTTCAACTAAAATATCTTAATTTGTGTTCTGAAGATGAACGTTTTATGGGTGTGGAACGACATGAGGGTGAGTAATTAATGACAGAATTTTAATTTTTGGGTGAATGACCCCCAGTCTTTTCAATGGTAGTGTATATTATTGGCTTCATAATATAAGTGACATGTGAATAGGCATTATTCATTCATTCATTTTATTTATATAGCACAAATAAACACAAAAAGAGTTGACCGCTGTGCTTTACAAAGTAAAAATATAGGATACAAGAGAGAGAGAAAGATAAACCATACATACATAGTGAGATATTAAAAAATAATTAAGATTAGTTAAATGCCTGGGCAAGAAGATAAAACTTTAAATAAACTCATGTACAGGATCTCAAAGATAAGCGGAGGCCATTTCATAGTCTAGGTCCGACAACTGCGAAAGCACGGGCCCCTCTCGACTTCAACCGTGTTTGAGGCTGAGACAGATTATATAAATTATATAATTTATATGATGCCTTATATGTTTTTATTTATTTTTACCCAACAGTTCTCAACAATTCAGAATCCCAAAGTGTATACGGACATAAAAGCTTGATTTTGCCGCACACAAAGTTGTCATAAACACCTTGGGAATGGATTTGAATGCTGACGCCAGCATTCCCACCGCTGCCCCTGGTGCAGTGGAGGAAGAACAGCAACAGCAACAATCTGAGCAAGAAACCAGTCAGCAACCAGCACAGAGTCGGACCTCACCGCCAACTCCTCTCAGCCAATACAAAACGAGCAGCAAGATCCACCCCCCGCCACAACACCTACTCCTGCTGTAGACCCCGCACCCTCTCAGGATGCCCCACCCAAAGATCACCTGACAGTCATTGACGAGAAGATGGAAATGAGTAAAAAACTATTTCATTAAAAATTATTTATAGTCTTGCATTTTGCATTGTGTTTGTTTATTAAATAGATTGTTTTTAAAATGCAAATTCATTAAATTTAAAATTATTTGATTATGCTTTAAGGTAAGAAATCCGAACCTGCTCATATCCAATGTTTTTTAAAGACCCATGGCTGAGTTTTGTGGGTTTTAGTCCATGCCTGCTAACTGTGAGGCCATCTATATGCTAGTGTACACTTACAAGTTTACAATACTAACATTTAGTAAATTCACACACATTTAAAATGTGCATTTTTGTTTATTGATGACATAATCTGATAGCATTTACACATTTTAGTCCAGTAAAAGACTTTCTAAAATGAGAATTTCCTCCCCTAATACCACTTGCATGGTCTTAAGGGGGTCTTCAATGATCACCTTAGTCCCACTGTGATGCACAAGCTGTCCCTTCTGTCCTTGTGAGAAAAATGATCTCTCTCAATTTCCTTGAGTGTTATTCTTAGACCAGAAGTCAGACTGACATAAAATGATTTAGAGCCTCACTCTACTTTCACTCCCTTTTCTTCTCAGGTTTTGTACCCTCCCCCACTGTCTTTTCTTGTCTGTTTTTCTCAACAAGTAGATGAGTCAGATGCAGCTACCCTCTGCCAATACAAACTGAGATGTTGGTGCATTTAGAAACAAACAGTGGAATCACTTGAATGCAGGCGTATGTATCCGCCCATTGTCTCACATGTTTCTTTCTCTTGCCATCACACCAGGTAATGGTGTTTGCCCGGCTCCTATCGACAGCTGTCCGACCGCTTCTTCTCCTCCTCGTCAGCAGCATGTCAAACCCAACCACACACATGCGAACGGGCGTGCCAGGCTGAGCAGCCGCTCCGGGTCACTGAGTCTTGCGGGGTCACCTCGACCATCGCTCACTCGACAGCCCAGCGCAGCCACTGACGCTGGAGGAGACGGATCCAAACCCAATGATTATCTCATATGGGCTATTCTGGCCTGCCTCTGCCCTGTCTGGCCCATCAACATCGTCGGCTTGACCTTCTCAGTGATGGTGTGTGTGCTTGTGTGTGTTTGTGGGGAGGGATGTCTGAATATAGTTTCTGTCGAGTAAGGAGGGATTGTGATTTAACTTCAAGAATGTTGGAGAGTGAACTGAAAACATCTCTTACTGGCCAAGAACCTGTATTTTGCATAATTCTTTCTTATGATAATGGAAGTCTATGGAATTCTCCTCCTATTCATTCAACCTCTCTTTCCACTCTCAGTCTCGTAACAGTCTGCAGCAGGGCAACGTGGATGGCGCACGCCGTCTTGGCCGGAATGCAAAGGTCCTGTCCATCGTGTCATTGGTGGGTGGGATTGTCATCATTATTGTTACTATCGTCATCAACTGGGGTGGTGAGTATCCTTCCCATGAGGCCAGTGCATGTGAAATTGAATGCAAGCCTAGAGCTGACTTTGTGATTTGGGTCAATGAAGCTTCAGATTGAAGCTTTTGCTCAGGGTCAGGATTTGAGTTACCGTAGATCTGATTACAGGTAAATTTGAGACCATTTCACAGTCCAGATTAAAAATAAAGTTTCTGAAAAAGTAAAAGTAGTGATTTTCACAGATATTATATTTTGAAGGTTAACAGTTTAGATTAAGATGTAATTTCTTGTCATTTCAGGAGCTGAAATATGACATATACTAATGTTCAAAAGTTTTGGGTTGGTAAGATTTTTTAATGTTTTGAAAGAAGTCTTATGCTTATTAAGGCTGCATTTATTTTATTTAAAAAAAAACAGTAATATTGTGAAATATTATCACAATTTAAAATAACTGTTTTCTATTTGAATATATTTTAAAATGTAATTTATTCCTGTGATTGTAAAGCTGAATTTTCAGCATCATTACTCCAGTCTTCAGTGTCACATGATCCTTCAGAAATCAATCTAATATGATGATTTGCTGCTAAAGAATCATTTAATCAATGTTGAAAACAGGAAAGCCTGATACATGTTTTCAGGATTCTTTGATGAATAGAAAGTTCAAAAGAATAGCATTTATAGCATTTGAAATAGAAATCTTTTGTAATATTATAAATGTCAGTTTTGATCAGTTTAATGCTTTCTTCCTGAATAAAAAAAAAAAATATATAAAATATATATATATATATATATATATATATATATATATATATATATTTTTTTTTTTTTTTTTTTTTTCTTCTTAAAAAACTGACCCCAAACTTTTGAACTGTAGTCTATATACAATATCTTTGTATCCTGGTCTACAGTACAACTAAATATACTTATGATTATGCTTTAATTAAAAAAAAAATACAATGCTAAAGAACAGAAACGTCACAAGCTGGCTTTGTTGTAACAGTCTAAAATTATTTAAAAATATAATGGATAATTCATTGCAATAAATTCCTAATATTAGTATGAAGTTTGTTGTGTCTCCTCTTGCATCTGTTGTAGACTCGAAGTTTAGGAGTTTGAGCAACTTTTTTATATTTGAATTCTTTTCTATCGAGTTGTCTGTATTTGTATAATCATCTTTGAAGGTGTTTTGATTGAATTCACTCAGCTTCACTCTTTGAACACGTCTTCTTTTTCTTTCAGTAATACTTAAGACCTGACGGCCATCACGACACTCAGGATGAAGTAAAATTCATGACTAAACTTCATGCCCAACCACCAGTACATGATGACCATTTTCTTCTTCCATGTGTCATTCATTTTCTACATCTGAATGCTCCTGAATGCTTTTTCACTTGTTTTATACTCTGTCTGAAGACTCTAAAGCTGGATGTTACCTTCATCTTCTGTCGTGCCAGAACTATCAGAAACAACATGGACGCTCAGCAGGATCACGAGTGAAGTGGCAAGGCGTGCATGTTTGTTTTTTTATTTTCAACAAACGACTCATTTGATGATGTCAGTGAGGAGACCACAAAGATGATTTCATTTCATTCGTCACGCACCCCTTGAGGATGTGAGGGAGGAAAAGAGTGAAAGGGAATTGCTGGAGAGGATTCATTATTTAGATTAGAGGTCCCCCTGTTTTCTCAGAAGAGTGAATCCATAAAGAAAAGCTCAGAGTAAAATGTAATCGATTGTAAAGCAGCAGATGCCTTCTGTATTGGTATCAACAGATGAGTCCGATTACCTTAAGAGCTGCTGTTGACACACGTTTGTCTAGGTTTTCTTATTTCCTGTGAAGGAAAGATGAGAACTTGAGGAGGGCAGGAGAGCAGTTTCCCAGCAATTAAACATGTGTGCTTCATTTTTTAATCAGACACGATGATTGTCTCAAAGGAAAGGAATGAAACGATATGGAAGAACGCCATAGGAGCCTCTCTATTAAGATGCAGGTTGATGCACATAAACAAAAAATGATGTATCAGAGAGAAAGAAGGAGAGGTGAAGAGAAAATGGGAGGGATTGAGACCAAGCTGCAGTCTTTTGTTTCCCACAGATGGAAGGATGGAGAAAGAAGAGAGGAGGGGGCGGTGGCTTCAGATGAAAAGATACCCCAGAGATGGGGAGATGTAGGGAATGCAGTAGTGTTGCGAGGGATCTGAGCTGCCTCCGATTGGCTGCTTGCGTGTGTGTGTGTGCGAATGAGGAAGCCAATATCATAATGCTTGCCAACATGCCCTCCCCTCTTCCTTACAGCTATGCTCTGCCAGATCCTTCAAGGCAAACAGAAAGCAAACCATTTATTTATTATTGTGTTTTAGCAGTATGAGGCAAAACGATGATGCTCATGTTTTTATACCGTAATGTTTACAGTAGAATCAGACTCTTTCGGCACATTCAGCAGGAACGCTAGGACGTTTTGACTATGATGAATCGTTTTACACAGCTAAAACTGCTTGTTTGGTGGAATGATTTGTTTTGCTCAACAGAATGATACCTGAATCATTCCTAGCTAGGCCACACCGACTGTGCCAAAATGCAGACGCTGCCAAGACTCCAGCTTAGATGGGCATGTGGGAAATAAGAGCATGAAGGCATGTTTAAGAAGGCATATATGTAGGGATGCACCGATATTAAAATCGTAGTCTATACCAATAATCTCTTGTGTTATGGCCGATAGCTGGTATAAGGCTAATTTTCAAAATCTATACTATTTTGTCTATTTAATTAAATTAAGAATAAAACACTAAAAACTACGTTTAGGTAAAAAAAAAAATTAATTGAGAATTTCTCAAGATTACATTCACAATGTTATTGAATTATTCCTTTTTTAAATTTTAACTTTAAGTTAATCTAAATGTAAAAATAGAGGAAATTAGCGTGCATATTTAAATATCCAATATCGGGCAAAAAATGTCCAATATTGACTGACTAATAAATACAACAACTGATAAATTTCATTTCAAATCAGAGGAAATGAGCATGCACAATTAAATATTCAATATCAAAAAAATCCAATATTGACTGACTGATAAATTTAAATACTACCAAACGATAACTGATATAATACCTAAATATAGCTGCAAGCAGCAATTATCAGGGTTCAGGCACTTAAAGGCCTTAAAGCAAATACGTAAAAAAGTAGCAAGCCTGTTAACCATCTTGATCATAGATGGAAAAGACCATTTACAGCAAATACAGGCAATATACCATTGGAAACATATAGTTTCTAAAGCTTTTTAACAGTTATCGAGGTTGAGCCAAAGACCTAGGACTAGTTCGCCAAAGTTGATTTTTGAAGTAATCTCCAAAATTTAACAAATGATTCGGTGGACAGTGGTGGTCCTAGAGGCAAAGTTGGTCAGAATGAGGAGTTCTACCATGTGGTACAAATGTCGTGGGCTAAACGCAAAGGCGCCCACGCCTGGTTTGGTTCCGATCAGGCTAAAAACCTAGGACTAGTTAGAAAAAGAAAAATCCAAAATACCCGAAAATTTTACAGAGGCATGCATTTTGTTCGTCTTGAGCCAAGGATTCCAATGACATAAGACACTTGAGCCTAGGAGGTTTAGAAGTTATAAGCGATTTCATACTTTTCACCAGTGTAGCGCTCCCATCAGGCCGATCAGGGAGAGTCTTGGTGACATTGTAGGCGGTATGAGTACCACCAACCCTCAAAGTTTCAAGTCTCTACAACTTACGGTTTGGTCTGCCTGATAACTTTTAGAGGAGAACGCGGATCCTTTGAAAATGTAACAATTACAATAGGTTTCAACAGTATGCTCTTGAACCCCTAATTATTGTGCGTCCCTACATATATGGAGTTCTTTCACAGATAAAATCACAAATCCCTCATCTTCATGGCTTCAGGTCTCTTGCGTGCGATTCTGTTCCATTGATGTTTACAGCTTTTTGACAGAGATGGGGCACGTGTTAACTCTCTGAAATCAAGTATTGTTATTTTTTTACAAGGCAAAACCTATGCTGATTAGCACTTTGTAAATGATCTGCATCTAACGAGAATAATTTACTATCACAACAAGCAGTATGATGTCGATAAAGGATACTGACTCGGTTTGGGTAGGGAGAGGCCTCTATTTTCGGGGCTCGCATTGAGCTACGCTTGCGTGAACAGAAGGGGCTACTACATTTTTTGATTCATTTCCGTTTGAGGCCACTTCACATCCGCACCACTCAAATAGGAATGACCGTAGCATGCACATGATTTGATCCAACTGCGTGCAGTCAGTGAATGCCAGCTTGACTTATGTTCTCTTGAATTGTTCTGCTCAGCTATTTATATTTAACCTGCTTACAATTCATGCTTGTATATATGTGTGTATATATGCGTCTGTACATATTTGTACCGCTTCCAATTCCATCTGGTAATCTGAATCTCATTGATGGACAAGAACAGTGTGCGTAATGCAACTCTTGACTGTTAACACTGCAGTGCTTTCACAAATTTTCACACTCTTGAGTATTTTTATTAGTAAGTATTTTGAAATCAGCCCTCTCAGCGTACTACAATAAGTCCGCGGCCATTTGTTTTGTATGCCGTTTGTGCTTTGCTGAAACTTTGACTTTATGAGCATGTTTACACATTGATTACAGATCATCTATGCTGCATAATATAATTCTGAAAGAAATGTTTCAAAAACACCAGCTGAGTCAAATTCTCTGGGTTACAAGTTCTACCTGCCGTTCTATTGTTTTGTAATTAAAAATAAATCCGTATTTGTGTTTATTAAACATTCCCTTACAAATTCAACAGCATTTTGGTGAAAGCACCCGTGCTAGTCAAGATTCCTCTGTGACATGAATTGATTTGAGAGGCATTATGATAACTCTTGTTGCTAATATAATCTTGATTTTGTGCAGATTTGCCTGTGCATGCCTTAATGAATTGCTTTGGAACAATAATATGTGATGTACACTGTATCTGAACCGAAGCGTTTGATAGATCTTGCAGTATTGATCCTTATTCTACTCTGTATACTGGAACTGATTATGCATCAATGAGTCCAGTGAATAAACTGTCCCTCATTATGCCACTCCTCTGTCTTTATAAACACATTTGAGACTCAGTGTGCCTTCTGTTGGATCACACACTCTTTCCCTCTCCACTGTTTCTTTGCACCCTCTATACTGCATATATGTCTCCAGGACGTTACAGTTTCCAGGGCAACGGTTGGTAGGCGAGGAGGACAGTGAGGGACTGGGGTGCAGCAGGATATAGGGAGAAAGAGAGTGTGCGCTCGGTCTTCACTGGTGTGTTTAAAAATCTATCTCATTTGAATTTTATAGCAGCATGCATTATTAAAAGGCTCTAGAGGAGTGGAGACGATGTGTGTGAGCGAGTCAGGTTAATGGGAGCTGTGGAGACAGACTGGTTTAAAGTTGAGGCTTTGAAATAGAGACAGTGAAAAAGGTTTATTTTTGTGCATCAGACAGTAAGAGGAGGGGCCGATCGAATACACGCTTTCTGAAAAGAAGAAATGGCACAGACACTAAATATGCATAGCCTAAGGACATTTTAGCCAACATGCTTGCATATGTAATGATGTTTCACGAGTTCACACTTACAAATAAGTCAGGTAAATTAATTGGTAAACGTATTTGGCGTGCTGTCCGGGGAGAGGGCTCCGAGCTCGGTAATCGGCCCGAACACAGAGTACCCCCCCCCCCCTCCTTTTAGATTATATGAAGTAATCCAGAGAGTGTGAGGAGACGGGGTGGTGGAGGGATTCTGGAAACTGTCGAGGATCCTTGGGTGAGTTTGACTGTGATTATATACAGGCCTGAACTCATGCCGATTGGGTAGATATGTTGATTACAGATTGTTGACAGCTGGTTGAGATGACGTAATGATTAAGATGTTGTAATGATTGGGTATCTTATTTGACTTGTTCCTCCTGAACTACGTTTATAAAACATCATTTTGTGTAACATAGTGAGCATAACAAGAAAATCAGGTAATTGTCACAAAAGCACCAAGACAAGAAGGTAAAATCCATGTGCAGCTTTAATTGGGCAATCCAAGAACATAATCCAGGCAGGCAAGGGTCAGAGTCCACAGAACAGTCCACGATAATAAAGAAAACAAACACAAAAGCCTAGTGACAGTAAATGAAACCTCAATAACAAAAGCAGAAACAAACAGGGTATAAATAGACAGACACTAATCAAACACAAAACAGCTGGGTGCAATCAGGATAATGAGTCCGGGAAGTGTGTTATGGGAAATGAAGTTCACAAGTGGGGTGAGGAACAGTCCGGGTTGGAGTGCCCTCTAGTGGCTACCTAGGGCACTCCAACTGGTGCTCATGACAGTAATATGTTGAAAAGTGAATCATAATGCAGTCAGACAGATGGGAGGGTGGGCCAGGGGCAGCAAAAAAAAAAAAAAAGAAGAGAGACAGGTTTCTGCAACAATTACAGCTGAAACATTATTATTTTTGAAGATTAGAGTTTAAGCTATAGAGACAGAATTAAATCAGAAGGTGGTTCAAGGGAAATACACTAGACTGATAACTCATTTTCAGAATAATGAAAAGAAGTGAAAAGAATATAGGAAAGTTGGATGGATGAAGTGGCAGTAAGGTAACTTTATTTAAAGGTATGGTAGGCAATTTTTTATAAACACTTTTTGTTAAACTGGTTGAAACTCTCTTCATATCCTGATAGCAATCAATAATAGAAGTTGTCTAAATATTAAAACATGTACATATATCTTCTGTGAAAGTCGCAGGACCAAAAAAGTTTGTCCGATCATTGCATTCAGTCTGATTAGGGCTGCACGATTTATCGCACGAATCCGAAAAATAACATTAGAATTGCACTTAAACGCGATTCTTGGTGCGATTATGAAATCGCAAAGGCTGCGATTATTTTTTTACACACATCTTGTCAAGTGAAGTATGGCTCCAAATGCTAATCCATCGGAAAGCACTGCGAGTTTGAGTCACTTATAATGTACAATTGAAAAAGCAACACGCGTCAAACATCTTTCCAGACATGAGAAGCATTTATTAACATCTTGTCCAACAAAAGAGAACATTTAATAACATGTTTTTTTCATAATGACAGTTGAGCATCCTTCTGTGAGATAATGTGGCTTTTTACACAGAATAAGGCAGTCGTGTGTTTATTAGTCATGTTTAATCAATCAAAGCTTTTCAATCTTCTGTTTATTCAGCTACAGTGATAGTATGATGCCCATAGGGATTTCCTGGAGTGTGATAAAATTTGCGATAAATCGCGATATATCGTGCAGCCCTAGGTCCGATGTCCTACCTGTCTGTCAACGTATGTATTTCCATACCTCTGTGCGCCTGCTCGCGCAGACATCACGTCATCAGTGCGATCCATAAGGCTGTGCAGAGTTGTAGACAGACAGTCACCGAGTGCCACAAACAAACAGCAGCCGCCTTTTACAGTTCCTCCTGAACCAAAACAACAAGCTTATGCTGCTTCATGCCATGTTGTAATCGTAATTAAGAGATGCTCTACCTGGAGTTGTTCACATTCTCAGACTCCAATTTTTGCATTTCTGTGTCAACACTATCAATGCCGAAATTAATCTGCAGCAGTCAGGAGGTACAAGTAAGAGCTCTGTAAGTTGTTTACATGAATTATTATTGTAATGTGCTTTGAGACATGGAGGTAATTTAACGCCGTCTCTCGTCTCGTGATGCTTTGCAGAATCTGCTGTGTGCGTTTATGTGTTTTGGAGGAGGCGTGGCTTTGGAGGGTGGGATCTTTCAAAGCTAGCTTGCTATTGCTAGCCTCTCCGAAATTGCCTACCCTACCTTTAAATTTTTTTGTACATTGGTCTGATTCACATATTACATACAGATTGGTGATTGTACACCAATCTGTCATATGTGCATGAAAAACAGTACCATTCAAAAGTTTGGGGTCAGATTTTTGGGAAAGAAATTAATACTTTTATTCAGTAAGCAAGGGTGCAGTAAATTGATCAAAAGTGACAGTAAAGACATTTATGTTGTTACAAAACATTTATAAAACAATAATTGCTGTTCTTTTGAACTTTCTCAAAGAATCCTGAAAAAAATGTATCATTGTTTCCACAAAATAAGCAGCACAACTGTTTTCAATAATGATAATAATAATAAATGTTTTTGAGCAGCAAATACTGATTTCTTAAGGATCATGTGACACTGAAAATTCAGCTTTGACATCCCAGGAATAAATTACATTTTAAAATATATTCAAATGGAAAACATTTACTTTAAATTGTAATTATATTTCACAGTTTTTAATTATTATTTTTTTATAAGAATAAATGCAGCCTTGTTGACTTCTTTCAAGAACATTACAAACACTTAATGAATGACCCACAATCTTTTGAATGATATGTGAATTACCAGCAATTTCATTATTTCACCTGACAGAGCCTACATATACAGCTCGCTGCATATGGATCTCTGCTGATAAGACTTAAATTACCACTTAATTTGAATATACCCAATGCAGATAAACTAGTGCCTTACTTCCAAATACGTCGTCATAGATGGACTGAACAGACTGAGAGAGACCAGTGAAGGTTAAATGCCACAAAAGAAAAGAGAGAAGTGGAGACGACAAGATGGAGTGCACACTTAACCTTGTGAGATTTAATTACACAATCTAATCAAATAACGAAATCTGCTAAATCTGATCTAAGTGGGAGAGGTTGTATCTCTGTCTGTTTGGCAAGCTTTAGGCCTTTTGTTTGACTGTGATGGTAATAGCACTTGAGAACTTGGTAAGGATGGAAGTAATCCACAGACTCCCAACTCTCATTAAACCTTTTGATGCATGTTCATTAAAGTGGAGGTCCTTAAAAGCCTCTTTCTTTTTAAACTATGATGTTACATGCAAACCACCGCTTTTACATAATTCTATATGTAATTGCATTTAATATTATTACCTATTTAACATAAATTCAACACAACTGACAGAAGTGATGATTCACCAAGTCCCTTTTGCTATGGTCAGATGGTCAGAAGACTTTTTTAAAAGTATGAATATTAAATATTTTATATATAAATATTTGTACCAGATTCCATGACGCTCAAGGCCTGATGTCATTGTGAAGCTCAGGACCTCTTGAATAAAAACAAAAAAGACAGAGACTTGTGTGTCCTTGTGAGCCAGAGCCAGACGACAAACTCTTTCACAGACAGACATGTTTTAAATAAGGGCTACTGCACTCAGAGCTTAATTAATACCTCAGATGAAAAGATGTGATTACATGCAGGGCAATCAGCCATCTTATGATTAAAAGCTAAGCCGTTAAGAAGAAACCTCAGGTCCTCTGAGACAGATGATGTTTGCCTATAATTAAACTAACGTGTTACTCGAAGGCTTAACTAAGTAAGCAATATTGCAATATTCATGAAAATTTACAGTGTAGCTGCTCAGACATGAATATATTCAAATTTTGGCCTTGTAGCATTTTGGGGAGGCTTCTCAAGAAAGTAAAAGCATGGGTGCTTATGTATTTAATTACCTTTTGCAGCCTTGAAAAACAAGAGCATTTTCAGAAGATTGGATGGGATTGTGTTGGCTGCTGCAAAACATGATATCACAAAATAGCGCCTCCCTGTGGTTGCCTTCAGAACACTAATTTAGCGATTTTTTTTTTTGCTTGCACCTAGTCAATAGGTAGCAATATAATTATTTAAGGGAGTACAAACATTTACAATAATTCATACATTTAAGCTTTATTATTTACTTGACTGTTTTTTAATGATTGTTGTTAATTTAGTTTCTGGGGGCAGTTGCATAAGCACAGTCACACAGAACTCGTCAGACAGTTAGTCAAGGGTCATTTAGTTTTAAAAATCTATGAAAACAGGATAAAATATAGCTGCAAGCAGCAATGATCGGGCCCAAGCCCGGGGGCCACAAGCACCCCAGTGACTTTAGGACTACTTCAAAGTTATCTGAATATGCCACATCTACTGCAGCAGCTGGTGCCACTATGACCACTAAACACAACAGCCACATCCATGAGATCATTTAAATTTAGATGAATTTCATGTCACGGACCAATATCAAACGAATGTGAAGTTAACAAAATATTCCAGAAGTATTTCTCTTAAGGTCTTTTTAGATTTTTATTAGCCTAATTATTAAACTAATTATTTAAAACTATGTTGTCAGTGCAGATGAACTGGTTGCCTTTAATTTGTTAAATTGATAGAAAATGATAAGTCCTGGCAGATTTCTTATCTGTGAATGCAGGCAAAAGCACACAGGAATGAATGGGTTACACTATAAAGCATCAAGTGAGTAAAATAGACTCATGCACACATAAACCTACATCATACACATGTCATTATACACATTTTTTTGTCCTCATAAACCATATTTACAAACACACACATGTTTGGTTCACTATCCTTGTAGGGACTCTCCATAGATGTAATGGTTTTTATATTGTACAAACTGCATATTCTCTACTCTACACTAAACCTACCCATAAAACTACCATCACAGAAAACTTTCGGCATTTTTACATTTTCAAAAAAACATCATTTATTATGTTTATTAATCTATTTCCCCCATGGGGACTGCTGGCTGGTCCCCACAATGTAGGTGATCTCAGGTTTTACTATGCACACACACACACACACACACACACACACTGTCTAAATAATTATCCAAATGTAATACCTACTAAAAGAATTTCTGTCTGAAAATACTGTTTTCAGCAACAAGGTACTGCACAACCCTATTAAAAATAGATCTATACTGCCATTTAGTGGTTATGAATTTGATTTAGTTTCTTTTAGTCAATCAGAGAGCATTAATCTTCCTTTTTTATCATATTTTTACATATAATTGAAAAATGAGAATAAAATGTGTTTTTTCTAATATTTGTATTATTGTATATAGATGAAAATGGTGTATAATTTAGAAGTGAATATTGTTTAATGATATTAATTGATCTCAAAATACAAAATACTGAAGAAAAAATTATTGAACTGAAAACATAGTAGGCCTACATGCATTTTACATTCATACAGCCTCCATTACCAAACAAATTTAGTTTAAATCAACAATGATTTTAGAAGATGAGACACTTCCAGTTTCCCTTTTTTATCTTACTTTAACCCCTCAATAGTCACATCCATGTGATCAGTGTCTTACATCAAACATACAGCTGAAGTTTAATCAAAATCAGACTGAAAATCAGATTATAACACTTCCTGTTTCCCCTTTCTTGCCATAAGTTAATTTCCTCACCATGGCCAAACTGTTCGAGATATCAAAAATCCATTAGCAATTTAACATCTTCAGTGTCTTGGCTTCATTCTGACCGAGTTTGGTGGCAATCGGCTAAATTGCCTACGAGGAGTTTTTCAAATTACAAATTTAAAATTATGTATTCAGACATACTACTCTTTTGGCATACTGTTTTTCGCACACTATATAGTAGGGAAGTATTCGATTTCAGATGCAGTGCATGTGTTTTTCAAACAATTCATAATAGCTGACTTCCTGTTGGGCTGGTGTATAATTATGAGCACAAAAATTGTTCAGCTTGATGAGATCTATAAGTGTATGAAGTTTGGTTATTGTAAGTGAAAAGGGTTGTGCTACAGAGCCCCTCAAAAATGATCATATATCACCCCCCATGATCCACCCCCCCAGTCAACTTCTGCCCAGACTTAATTTGAATGTGTGTGCAAAGTTTCAAAACTTTTTGAGCTTGTTACGGCCCCCAAAAAGTGCCCGAGAGTTTGAAAAAAGAAGAAGAAGATAACAGAATAATCCATAGGAAAACAATAGGTTCATGTGCCCCCTTGAGCTTGGGCCCTAATAAGCATGAGGGAGTGCAGTACATGATTAGCTAACTGTAATCGTGGTTTAATGTTGTTGTCTTATAATGGTGCATTGATGTACGTATTTCGGTCACCGTGATTTTGCCAAGTAAGACATGTTCCTGGATCAACATATTTTGTTGATCCTGGAACAACGTTCCAGTCTGAAAATTTAGTCTACCTATTCCTACCCCTAAACCTAATCCTACCCATAATTTATCCCTAAAATCAGAGGGGAAAGATAGGTGAATAACATTGATGTAGAAGCACCTAACCCTGGTTGCAAGCCTAAACTTAAACAGTAGACATAAACAGTAATCTTGTCCCTCAGATCTGATTGGTTGATTGGAATGTTGTTCCAGGATCAACAAAGATGTTGATCCAGGAACATGTCTTACTTGGCAAAATCACGGTGTCCAGTCATAAGGGTCACTGACACTAAATATCTCAAAACAATATATTGACTAATTACAATAATAATCTTCACTCATATAATTCCCTTTCAAATATACAAACAGATTAAACTAGTATTTGCAAAATATTTTGAAGATTTAATATTATCCAGAAATGTAAATATGTCTGCTCGTGCACGCTACAGTACAGTAGGTGGCAGTAATACACATCTAGCGTCTGCGTACAGCTGTTGAAACGAGAGGAGAAGAAGCAAGTGTAGTGAGTTGCTTTTATTCGCGTGTTTTATCGAATTTGTTTTCTTTTTATACTTCGGTAAAATGTCAAGACTAGATAAGTTACATTCTAACCTGATGAAGCGAATGTCAATTGTCATTCGTGAGATTTGGGTGGAGGTGGAAGCGACGGTGAAGGACTATCAAAAGGAAGCAGCCCAAACACGATCAGAAAACGCGAAGCTGAAACAACAGCTGAGGGATGTGCTGAGGAGGAATCAGGCACATTTAAACGGTAAATTCACGCTTAAACTCACATGTTGGGTGCATTTTCCCATCAACTGCAGTTTAATAGTAAAACTGACTGACACAGAAGCGTAGACGTAATTTATTTTCCACCAAGTTTCTGTCTCACCTCACTGGACTAGTCTTTTTCTGTCGTGTCCAGCAATTACAATCATACAATCATTTGTCTGTTGAATAGATATTCAATTTATTCTAGAAAGTTAATAACATTTTTATATTGAGATGAAGGAGAGAGAGAGAGAGAGAGGACAGTGGCTAGAGCTGCAGGGCCATTCGGAAAGATGTTATGAAAACTTGACCAGTCCACCACAATAATTCATCGTTTTTACAGATTATTTTTAATTTATTTATTAATTAAGTTATATAATGTCCTTTTGTGGACGTGGATTTATCAACACGGGTAAAAATATATAAATTTGCAAACCATTATAATTCTATTTAGGCTTTTATTAAAATGTTTAATTATGATGATATTGTATTTTGATTGCTAGATACGACAAGACCAGTGAGGTGAGAGAGTGGAAAAGAAATTGCATCTATGTTTATTAATGAATAATGAATAGAGTAATGAAAAAACACACATCAGGTATGTACAGGTACCTAACATATGCACTACAGTTTCAAATATTCAGGGTTATTAATTTAAAAAAAGAAAAGAAATTACTTTAAAAAAAAAAGAAATACTTTTATTCAGCACGGACACATTAAATTTGTCAAAAGTGACTATTAATACATTTGAAATGATACAAAAGATATATATTTCAAATAAATGCTGTTCTTTTAAACTTTATCCATCAAAAATCCTGAAAAACCTATCATTGTTTATACAAAAAAACCATAATGTTTCTTGAGCAACAAATCAGCATATTGGAATGATTACTGAAGGATCATGTGACACTGAGTAATCATGCTGAATATTCAGCTTTGCCCTTATAGGAATAAATTACATTTTAAAATATATTAAAATATAAAACAGTAATTGTAAACTGTAATAATACTTAACACTATTATATTTTTTTACTCTATTTTTAATCAAATAAAGACAGCTGTGGTGAGCATAAGTGGGTTAAAGGGTTAGTTCACCCAAAAATGAAAATAATGTCATTTATTACTCACCCTCATGTCGTTCCACACCCGTAAGACCTTCGTTCATCTTCAGAACACAAATGAAGATATTTTTGATGAAATCCGATGGCTCAGTGAGGCCTCCATAAACAGCAAGATAATTAACACTTTCAATTAGGGCTGCACGATTAATCGCATGCTATTCTCACGCGCATTTCGTCAGTAAAGCCGGTTCCCTGATTACCGCTAAATCGCCATCACCTGCTTTCAAATGAAGCGGCATTTAATAGACAGAGCCGTAGGTCACTGAAAGCCACGCAATATCGCGTTCATATCGCAGATGAATCGCCTGCGATAATGAACGCGATATTGCGTGGCTTGTCCGTGAACTACGGCTCCGTCTATTAAAAGGCGCTCCGTTTAAAAACAGGTGATGGCGATTTAGCGGTAATCAGGGAACCGGCTTTACTGACGAAATGCGCGTGAGAATAGCATGCGATTAATCGTGCAGCCCTACTTTCAATGCCCAGAAAGCTACTAAAGACATATTTAAAACAGTTCATGTGACTACAGTGGTTCAACCTTAATGTTATGAAGCGACGAGAATACTTTTTGTGCACCAAAAAAACTAAATAATGACTTTATTCAACAATATCTAGTGATGGGTGATTTCAAAACACTGCTTCATGAAGCTTCGAAGCTTTACGAATCTTTTGTTTCGAATCAGTGGTTCAGAGCGTGTATCAAACTGGCAAAGTCACGTGAACCATTGAAATTTCAAAACACTTATGACATAACGAAGCCTCGTTTACTGAAATCACGTGACCTCGGCAGTTTGATACACGCTCCGAACCACTGATTTGAAACAAAAAATTTGTGAAGCTTCATGAAGCAGTGTTTTGAAATCACCCATCACTAGATATTGTTGAATAAAGTAGTTTTGTTTTTTTTGGCACACAAAAAGTATTCTCGTCGCTTCATGACATCAAGGTTGAACCACTGTAGTCACATGAACTGTTTTAAATATGTTTTAGTAACTTTCTGGGTATCTGAAAGTGTTAATTGCTGGCAATGCAGGCCTCACTGAGCCATCGGATTTTATCAAAAATATCTTAATTTGTGTTCTGAAGATGAATGAAGGTCTTATGGGTGTGGAACAACATGAGGGTGAGTAATAATGGACACAATTTTCATTTTTGGGTGAACTAACCACTTTAAAAACATGGAAAAAATCTTATGACCCCAAACTTTTGATTTACCAAGAAAAATTCTTTGTTTGTGCGAGAACAATAAGGCAAAAAGGCTCTTTCTGATTCTGATTAAATGGTTGTATGTTGTATAGACAAGCCACACCTCTTTCTTTTTTTTTTTGACTTCCACACTGTCTTACCTAAACAAGAGAATTTTTAACTATAATAACCAAATGCAATTTGAGTCTACTAAACTAATTTCTGATTTCCATTCGATTTCAAATAACAGCAATAATTTTGGTGAAATTAATGTATAACTTGTAAGTCACTTGTAAGTCGCTTTGGATAAAAGCGTCTGCCAAATGAATAAATGTAAATGTAATGTAAATGTATAACAATTCATACAATTTGACAATGATGGAGAACAGCTTTGCTTTTAAATTGTTAAACTGACAACTAACATAAACAAATAAATTCAAATGATTTGGTACATGAACTATGATCTCATTGAAACAATGAAAATATGATGACACAGAAGTGCTTGTTATCTTGATTAAAGGAACAATGTGTTACTTGAATGCTTGTTAAGTGAAATGTATTTCCTCAACAGCAATACTCTGACACCAAGCAGAGAGTCAAACAGGTTTCAACGTCAAACAGGTTTCAATGGGATAAAACGTTCAGCCATTACAAATATTTAGTTCCATCCACACCCAAAAAGGTCACTCTGTACATCCTTATGTTGCTTAGACCTGATATACTTATGTCGCATGTGATGAATATAATGACTCTAGCTTCTTTTAAAATGACCAATACTGCAGCTAATAATAATAAGTACTATCAGGGAATGTCGTTTTCATCCTTTCTTGCTTTCACCATACAGGACAAGTCCACTATATCTCACCTGATGAGGTCTCACCTACAGAATTACCATCACGTGGGTACAGGTCCCCAGTCGAATCAGAAGACCTAGAGGATCAGCAAACGGAGGCCGATGACCAGGGTCAAGATTCACCAAGTGAACTGAAGCCACGCATACTAGATGTCACTTCAGTCTGTAAGACGGAGGCAGAGGACAGGGAGCTAGCGCATCAAAAAAATGCAGATGAACAACGACTCTTTCCTCAGTTCGACAGCTCGAGTACAGATGAGACGTGGGATGTGACCTCGCCCACTGTTTCGACACCGAGGATTAAGATCGAGCCCGAGGACACCATCATCACAATAACATCTTCAGTTACTACTACCCCTGCCCATGCCGGTCCGTGTCAGGACTCAGAAGCCGCTCACCAGCTGAGAACGGCCAGCGACGCGTTGAGAAGACCGCAGCGAAAGGATCGCCTTCGTACACGGTTCACCAGGAGAGCATCAGCAAAAGATCAGGATCAAGATGGGCTATACAAGTGTAATAAATGTGGAAGGCAGTTGAAGGACTTTGCAAAGCTGCAGCTCCACAAGAAATTGCACGATAGGTCCTTCATCTGTCACTGGTGCGGCAGAAACTTCTCCAAGTTTGACTACCTTCGGATGCATATGCGTACACACACCGGAGAACGGCCTTACCGCTGCAACTGGTGCTCAAAGACCTTCAGCCAGAGCGGGAACATGAGGAGACATGAGCGCACGTGCCAGAGATTCAATGAAGAACCAGCAGCGCATACGCTAGAAGACGACCAACAGCTGTCCGCCGAGTGACGAGTGCATCATTGTTGCCAGGTCGCTGCAGGCACACCTCGAGAAAGAACCTGTTATTGTCATAGAGAGCTTGATTTTCATTAGATATATTGGGATATTTATTATTTTATCAAGTATGTTAGATGCTTCCATGTTACATAAAAATACAGAAGGCCGATATGCTGTTTGACTAACATTTCTATGACCTTTCCAGTCAATATGTGTGCACAAATGTCTCCAGTGCTTCGCTTTTCCCCTTTGAGGAAGACCACTTTGTGTTTTGTACCATGAGTTACCATACTTCCAGACTGATGTTGACTTTTATAAATACTCCACAGAGAGCAGTATCCTTCCTGAAATATTTTTAGGCAGTGCATAACTATACAAATGTATATTAACTAGAAAGGAATGACTTTTATTATTTTACCATTATTTTTCCAGGCCTACACATCATGATTTTTAAATTCCAGGTTTTCGGTGACCGCGGGAATCACTGAGAGGACAAGTTAAATATAAAATAGTACATAAGGATATGAATCAATGTGGTAGAATGAACCTTAACATTTACTTACTGCAGAATTGTCAGAAGAAAATCATGTGATTTGAAAAGATAATGATTGTTAAACAGGTGTAAATGAGGAACTTATGTAACAACAAACACTTGAATAAACTAGATGAAATTTAATTTGACATCAGTTATTGTATCCGAGGAAATTTTAATGTGGCCATTGTGAGGATACTGACTGTGTGTGTGTGCATAACTAGGAATACACGATTAATGTTGCCTTATCATTTTACATGTTTTACATTCTTGTCATTTAACACGCATTGTTTACCCAAACATGTCAGTTCCAGCACTGAATCACCAGTTACTAACACTGCATTAAATGCATTTATAATGATTATTTTACTGGTAGTATAATTATAATGTAATTATGTCATACTTCATTTAGCATTCTTAGTGTGTTAAGAGTATTCAATTCTATTGTACTGTATTTGTATTGTTTATTCAGTTCATCTTTCATTGTCTTGTCTTTCTGTCCCTGTGTTGTAGGCTATACCCCAGATTTCTCCCAGGCTCAATGGGCTTTCTTCCATAATTTTGCAAATGGTCCATTAATGTAAATTTCCTGTAAACAGTTAATCATGTAGATACCATAGTTACTAGAGTAATTGTTACTATTGTAAAACTGTATTAAATTAATGTTGCTCAAACAGTGTAAGAAGCTTTCAGAATATGTCTGTTAATTATTTATTTCGAGCAATAATGACATATAACAAAACAATAGCAGCATGTGATTATACAAGGTAAGTTCACCTTACAGAAACAACATAATTAATCAATTGCTCGAAACGGAGTGGGAGGAAGTCAGACTTATTTAAACCCATCCCGATCTGTTTCAATTAACAAGAAAAACAAAAAAGTAGCTACTTCCTTAAATATTAATGTTATCATATCTCTCAATTTCATATCTATTTATACACAATTAATTAATTAATTAATTTTTGACTGCAGTAATGACTAATACAAAGTCACCACAGATTTATAGCAGTAACAATTCCAGTTATCAACTGTTTGGAGTCTGCTGCCTCAGTTTTTATGACGACAGTTTGCATATACTCCAGAATGTTATTGTTACAGCTATGGTTGTTAGCAAACTTACGACGAGGAAGATGAAGGAATAACAGTCTTTAATAAATCCACAGGCAAAGAAATCCACAAATGGCAAACGCAAAACACAACCATACAATGAACGATACCGGACAATACTGAACTGAAAACACAAGACTTAAAGGTGGTAAAGAGGATGTTTTGTTTTATACATTTTTGCAATATTACTTGAAACTGTCTTTAATAACTGATAAAAGATTATTTATTAGGTGCACTGAAAGGAATATTATTAATATACATCATCTGTGCACGAGGTAGGGCCTTAAAAACATCAGCCAATCGTTTACGCGATCATCGCGTAAACGATTGGCCCTCTGGCTTGTCAATCACTGCCATTGCGAGAGACGTGCGCGGATTGGCCCTCTGGCTTGTCAATTACTGCCATGACGTTCCTTGTGAGAGACGCGCGGCTGCGCGCTTTAGTAAATTTCCACACTCTACAGGCGCTGCATGCAATGTTTTTGTCGGGAGACAGGAGTAACAACTGCAGAGTCCGACATAATGAATCCACCAAAGCCGCCTTTCCACTGCACACGACATTCGCATCCGATTGTCGCATTTCGCCCCCTAGTGGCAGTCGCAAGGAACTTTGAAATTGTAACGTTAGTGAAGCAACCGTTATGCTGCGTTCACACCGAACGCGTCTGGGGCGTCAAATTCGCGCCAGACGCGTCTAGTTGGACGCTTGAACATTTTGAAGTCAGACGCTTCGGACGCGCGTAAAATTCGCTCAATTCGCGCGTCTAAACAAAGTGTGTTCAGACGCGAATTCGCGTCATGGGAGGGGCTTTCATCTCTTTCTGCACAGATCCTCTGAATAAACACATAATCTCGTCAGATGGAAACCTGTAGCGGCAATTTAACTCGGTTATGCCGGCCGGATTTTGAAGGTGGGCTAGTATCAACGGCTAAAATCATGCAAAAAGTTTTACAACTAACCAGATTGTCCGATTTCTTCGCTTATTCTTTTCCAGGCAAGGTCCTTTTTATTCCTGTCTCGATAAAAATATAATGACACATCATAGAGCTCAGGGTGGCAGCGACATCTTTGTTCTGGTCTCCACCGCTGATCACATCATAAACACGTTACTACCAAAGCAGAGTCCCTGATTGGTTAACGCGCCGCGAATTTACGCCAAAGTTCAGATTTTTCAACTCGGGCGTTTGGGCGTCAGACGCTCAATTCGCGCGTCAGCCGCGTGAACGCTCAATTCGCGCCGCGCCATTCGCGCGTCAACGGCCGATTCGCGCCGCGCTAGACGCTTGATTCGCGCCGCAGGACACCTAGACGCGCGTTTACATTGACTTAACATGTAAATCAGACGCCTCAGACGCCCCAGACGCGTTCGGTGTGAACGCAGCATTACCCTCGGCTTATTCCAACCCAGCAACCACCATGGTAAACTGAACGATTTTAATGAATGTAACGTTAATGCATGCATGAATATATCCATACAAAGCAAATGACCCTCAATACATCTGAAATAAAAACAAACTAGTAGATTTTATAGAGCTTCAACGTAAAAATTTATTTAATAATCATAAAATATCTTTTTTGTTTTACATAATTATTGATAACCACCATTTTAAATAAATAGTGTTTATATAATAACGTTAAAGTGTTAAAATATTGGTAAATCTAACTTCGTGCTCATCGTTTTGACTAGAATACATCATATCCGGTCGGCCGGTCGCATACGGTCTAGCCGCAGAAGTTCAAATATTTCAACGCATCCGAAGCTCAAATCGGATCCGAAATTTCCGCATTCGCATATGATCGGAACTCCACGCAGCCCCCGTACTACTCTCCATTGGAAATGAATGACTTCCGGTCCAACGGCTGTCGTTTGTCGTGTGCAGTGGAAAGGCGGCTTAAGTGTGTGCGCGGCTTAATGATTGTAAGGCCGATTATGAATGTAAATTGATACTTATGACTGATCGCGCTCAAACGCGTCCAGTCAGTTGCGTTTAGTCTGCGATTACAGTCGGTGTTCAAATTCCATGTGAAAGTATATAAATCTGCTTCAGGAGCAGGAAACTATCGCTGTATGTTGAGCATAGTCAGAATGTTTTAGCTAGTGGTAAAATGTGTGCCCGGCTTAATAACACAGCGAATGCCGGTGGTAAACACTCGTATTCTGATACTCGTGCACGAGTTTTGGGAGGCGTTCACTTGAAATGAGCTGTGAAGGAGGGGGGTTGTTCTTACGCATGCGCTCATTTGAAAAATTCAGTCGACGAAAACATCCCCTGTACCACCTTTAAAGGGTTAGTTCACCCAAAAATGAAATATTGTCATTAATTACTCACCCTCATGCCGTTTTACACCCGTAAGACCTTCGTTAATCTTCGGAACACAAATTAAGATATTTTAGGTGAAATCCGATGGCTCCATGAAGCCTCCATAGGGAGCAATGACATTTCCTCTCTCAAGATCCATAAAGGTACTAAAAACATATTTAAATCGGCTCATGTGAGTACAGTGGTTCAATATTAATATTATAAAGCGAAGAGAATATTTTTGGAGCGCCAAAACCCCCCCAAAATGACTTATTTAGTGATGGCCAATTTCAAAACACTGCTTCATGAAGTATTGGATCATAAATGAATCAGAGTATCGAATCCGCTGTTCAGAGCGCCAAAGTCATGTGATTTCAGCCGTTGACAGTTTGACACGTGATCCGATTCATGATTCGATACGATGATTCATTTATGCTCCGATGCTTCATAAAGCAGTGTTTTGAAATCAGCCATCACTAAATAAGTCATTTTGTTTGTTTTTTTGGCGCACCAAAAATATTCTCTTCGCTTTATAATATTAATATTGAACCACTGTACTCACATGAACTGATTTAAATATGTTTTTAGTAGATTAATGGATCTTGAGAGAGGAAGTGTCCATTTCTCCCTATGGAGGCCTCACGGAGCCATCAGATTTCAACTAAAATATCTTAATTTGTGTTCCGAAGATGAATGAAGGTCTTACGGGTGTAAAATGGCATGAGGGTGAGTAATAAATGACAGAATTTTTATTTTTGGGTAAACAAACCCTTTAAATACACAGACAAACTTGGTGGGTAATTGAACACAGCTGGTAGAGATAATGAAGTTGATCAGTAACTAAGGTGACAGACTAGTGGTAGGAAATGGTGCGACACGGAAGTCCAAACAGGGTGAACATGTAACAGTTATGAAGAGTGATCAGATGAATTGCACCTTAATCAAGCATTTATTGGATCATCAGGAACTTCAAGGAGAGAGGTTTAACTGTTGTGAAGAAGGCTTCAGGGTGCCCAAGAAAGTCCAGCAAGCAACAGGACTGTCTCCTAGCGCGGGATCGGGGCACCACCAGTGCAGAGCTTGCTCAGGAATGGCAGTAGGCAGGTATGAGTGCATCTGCACGCACAGTGAGGTAAAGACTTTTGGAGGATGGCCTGGTGTCAAGAAGGGCCTCAAAGAAGCCACTTCTCTTCAGGAAAAACACCAGAACAGACTGATATTCTGCAAAAGGTACAGGGATTGGACTGCTGAGGACTGGGGTAAAGTAATTTTCTCTGATGAATCCCCTTTCTGATTGTTTGGGGCATCCAGAAAAAAGCTTGTCCGGAGAAGAAAAGGTGAGCGCTACCATCAGTCCTGTGTCATGCCAACAGTAAAGCATCCTGAGATCTTAGCCAAGGGAGTGGACTCACTCACAATTTTGCCTAAGAACACAAGCCATGAATAAAGAATGGTACAAAAACATCCTCAGAGACCAACTTTTCCCAACCATCCAAGAACAGTTTGGTGATGAACAATGCCTTTTCCAGCATGATGGAGCACCTTGCCATAAGGCAAAAGTGTTAACTAAGTGGCTCTGGGAACAAAACATCGAAATTTTGGGTCAATAGCCAGGAAACTCCCCAGACCTTAATCCCATTGAGAACTTGTGGTCAATCCTCAAGAGGTGGGTGGACAAACAAACCCCCCCACAAATTCTGACCAACTCCAAGCATTGATTATGCAAGAATAGGCTGCCATCAGTCAGGACGTGGCCCAGAAGTTGACTGACAGCATGCCAGGGCGAATTGCAGAGGTCTTGAAAAAGAAGGGTCAACAAAGTCTGCAAATACTGACTCTTTGCATAAGCTTAATGTAATTGTCAATAAAAGCCTTTGACACTTATGAAATGCTTGGAATTATGCTTCAGTAGGCTATACCATAGTAACATCTGACAAAAAGATCTAAAAACACTGAAGCAGCAGACTTTGTGAAAATTAATATTTGTGTCATCCTCAAAACTTTTGGCCACGGCTGTACGGTCTTTAAGTGGAAACTGGTTGTCATGATGGTTTATTTTTGCAGAGCTGTCATCGTTGTGTGTGTCAACTCAGACACATTGTCTCAGGTTGGGCCTTGTGATGATGGGACCCCACTAAGGCTCTCTATGTTATACAGATGTTTTTCTTTAAAAAAAAAAAAAAAAAGGTCTGCTAAATTATAATTGTGAAGATCATTTTTGGGGCACAATCTGTGGAGGTTTGTTTTGCGCAGTGGCACCACCAGCACAGCTAGCTATATTATCTAAAATACTTTAAACAAAACACTAATGTTTATTGTAGATGTATTTAAAAAGGAAGAAAAATACGTAATGACTTGTCATTACTGCCACCAAAACCAATCGTTATGTTAAAATAATCGCTATAAAATTGTAGTGTTGCTATGGTCGGGGGTTTTCAATCTTTTTGATGCCAAGGACCTAAATATGATATTCCCTTTGTGAGGGACACCCTATATATATAAATAAATGTATACAGTAAAAAAATAAGTCATTAGAAAAATGCAACAATGTCAAATTCTCTAACTTATTTTATTATATAATAAAATATAATAACCTATTTTGAAACTGATGCAAAAACTTGAGAAAATGAGATTCAGGCAGTCCAGCAATGATTATGTCAAGAGATTAAATTTGAATAAGGAATAACAAATGTACTAATTAAAAAATTATAGAGACAAACAAATTCATTTAGTAATTAATAGTTAATAACAAAATCTAGAGTATTGTAAAATCCAGAGTATTGTATCTAATAGATGAAGATCAGAATATACAGAAAGAAAGAACAATAATTAAGGCATCTGCAGAATGAAATGAGAGATAGAAGAGGAGAAGCAGAAAGGCAAAGGGAAGCAAAGCAAAGGAAAAAGCTAAACTATCAAAGACCCAGTCCATTTTATACCATAAGCTTAGGGAAATTTACATCCCACTCAAACTTATGTTTTGGTCTACGAAGAAAAGGTCAAATGGATTTATCTATTATGTCATAGACTGGTCAAGTGTCAAAAATATATATAGGGGTTGTTTTGACCCCCTTAAGGAAATTTTGCAGATCTTACATTATCACATGTCAGCAGAAATAATAACAGACATATTTTGATATAAAAAGTACAAGAGCAACTAATTCCGAAAACATCACTTCTGCAGTACTTGGTAGGCGTCCAATATCTCACCACAAACGTGTCAACGTGACCTGTCACACTGGAACACTTTGAAGAACAATTGAATATAGCAAGCATACATAATCTTAAATATAAAATAAGAATAACCATAAGGGTACAGTAAAGTGTAAATACTTGAAAATATGATGAGAATTAATATATAAAGTAGGAGTACATGAATATACAGTGGCATGAAAAAGTATGTGAACCCCTTGCAGAATCTGTGAAAATGAGAATTATTTTAATAAAATAAGAGGGATAATAAAAAAATGCATGTTATTTTTTGTTTAGTACTGTCCTGAGTAAGATATTTTACATAAAAGATGTTTGCATTTAGTTCACAAGACAAAACAATAGCTGAATTTATTAAAATAACCCCATTCATAAGTATGTGAACCATTGATTCTCAATACTGTGTGTGGTTACCTGATGATCCACGACTGTTTTTATGTCTTGTGATGGTTGTTCATGAGTCTCTTGTTTGTCTGAGCAGTTAAACTGAGCTCTGTTCTTCAGAAAAATCCTCCAGCTCCTGCAGATTCTTCAGTTTTCAAGCATTTTTGCATATTTGAACCCTTTCCAGCAGTGGCTGTATGATTTTGAGATCCATCTTTTCACACTGAGGACAATTGAGGGACTCAGACACAACTATTAAAAAAGGTTCAAACATTCACTGATGCTCCAGAAGGAAACATGGTGCATTAAGAGCCGAGGGGTAAAAACTTTTGAATTCAAATATCAAGGTAAATTGTACTTAATAAAGTATCTTCTGTTGGTTCCGAAGGGCAGTACTAAATGAAAAACAATGATATTTAAACAAAATAAGAAAAATTGTGACATCTTCATCCTGTTCAAAAGTTTTCACACCCTGACTCTTAATGCATCGTGTTTCCTTCTGGAGCATCAGTGAATGTTTGAACCTTTTTTAATAGTTGAGTTTGAGTCCCTCAGTTGTCCTCAGTGTGAAAACACAGATCTCAAAATCCTACAGTCACTGCTGGAAAGGGTTCAAATATGCAAAAATGCTTGAAAATTGATGAATCTGCAGGACCTGAAGGATTTTTCTGAAGAACAGAGCTCAGTTTAACTGCTCAGGACAAACAAGAGACTCATGAACAACCATCACAAAACATAAAAACAGTCGTGGATCATCAGGTAACCACACACAGTATTGAGAATCAATGGTTCACATACTTATGAATGGGGTTATTTTAATAAATTCAGCTACTGTTTTGTCTTGTGAACTAAATGCAAACATCTTTTATGTAAAATATCTTACTCAGGACAGTACTAAACAAAAAATAACATGGATTTTTTATTATCCCTCTTATTTTATTAAAATAATTCTCATTTTCACAGATTCTGCAAGTGGTTCACATACTTTTTCATGCCACTGTATGAAATCAGAAGTAATATTGATAAATCATAAGCCATAAATGATTAACATAAAATATGAATAAAATGCATGAATATGAATTTTGACCATTTTGGATCCACCAATATTTATAACAACATTTCTCTCTGAACTCTTTCGTGCACCCCTTTGAGGTCCTCAGACACAGTTCCAAAAACACTGACCTCCTCCCAACGTGATTTGTGACCAAGTTCATCTACAGACTCTTCTTGTACTCTCAATACTTAGCTGTTTGAAAACCGTGCTTATTCTTGTATATAAAAAGAACAACGTTTACTACGGTTTTGTGTTGACTTCCTTTCGGCCAGGTTTGCTCCCCTTCCCTCCCATCAATAATTTGCACTGTGGCTTTGTAGGATCAGATGAACGGTAACGTTAGGATTTCTCCTGTGCAGTAGGTGGCAGTCAGTTGTTTCCTGCTGCCTTTCTTCGGAGGCGAAAGGCAAACTGTTCAGGCTACGGGGATAGTTAGCCGTTTCACTGTTTTTTCTTTGCTGCTGAATTGCAAAGATAAAACAATCATAATGACGAAGCTGCAGCTTCTGCACCGCGCGCTGAACGAGCGTCTGATGGCTGCGGTGGAGCAGATCATGGAGATGGTCGGCGGTACGGTGCTGGAGTACGAGGAAGAGACAATCCGGGCACGGAAAGAAAATGAGGTTCTGAGACGGAGGCTCCGATGGATGGAGGGGGCAAATCCAGCGGACTGGCCAGGTAGGACGACAGGCCGGGATTAATGCAGTTCTGTAGTTTTAATGTAGATGTGATACGGAAACAAGTACGTGGTTGCTAGTTGCTACATAGTTTGGTGCTCTTCAGCCTATGCACTACCGTGGACTTTATTTTGGTGAGAGCATCTGCGTGCATTCAGCTTGTAGTCTTTCACAGCAATGCATGATCATTATTCACGAAGTGTAAATATTTGCCACCAGAACCATAAAAGATTGCTTTCAGCTGCATTGTGCAGAAGTAAGCGATTTTTTGGATGTTGTTTTCGCTCCAAAATGTTCAGGGGGGCGCGCAGAGCAGAGCTGCCCCCTCTAGAGACCACAGGAAAACATCTCCAGTCTCAAAAAAAAAAAAAAACGAGGCAAAATACTATGAACTTAAATTTCCTTTTGGTTTAAATCAGCACATTTCTCCTGCAGCTACTTAGCTTCATACATTGAAAACAGACATCGCACTTGATCTCATCAAATGGTCGCTGTTTGGTTTCTTAAATTCTCAGGCCCATCAGAACCCATTACGCTTTCCACCCCAGACGAGTCCAATCCATCCCGGCAAGATGAGTCTGCCGTCAACTCTGGATTGGGACAAGAGTCAGAAACACTTGTAATCAAAACAGAGACTACTGATCACCCCCTGTGCGGCGGCACCACGTTACCTCAAAGTGTTGATCAGGGATCTGACGTTGCTGGGACAAGCACTGGTATTGCCTATGGCTTTGCTGGTGGTATGACCTGGGACTCTGCCCAAAGTTACATGGCCCCTCTGGACTTTGATCCAACTTCAGGTAACAGCAGGGTCAGGCACTGGAGAGGACGGAACAGAAGGCAGAGGATGTCCTTTGCCTGTCCAGACTGTGGTAAAGTCTTTGGAAGGGAACAGAGGCTGATGATTCATATGCGCATCCATTCAACTGAGAGGCCGTATAAGTACCGCCGGCGCAAGGCGTTCTTCTACGGCGACAATAAGAAGAAGAGGAAACTGCATGGCCTCTCTCAGGTAAACATTAGCATGGTTAAAATCAATGTGACATCAAAACGGACCCTTTTTTTACCTTTTTAATGCACATTTTTGGTCTCATTGTGGTGCATGTTATACAGAAGCATTCTGTTATGAAATCAAGCCCCATGCTTCATTTTTTCACATTGAATATATGGATTTACTTTGAAGTATATCATTTTAAGTAGTAAAATATCTTGCAAATGGCATTTGGCATTGACTTTAAAGCGTTAGTTCACCCAAAAATCAAATTTCTGTCATTAATTACTCACCCTCATGTCGTTCCACACCCATAAGACCTTCGTTCATCTTCAGAACACTAACTAAGATATTTTTGATGAAATCCGAGTGTTTTTTTTGTCATCTATAGAAAGCAATGTAATTGCTACATTCAAGGTCCAGAAAAGTAGTAAAAACTTTGTTAAAATAGTCAGCGTGACTGCAGTGGTTCAACCTTAATGTTATGAATTGACGAGAATACTTTTTGTGTGCAAAAACAAAAATAACTACTTTATTTAACAATTTTCTTCTCTCCCCTGTCAGTCTCCTATGCTGTTTACTTTGTATAGATAGTGCAGTGCTTCCGTGTTTATGTCTGAACGACGACTCATTATTGACAGAGGCTGATCACGTGAGCAGCACGATGCATGCCGGCCAATAATTAGTCGGCGTTCAGACACAGAACCTGGAAGCGCTGAACATAAACATTGCACGAGAATGACACAGAAGAGAAGATATTGTTAAATAAAGTCATTATTTTGTTTTGTTTAGCGCACAAAAAGTATTCTCGTCACTTCATAAAATTAAGTTTGAACCACTGCAAGTCACTTCGACTGTTTTAACAATGTCTTAAGTACTTTTTGGACCGTGAAATCGGTGGTTAAATTGCAGTCTATGGATGAGTCAGATACCTCTCGGATTTCATCAAAAATATCTTGATTTGTGTTCCGAAGATTAACGAAGGTCTTACGGGTGTGGAACGACATGAGGGTGAGTAATTAATGACAGAAATTAGATTTTTGGGTGAACTAACCCTTTAAAATAAATTCAGTAGGGTACAATATAACAGGACCATATCGGTTATACTATCTTATAAGCATTTTATTATTAGATATCCATATCAGCCGATATATATTTAATTGTAATGCTCATTTCCCCTATATTTACATTTACTGTAGATTACCTTATCTTCTAATTCTCACATAAAGTTAATCTTTAAACAAACTAATTTCATAACACTGTTAAATGTAATTTTAGCAAATACAAAATGAATCTCCACTTTTCATGCTGTGCAAATTCATTTAGTTCATTTTAGTTTTTATCTTGAAATTATTTTTGACAAAAATAGCATGGAATTTTAATATCAGATTTTATTTAATATAGAATTTTAAAATATCTTAATATACAGAAAACCAAAAAATTTAAAATGTTCTGTAATTGTAAAATGAAGCGGTACTAATATGGTAGATTAGTCATATACCATAATGTTTTCTCTCATACACAGCTATCAAGAGAAATTGTGGATGATCTGTCGGATTGCTCTGAGCAGACCAACAGGAGTAGCGCATCACCTGAACGGCTAGCAATTACTTCACGAGACCAAGAAGAAGAGCCAGGTGGCCTGTCTACTGAGAGTGACCACACTAGCAGTGAAAAAGAACCAGAAAACAGAACTACCACCCATCAACACAAGAAAAAGAAAGGAGAAAAAACGATGCCGTGTCATTGCCCTCATTGCCCTGATCGGGAGTTCGCTCGGCCCTGTCAGCTAGCCATGCACATGAAGACCCACACGGCTCTTGTGAACCTTCCCAGCCAAGCACAATCAGGAACTGATGAGATAATGGATGCGAAGTTGAAATCACACAAGGTATTGCACTTCATGTTCTCTAGTGTAAGATATAGAGTGTGTAGATATGAATACATAGAGATGTTCTTTCCTTCACACATAAGTCATATCAAGGATGCAAACAAATATGAGAGGAAAATGAATCAGCCATTGAAAAAGCCATCAATCAAACACTATTCTGAATATTTAGGGTAATGTGTGATTACAGCTTTGGGCTTTGTAAACCTTGTGTGACTGATCACTGACATTTAAAACTGCTGTAAAATGTGTTATTTGATACAATGAGAACTACAATAAAACTCCCATCACACACCGCACAATTTCAAAGTAGTGGTTGACCAAAATGGTTTTTCAATGACCGATGCTGATAGCTAGAAAGTAGGGTGGCTGATATTCAGTGATAGAAAATGTGCACGAACTTGCTGAATTGAAAAGAAAACTTGTTTTATTTACTAGCATTTACTTAAAATGCACATACACACACACAAAAATGTACAAATTGGTTGTTGACTATACATTGACAAAGCAGGTAGTATTTGTGGGGAAATAAGCACTTCATGGTTAATGGCCGATGCTTGTTATCTCAAAATAGCTAAATACTGGCCGATGGATTTGACTGGTTCATCGATTTTTCTTGTCTGAAATTGGCAACAAAGTGTATGCAAAAATGACCTCTCCATAGTAGTTCAATGAATCCTAAGATAGTAAGCACTTATCCTAGGATGAACTGAACACATTTGTACAGCTACAGCCAATCAACGAAGAGAACAAGAAAGCAACTACTGAAGCGGATGCAGTTTAAACGGTGAGTCTGAGGCCAAAAACGACAGTTATGAAAACAAGAGCTGGTATGTGGCTCGAAACACATGCTGTTCATTCAAACGCATCTGCGTCTGCTATGTTACCTGAGAAGATGTTATTTGATCTGGGATAGCACCAAAATTTTTTTATAAGTTGAATGCAGCCTTTGTGCATAAGATTAACCTGGGAATATCAGCTATAGCTAGGTAATCTCTGTTCGTTTTCAGTCAGATCATGTTGAGCTGAATTGAAGAACAAGGATAATGTACTGTAATTATATCATTTTTATCAGCTGCTGCTACTTCATTGCTAGTAGTCTACCACATGAAAAGAGGGAAATACTGAGGGAGGTTTTTATATACTGAAGTTAAATTATCAGTACAGGCTAGCCTGTATTTGCAGTTTGTAGAAATAAACAGGTAGGGACCCCCACCTAGGCTCTCAGACAACACAGGTTCCTCCAGAATAAAAAAAAAAAAGTTCATAACTTTCATTTAGGTCATTGCATAACTTGATTATATCATACTATGCTTAAAAGACCATTAATGAGAAAATGTTAACGAAAAATATGTTTTACAGTGGACCTTTGCTTGAAAACCCTGGCTTTAAAGCATTAACTAGTATTAACTAGTAACTGTTAACTAGTAACTAGTATTACCAGCTGAAGAAAATACTGTTGCAAAGTTTTATCATTAAATTCTTGTTGTTACTATTAAGTCAATTATTATTAAATGTTTGGATTGTTTATTTTATAGGTCTGCTTTCACTCCTGTCATTAAAGCAATATCTACAACTGAATGCATTCCATATGTTTTATGAAATGCGTATCACAGCTAAAGTGTAACACAAAGCTTATGTTTTTCTCATTGCTTCACAGGTGGCATTTTTATCAAAGCGCTGTTTTAGCAAGGTTTGGGACTACTTCTCAAAAGATGCATATGGTGAAGTCTTCTGCCATCAGTGTTCAGCCAGAGTTAGCCAGGGGTCCAGCAAGGCTTCTCAGAAGAACACCTCTAATTTGTGGTCTCATCTAAGAATAAACCATCAACATGCCTATTTAGAGGCGAAAGGGTATAGCCGACCAGTCAATTTTCTGATCAATTCAACTCCGATTAAATTAGAACATTTTGAGCCAGAAGAATGCTTTACAGAAGGAGAAAGTGGGATAATGAAGGTCTTGATACCAGAAGAACACTTTGCAGAAGGAGAAAGTGGGATAATGAAGGTCTTGAAACCAGAAGAACCGTCCAATGGAAATTTGTAAATATGGATATATAAAAAAAAAAATCACAACCTTTTTTAAAAAAAAATTATAACTGTCTTTTCTTTTTTTTTCTTTTTTACAAATGTACAATTTGTGTATATATATATATACAGTGCAGTTATAATGCAGTGGTTTTAATAAAATTGGTTTGAAATGAATTGTTTTTCAGTCATTTGAGTCATTTCTGTGGGTGGTTTACTATACTAATTTATTTTTCATTGAAATGCCATGCATGACATCTTGGGGAAAAATGTACTGTAGATTTGAAATGCCCCTTGTAGTCCTACAGTACCCGTGCACTGAGTTTGATGCTTTCAAGTTCATTGTTGAAGACTATGTAGAAATATGCTGTTAACCTTGTATGACTTCTGTTAAAACCTATAGACATTATTAATTTACTTTTATATCCAGGCCATATTACACTTGGAGCTCATTGCATATGTTCTTGCTTCTCTCATTGTCAATTGGACTTGCATTTCTTTCAGAAGCAAAGAAAAAATGCTGCAGAAAAGACGGTCAAAGTTGCTGGCAAACGTGAGTTCCGTTGTCGAAAGTGTGACAGAGTCTTCGCTTATAAAGGCAGGTTGCGTTTCCACATGAAGTCCCATAAGACTGAAAAGGCTTTATTATGCAAATCTCTTAAGATGGCAGTCCAGACTGAGGTACCTGCTCACACAATGGATAATATTAATCTGGATATGTATATATATCATTTCAATGAATGTTTTCCTAAGTTTTGATATTTATATTTCTCATAGCCACGTAAAGAAGAAACTATGGAGGTAGTACCTGAAACTACAGAAGTACAGAATTTGCAAGAGCTAAAGAAAACGTATGCCTGCCCACATTGTGATAAAGTGTTTATCCGTGAAGGATGGCTGGAGCCGCACATTCGCACTCAACACAGGAAAGTTCGCAACTGCCGGACAAGATCACAACTGCCTTACTCCCAGGTTGGTTTTCAGATTTGTAAATATCTAGATGTTACTATATACTTTCTAAGACAGTGACAATTTTTATAACTTTTATTTCTGTATAATAACCCACACTTTTTTGTACTGATTTATAAGCAATTGCGTAAGCGCAGAATTGAGAAACAGAGAGTCACTGAGGAGTCTAAACAAAAAAATGAAGAATCAACAAAGGTCAGAGATAAACCAAGTCAATCAAGAGATGAGTCCAATCTAGTTGTTGCTGGTTATACCCAGGTTGGTTTTCAGATTTGTAATTGAATATGAAGATGATACTATAAACTTGCTGAGACACTAATCATTTTTGAACTTTTATTTCTGTATAATAACCCACACTCATTTTTTATTGATTGATAAGCATTTGCGTAAGCGCAGAACTGAGAATCAGGGAGTCACTGAGGAGTCTAAACAAAAAAATGAAGAATCAACAAAGGTCAGAGATAAACCAAGTCAATCAAGAGATGAGTCCAATCTAGTTGTTGCTGGTTATACCCAGGTTGGTTTTCAGATTTGTAATTGAATATGAAGATGATACTATAAACTTGCTGAGACACTAATCATTTTTGAACTTTTATTTCTGTATAATATTAATAACTCGCACTCCTTTTTTATTGATTGGTAAGCAATTGCGTAAGCGCTCAACTGAGAAACAGGGAGTCGCTGAGGAGTCTAAACAAAAAAATGAAGAATCAAAAAAGGTCAACGATACACCAAGTACATCAACTGATGAATCCAACCTGGTTGCTGATGTGCCAAAAATCACTACAGATGAGGCAGAACAAAGTGCAGATCTTCCTAAAAGGGGCCCAGATGAATCTAAGTGCACTCCTGAGCAATCAAAGGAGGACACTTCAGACTCTGACAGAGAAACATCATTTACTACAAAAATGAAGAGGATGTTTCCCTGCAAAGTATGTGGCAAAGAGTTTGTTCGGGAAAAGAAGTTAAAGAAGCACTCAAGGAAACACATAGGACGTAGGTTGCAGGATGAAAAGAAAAGGAAAAGAGAGCAAGCTCTAAGGGAAGATGAGATTTTGGAACAAGCAGGAATGATAAGGGAGGAGAAGGACGACAATGACAAGACGTCAACAAGTAATCACAACCTAAATACGGTATGTGTCTTTTACAAAAACCTGAAGAATGATCCAAATCCGTTTTTAAATTTCATAGTTTTAAATCCCTCAAGCATATCAGATATGCATTTTTTTGTCTAATGCCTAAGGATCCTTAAAATCTGTAGCAATCAATGGAATCGGAAGACATTCAGGAACCTAATAAGCACCTGCAAGGCTGATAATGTCTTTCTGAAGGAACTCTTATTTTCCTATTTTAGAAATAATAGATTACCCCCTGCACAAATATGTATTAAAATGATTTTTTTTTCGTACCCCTTCAACAGACACCTCAAGGATCGCCAAACAAAGAGTTGTTACGGAAAGCCAAAACCAGAGGTCAAGGGCCACTACCCTGCCCATTTTGTGGCAAAGTTTTTGCTTGGGAAATGCGGCTAATGATGCATATGCAGATTCATTGTGGTGAGAAACCATACTCCTATCGGCAGCGCCAGACACGTTTTTATGGTGACCTGAAAAGGGGCCAACTCCAGAAAATCCATAATCAGGAGGTAGGAGAGACTATGCGATTAATCATTTTGACTGCTAGAGGAATTGTTTGTGCAATGAATCCTAAGTCATGTTGACCCAAAGGGCTGTTGTTCAAGTCATTATGAGAGTGGCTGATTGTCCGTTTCCCCCAATACAGCCTCCGGGGAACAACAGTGACAAGTCTGAAGAATCTGTGGGTGAAGAAATGGTGAATGAGGACGGATCTGCACATCTGAGCAGCGATACAACCCATGCAGCGTCTGGAGCTCTCGCAAGCAGTTCTAAGGCCACTGTACTGGAGGACTACACTGGCGGCCTTGGCCTTCTACCTCAGACAGTGATTGAGCAGCCAACCACCTGCAATAAAAGTAATCAAAGAACCAAACCCGAGTTATTCAGTGACGCCTTGAGCCACTTCAGTTTGCAGCCAAGGATTGTTCTAGAGCCAATTACGTCTGAATGCAAGTACTGGAGCTCAGTGTCTGGAGGCTTAAAGTCAGGTCGTTCCAAAAGAAGTGGCTTTGATCATAAACAAACCTCACGCTCAGTACTGGCAGATGCTGTTGAAGATGAAATTGTGGGTTCCAATCTTTGCATAATGCCAGTGGAAAGCTCTGGAGACGGCATCCAGAACAAGTCTGAAATATGCCACAGTGTTGTTCCTGAGACAGAAATAGTCTCTGTAGAGGTTGGATCTCCACAATGTTATTCTCAATCAGAAGTAGAGCTTGATAAGTTTGGGGGCCCACCGGCTGATGAATCCTCGGAGTTAAATAACACAGAGAGTCAACAAAAAGAGGACCATGACTGTTATTTTCTTGGCGTTTCAGAGAAAACAGCCATAGACCAGTTACCGCTGATATTAATTGATGATGAACTAGAGCAGTTAAATGCAAGAACTGCTGCTGAACATTCTCCGTCTGAATGTGGAAGAACGAAGTGTGATTCGAAGTGTGATTGTAATAGCATTTCTGCTATGAAATTAACTGTCATGCCACAGACTAGCGGTTTAGAGTCTTTGTTCAAGGAAACTAGTTCTGGTTCCATGCAGAAGAAAATTGACTCAGAATTAGTTTGTGTGGTCCTCTCAGATGTTGAAGACAATGTTGATGAAGATGTGTTGAAACCAAAGAAAACTGCCTCAGTGCCTAGAATTCAAACCGAACAATTAGATGTGCGCAACAAACCTGGTGAAAATCCTTCCAGCGACTCCAATTTTTCAGCTCCAGATGCAACTGAATCCATCATCAAGACTGATGAGTCCACATGTATTCATGCCAAATCTGTTGACTATGCCTCAAAACATACTGATGTTGAGGTTGTAACAAGTGAAAGAAATGATCAGAGTATCTCAAATGATCCACTCACCACAGACCAGATTGCTTCTATCACCATCAATAAAACAGACGACAACCCCATGAGTTCGATGGAGGAGATGTCATGTCAAACATCTGATATGGTGTTTGTTAATCAGGCATCTCAGACAGAAGTTAATGCTGATATGAAACCACTAGACATGGAGATTGTCAATGATGATGAGAGAAAAAATATGAATCTGGGTGTGAACAACCAGGTATGCAATAGCAGCAGATGGGAAAGTACAATAGAGACTCAGAAGTAAATCCACTCTTAATCAATCTGTGGAAATGTAAATGGATATGTAAATACATGAACAGAGAAATCTTACTTTCTATTTAATTATACTGTTTTCTTTAAAATGTTCCTTAATGTCAGATGTCAGAATCTGGTCTGGATGATTCAACTGACAACTCTGAAATCTCAGGGAAGAATGAACCTTCTGTACAAAATGTGAAAACCAATGCGTTACTTGTGAAAAGTTCTGAAGAATTCGGAGTGCTCTCAAACTCTTCCACAACCTGTCAAACCTCTGACAGTAGTGGTAAGACTGCACAAAAGAAGTAAAGCAAGCACTATATTGTCGGTTCTGTGGGAAGGCATGAAGAAAGATAGAACTGTGATCACACAAGAGAAGCCGAAGTGGTAAAAGCATTAAGTCTTGACAAAGACTAAAGGAAAGTTATTGAATGCTTTCACCATTAAAAAGAAAACCAAGCAGATTTGTGATCAGGAACACTCAAGCCCTCCTAATCTTGCCTCTTGCCAGAGTGCTGCCCCGAAAACAATTATTCAAAAGTGGAGGGGCCTCTTGTCTCTAAAATTGACAGCAGCACAGCTCAAAATGATCTTATAACAAGGAAGGGTACCAGATCATCCATCAAACAAGACTACCAGATCAGCCGTCTAAAAGAAGAGTCAAAGAAAAATTGTCCAAGTTCTCATTCACAGGTTGTTTTTTTATTGAATAGTATTTTGTTGTTGTTGCTTTTGATTTTCTGCAATATATTTTACATGTAACAAAAAGTAACAGTCTTTTAGTGTTAATATGCAAAGACTGACCATACAATGCATTTTGAATAGGGGTGTAACGTACCTCAGTTTTGAAGTCATGGTTCGAAAACGAAACTTTTATTATTATTATTATTATTATTATTATTATTATTATTATTATTATTATTAAACAGTGGTTTATTGAACAAATTGTGTCTTTCTTTAAATTCATTCAATTATAATTAAAATTTTCTTAAGGATAAAATCATCTATCTCTGCTAATGCTGTAAACTATATAGGGAGCCCTTACTTGCATATTACTATAATATTAAAGGTTACAATTAACAACAGCCCAAACTATTAAATTCAGTTGCCATTTATTTATTTTTATATATAATAATCAACACTCAAATAATAAAAAAAATGCACATAATGCAGTTTTTGCAAAAACTTATCTAATTGTAAAATTGTTTCACCAATTCAGTGACTGTCATATCTTGTTTTCATGGCAGATTTATTTGAACATACACTGCCCTCCAAAAGTTTGGAAACACCCCTGGCAAAGTGTGGTTTTGGACGATATCAGCATAAATCCTTTCATAATTTTCTGGTGCAAACATATTAAAGTAACTTAACATTATCATTGAAGACCAGCCATAATAATTGTCATTTTGATTGACATGTATATATTGCCATTATTATGTAAAGTCAGACATGCCCCTTTGCCAGCTGTGATGCCTGGTTACTGGTTTAAACTTGGCCCAGGTTTGTAAAAGATTTTTGGGTCAGCAGCACACCTTAATAGCTTCAACAATTGATTGCCAGTTAAGTTTAGAATACAATGAACCAATTACAACCCAGTTTAGGTCAGATAGCTGCTAATGCTGGATATTTGATGAATCGAAAATTTAAGTTTTTTCTATGTATAAACTGTTTATGTAATAAAATATTTTTTTGTAGTTTGTGTTCTTCCTTAGTGCAAAAGTATCACAAATTAAAAAGGATTCATGCCAATATTGTCCAAAACCCCACTTTTCTAGGGCGTTTTCAAACTTTTGGAGGGCAGTGTACATTAAATAATTAAGACATCACCAACAGGTAAAGTAAAACATAATTAATATATAGGCTAATAATATGATAGTGCATATATTTAATGAAGAGTTCAAGATGTTGCAGACACTGAATGGCTTTTCTGAGGTAAATGAATGCTATGTGACAAATTGTTTACAAGCTGTTTTATTGACGTCTTTCTGCGGTTGAAACACTGATTGAGCGATTACACGAGATATGATGCGTTTCAGTAAGTTGTACTATATCTTTCAACATACCTGCAGATGTTCATTCACACAACTAGTAACTAGTAGTGAACTATCGCGTTCACTTACAGCAGCGTCAAAACGGCATTTATTGTTTGAATTTCATAATAAAATAGACAGAATTTGAAAGTTAACATTTTGTTTCTTACCGAAAGTAACACAAAACAGAGCTTATTGCGATTATTGTTAGTTAATGCTGGTTAAAAGTGGTTAAGCTACAATGCATTACCGCACGAGCCCCCTTCTGGATTGGAGTGTGGATCGCCTGTGACTAACTGTATTCGTCGTTTTGCTGTATACACCGAACTGTGACGTCCGTACCGTACGGTTTGAGACGAATACATGTACTGTTACACCCCTAATTTTGAATTATTTAATTTATGACATTTCTAAATGCATTTATTAATTATTGCTTCCTTGCATCAACAGGGTCCTGAAGGCCAAAGCAATTCCATGGAAGACTTGTTGAAGATACATCACTGCTATTACTGCAAGCAACCACATTATAGAATGATGGATCATCTTCAGTCAGTTCATCCTAATGAGCCAGAGGTGGCAAACGCTCTTACCTTTGACAAGAGCTCACAAGAAAGGAAACATCTCTTGAACCTCCTTCAAACTAAGGGAAATGTTTTACACAGCACAAATGTGGTTCAAAGTAGTAAACAAGATTTAAAAACATTTGTACCAGACTGCTCATTTGATGATAGTGTTTATTGCATCTACTGTTTAGGGTTATTTAACAAGAAGTATTTTGCTACGCATTTAGAGCAGTGCAAGGGCAAATCAACTGACAGTGCTGAGGCTAGCTGTGGTGAAATTCTTCTCAATGCTGGGCCCGTTCCTCCAACTCCCACACTTACTTCCCCCTGGAGTCCGGAAGAGATGGATGCAAATCTAGAACCATCAGGTTTTCATTGGCTAAATACCACCTATGGAACAGAGCAGCTAAATTTGGATAATGAACAAGGAAGTTCTTCCCATCAAGATGTCACATGCAGTGTAGGGCAACCAGATGTCTCAAGTCCAAATGAGGGGGTTAGAAATAATGGGCAGACAGAGGGTGATAATTTACAATTCAGACATTCTCTTAAAAATGAAGTCCGCTATGATTTTATGTCGGGTAGTTTTCCGTATCAAAGCACTGGTCAAGAATCAACAGACTGTAAGAATGAAGAAATAAGTCTCCCAAAGTGTGATGTTGATCAAGAAAGGACAGTGACGGCAACATCAGACACCTGCTCCATCAAAGCTCACCCAGAATACAACGTTCTCAGAAATATGTTTGATGATTTCAGTCCACCTCACAGCAACCGAACTGTGTCTAATGACAGTGTGAAAGCCAAAACCCATGGAAAAGGAAGGAAGAGGATGAGGAAGAGGCGCTCACGTATCCAAAATGAGGTAAATACCATTGTTGAATGTCATATTCTGAAATTTGTTCTTCAGGACTCCCTATTATTAGATTCTTTACATTTAAAGGATATTATAAATATCTTTAAAGTTGTTTTTTGGTTTGGAATGTACTGGAATGTAAAAACCTCCAGTGGCCCATTGCACCAGCTGGATGTAAAAAAGTTGGGTTCAAGCTCTACTCTGGACTTTGCTACATTCAGCCTTCCCATAAATATTTACACCTGTTGCACCAATTAAACTACATCCAGGCGGAACTACACCCAGCATAGACAATTAGTGTCCACACTGACACATTCTACCACAATGCTAGCCGAGATGCGATTTACGCTATAGTTACAAACTTAAATTTGCTAACAATGAACTGAATTTGCTCATGACATCAAAACAAATGAAGCCACTGCGCCATCTAATTCCAATGAGCAAACGTTACCTAATGAGTCAGTGTTTATCCGAAGTCTCTCTGTATATTCTTACAAGTCAGATGCATGTAAATGGTTATTAAATGTCCTAAGCACATAAAAAGTTATTTATACATCGGGAAATGTCCCTGCTAAAACTGTGAGTGAGCTACATACAAGACCAAGGCAAATGTCGAAGTGCTCATTCTGAAATCTGAATACAGATTTATCCTTTTTTTTTAAGGTATGCACATACAACTTAATTTATCTTATCAATTAAGTTGTTTAATTATGTTATGTGTCAGATAATATTGTTTTTATTAGTAGCCTACATTAACTTAAAGGATAAGTTAACCTTCAAATGAAGATTACCCAAAGCTTTACTCACCCTCAAGCCATCCATGTGTATACATTTTTTCTTCTTTCTGATGAACACAATCAGAGTTATATTAATAAATATCCTGAATCCTGATGCATCCAAGCATTATAATGGCAGTAAATGGGGCCAAGTTGTAAGTTGAACACGGAAGGACGTAGCATAAGCGTTTTGAACTGCGAGAGGCATTACACTTTCTTCGTGACTTGAATACGGAAGGTGGTCTGGCGGAAGCTAGATATTTTACTTTATAATTTGTTAAATATGGATATTTTTCTTACACAAACGCATTGCTTCGCTTCAGAAGGCCTTTATTAACCCCTGGAGTTGTGTGGAATACGTTTATGATGGACGGATGCACTTTCTTGAGCTTAATACTTGTTGGTCCCGTTCACTGCCACTATAAAGCTCGGATGCGTCAGGATATTTATTAATATAACTCTGATTGTGTTCATCAGAAAGAAGAAAGATATATTCATCTAGGATGGCCTGAAGGTGAGAAAATCCTGTGGTAATTTTCATTTTAAAGTGAACTAATCCCTTATGATTTGCTTGCTAAAAATCGCTTGCTGTGAACGGACTTAAAATGCTGTAAATTGCTGTGAACTGTCAGTCAGTCCCTATTGAGATTACCTTAAAGGATTAGTCCACTTTTAAATAAACTTTTCCTGATAGTTTACTCACCCCCATGTCATCCAAGATGCCCATGTCTTTCTTTCTTCAGTCGAAAAGAAATTAAAGTTTTTGATGAAAACATTCCAGGATTATTCTCCTTATAGTAGACTTCAGTGGGCACCAAACAGTTGAAGGTCAAAATTAGTTTCACTGCAGCTTCAAATTGTTCTACACGATCCCAGATGAGAAATAAGGGTCTTATCGAGAGAAACCATCACTCATTTTCTGAAAAAAATAGAAAATTATATAAGTTTTAATCATACATGCTCATCTTGAACTAGCTCTCATCTTCTTCTCTATTAGAATTCCAGCATTGTAGACACTGCTAAGTGTATTACTGCCCTCCACAGGTCAAAGTTTGAACTTGTTGTTATACACTATTGAACTAGCATATTGCATATAAAAATTAGTTCAAAACTTTGACCTGTGGAGGGCAGTAATACACTTTGCAGTGTCTACACTGCCAGAATTCTAATAGAGGACAAGAAGAAGAGAGCTAGTTCAAGATGAGCATTTATGGCTAAAACTTTTCAGAAAATGAGTGAAGGTTTCACTAGATAAGACCCTTATTTCTCATCTGGGATCGTGTAGAACAATTTGAAGCTGCAGTGAAACTAATTTTGACCTTCAACTGTTTGGTGCCCATTGAAGTCTACTATATGGAGAATAATCCTGGAATGTTTTCATCAAAAAAACATTCGACTTTTCGACTGAAGAAAGAAAGACATGGACATCTTGGATGACATGGGGGTGAGTAAATTATCAGGAAAAGTTTATTTAAAAGTGGACTAATCCTTTAACTCTACTTCCTCTTGTCTGAATGTAAATTTATTGTGAATGAAATGCTTGTAGCAGTACTTTCGATGAACAAAGTCTAAGCAGTGATGTTCTGTTTTTTTCCTCTCATTTGTATAGTCACTGATCATGGGTGATGACTTGCTAGGTGAAGGAGAGATGCCTAGTTCAAAAATACATGTCTGCCAGCACTGCAGGGCAACTTTGTGCAGCTCCTACACGCTGCGCAGACATGAATACACTCACACAGGTCAGTGTGCAAAACATTGCAACTCAATGCAAGCTAGTCACAGACAAGAGCCAGGATCATTATTTATGCTCATTCTCATGCCTCTGTTTTTTAATTTCCACACAGGTGAGAGGCCATTCTGGTGTCATCACTGTAATGTGGGATTCATCCAGAAGTATCGCCTTTTAAAGCACACATTTGCATACCATGGTGAATTTATTAGTTGTTGTTTTGATTACTATATCTCATTTTACTTGCATCAGGGTTTCTGAAAAGGTCTTAAAAAGTCTTAATTTGCCCTTACACAAGTAAAGGCCTTAAAAAAGATCTAGAAATGTTGCATGCATTGCAAAAAACCACAAGTATTCCACAAGAATTTTTGTTCTCTTTTCCAATACAAATATCTAAACATCTTTAAATCAAGATACATTTGCTTGAGATGCAAATGTAAAATGAAATCTTGAAAAACTGAACAAAATTAAGGGAGTTTTATGCTTAAAACAAAAACAAGTATCTGTCAATGAGTTATGAAAACTTCCTTTTAAATTACATTGATTTTTTTTCTTGTTTTTATTATAAACTCACTTCATTTTGATGAATTTCACAGAAAACAAGAACTCATATGTTATGTTATTTTTGTATATCCAGTAAATACACCTTGATTTAAGAATCTTTTATCAATCTAACATACAGTGGGTACGGAAAGTATTCAGACCCCCTTACATTTTTCACTCTTTGTTATATTGCAGCCATTTGCTAAAATCATTTAAGTTCATTTTTTCCCTCATTAATGTACACACAGCACCCCATATTGACAGAAAAAACACAGAATTGTTGACATTTTTGCAGATTTATTAAAAAAGAAAAACTGAAATATCACATGGTCCTAAGTATTCAGACCCCTTGCTGTGACACTCATATATTTAACTCAGGTGCTGTCCATTTCTTCTGATCATCCTTGAGATGGTTCTACACCTTCATTTGAGTTTGATTATACTGATTGGACTTGATTAGGAAAGCCACACACCTGTCTATATACTCACAGTGCATGTCAGAGCAAATGAGAATCATGAGGTCAAAGGAATCATGAGAATCATGAGGTCTGAATACTTTCCGTACCCACTGTCTAAACGAGCGCAGATCTTAGTGCACAAATCATCTTACGACAGGGTTCAATTGTGATTTATAAAACATTTATATATTGCCAATCCCGTTGTATGAATGATCGGATGCTAATGAATGTGGCGGCTGAAAACAATTATTTAAATATCAAACCCATATAAATTTATGTTTTAGAAGCCTCGCCCCTAGAGTTTGCAACATGGAGAAAGGTAACTTGGCCAAGAAGAGGAAGTAATCTCATGAAAGAGAAATTGATCTTACACCAAAAACGCCTCAAAATTGCAAAAAACTAAATTATTATATAATTATTTAATATAAGAAATACTTCATTAATAATGTTATGGATAGGCTACATAACACACTGTCAATAGAATATTTTACTATTGGAAACACATTTTTAAAGGATGAATATGTGGCTTACTATATTTTCATTCCAGCCAGAATGCTCTTATAACAATTCTTCGCCAGATTTACAATGCTGCGCGCAAACTCTAAAACTTTGCATTCGACTTGAAACCTGATGTGAGATTTGATTGTAGCCACCGCTCACATCCGTATTGATAAATGGCAAGTTTTTCATAGAAACATGGAAATAAGGGCCATTGTGTTTCTCCCTATACATTTACATTTAGAGAACATATTGACATATTGTGTTCCCTTCAATTTATTCCTTACTTTTTATTTACTTTTGTCTTTAAAAAAGTCTTAAATTTACCTTTTATGTAATTCATGAAAATGAGAGGTTTGTGTGAACTGTTCATGTTTTTTTTTCATGTCTTCAAGGGGACACGTTAACTAACACAGACCAGGAAAAACCGAAAAGGCCGAAGAGAAGAATACAAAGTGGAGAGACATCAGTGAAGGATGACGCTAGCCTTGAGGTAAAGTGATTTTTTTTCCCTAAAAAACAAGAAGCTTAATTCTTATAAGAGAACAGAGTTAACATTCTTTTTTTTTTATTGACAGCCATCAGCAAAGAGCCCTGTTAATGATGAAACTGAGGAAAATGTTGCAGCCACAAAGCAAGGTACTTGTTTTTTCATAAATCCCAAAAAAGCATCAAAAGACCCAACCATAGCAGGATTCCCACGGGTCATTAAAAAGAAATTGAATCTCTTGATTTTAAGGCCATTAAAATGTCTTAAAGGTGCTAAAGAGGATCTTTTCGTCGACTGAGAAACCAAAGACTGTTAGTGAGTTTTTGATATGAGCGCATGCGTAAGAACAACCCCCCTCCTTCACAGCTCATTTCGAGGGAACGCCTCCCAAAACTCGTGCACGAGTATTGGAACACGAGTCGTGTTAGTGGATTCATTATGTTGGACTCACCGCAGGTAACTCATAATCTGCAGTTGTTACTCCTGTCTCCTGACAAAAACATTGCATGCGGCGCCTGTGGAGTGTGGAAAGTTACTGGAGCTCGCAGCCGCGCTCGTCTCTCACAAGGAACGTCATGCCAGTGATTGACAAGCCAGAGGACCAACAATTGGCTGATGTTTTTAAGGCCCTACCTCATGCACAGATGATGTATATTAATATTATTCCTTTCAGTGCACCTAATAAATAGTCTTTTATCAGTTAGTAAAGACAGTTTTAAGTAATATTGCAAAAATGTATAAAACAAAACATCCTCTTTAGCACCTTTAAATATGTCATCTAATATATCATCTAATTATTAATGACAAGATTCCAGAAAATATAGACATTATTTCTGTAAATATCGCACACCCCTAGAGTACAGTATTACACAGTACTAATTATTGTATCTTCAGGTCTTAAAAAGATCTTAAAAAGCCTTAAATTTGCTTGTGACTTTTTTTTCTTTTTCTTTTTTTTTACCTGACTGAAGACACTTTTGTTTCAGACACAGAGGTGAGAGTGTTCCACTGGGAAGAAGCAGGTCACAGCAAAGTCAAAGACACAAATTGCTAGAAGTTATGGTTTACATCTTAGTGTTGTTTCTTTTATAAGTTACAACATATGTTTTATTTGTTTTGTAAATATGTTTTACATTGTTTTACGAAGTTGACTGAATCTGATAATGTTAAATACTTTTATGGAATGGTTCATTTTGGCCTGTTGTATTATACAGATCATAGCATATGTTTATTAACTCCAGATTGAGAATAAAAACAAAGGATAGAGAAATCTAAGGGTGTATTGGTGTATTTTTTGTTTGTGTGTCTGTGTGTGTGTCTTATCACTAGATAAGACCCTTATTTCTCGTCTGGTATCGTTTAAAGCCCTTTGAAGCTGCACTGAAACTAATTTTGACCTTCAACCATCTGGAGGCCATTGAAGTCCACAATAAGGAGAATAATCCTGGAATATTTTCATCAAATACCTTAATTTCTTTTCAACCAAAGAAAGAAAGACATGAACATCTTGGATGACATGGGGGTGAGTAAATTATCAGGAAATTTAATTCAACCCATTCTCAGAGGCAAGAAGCCTCCAAGTGACATTTATTTCACACCTCTTAATAATGTTCTTGGTCTTTCACAGCCATCTGTTGTTTACTGGAAAACCCCTGACTTTGAGGCCTCAAAACACTTCTGGCTTTTCTAGTAAGCAAACTAATTCTACAATTGTTTTCTATAGGACATATAAAATATTTCATCACTCCCGGTCAGTAGTGGTGAGAATTTACCAACAGTGGCCCGAGAAGGGACAAACCACAAACCAGCAACAGGGTGTTGGGCGCCCAAGGCTCATCGATGCACAAGGGCAATGAAGGCTGCTGTGAAACCCTAAGTCCAGCCATTCATGTGGACATATCTTTGACATGTGCCACCTGCCTAAACATTGTTGCAGACCAGGTACACCCCTTCATGACAACGGTGTTTCCTGGTGGAAGTGGCCTCCAGAATAATACAGCAGAATAATGCTCCCTACCAAACTGCACACATTGTTCAGGAATGGTTTGAGGAACATAGTGAAGAGTTTAAGGTGTTGCCCAGGCCAGATACCACAGGACACCTTCAGGGCTCTTGTATAGTCCATGCCTTGGTATGTCAGCGCTGTCAGAAAGCGGAGGACCAACGGCATATTAGACATGCGGTCATGTTTTTGCTCATCGGTGTAAATAATATGAATGATGACGTTATTTGGCCTAGAGCTGTACAGTAAAAGCTGTACTGCCTCCTCCTGTCCTGTGAAGGGTGCTAGAGACACTTCAGTTAGCACAGCAACCTTATGTGTTGGTGGTTTGATTTTAAAGGGGGAACTTTCACGCGCTCGTCTCTGCTGTTATCGCTACCTGTACTGTCTGTATTTATCATTTAAATACAGCTATCTTAAGATAGTAAAATGACTAAACTTGATCGTTTGAATACTTTCATGACCGAGCGCTTGATGGCTGCTGTGAAGGAGATCATCTTCACTGTCGGCAGAACGGTTCGGGAGTATGAGGAGGAAACGGAGCGAATCAGGAGCGAAAACGAGCGACTGAAAGAAATGTTACGAGACTCTGGGTGTTTCACTGAACGCGCAAATGCTGGTAAGACGATTAAACTCCATTAAAATATCACGGTGAATGGCTTTCTGTTATGTTTAAAAGAGTTATAGAGCTATCATGACATTTTAACTGGATCTGGAGTGTGGCTTTCATCAGAAAATCCTGGGTTTGGTTGTCATTTTGTGTGCGTGTTTTGGTTGCGGTCACGAGTCGTAGCCACGAGATTATTCATAAATGAATCTATTCTTGATTACATGTAATTCGATGATGTGTGAATAATATTATGAAGGATATAACGTATATAGGCCTAATTGTTGTTGTTTTTTACTTAACTTATGCTAGTGTACTACTAAAAGTTGACAAATTATCTTTTATTAAACATTCGAATTTAAAATGTATCTTTTTATCTTTCCGAAAAACGGACCAACAATGTTAGTCAATCATTGTGCACTTGTCCTACATTGTTTTCTTTTTCGATAACCCATGACATACAGATGTCACAATATGGAAGAAAATATATCTTGATACTTATGTTTATTGTGGCTATTATATTAAAAAGGTGAAGACTGGAGTGCACCTTTTTTTTATTGGAAATCAACACAGGAACAACATCTGTGCATCTTTAAAGGCACAATACGTAAATTTTCGCCGCTAGAGGTCGCTTATTCAAAACAAAGGATGATGCCTTGATTTTGCGGAATTGACCCTTCGCTAAGCCACGCCTGAAAACGCCACAGGCCAATCGTGGTTTAGCAACCATAACTAGGCGCGGGAGGTCTGTCAAGTTTTCGAGCGAGGGAAACATGCCGAAGCGTTGTGCGTAGGGATTGTGTAAATCTGATACCCGGTATCCTAAAAGTTTGGATGGGGTGGTGGAATTTTTTCCCTTCCCAAACCTAAAACCCAAGGGGAGAAATGCCGGTGTTCTGACAATTTGTGCTACCCTGTCAGATTTTGCTACCTCCCATTGAAACAGTACGTAATGTTAGCAAAATCTGACAGCGAAAAATGCTAACGTTACCTATCAGATTGTGCTTCCAGCATGATATTAATGTGGTTTATGGCTTTATTAACATCTACACCTACCCCAACCCTAAACCTACCCTTATAATAATAAGTACAGTAGTGGTAGCACAATATGATATAGCATTAATCGTTAGAACAAGTATAAATCGATAGCGAAAAATGTTACCCATCAGATTGTGCTTTATTAATGTCTACTACACCTACCCCAACACTAAACCTACCCTTAGAATAATGCAAATACACTAATTTTGTGTTATTTATCATGACAACAATGATGTAATATTGATGTGCGCACATGCAGTGAGCCCGGGTAGGACAATCTGACGGGTAGGTTAGCTAGCTAGCTAACTCAGCACATCATTGCTTGGAAATAATGACGGTTCTTTGTTCATAATGCATATATTTGAACGTAAAATAAAATGATTAAAGTCAAGACTGAGTAGCCTGGCACACTAAAAATATAAGTGGGAGAATGTTATCATTGCAAAGTGGTCAGGCTAACGTCTTGTGTTTATTCCACAAGACTTATGGATAAGGTGTTTGATTTATAATTATTAGGTTATTTTACAAATTTCACTTAACCTGCTGTGGATGAACAATGCTGTTCCTCAATTTTTGTGTTTCCCATTTGAATGGTCAGTGTATGAGGCGGCTGCTTCTTGCGTTGGGAGCTTTAGCTTCAATTTTGATCAAATTATTTTCTAATCGGTTGCATATTATTTTGTGGATATATCCCTCGAATGCATACTGCAGTCCCTTTTGTCTTGCTCTGTTCGCCAAAAATGACTAATTATCTCCTTGGAAATGTCTGACACCGGTGCATACATACTGTAGTAGACTTGCCAGGCGCGAAAGCTTGATAGGCGTAGCAACAGTAACTAAGGAGGGCGGGGCTTAGCGAAGGGTCCATTATAGGAGGTGTTGTCTTCACGTCTACAGCTGGGGGAAAGAATCGGAATGGGACTCGGGCAGAAATCATGTTCATGAATGAGATTATTAACATTACTGTAAAATGAAGCAGAGCACCGCTGGAGCAATTGCTAATGAGAGATGAGCGCAACACATGGCTTGAGAGCCGGGGAACTTTTATTATGCCGCAGTTGCCGTTTTCACTTCTTCCATTCAAGCGTATGTGGGGTAAAGCAGCGCTGTTTTATCATATTAGGTAAATTTGTGTGTTGAAAGTTGTTACAATGCTATTCTGCGTTTGCCCGGTGGCTACTATGAGACACTTAATGCAGTAAGGTAGATCGATATTAGGCATGCTAAAACATGGTACTCACCATAAATCAAGAAAAAGAGATTTAATCAATAAGACTTACTGTGTTGAGCTTTATAACAATGATTAGTTTTCTGTCGATGAATGTATCCAAACAGTTGCTCACCTGTCTAATAAAACACATAATATATTAAAGCGTCTTTGGTGTTTACATGGTTTCTACAAAATAAAACCGGAAACCGAGGGTCCGTGTCCTGGTTAAAATAGCTTATTTCTCTGAATTTAAACATTCTTGGAAACATTTAGGATAATGTAAGTACACAAGTCAACAAAATATATAACATTGTTATAGTGTTTTTTGGATATTTTAATGTTACATATTGTGCCTTTAAGTCATCAAGGTGTGTTTAATAAAATATCCATCGGTTATTGGAGCTGTAGTCACATTACAGGTTCACATGGATCTTTTTATCTGAAGTAAATGTTATCATTTTATGTTTCTTTAAGCTCCTGTGCAGTCTTATCAGCCCATCTCCCCTGTGCAACCTGGATGGATTTGCAGCCAGAATGAGGAGCCACAAACCTTTGATGAGATCCAACAGGACCGATGCCAGAGACACGGCGAACAACATCCGCTCATAAAACCGGAAAAGCCTGAGTACTCTGCTGACGCTTACCAGGAATCTGAAGCTTTGCCATCAGAAGCCAACAACAACGAGGGCTCACACATGTGCGCTGATCACACCGAACAGAACACAAATCCTGTTGAGGATGAGATGACAAACTGTCATTTCCCAACTAAAATCAAAGTTGAATTCATGAATTCTAACTTGTGTTCAGGCGATGCAATGGGGAGCACTGAAGATGTATATCAGAGCTGGTCCCCACGCAGTCCAGACTTGCCTTTAGGGACATCGGACCCCTACAGATCACAACTCCCAAACCAGCCGACATACACTATCAGTGAAGCTCCTCCCACGGTATCCCAGCACAGCAGTTCATCTTATGATGCCAATCACGTTTCATATCACAACATATTATGCACCAACAGGTCCTACTGTAGCAGTAAATGCTGTGAAATGCAAAAGAGGACAATAGCCAAATCAAGCCCTGTATGGAAGTATTTCTCTCTAAAAGAAGGAGACTGTAGCAAAGCAGTGTGCATTATGTGTAGGGCCGTCATATCTCGTGGTCGCAAAGAGTACACAACGTCCGCCCTTCTAAAGCACCTTCGGATGAAACATGGTAAATGTTGACGTTATCATGACATTATCATTTGTTCTCTGATTTTTATATATACGTAAATATTTGCTGTAGCATTTTCTGCTCAGTCTGTTCAACTCAGTCTGTTCAAATGTGAGGAAAGCAAGACATCATCTTTGTGTTATTCCTGCAGGAAATGTGCTAATCTTTGGCAGTGCTGAGAAGAGACGAATGAAAGAAATTACGAGAAAAACTGTGTGAAAACCACTAAACCACTCTCAGTCAGTATGGACACTGGCTATTGCGCGTCATGGCGAACTGCTGAGTGAACGACAGTGGTTGTGTAACATTGTCTTTTGGTTTGTTTTTAAAGTAATTGTTTCATCAAAATCAACATCTTATGGAGTGGGTTGAGATAAATAATGTATGCATATGCAGTTGGTCATCCAAGCCTTTTGATTATGGTTACAGACGAAGCGTAAAATCTTATAGGCTTGGAAAAACTGTAACAATCTTCAGCCTGTTAGTAACTGGTGAATGGATGTTTGGTTTCATCATTGTATTAAAAAAAACAAAAAAACAATGGGATGTTATTGAACATCTAGCTAAGGCATGATTCATATTAAAGAAAACTGTAATAAAGATAATTTTAGGGACATTTACAGAATATTTTACCACCCCACTGAAATGTAAGATGTTTGAAGTTTTGAACTGATTTCGTCTTTTATACTAATTTTTTACAATAAATTAATTCTGGTTTTACAACATTTTGAGAATATTGTTTGTTTGTTTTTTAGTGTGTGCCTCCTAAAAAATAATGCTTGTTCAGCTGAGATTACAAATCTTGTATTTATAGAAATAAGAACATGAATAAAGGAGGTTTATGTATGAGTCATCAAATATCAAGCATTATTACAATCAAGTTCTTGTAATAATGACTTAGTTTCTGATTATTATGAGATGTGAAGTCAATATTATGAGAAAGTTTCTCATTATGAGGTGGTCATTGGTAAAAAAAAAATTTCTCATTATGAGTCATAATTATTTGGTTGTTCCACTAAAACAACTTGATTATGAGAAAGTTTCTCATTATATGCTTAGTCATTATTATGAGAATGTTTATTATTATTATGACTTACAAAACCACAGTGCTTCCCACAGGTTTGAAATATAGGCTACTTGAGGTGGTAGCCGGGTGAAAAATCCTCCTATTACCCACGGCACAAAAATGGTCTACTACATGTGACAAACAAACAATGTGTGATTTTTAACAGTATTTTTATTTATTGAAGTTCATTTTAATTAAATAACATATACATTTAATTACATACTAACATTATGCATTATTATGCATTGTAAATTATGCAAAATTACAGCATTTAAATGGTTCACATTTTCCTATGTTCTTGCTGTCATACAGTGTCTCTCTCAGTGAATAGGACACAGATTTTACTAGTAAAATTTATAAAATGAATAATATATGTGTCAAATAATGTTCTTAGTCTTTTCTTCATGTGAGGGAGACTACAATAATTTACTATGAATTAAATGGAAATCAAATTAAATACAATTTATTGTGTAACCAAAATACCAATAATGCCCAAAAGAAAAAGAAAAATCTTAGCGTGTGACTTTTAATTATGAACAAGCCCGAAATACACAGGTACTCTTATTTTGAAATGTCTGCACTATTGCAGGCTGATCTTACAATCGTCTAAAACATTTTATATAAAAGCCATAAAGTAGACATTGTAATAATTCATCAACTTGAGTTCATTAGCAATCGCTTGGCATAAATCTGCGCTTTTCATTAAGAATCACTTTGAAGCAGTCTGAAGCACTGTTGCGCGAGCTTGTAGAAAGTGCAACAGCGCCGCCTTGTGACTTTGCAAAATGCAGCGCCCGTGGGAATGCTAGCGGGAGTAAACAGTTCTGACGCACACATAACGAGCAGGTACGAAACGACTCGTTATTCAATCGCGGATGGTTTCATTATCTTGCGCGGATATAAAAGTATAAGAGGATAAAAATAATAAAAGCAAAAATGTGTCTCCGAATATACTTGGGCGGCCGTTATTATACGTGGGCGGGCCGCCCAAGTAAAGTCTATGTGTGGGAAGCACTTTACTGTAGAAATGGGCAAAAAAACGACTCATAATAATGAGAAACTTTCTCAAAATAATGACAGCTTCCCATTCTCATAACAAAAAACGTTATCATAATAATGACTCAGGGTGTTTACACGACAACAAAGTACTGTTTAAAATCAGAAAGCTTTTCCTTTGTCACCGTTTTCACAATTTCGCTTTTTTGTAGTTTACAGAGACGATAATGCTATTGTTTTCAAAAACTTTGAAAACCCGTTTTCAAAAGTTTGTGTTTTAAGGCCCCCAAAACCCTGTCGTGTAAATGAACAGCCAAAATGTATGAATTTTTCCGTTTTTAGTTGAAAGTGAAGTGTAAATGAGAAACTTTCTCATAATAATGACTTGTTTTTCAAAATCTTGAGAAACGTTATCATAATGAGTTGAACTCTCATAATGACTAATTTTCTATATCGAGAAACCTCATAATAATGACTGTTTTTCAAAATAATGAAACTTTCTCATAATAATGATTTTGTTTTTCAAAATCTTGAGAAACATTATCATAATGACTTGAACTCTCATAATGACTAATTTTCTATAATATCGAGAAACCTTCTCATAATAATGACTTTGTTTTTCAAAATAACGAAACTTTCTCATAATAATGACTTAGTTTCTTGTAATAATGACTTAGTTTCTCATAATAACACGAAGTTTTCTCATAATAATGAGATAAAAATAAGATGATAAAAAAGAGAATGTTTCTCATTATTATGAGGTGTTAAGTAATTATCATGGGGAAGTTTCACATCATTTTGAAATAAGTCATCATCATGTGAGAGTTTCTCATTCTGACTTACAAAATCATATACTCAACTGAGGCAGCACCAGGCTTTCATACATATAATTATAAAGGTTTCCACCTTCAGACCAACTTAACAAAAATGTACCATGGAAACTATAGCCCTGATATTTCAATAAACCATCACGGTCACTCCGGTCAGTTACAAATAAAATATGGCTTTCTTGCACGTCCTGAAATGTTATTCGATTTGAGGAAAATCTCTGATTTGTTTATGATTATGATTTTACGCTAGTAACGTGATAACTGTAGTATTTTCTAGGAAATTATGGTACCATCTTCAGCCCTTTCTGTACTTACCACTCCTCTCCGTTGGTAGGCGCTGAATCGGTTTATTCTGTGATTAAAGAGGAACATATACGTGGTCATATGACAACAGAGAAGCGTGTTTACATTCTGTCTTACTTTCCGCCGAAAATAAAATAACTGCATTTACTGCGAACCGACAGCAACATGACGAAGCTGCAGGTCATCAACACGTTTCTGACGGAGCGCTTGATGGCGGCGCTCAATGAGATCATGGACATGATCGGCGGGACTGTCCTGCAGTATGAGAAAGAGCTGGACAGCGTGCACAAGGACAACGAATATCTGAGACGGAGACTGAAGGAGATTGAGAAAATCGTCGAGTCAATCGGTACACAGTCCTTTCATTAAAAAAAAGTGTTCTGCCGAAGGCAGCGGTTTATTTACCTTCCTTAAAAAATTACCATGGAAACCATAGTTTCCGCCAAAATACCATAGCAACAGTAAAAATATAAGCCACTCATATCATTAAAAAAGTTAAACACAATGACAGAAAGTCTCTGAAAGCTTCCTGTACAGTTTGAAAGAGATCTCATATAAATGCATTATAGTTTTACAGTAGTAACTGTAGTAATTTTGCGGAAACGATGGTTACAATGTTATGGTAAGGTTTTGTAAGGACCGTTATTTACTGTTGTTTGTTGTAAGGACAGCTGTAAACCAGTAAACAAACACATATTTAATATAAATACTATTTATAATGTTGTATAACAATATGTATAAACCAATACTCACGTCAGATCCATTTTAAGCACAGTCCATATAAATGACCAGTTTGGACACAACTTATCGTTCATTTGTATAAATATTTCTTTTATATCAGAACAATATAAGTACTCAAAACTATGAAATAACACAGAGGAAAGTATGGCAATTGTGTAGTGATTCAAGATAAAAAAACAAACCAAAACAATTTTTACTTTTTCAAAGTTGCCTTGCCTTGTCTAGATTTCTGTTCTACACATTTACCCGTTACCTGTTGACTGCTTTCCTTCACTATATACTTCAACTTATACATTAAAAGTGATCTTTTTTTTTTTTTTATGTAGGGAACATATAGACCATACAACTTTTAAGGATTCTCCTGGATAGCCAGTATTGTCAAGGTAGTGCCTTAAAATGAGCAAAATCTTGTACTAAATATTGTGGATAAAAAATATTGTATAAAAAATATTGTATCATAGCCAACTAAAATAATAATATTTCAGATTTTGCTCATGATAATATTAAATTTGACACTCAGTGCTTATATTTTAAGATAAAGACTCATTTAATAGAATCCTTATTTTTTATTCTTGTAAATAAGGGCCCAAAACCACTCATGTCTAGAAATATTTAACTTTATGAAAGTTAAGTTTCATGAAAATATTTGTACATGAAACCATTTGCACGTGAAGGAAACAAATTTCTCTGTGTATTTACAATTGGAAAATATTAAAATGTATAATCTGTAAGACATATTAAAGCTTTTAAATCAAAAAGCTTTAATATGTCATTCACTTAACCGATCGAGGTCCTCGAAAAGATAAATTGGCCTAAAACTCCTGTAGTGTAAGCCCAACATTAGTTGAGTTAAGGCTAGAATAAACTACACAACTTTTAAAATCTAAATCATGTATATGATTTCAGAGAGAAAAACTGGGCTGAGGATCACACACTGACACAACCAGACTTTCAACAAAGTCACACAGAAACATGTGCCTTGTTGCTAGGAGATGCATGACAAATGAAAACAATATGTGTTCTAAAATCAGATCAAAAGATCAAACATGTTTGATATGTGAACATCATAAACTACACGATTTTCTGTGAACTCGGTCAACTCCGACTGACCTAAATGAGTTAGTGTCTTAGATACTAAGTTTCCACCTGATCTTCTCAGACCCTTCATCTTTTACAGGTCCAGCCGTCTCAAATCCTGCACCATCATCTCCTCCACCGCATCTAAACTGGACTTCTAGCGTTGAAACGGAAACATTGCCAACAGAGATCTATCAGAACCAGAACCAGGTACAAAACGAACAGCCCACCAGCACGAAAGTGGAAGAGTTCTCCAGCCATGCGCTTCTGGTGACCGAATCAGACATCGGTTTACCTTGTCCCCCAATACCAAACACACTGGCTCAAACAGATGAAGACTTTGAAACATCCACTTTAAATGAATTTCCTTGTGGTGTAAAAACTGAGCCTTTTGAAAGCCTCAATTCACAGTCCACCCGTGCTAACGCATCCGTCTACAGTCCGTTACCTCATTACTCTGCTACTACTGATAATACTCACAAATCTGATCTTAAAGTTTTCAATACATCGAATTCCTCTGAACTAGAATCAGCTAAATGTGTGAAGCTAAAGCCTAAAACCTTGCAAAAGTCCATCATTAAAATAACCCCAAATGCGTCAAAGACCACTTGTCCTGAATCAGGCATAGCTCATGTCAACTACAACAGCGCTCATCAAAACACAGACTTAGGATCAGTCAGGAATGACACCATTAACAGCAATGGTCATCTCGGTATAGCTAACGTTGCGGTCAATCCCCTACGTCACGCAGCGTTCAGCAGAGAAATCAGGCAGTTTAGGGCAAGAGGACGAGGAAGAGGCAAAGGTTCTGGGACGCATGTTTGCCCGCAGTGTGGAAAACTGTTCCCTCATCACTCACGCCTAAAGGTGCACATGCTCATTCATACAGGAGAGAAGCCGTACGCTTGCGCCCAGTGCGGGAAACGCTTCAACAACGACGGGACTCTGAGGAACCACAGCCGAGTGCATCTGCAGCTACGTCTGTTTGACTGTCCGGTGTGCGCGCGTAGCTTTAAGGATGCCTACACCTGTCGAAATCACATGCGTGTTCATAATAGGTGAGGCAGTGGTGCTTTATTTGCCTCAGCAGGCAAATTAAAAAGAACTGAAACTATATGAAAGACTCATGGGATGGATTCCCTGTTCGTTGTGACGTGCAGTCACAGTTTTCCTGCTCCTGATCACTGAACATCAGAGTCGAACCAGCTGTTCTAGATAATCGAGACAATTAAAATGTGCCATGCTGGGAGACCCCAATGGACAGGATTGAGTAGAATATAAGTCACATGATGATGTCCTCGGAAAACCTTTTGAGTACAGTGATTAATGGTGTTGTTGAAATTTATTTCATGTTCCTGTCGTGTGATCTGCCATCAGACTAGTAGGATGCAACAAACAAGTGCCAGTATTGTCAGCTGTTTTCTGCTTCTTTTAATATGCTAAATTAAATGGTTTGATTTATAGATTTTGAGTGTTTCCTCTTTCGGATTCCTCAATTATCAGCAGAGTGAGGTCTAAAAATTGTTTTAGATGTTTGTGTAAAATTATTTGACCAAAGGCCCAACCCTACATTGTTTCAACTGTACTTTAAAGGGATAGTCCACCCAAAAATTAAAATGCTGTCATCATTTACTCACCCTCATGTTGTTCCAAACCTGCTTGACTTTCTTTGTTTTGTAGAACATAGATGATATTTTGAAGAATGTTGGTAATCAAACCGTTTTGGTTCCCAATGACTTCCATTGCATAGACAAAATGATAAAATAGAAGTCAATGGGAACCAAAGGCGTTCGATTACCAACATTCGTCAAAATATAATCTATTATACAACATGGGTGTGTAAATTATGACAGTTTTAATTTTTGGGTGGACCATCCATTTAAAGACCTGAACAGGTGTATCAAGATCTTCAGGATCACTTGAACATTTTAGGCAGGGTTTAACCGAACTCTATGGGAAGGTGGTCATTATATATGCTTAAAAAAAAGGAATGGTCCCATTAGTTCCCACCAGGTGGAGATGTTGAGCATTTTTAGGACATGACACAAAACATTTCAAGTGTAGGGTGTTACTTTGTAACTACACTCAGAAAAAAAAATGTACAAAGGCTGTCACTGGGAGGTACCCTTTCAAAAGGTACACCTTTGTACCTAAAGACTGCATATTAGTACCTTAAAGGTACATTTGGTAACAAAAGTGTACATATTAGAACCTAAATGGCACACATTAGAACCTTTTTAAAGGGCACTACCATCCCAGTGACAGCTTTTGTACCTTTTTTTTTCTGAAAGTGAATTTATACATTATCTGATTAGTTGAAATGAGCTAGTAGCATTTGTTCATCCTTTTTTTTTTTTCTGACAGAAAATGTCAGTACTAATTTCACATAGCTAATTTGAACACTTTGATGAAACTACTTTTTTTTAAATGACAAGTTTAATCTATTACCATGAAGTTTCTCAACCTTTTAGATTCCATTGACTTATATAACAATATCTGAATAATTATTATTATTATTAAATTCAAATAACTAAAATAATTATAGATAAAATTAAAATAATTAAGTTTAAAAATTATATTTTTTAAGCGCTGAGTATTCTTCTTCCAATTAATTTACATGCCTTTTCCTGTTTGTAATTAACAGGTCTAGAAATCACTTTTACAATTAGGTAGCCTCTTACACAGGTTTTCTGAGACCATGGGAGCCTTGGATCTTCAAAGGAAATGGATGTTGAGGGGGGATTTTTTTTAAGTTGTAAACTATTTTTAAGTTGTAAACTATTTTAATGCTTGTTTTGTGTTATTCTAAATTATTTTATTACATCCTTATCCCGGAAGTTCATCCTGAGCCTAGCAGAAAGTTCATAGAATGAACACGGATGGTGACTATGAATGTCAAGTATGATTTTTAAGGTAATAGTTTCAGTGAATGCTTTAAATTTTGGTCTGCTCTTCACTCAAAGCGATCATATGGCATCAAAAGACTTGCAAAATAACATATAAGATATATAGGACACCTCTGTGGTGCTTTTGTCATTTTTAGAGCTCCACAGCCACTGATCTCCATCTACATATATGGCCAAGAGCAGCTTAAAGATTCTGCTAAATATATCCACATAAGAAACAATGTTATAAAGGTTAGTAAATGATAAAGGTAAATGCTAATTTTGAGGTGAACTAACCCTTTATATGTAAAAAGTTCTCTTTTTAAAATCAATATGACTTAAGGGATAATGTTAATTTAATGTTAATTTTAAAGTATGCATAATGATAGTTTTAAGGCTCAGTGCTTTAAAATAAGCCAAAACAACTACTTTAATTCACCCACTCAACACCCCCCTTTTTCCTTTTAAGGACCAGAGTTTCCACTGTCTTGAAAAACCTGTACGGTATGACGAAGCCTAATTTTAAAAGTGTCATTTTGGGCATTGCAATGAATATACATTTTTCTAGTTATGCCAAGCTCTAATATACCTTATCAGGTAGAATTTTGTTTTTAAAAAATTGTTTTCTAATTAAACACCTGATTGATGCCTGACTCTACTCATCAGCTACCTCTAAAATGTGTACTGTTGGTGTCAGTGGCCAGATACAGTGACACTGACACTTTTACCTCAGTGTGGTGTGCTGTTAAGTGGCCGTCTAATTACCATTTACTCATTGAACACATAATCAACCAGATGCATCTTGAAGAACCACAGAATCAGTGCAGTGGATTTTCACAGAAGGAAAAGCTGATATTATCTTGGTTTGGGATCCCATTTAGTGAATATATTGCTTACTGGTGTAAAGATACCCAAAACAACATTGCCAAAGCAATACTGCAATCACTCCCAGAATGAAGCCTTTGCGAATGAGATCATTTAGGTGAAGTGTGCTTATATGGTGCTTATATTAAGTGTTGCACCATAATAGATGTTCTGCTTTCCAGAGCGATTACAAATTGTAATTCTTGGTAGGTTTCGAAGCTTGCTTCAAGAGGATGCAGGGAAATGATGCACATCTTAAAGAGAAATGCATTTCAAATGTATTTCCAATTTGTACATAAGCACTTCATATAAATGTAAACCACAAACCCTCAAGAATACAGCACTTTTTTTGGTACAAAACAACCGGACGACACACACACGCGTACGCATGCAGACGCACTCCAGATACTCCTAGAATACGGCACATATAAACATTTGATTCCAAAAATATATCAAGTAATTAATGTATGCAATATCAAATTGTAGCATGTCCATAAAACCCCTTTTTAAAGAAAAGTAACAACTGGAGATTGAAAACCGCCAAATCTGAGACCTTGGAAAACACAGTTGGTGCAAAGTAAAAAATGTAAACATTGCATCATGCTACAAAATGGATAGTCTATTCGTTAGTTGTACACATAAACCTGCTCTTCATGAAATTCTAGTAGTTTCAAATATGACTGACAACATTGTGAAGACTGGCCCTTAAGGACCTTCCCATGTTGTCATGGTGATACCATATGTGTATATCATTTTGATACGTTTACACCAGGCAGTTTACATGCACCTCCGTGTTTTGTTAAAGATGCATCTTAGCTTTGTCTGCAAGCATTACGAAAGCACTGAACATTGAAATACATCATAATCGGTTAGTCAAAAAGAGAATTGTGCTACACAAGATTTCATAAGAGTAAAATTCACTTCAACGTTACAAAATGTGTAGAAAACGTGCAGCAATGAGCGAGCGAAAGAGAGAGAGAGAAGTGGGTGAAAGGGGTGGGGACTCGCTTTGAGTGACACCAAGTCAGAAGACGACTGGTGGCCCATCCTCCACCCTCCTTTTAAACAGCACAAAGTGTGTAATTTACTTCCAACATCTTGGTCCCTAGTTAGCTCATATAATTATCTCCATGTCCACCTCAAATCAATCAAATCCAATAACCTATCATGACTGATTTCCTTGTTCCTGTCAGGATTCTTCCTCAATCATGGCAGGTGGTCTGAGGCAGCTCATTGGCCAGAATATGCCAGCGCTCCACCCTCTGACCCTTGTTCCTCAAGCAGTCCATCCAATGGCGAAGAGCATCTCCTTGGACATGACAGCTCAGGCACACGCCACCTGCCATTCAAGAATATATTTTGTGTTGTGTAAGTACATATCTTAGGGTTAGTTCACCCAAAAATGAAATTTCTGTCATCAATTACTCACCCTCATGTCATCCCAAACCCGTAAGACCTTTGTTCATCTTCGGAACACAAATTAAGATATTTTTGATGAAATCTTGAGGGTTTCTGAACCACACAGGCAGCAATGTCACTGCACCTTTTGAGGTCCATAAAGGTAGTAAAAACATTGTTAAAATAGTCAACATGACTGCAGTGGTTCAAACTTAATGTCATGAAGTGACAAGAATACTCTTTTGTACGCAAAAAAATAAAAAAATAAAAAAATAAGCAGGAGCCGGCCAATACTGAGCTGGCATTCTGACGTAAACGCAGAAGTGCTGCACTGTGTTTACAATATAAAAGGCGTAGGAGAATGACATAGAAGAGAAGAAATAGTTGAATAAAGTCATTATTTTTGTTTTGTTTTTGTGCACAAAAAAGTATTCTCGTCACTTCATAACATTAAGGTTGAACCACTGTAGTCACATGGACTATTTTAATGATGTCTTTACTACCTTTCTGGACCTCGAAAGGTGCAATGACGTTGCTGTCTGGGTGGTTCAGAAACCCTTTAATTTCATCAAAAATATCTTAATTTGTGTTCTGAAGATGAACAAAGGTCTTACGGGTGTGGAACGACATGAGGGTGAGTAATTAATGACAGAAATTTAATTTTTGGGTGAACTAATCCTTTAATATCAAGGATGATGGCTATGTTCAGAATGGAATACTAGAGTATATGCTGAATACTGCCTACTACTCTTTAAAAATACAATGTGAAACAGAACATTATACATGATGCATTTCAGACAGTTTTGCATGTTTAAATCATGCGTATCCAGTAGTCATTCATCTTTTTAAGGGGATGCGCATCTTATCGGTACCAGTTGTCAGCTGTTTTTAGAGATTTTTAAAATTGATTAAATATAAATCAGCCTATTTTTTTTGCTCATTTTTACATTTAGCTGTCATGCTTAATCTTTCAAAAAAATAAAATAATAATAATAATTTGATATCAATCTCAAAATGAATATATATTTTCAAACTGTATATGATTATGTATAATTTTATCAATTAATTTATAATAGTATAAAAAATATTTTTTTTCATTTAGTGTAAAATTCATCAGCCATAGCATGAAAATAAATATCAGCTTATTAGTTTTAACATTGTTGCTTCCCTACCAATTTATTGTCTTGGCAGTCTTATCAAATTATGAATCAAGAAAAACAAGTTAAAAATTACAGATCATTTTACTATTGCTCCATTCTTTACATTGGAATTTCAAATCTAGTGTATTGCATTATAGGATATAGTATTTCACACAGTGTGCTCTGTTTTATACTGCATAATTTAGCACTGCAGTAGGTCATCTGGGTATTATGTTCATACAGAAAATTAGCATGCTGTGCACAGTATACATACTATATATATATTTCCTAGCATTAGTCCCGCTCATTTACAGCCAGGGTCTACTTCATCATAATTATCCGCACACACACATTGATTTGGCACAGGTTTTACACCGGATGCCCTTCCTAATGCAACATTGCACTAAGAGTGTTGGGACACATTCACACTCAATTAGCCATATCCAATACATACTACATACTTCAGAAATAGTAAGAGTAGTATGCTATTCCAAACAGAGCTGATGCCTTGTTCTTTAATGGCACATATAATAAAGATTATAAATTTAATTTAGCAGGCCAATTAAATTAATTTCTAGGTGTATATCAGTGAAGAATATATTAGTATTATTATTATAACTTGTATCAAACCAAACATTTAAGCATGATTAATAATGTTAGTCCATTGTAAACAATCAACAATAATATCTATTATTACATAGCTTTCTGCAATACTTCAACGCTCAAACATGTCTGTCTAGCTCATGTTTACATAGAAAAACAATGAAAAAGCAGCACAGATTTGAACAGATCATAATTGCTTGCTCTTACCTATGAAATCATTAGATCTTCCCAGGTCATAGTCCCAAACTGTGACCTCCAGTGTTTTATGAACCAGTTCAGATAGAGAGATCTCATAGAAAAACTCCTGTAGGTGGTAAAATATGATGTGGATTATTGCAATAGTTCAATCGTTTAATTACATTACATTATTGGTCTGAAAGACGGTGCCTCTGTTTCTCATTTTATCAACCATTTGTCTGATCTGCAAAATAATGTTATTTATTCACTGCCACTTTTAGTTTTTTCCCTAATTTATATTAAAGGACATTTTTAAACACTGAAGGATCTCATATGCATCATCCTGACAGCTCAGAAACCACCTGGGGAATGATCAAAATATTAAACCCCATGAAAAGTTGCTTCACAAAACAAATTTTGAGAAACAAATGACATTTGGTAGTTCAGCCGAACAGATGTTCCCGTCTGGGATATCACACCCACTGACTGAAGCCTGGCGTGAGCTGGAATAAACATTTATGCAATAGAAAGCAATACATTCTAAATGGAGGCTGCTTTATAGCAACATATCCAGGGTATCCGATTTAAATCATGCTGGGATCAAACCACTGGACTCTTCCTCTTCTGACCTCTACCCATCTCTCTCTCCTGAGCCAAAGGCAGACACACATGTTCAAACAGTTCATAAAAATGAAATTGGAACATTTTCTAGATATAATATGTTGCTCCTGCCTCTTATTCCTCCGAGGAATTTTCATCACCCTCATGAACAGTTTTGATATGATGTGATATTATGGTTTTGCTGAGAGGGCTCCCATGGAGCAGAGGGCAGACCTGCTTTTAAGCAGATAGAGGTGTGTGAGATTGCCTGCATCTGAGCCAAGGAGTAATTATACAGCCAATCTGGGTGTGTATTACTTCTGAGTGAATGGAAATAAAACACTTAGCCTTACTGGCAACCGCCAGCCGCCCACATGACAGAGAGAGCGTGAGACAGACGGGAAGGAGGAGAGGGAGAAAAAAGAACCAGGGACATGACGGAAATGAAACGTACAACATGAAAAACAAAAGTGCATTTAGGTTGAGGGCTTCTGGGAATTGAAGTGAGTAAAGACGCAGCACAAAAAAAATATTGGACCAGATTTCTCATTAACACTCAAAACACTCCCTGCCAGTTTATCAAATACATCCATACCTCATTGAATTCTGGGTTAAGGGTCTTTTTAATCACTGCCGTTTTGTGTTTGGATTTCTTCTTCACATCTGGCTTCAGGTATCTGGAAAGAGAAAGGCACATAGAAGAACAAAGTGAGGGCTGTAGGAAGAGCAGGAGATTAAAACCGCGCGAATACGGAACGGACTCTGGACACAATCGTGCCAAGCTGTTTGCGTTTCGGCTTTTGCTGTGACATCCCACTGGCTTCAATAAAAATTTTATTTGCTTTATGTACTGCTGTTAACTCTCACCCCACCTCCCCCAAGACACATAGTTAGAATATGGCTTTGATCCTGAGGAAAAGAGAGAATGAGTATGTGTGTGTTTGTGAAAGGAATGGAGGAGAGAGAGAGAGAAAGAGAGAATGACTAGAAGGGACGTGAGCGTGGGTGGGGGACCTGTCTGTTCTTATGCCATTTTGCCTGGGGAGGAAGAACTGTTTGGGAGCGTTTATTTTAATACATGATGTGGGAAAAATAATGAGAGATTAGAGGGGGCCACAAATGAGAGAGTGAGATGCAGAGACACATCAGAGGAAAGACGCAGGACATAGAGAGATTTTTTTTTTTTTGACGTATTATACTATCTCTTTTACTCTCTCTCTCTCTCTCTCTCTCTCTCTCTTTTTTACAGTTTCTCCTAATCCCTCTCCACTCCACTGAACTGTTTATGTCACCTCCCTTCCAAATCGGTGTTGGTTTTCCTTTGCCCTTTTTATTTTTTCTGTTTCTCTCGAGGAGCCGTGATTCAAAGCAAGTGTCTTTTCGCTGCATGTTTGTGCTTTCTCAGTGTTGTTGCAGAAATCTCACATTTTCACATAGGGATCTGAGAAGCCGTTGACGTCCATGGCGGCCAGATGGGCACAGCGCAGCACTCCGACATACAAGCCACCTCGTCGGCCCTCTCCTTCGCCCTCTGCAGGCGGGGGAAGGAACTGCAGCGAGAGCAACAGGCGGCCCCTCTCTTCCAAACTGGTCAACTGTTCATTCTCCCACTGCAGAAAAAGAATAAATGTGTGTTAGATCCAAAAATGTAACTAGATTAGGCATTTCCTGAAGGAAATACCAGTGGTTGCAAGGCAGCAAAAGAATAATGTTCTCGGTTTTAGGTGGGCTTAGGTTTAAGGCTTAAATGATCCACATTTGAAATGCTGTATCGCGTCTTGTTTGCAGTTTGTCAGTTACTCAAGAATCAGCACAGTCACAGGCAGATATGTATGGATACATATATGAAAGGAAGATGAAAGCAGTCAGAATTCTGTATGACTCGTGAATCAGTACATCATAAATGTAAATTCGCACTAGCAAGGGCCTTGATCTACTAAACAATGGGATACTGATGATTCAGTTTTCTGCAGCATATGGTTTCAAATGTAAAAGGTCAAATTTAAGGACAACATAACTACATTATGGGAGGGCTGATATCCATCTGGTATAGATTGCTTGTATAAATCAAATGATTCATTTTATAGGACTTTTTGTGCATTTTGGTGCTTTGGGAACAATTTTGACTATGGGACAGCCATAAAAATGGATGACTTACTGCAGTACTTACTACTGGACTAGGGAGCTGACTGAGATGCACCCTTAAATTTCTTAAAGAATGCTTTTTTGATTGAAGGAACTATATTAATCATTTCCTGAAGGAAATGCATAAGAGTACTGTTGAGGTTTAAAGGGTTAGTTCACCCAAAAATGAAAATTCTGTCATTAATGACTCACCCTCATGTCGTTCCACACCCATAAGACCTTCATTCATCTTCAGAACACAAATTAAGATATTTTTGATAAAATCCGATGGCTCAGTGTGGCCTGCATTGACAGCAAGATAATTAACACTTTCAATGCCCAGAAAGATAAAAAGATAAAGACATATTTAAAACAGTTCATGTGACTGCAATGGTTCAACCTTAATGTTATGAAGTGACAAGAATACTTTCTGTGTGCCAAAAAAACAAAATAACGACTTTATTCAACAATATCTAGTGATGGGCGATTTCAAAACACTGCTTCATGAAGCTTCGAAGCTTTACAAATCTTTTGTTTGGAGTGTGTAGTTACAACACTTATGATGTAACTAAGCCTCGTTTACTGAAATCATGTGACTTTGGCAGTTTGATACACGCTCTGAACCACTGATTTGAAACAAAAGATTCGTAAAGCTTCGAAGCTTCATGAAGCAGTGTTTTGAAATCGCCCATCACTAGATACAAAAAGTATTCTCGCCACTTCATAACATTAAGGTTAAACCACTGTAGTCACATGAACTGTTTTAAAATTGTTTTTGTTTAGTAGCTTTATGGGCATCTAAAAGTGGTATTGTGAAAGTGTTAAAATTATTTTGCTGTCAATGGAGGCCTCACTGAGCCATTGGATTTTATGAAAAACATCTTAATTTGTGTTCTGAAGATGAACGAAGGTCTTGCGGGTGTGGAACGACTTGAGGGTGAGTAATTAATGACAGAATTTTCTTTTTTGGGTGAACTAACCCTTTAAGACTTAAAGGTGCCCAAAAACGTTCTTTCACAAGGTGTAATAAGTCTAAGGTGTCCCCTGAAGGTGTCTGTGAAGTTTCAGCTCAAAATACCCCATAGATTTTTTTAAATAAATTTTTTAACTGCCTATTTTGGGGCATCATTAAAGGGTTAGTTCACCCAAAAATGAAAATTATGTCATTAATGACTCACCCTCATGTCGTTCCAAACCCATAAGACCTTTGTTCATCTTCAGAACACAGTTTAAGATATTTTAGATTTAGTCCGAGAGCTTTCTGTCCCTCCATTGAAAGTGTATGTACGGTGCACTGTCCATGTCCAGAAAGGTAATAAAAACATCATCAAAGTAGTCCATGTGACATCAGTGGGTTAGTTAGAAGTTGTTGAAGCATCGAAAATACATTTTGGTCCAAAAATAACAAAAACTACGACTTTATTCAGCATTGTATTCTCTTCCGGAATCCTTTCCATTGAATTGATTCCATTGAATTGATTCCATAGAATCCTTTCATCTGTCGGCGTTGGTAATGCACTTTTACCTCGCCCTGGTTGTTTTTGGCGATTAGGACATCCGCGACATGCACACTTACGCACCATTTTAAAAAATATAGCAATACCAAAATACAAACAATGTAGAATAGCTTGAATACAGCGTGCGTCTCCCTCAGACTGTAAACAAAGCTCTGGCGCACCGGATAACACGTCAGCAGCGTCTTACGTCAGCAGTCATCAGAACGCGAATTGACAACAGACCCGGAAGACATGTCATTTCCATGTACTGAACTGAACTCTTGTTATTCAACTATGCCAAGGTAAATTCATTTTTTGATTCTAGGGCACCTTTAAATGAGGTGCATATGAAATGCCACATCATGCCTTGTTGATCAGTTACACAAGGATCAACACAGTCACTGTGTGGTCGAAAGCCAATTAGAGTTGCAGGGAGCTGATTGAGACACACCCTTAAATTTCCTACAAGATAAAGTGTTCAAACAAAACAAAACAAATTAGATTAGCTAAACCCAAGACTGAAATTATCTACAAAACAATGTTAATTGGTTCATGCAAAAATTTTAATACGTAAGATTAGAGGTGTAGAACAAACCTGAATATCAGTAAAACAGGAATATCATACAGCTCTGTCTTGCAAGCATTGTAATAAATCATCTATATTAAAAGTGACGGAGTAGGAGACTCAGAACACGGCATGCAACTGAACCAATGACAAGGGCTCCCTCTGGGTAAAATCTGAGCATGTTCAACATGTAGAATAATTATAAACAGCTGGTTATGGCATGTCAAGATGTTAGTATAATGTGACATCTATGCAATAGGCTCATTTTTAAATCATGGCAATCTGTTGTTTTGTAAAATTATTAAAATGATTTCCATAAATAAAATACTAATATTGATTCTAATGCAAGATCATGTTTAGTCAGTCTTAACACGGAAAATAACCATTTAAGCTCTTGTAGTCTTCTGTGAATGCTCTATGATGACTTGTATGTATTCATACTCATCCTTTACCACATGCAGACAGTCATTTATCATTCTTTCTTCTTGGTCTGTTTAGAATCAGCTCAGCTTCAATGGGTTCCAAAGGGGGAAGCAGGAAGATCTAAGCACAGCTTCTTCAGGATTTTGAGATATGGAGACTTAATGAGACATAATTGTGTGATTTGGTACAACGCTTGCACACACACATTACTAAGGCTTGAGAGAAGCTTATTTGAATGCACATTAATAATGCATGCAGGGAAAGCTCAAGTGTGACTCTGAATATGTAACACTTACACCGCAAGAGCAACAATATTTACATGAAATATTCGATAAAGCTTCTGTAAGGATTAAAAACATTAATTTTTTTTTACAGTTATCTGGGTCAGGAGCTATAAAGGATTGTAATGGGGAAGATCAAAGTTTAGACTGATGCAGATATATTGAGTAAACACAATAAAAAAAGCACATCCCTGTGTTATTTCTGTTATACAGTTTAATGTCTGCATGTCTAAATATATTACATTATTAAAAAGTATTAAACAATTTTTAAAGATGTAAATCATATTAGTTCCTTTTTTATCTTCTCTTAATATCACAATTAAGTAAACACACAGGTACATTTTATATAATTTCACTTTAATTTGAACAGATGCTATTTTAAATGCAATTTAATATTCAAGAAATATTCCAAGTGTTTCTTCATTTTTTTCATTCTCTAATTAAAAATATTTAAGAAACATGTTGGATTTTCTTGTATCTTCAGTTTTGCTTTCCTATTAGTCATATCTCTTATCCCTTACAGATAAATGCCAGATCCTTAATAACATCATCCTACAGGATGTGACATCATTTTTGTCTGAAAACAACAGCACAAACATAAGTAAGGACTAATAATGATTTGATTAATTCTGTTTTGTTTTGTGGTAAAACTTGATTTGTCATCTTTTCTGATAAAATTAAAGAGACCAGCATGATATAATACAAATAGTGAAATTACCAACAATGTAACTCTCAATCTCCCACTAAGCAATAATTAAAGGTGCAATGTGTAAATTTTAGCGGCATCTAGCAGTAAGGTTGCAAACTGCAACCAACGGCAGCTCACCCCTCCCTTTCGAAGCAAAATAGAGAAGCTACGGTGGCCGTCTGGCCGCACAAGACAAATATGTCGTCATCTGAGACAGCAGCGAGTATGTTAGCCAGGCAATGAGGTTTCTTCTTATTTCTAACAAAGAACCGTCTCTGCTTCAAATAAACCAGACGACTACTACTACTACTTCTTTGTGCATATTCAACGTAGTAACAATGCAAACTGCCTATAAAAACACCAACGATTTAGAAGAAGAACAACACAGTGACTAAACACGCTCTATAGAGTGTTTGTCCGTTTAGGGCTGCTGTAGAAACATGCCATGGAGGGGGGACCCGCGGTGTATGAGATAGAAATGGCTCATTCTAAGGTAATAAAAATATAACGGTTCATTATGTAAGGTCTTTATACACCACTGAAAACATAGTTATGTATATTATATTGCATATATTGCTCCCAAATTTTACACATTGCACCTTTAATCTACGTGTCCAATCTGTTAGTTTCCATCCTGTTCTTTTTCTTGCTGTTGTGTAAGTAATCAAGGCATGATTAATACATTTAATTGAGTTTCTGTTAGTCTGGTGTACTCCTTTTTAGAAATACGTCTTTAAACATAGGCATATTAATATTTTAAAAGTTACATAGCTAAAAAGTACTTCATAACAGTAATGACCAATATATATTTAAGCTGATGGGATTTCACATTCAACATTTTCATTCTGACATTACAGTGGAAATAATTTCCCATGCATTTATGAGGAAAGTGTAATATCTTTGCATATGAAAATTCACAAAGAGAGCAGTAAGATGTCTTTCATACTCTTTTCCTCCCGTGCTTTGTTTTAAGCTGTCTTTGTCTCTCTCTCTTTTTCTCTCTCCCAGCCACACCCACAGTAACCAGCAAAAGAACAGGATCAATAGGGTAATAATCAGTGTCTCGCTCCCTCTGTTTGTTTTTCTAAAAAGAGCCTTGTTATTTCTAGTTCTTTACCTTGCACTTTGAAATTCCCCTTACAGCCCTGTCTGCCACATTGTGTGTGTGTATGTGTGTGTTTGTGTCGGGGTTGAGGGTGTATATGCCCATTAGTGAGAAGCATGCCAAGCCAAACCTGTTTGCTGGCAAGTGTGATGTTTCATTAATGTAATTGTGCGGGGATAGATACAGATAGTGTGTGTGTGAGCGAGACAGAGCTGGAGTGAGTGAAAGTTGCTTTGCCAGACCGTCATTAATTTAACAGTGAGGAGACACATACAAATAGTGGGCAGAATGAGGGGCGACCCCTGCGCTATAAACAGACAACTCATATTGCAAACAGTGAGGAGAGCAGCCCAGCTGTCTAATGCTCAGGAGACAGACAAAATAGCCGCACATATAATTCCCTGTCTCAAGAGGTCAACTATACTAAGAAACGCCACTTAGACATTTGCGGATAGTTGCAATTGTTGTAGTTTCCACTCATGTATTTGTAATGTTAGGATAAAAATGCATACTTTGATTTTGTTTTCAGTATTTGCATGAATATCAAATAATAGGTATGATAACGCCGTTTCAGAATAATCTATTAGCTCGCTAATAAAATGGAAGCATATTATAATAAGATTAGATGTTTTTGCTAGAAAATCTTTGGGGCAAAATAAGTCGCAAAGAAGCAGATGGTGGCATAGCAGTGGCTTTCCTCTGACAGTGCAAGTTTCTTCGACTAATTAAAATGCCAATGGCATTTCTGAATGGGATAAATTAATTTAGCATGGTTTAAATGTTGAAGCTTGGGCTTTTGGTTGTTTTGCTCCATGAGGTTTCAAACTAATGACCTCCATCATGCAGACTCACTAATGATAATGAGGGGGTGTATCCAGCAGGTAAACAGGTGCGCGGCGAGGTTGGGCACACGCACACACATGTATGCGCACTCGCACAGCTTTCATATTCAGATTTGCGTGATTAGCAGGCAGATGGCGTGGCACCAGTCATCAGCCTCCACCAGAATCTGTATGTGTGCCAAATCAAGAGCTTTAAATAAACATAGTGACTGTTATGCCATAAACTCTGTCTGTGACTTTGTGATCCTTCTTTCGTGTCTGGAGTTTGATCTCTTTCTCTGTCTTTTTTCTTTTATTACATTTCCAACTCTCAGCTGTATTCAACTCTCCCTTTTTTTGAAAGGAACAGTTCATCTAAAAATGAAAAGTCTGTCATTGTACTCTCCATCATGGCTTTCCAAGCTGTAAAATTGTCTTTTGTTAGAACACTAAAGGAAAGGTTTAGCAGAATGCTACTCTTTTCAGTACAATGAAATTGAATGGTAACCACCCTTGTGAAAAAGAACTATGCATAATTGTATTAAATGTACAATATTAATGAAATAAAAAGGCCACTTAGGTGAACTTAAAGAGAGTACACTTTCATGACTATGTTTCTTAACACAAATGTCAAATTATAGGTTTTATTTTAAAGTACATTTTAAATCATTATGTTGGAATAATCTTTTGTCTTACTTTAAAGAAGTTGTGTTTTCTTATTGACTGATATACTAAAGTGCATGTAAAGTACTTGTTTATAATTTTAACTGTCGTGTGTTATTCGATATTTAATTTAAAGTTAAAGGGAGGGTCTAATGCTATTTCATGCATTCTGACTTATTTATACTGTTAAAGAGTTGCATTCTCATGCTAAACGTGGCCAAAACACGAGTTGGACGTATGACAGAGAATTTTTGTGCCAAATACATTCCTGCCAGATTCGGATAAGTTTCAGAAAGTTTTTTTCGAGTATGGCCCTGTATCACTTCATAAAGGGCGTAATTCCTTGTATGGGCACTTCTCCCTGATAAGCGTGCACACACATCACCCAGAGCGAGAGCACGAGCCCGCCCATCAACGTGCTTTGTTTGGGATACGGAAGCCGAGAGATTTTTCAACAATGTCACCAAAGAAGTGTGTTTTTGGTTGTGAAGGAAAGTTACTCTTTTTCAGCTTCCAAAAGAACCCAGTGTTAAAGGAACACGCCACTATTTTTGAAAATAGGCTCATTTTCCAACTCCCCTAGAGTTAAACAGTTGAGTTTTACCGTTTGCGAATCCATTCAGCCGATCTCTGGGTCTGACGGTAGCACTTTTATCTGCAGCTTAGCATAGACCATTGAATCTGATTAGATCATTAGCATCTCGCTCAAAAATGACCAAAGAGATTTGATATTTTTCCTATTTAAAACTTGACTCTTCTGTAGTTACATCGTGTACTAAGGCCAATGGAAAATGAAAAGCTGCAATTTTCTAGGCCGATATGGCTAGGAATTATGGGGCAGAAGGGAGGAGGAGAGCAGATTCGAACCACTTCCTGAACTAGTCAGGCCAAGCAAGGCTTTGGACGTCATCAATGAGATGATTTCTCGACACACGCTCCGAAGCCTCGGCACAGAACGTAACATCATTAGTATTTTGTACCATAGAAACTGTAGATAAACAATACCGACAATTCCACAAGTTTCTTTTAATCAAACTATGCACTACCTCACCAGAACTCTACAACAAAACTACTAACGTTATATACTGTATAAGCCAAATGGTCAAGCAAACCTAGCCCTCAGTGATAGCATTTCACAGGTAGCTAACAACAGCAGCAGTGCTTTTTCAATCTGGTCGTTCAAGCTAACTAAAAATAAATATGTTACACTTACAGCCATGGGTGATGATACACTTGGTCGGGTCTGTACTCTGGAGATTGTTGGGATGGTCGTATCCTTTAGACGGCGTACCGTGGTACACGTAAAACTGTCCATGTTTTCCAAATAGTCAACTGGTCCAAAATGATTTGAGCAAACACACCATTTCTTGATTGATTCTACCGGTGTTTTCAGATCTATGTTCAGAGCAGCCAGCCATTGATTCTTTTGTTCTTTGTTTTTCGTTGGAATTCTATGAAACATGATGGTAGAATACACCTTCAACTTGCTATCACAGCCTTTTACAATGCACATAACCATGGCTAATCGCACACAGGTAAATCCAGCCACTACCCAATTTGCCAGCTGCAACTCTGCAACTACACAAACTTAGTGCCGGTCACGTTGGAAGTTACCAAGCTGGGGACTATTTTCAGGCGCTGCGTAATTTCATTGCGCCTGCTGTACCCATGGTACAGCAGCAAAGTTCCTTGATTATTACGCTGGAATGAGAGTATAGTTCCTAGCCATTTCGGCCTAGAAAATCGCAACTTTTTATTTTCTGCCTGTCTTAGTACACGATGTATCTACAGATGATTCAAGTTTTATATAGGAAAAATATCGAAACTCTTTGGTCATTTTTGAGCGAGATGCTAATGATCTAATCAGAGTCAATGGTCTATGCTAAGCTGCAGCTAAAAGTGCTACCGCCAGACCTAGAGATCGGCTGAATGGATTCGAAAACGGTAAAACTCCATTGTTTAACTCTAGGGGAGATGGAAAATGAGCTTATTTTCAAAAATAGTGGCGTGTTCCTTTAAGGGAACAGTGGATGCAGTTTGTTTTTCCGGGGCAGAAACGGAGTTGTGCACGTATTTTTGTTTGATGTTGTGCCTCGTTAGTTCTGCCCACGGCAGGAACGCCTCCAGGAGCTCGGCTCTTTTCGGAAAGACTCGGTACAGCGTATTTATCTTTTATAAATATGATAAAACTAAAGACTTTTCGGAGATATGAAGGATGCAGTACTATTCTATAGGTACTCAAGATTAACATGTGATTGGTGGAAACTGTGTGTTATGTAGTCATATAAATGTACTAAATTGCAACTTCACCATTACAAATGTGGAATTACAAATATATTAAAATACATGCATACATTTTAAAAGAATTGACATTAAAGTATATTTTAATTTACTATACATACTTGTCAGTACATTTGGCAGTTCATATATATATATATATATATATATATATATATATATATATATATATATATATATATATATAGCCATATATAACCATTTTTAGACAATAGACATAATTATGAACTTAAGTCCTACTTAATATTTACTCAAGTCCTACTTGAGTGGGTAAAAAGGCACTCTAAAGTTCAGCTAATATTCATTTAACCTATAATACACTGTCATTTGTTTCTCTTTTTAAAAGTATGTTAAAGTGTACTTCTTTTTCATAGGGGCGGGGCCTGTCATGCTGAAGATTTTCAGGAATAATGACTTAAGTTTCAGTCTGTTCACTAAACAAAGGTTTTGAATGGCTTCAGATAGCATCACTTGCATTAAAAACTTGCCTAACACCTCCTTTTGTTCTCTACAGAAGAAAGAAAGTCAGATTTGGAAAGGCATAAAGAAATGATATCATTTGCTATAAAATAATTTTATTTTTGGGTGAACTGTCCCTTTAACATAATTTCTTTTGGCAACCCACCCCCCCGAACCATCACTGTCTCTGTGATCCCTCTAAGCAGTTCAGCAGTTTTCCCCTGTCAGTTCTTGTTCTCTTCCTCTAGAGACCTGTGAGTGTGTGGTCTGTCACTCATCCGGCACCCTCTGTCCATTCATAACCCTGTAACCTCTCGCTCCCTCTTTCTTCATCTTCCCTGTCTATGCCGTCTATGGCTTTCTCCATGTCTTTTTTCACATAATCACTCTCATTCCTTTGAAAATGTTATTATTCTGGTCTCCAGAAACCTCTGATGCTTTCAGGTGGGCAGCAAAGTGTTCTGCTGCCTCTGTCCTTTCAAATTTATCTTTTATCAATTTATTAATGACAGAAATGAGAAACAGAGCGAGGGATGAATATGAAATAAGCGGTTTTAATGAAATGAATGAACGCGCAATCATGGGTAAACAGTAACCCTTATATGACTAGTGTCCATTTACATGCTTTTAGTACTGTTATGTCACCTAATTAATATTCATGGGCCAGGCTGATAATATCTATAATGTCTACCCTCCCCCCTCCCATTTTCCAGATTGTTTCTACGTCCCTGGTTAAATTAAAAAAAAAAAAAGGATCTGAATTTTCTCTCTCTGGCTCACTGCTCAGCCACTTGTTGTGAAATTGTCAACACTGGGCATTGGCAACATAAGTGCTCTACAACACCAAGTTAAATAGAACAAATTGTATCTCATCTCTCTGGGGGCCACAGTGCTGTTTAGCTAATCTTATCTGTCATTTATGAATGCCACATTCGTTCTTGTTGACAGAAAGAGCAGGGATTAGCTTTAAACAAGGAAATGGGCAGATAGTACATCCACGTGCCTGCCCTTTCCTTAGTCGACCCCGTCCTCATCCTCCTTGTGTCCTTTTTGCTTTCCGGTAGGGCGCCTAGCATGTTGAGAACAATTTTGGATGGTAATGAAAATGCTAATCGATTTCTTCCTTCCCACTTATCATAATGTGCTCAATGTTCTTATTGAAATGCAAATTAGATCCCAATGTGAAAACATTTGAGTGTGAGAGCATTAATCAGCAGGCATTATTTAAAACGTCATCATGAACTCACATCTGGAAATGTCAGTGTTTTGTTAATTGTCTTTTTCACTGTTAGTGAGATGGAGAGAAAACGGTGTTTTTGGGGTAAAGTACCTCTCGTAGGTAACAGGAAATCCCTCGCAGTGCTGTTCCCATGGCTGTAGGAGAGGGAAGCTGGCAGACACAGACAGAAAGGAGACAGAGATGAAGTGAGCAGAGTGTCTGTATGTACTTGTCATTTGCTACATTCAAACAGTCAGTAGCTATGTTTACATGGACACCTTTTGTTTCAATCAGAAAGAATTCATTCCGATTGATGAATCCGAATGTGACCGCTAAATAAAGCGATCAGGTTGATGTGCGGATTTATATGTCACAAGCTTCGAATCACTCTGCAGAAATACACAGAGTTTCCCACTGTTTACGCATACTAACCATTCTCCTACATTGCTTCTTTTCTTTGTTTTAAAGTATTATTTATATTTATCTACTTAGGGTCCTAATTTAGGAAACGATGAGCACATGAAACTTTGTGCCGTGCTGCTTATATATATCAAGCAGTAAAAACGCCCCTTCCCGCTCAAAATAAGGTGTCTGTGGATGAGAATCCGAAACAAGGACTGATGTGATGTTGCTCCATTTAACAGACGATGAGTGGAAGAAAATTTTTAGAATGACACGACAGTCATTTATGATGCTTCATCATTTATGACAGTCATTTATGACATTCAACAACAACAGCTCATTCTGTGCATCATACGCCATTTGTACATGATTGCACATGCGCAGTACTTTCCAGTTTCGGTTTTCAATCTGATCAAGTTTTTACATGTCCCTATGATCGCATTAGAAAAGGTTTAAACCAGCTCTTATAATCCGAATGAAATTTTAATTGGATTTGGCAAATTCATTCTGATTGACGTGGTTACTTGTGACTTTATTATTCCGGCTGTGCTACTGGTCTGATTACAAACAGATTTTTAGGGTCCATTTAAACGCAGCTTATGTTTGGGATTGATAACCAATGTGAAAATCAAGCTCCTTTTCTAATCTTGCAAAGCTGTGAATAGGGTTGCCAACTTCTGGAAAGGGACAATCGTGGTTCTTTATAGGAAAATAAGGGACAGAATAAAGGACACTCAAAATATTTGTACTGTACCACACAGTGTATGTCATTTCAGTATCTGCAGTTAAGTATGTGTATAAAAGATGTATTTTTGTGTAAATTCTCAGACAAAAACACATTTGGGTAATTTCATACAAAATCAACCAAATTTCAGAAACTTTCCCTGGTCAAATTTTTGATTTTTTTTTTTTTTTCTCTGAATAAAGACAAACATAAATGAAGAAGAAAGCCAAAATATTAAATATAATGGATGTATATTTACTGAGTAATCCAATATTTTGTTGAGGGGGGACAGAATTAAAATTTTTCCTGAGATTTGCTGTCAGATTACAGGGAGGTAAAATGACTTTAGAACAACATCATTATTTTATTTTTACATAGATTGGTAGGCCTGTTAGTTAAATCTTTGTTGCATTAAATGCCAACAGTTCAAAAATGGCAAAAAGCACTTCTTGTGGTTTTCGCCCAAAGTTTGCAATTCTGTAACTCATATTACAGATATCTTAATATCCTTTTAGATTCTAATTCTTAACAAACTTTTTTTTCTTAATTTTTAAGACACAATATGGTTAATTTCCAGAGATACAGATTTCAATGCACCTCCATGAGTAAATTGGTACACATTTTCAATGGTCACGCATTTTTCTGAAGAACAAATAATTGAAACTTGAAATGTATCTAATTTTTTTCTATCAATGCAATTAAACATTCCTGTCTGAGTGCCATAAATAGTATTGTTCCAAAGTTTGTGTGGCTGTAAAGATATTTCAATATCCATCTATATTCTCATTCTTAATAAATTTTTCTTTTGTAATCTTCATTTTAAAGGCCCTATAATATGGTTCAATCACATAGATATAATGTGGCTCCATTTTCAAATTGTTGAATTTTACCCATTTTATAAATATATATATATATATATATATATATATATATATATATATATATAGTTAAACCAACAGATATTAAACATCAACCTCTATTCAAAACCAGAAACTTTATGAAAAAACATTTTCAATAATGAGGTCCAAGAATACACTACAAGTTAGGCTACTTAAATGAGCGTAACATGTTTTTTTCTACATTTAACAACATAACTTTCACTATTGTTGTGAAATATAGCTGACTTCCCTTTTTGATCACATCTTCCCTCAGGGAGATTGCTTGTTTTCTTGCGTGGCTGAATGTTGCTGAAATCAAAACGCAAACAGTGAAAGGGATTTGCCGGTAACGCGAGACCCGCTCGCTATAAAGCCAGTGTTGCCAGTTTAGCGATTTTGTCACTAGATTTAGTGACTTCGCCGCCTCTTTTGAGACTTTTTTCAAATGTTTAGGGGCAAATCTAGCAAATTCTTGGACAAACCTTATCTAGATTCTTATTTTGCCCACTGATCTATATCCATATTTATATAGATCAATGAATTTGCCATTATGATGTCATCTAGTGACATTTAGATACCAGTTTTAGCTACTTTCAATTGAAAGCAGTTGGCAACACTGTATGAAGCAGGAGAGACCAGCCGGTAGAGGAGTCTGCTTGGTCTTAAAGCCTTCCGCGAATGGCTATGTTCGCAAATTTGTCTCAAAGTCAAAGGAATGATTCATTCTCAATTTAGAGTGTATGCCTGAGAATACGGGACAAACTGTGTTCCGTATGCCTTTCAGAGGGAACGCTTCATTGATGCCTTAAATACAGGACGATTCCGTATTATACAGAATCGGTTGGCAACCCTAGCTGTGACTTCCTAACACTGATTAAAGTAAACACCAAAGATGGCAACATTTATAACTGAGGAAGGTCTTATCACAATTGACAAGTGACTTAATAAACATGTCCAGTCGAGGTGCAAGTTCATCCATCAATTCTAAATTAACCAACAGCAACTTGGAATGCATTTTATTTTTAGCTAAGTGTACAGCATAGCATTTGGGTTGCACCCTGACTGCAAAAACTGATGAAACAGCTCCGATGGAAAGACAGAACTAGAACTAGAAATCTTTGGAACCTCCTCTTATTGTTGGATTAGTATTTGTTGTTGGTGTTGTGGAAGATCCCTCAAAATTTAAATGTTATAAAAGTTTTAAATGTTCAAATTAAACATTTACTTTTCTCTGTTTTCAACAGGATTAAGCAAATTTCAGAAGTGAATTGTTTTCCTTTCAATGCATAATCTGAATTTCAATTCTATCAATCAATCAATCCATCTGTCTGCCGGTCTGTCTACAACACTTACTGGTTAAGAAAAGTTCTTTTGATTAGCTAGAACAAGCTTATATTAATTAGATTTAGATTGGGCATTGATCACAATGACATGACATTTAGATCAGGCACTGTTCTCACAGACTCAAAGTGACTATGTGTGTATGTGTGTCTTACAGGTGGTGGATGTTCTAAACAGGTGTAGAAACGTTTTGTCTGGTCTGGTTTCACACGTCGTAGGGCCACACGAGACTCTCCAATAAACTCATTATGAGTCAGTTTATCCTCATCGCACACTGATAACCTGAGAAAAACAACAACAACAACATAAAAAGAGAGTGAGAGATTTATTCAATTATACTGGAAGGAGAGCAAAGATAAACATTAAAGCTGTAAATGTAGTATGGGTGAAAGTGATAAAAAAGGCTATAAAAATACCATCCGCAGAGCAGCAAGAGCTGGAAATGGCTCAGACAGAAATGTATATTTATGAATGGGATTAGGGTGATATTTCTGGCTTCGCCAGTTTGGTCGGAAGTAAGCGCCTTCTCTTTTTTTTTTCAAAGGTTTGCTTGCGTTTTTGTGGAACTGACACTCTCCTCTGCTCCTTTACTCTCCCTTGGAGATAAACAGCTAAATGCCTTTTCTCTGACTACTGTCACCCTGCCACTGAAAAAAGGGCAAGTCTGAAAACACCAGCAGTGCCAGTCCCATATTGCCAGGAGATACTGTTCATTTATAACATGAGCACACAGGTAATTTTCTGTGGATAATCACAGGATAAACCTGAGTGCTACAGCAGTCAGGAAGAGCACTGCAAAAATATTCAGAATAAATATATGCTGAAATTCCAAGATGTGCACAACAGTAGTTGTACCAAGAAACTAGATCATTCCTGAAGGTTCATAAGCGAAAGGAAGGTCTGCTAAGCAGTCGCACTCTCTGTCACACACCTACACACCTACTGTCGAAGCAAGATATGCAGGCTACTGTCAAATCACTGCTCTCAGAGAGAAGAATTTTTAAGACATTTCCAGAATAGATTTACAGCCTGCTTGGAGTCGCCGATAAAGTAAGAGGGATTCAAGGGTGCACAGATGTCTTCACTAACCTCAGAGTCTTCCTGTGCATATCCTCCTCCGTGATGCCAACGTAAGTAAGAGTCTCATTCCAAACAGGATTTAGAGAATTACGTACAGTTTTGGTTTTCAGTTTATTTGCCTGTGGGTATAAAACATTTTAACTGCTGTCACATTATTTACACAAATAATAAATGAATAAAATGATTAAAAGAGTGAAAATTTTGGAACACTGTAATTCTTTGATGCATATTTACATATTGATCAAAAGTCACAGTAAAGACATTTATAATATTGTAAAAGATTTCTAATAAACGCTGTTCAAATAATACTGAAAAAAATTGTATCATGGTTCCACAAATATATTAACTGTTGTGCAAAACATTGTTAATAATAAGAAATGAGCAGCAAATCATCATATTAGAATGATTTCTGAAGGATCATGTGACACTGAAGACTGGAGTAATGATGCTGAAAATTCAGCTTTGACATTCAGCTTTGTTTCTGGATTAAAAAGTAGTAGATATTCCAGAGGAACTTGTCAGGTTTCATCATTTTGAATTTATATTTTCATCAATAAAACACAATATGGACAAAAATATTTTGACATCACCTTCTAATTTATGTTTTTGGATAGATTCCTTAATTCCACTGAAGACAATTTTTGGAATGGTCTGAGGAACATGCTTTTCTGTTCCAGCATGATAATACTGTGCACAAAGCAAGATCTATAATGAAACGGTGTAGAAAAACATGACAGGCACAAAGCCTAAACCTGAATCCCATTGAACACTACTGGGATGAATTGGAACTCCGACTGTGAGTCAGGCCCCATCACCCAACATCAATGCCTCTCTGATGCTCTTGTGTCTGAATGGGAACAAATCCCTGCATACCTGCTCTAACATCTAATAGAAAGTCTTCCTAGAAAAGGTGACGCTGTTAGGGAAGATCAACTCTTTATTATTTCCCACAGTTTTGAGATTAAGGGCCCTATTTTAACGATCTAAGCACATGGTCTGAAGCGCATGGCGCAGGTGCACTTAGGGCATGTCCGAATCCTCTTTTGCTAGTTTAACGATGGAAAAAATGGTCGGCGCGCCAGGAGCATGGTCCAAAAGGGACCAACCTAGTCTCTTGATGAGTCATGGGTGTGTTTTGAGCATAATGTGCAATAAACCAATCCGAGTCTCATCTCCCGTTCCCTTTAAAAGCCAGTTGTGCTTACACCATGGCGGATTCGCTATTTACAAAACTGAACGTTTCTCCAAAAAGGAATCCTTTTATTTTTTATATTTAAAAATGTTTGTGTGCTGCTGCACGTCCCTGTGTGTGCAACAAGCAGAGTGTACGCGAGTTGTGCACCCGCCTATAGGCACATATTACTAACGCGCACTTTAAATAACAATAAAATATTGTCCCATTGACTTACGACAGGTTTTTGTTGGTCAATGGTGCAGTCGTTTTCAGTTGCCTCAAAATAGCAACGTGCCAACAATGCGTCTGAACACACCTCTTTCAGACCAGCATGCCCATGGGCGCGAGTGCATTTGCTATTTAAACAATGTGGCACTGGACGTGAAAATGATAACTGTGTCAGGCTGAAACTAGCAAAAAACACTTGCGTCGCCCCTGACGTTGCATTGTGCCGGTTGTATAACAGGGCCATACATGTTTAACAAGCACATATGGGTTTGTTGGTGTTTAGTGTCCTTGTATTTTTGGCCATATAGTGTGTAAAAACTACAATAATACATAATTAGCTTGTTTAGCTCAGAGGTCATGATAGTTTGGATGATATAATACCCTGAATAAAGGGCATAGATTTGGTTTGAACTAGGGACGTCAATGTACATACATTCCCATAATCCATCAATGTTTAAATTAACAATTAATGAATCGATAAAGCTCTGAACACACAATGTATATAACTGATTAATATTTATATATGTTTACAGTAACCATGGTATAAATATTGGGGATATTTATACCATGGTTACCCCCTGCAAACTACGCACCTGCCTTAAATGGTTAACATGCCTTATAAAAATCTTTCCACTATAGTGAACTTCATGCATAAAAGGTTTAATTACTCCAAACAGGATCTCACCTTGCAGGCTCCTGGTAGAAGATGAAGTTTGACATAAGGATCTGCCAGGCCATTAAAATCCATGGGTTTCAGACCCTAAACAAAAAACAAGTCATTTTAAATAAAAAATATATAAATAAACAAAGCCCTGTTGAAGTAGAGAAAACTGCTAAAGGGTAAATCACCTGCAGGTTTTTGCAGTGTGAGTCATGGATAGGTGTGAGTGTGTAGTGAACTGCAGAGGTGTGAGTTGGACGTTACCTTGGCTCTGATGATGTTACAGTGGAGTGAACTGGTTGCTCTCTCATACCTCAGTTCAAATTCTAACGTCCCCAATGCAGCTACACAATCATAGGAATGATAGTGTAAATGTTAATAACATCACTACCATATACCATAATACCTGACAAGCAGCAGATTAAACGATCCATTATAGAACACAATTAGGAGCTGTGCATATCTGACAGATGGTAAGATGGATAGCAACACTGCAAATTGGAATATTAAGCCTGTACTATGCATATTGCCAACGCAAAGTACAAGCTTAATATTGCAGAATTATTAACGCAATAATTCACGTTTCATTTTTGCCAGGCACTCTAAGGAAACACCAACAAAAATTAAAAACATGTAATATATGATCAACATAATAATTTGCTGTGTACTATATAGCTATGTATTTCTGCAGGGCATATAGGTAGTGTGCCTCTTTGTGGACTGACATTACCATGGATAATATGTTATATATAGCCTATATATATATATATATATATATATATATATATATATATATAATAAAACAATAAATTATATTTGATTATACACATAGGCCCACTGCCAAAATGAATGGGAACAGCACAATGTTCGTTTTGTCCCAGAAACGCATTTTTAGTTGTATGAACTAACTAAAAAAGGAAAGTCTAAAATTTATAATGATATAAATATGTTTTTAAATTTAAAGTAGTGTTTTTTTTTTAGTAAATTGTCACTAAAGAGTCCTTTTCAAACATTTTTTGAAACAAGGTTAGACATTTTTGACATATTTTTTGACATAACTAGGATAACAGGTTAATATAATGTAGGCAAATACATTTAACAATGCATTTATGATTTTACGATTTATTTCTCTCTCTCTCTCTCTCTCTCTCTCTCTCTCTCTAAAGTTCTTTCGTTTTTTCTAGCAAACTAACGACCAACTTGCCTGAAGTAATGTACGGTCAGGTGACATTGTTTTGCTGTCTTTCCACGGTTGAAACGTTAATTGTGCGATTACTTGAGAAAAGATACATTACAGTAAGTTTTACTGAATCATTTTAACATACCTTCTGATGATTATTCATATCTTTATCGTGCTATATAGCCTAACTAGCAGTAAAGAGGAAGAGATTATCGAACTGCTAACGTTAGCTCGTCTCCGTTAGCTCGTCCCGTGGCATCACATGAACGTCAAGGGCGGGCGTGGGGGGGGGGTTGGGTTCGCAATTAAACTAAGATATTAAAGCTGTGAGTAAAAAATAAGCTGTGAGTAGTGAAAAAATAATAATAACAATAAAAAGAAATCTTGTAATTGCTTTTCTCCACCAACGGCTCAGTGCGACATTCGAATCGAAATGACAGCGCGTGTCACAAATATACACACACATATTTGCTTTAAAAAAAAATCTAACAATATTTTATTACAGCTGGAAATATTTGGATATTTGGAACAACTTCTCAGAGTTTGAACAGGATTCTCTTATTTTAATTTCCAAATTATAAATGCTGACCTAGGACTAATAAAACACATCCTCATTTGTCAGTCACCTCTCTGAGATGCATGTTTTCTCAAAACTCACATGACGCACTCACATTTGACATTTGACTCACACTGTTTATATGCTAAGAGGCCACTGTACAACTTATGTAACATGATTATGCTTTCATGATACCTTGTTGTGTGTTGATGTGTGACTAAAGAGTTTCCCTTGGATGTGTGTGTGTGATTGTTCTGGGATTTAAGCACTCAAATGTCAAAACTTACTACTGTCATCGCTGTCTGAACTGCAGATGTCCACCGACGTCTCAATGCTGCTCGCTGCTGAAAGAGTCCCACCCCCTCCCCTCGCCCCTGCCTGCAGAGGGGACAAGAGACTTCCACTTGTTCCTCCAGAGGTCCCAACCCCTGGGCTGAGAGCCAATTGAGAAGCAGGGTTAGGAGAAATGGGCTCAGCGGTCGGGGAGAGTCGAGGGAAATAGGCAGAGATCTGTCTAATTGGGCGTATGGGGCCAGGACAGACGTCTATGGCCATGTGTTCCTGGATGGAGATGGTGAGCTTTTTTCCCTTACGCACCGTCATAGAGCTAAACCAGAGAGAAAGAGAGTTATTTTGACACTTATTCACTTAGATGAGCTTCATCCAAAGCAACATAAAGTACATGGATGGTTCCTTCAGAGCCACCGGTGATTACAGGGATCGTTCTAATGAAAATTCTGTCATCATTTACTCTGTCATTCCAATCCTGTATGACTTTCATTCTTCTGGAGAAGAATGGACTTTCACTGAATTGACATTTTTCAGAATATCTTCTTTTGTGCATCAGAAGAAAGAAAGTCATACATGTTCGGAATGACATGAGGATGAGTAAATAAATAATGACAGAATTTTCATTTTAGCTTGAACTACCCCAGCTACATTCACTGCAAGCCTTGTAATGTGATTTGCTGCTCAGATTACACATTTGTAGGTGATGTGCCACAGAAGCTAGTGAATTTGTGAGCAGGTGACAAGGAGAATGAAGATGAGGATAGGGAGAAGGAGAGCCAAGTTTTTCTCGTATAATTTCTCCTGAAATTTTGCTTGTTCCTGAAATAGGGCTGTCACCTTAATGCATATGAGTTGTAATGAGCACTGACTGCCTTCGCAGCTATCCTCCATATTATCCTCCTGAGTGACTGAAGAACTACCAGTATGCAAAATGTTTGCAGTGATTCCCGTCAGCACAGAAATGTGATGAATGTGGAGTCTCAAATTCTGATATAACTGTTCAGACTGAGGTTGCATCTGGTTTAGAATCACATATGGAAGTGGCACAAATCAGAATCAGAATGATCAGATTCAATGTGCTGTTCACACTGTTATGAAAACAACAAAAAAACAGATCTGAGTTACATATGAGCAAAATAGTTGGGCCACTTTTGCCTGCAGTCTGAATGAAGCCTAAGACTATGTTCACACTGTCAGATCTGATTATTTGTGTATCCGATTGGAATCTGATCTAAATTATTGATGTTCACACTGAGTATCACAACTATTCAGATCCTATTTGTGTGTCCATGCCACTCTTTTGTTTTCCAGAACATCTGCATTGGTTTCTATGGCAATGACATTGCGTTTGTAGTTATATGCCAAAAACAACAACTGCAACATGGATTGGTTTGCAGTAGGCCTACACATGTTTTATTTTCAACGTCAGGCTGGACTGCTGCATCTTCTGAGGCAGCGGCAGAACCGGAGGCTGGTATATGTGGCTTTAATCCGTGTTGTTGTCTCTGCTGATCTCAAAATATGTCAGAGACGAGCGGTGACTTTTTTAACCGGGTATGCTGTGTTGGTGGGTCATGTAAAAAAAATATGGCCGATGCAGGTACGTTGAATGGGTTTATAGCTAATATGCGAGATGCTCGTGTTCTCAGTGTTAGTTTACTCATTTGTTTGCTCATGACAAATAGCAACACAGCGAAAAGTATTTCTAATATGTTTGACCTTTTATTGAGAGTAGCCCATATATATTTACCTGTTGAAACGTGCCTTCACAAGCACTTGTAAGTGCTTTTGTCGTGTTTGAGTCGATGGAGATGCGCCATGCGAAAGGTGCGTTTGCAAAATATGCTGTATTTTTGTAATCCGCTAGTGTCACAGAAATGACATACTTCACCTTTAAACGTATCATTTTAGGAGACAGATCTAAATCAGACACGACGAATAAAAAACACCTCAATTTAAATGCATGCCAGAAGTACTTTTTAAATTAATTATTAAAAATAAGTATAACATAATTAGTATTAGCAGCCTATTATAAATAAAATAAAATAAAAATAAGAAAAAATAAAATGTAATTATAATAAATATAAGTAGGCTATAATAAAAAAAATATCAGTATTCTTTAAAAAATAAGTTGAAATTATGCAAACTATCGAATTGTTGAATTTGACTATCGATTAACATCCTCTGATAGGCCGAGTTAATCTTAAACAGTTTTAAGTTTTCATTAAAAAAATCCCTATGGAGAAAATGAAATACTATGAAAATAGTTTTAGTTTCCCCATTTGGTTAAGTCTAGCTAGTTTTGTATCAAATACAATGTGATTTTCGGTGATCGAGATCTGGCAGCAGCTAATTAATCCTCTTGGGTGAGCGATCTGCTCACAGCTTATTCTGCCATGTAATCCGCCATAGGCCAGCAAACCAATGAGAACGCGGGACAATGATGGCGTTCCATAACAAAAGCACTGTAGATCAGCTTACCCGGAAATCTCCGTGACTGGCAGATTTAAAGAAAATTACTATCGTTTGGCAAATAAATAAATTACGGACAATTACATACGCATTACCAATCATGTAGGCTTTATGGTACACCTTTTGAAAAGAAACGACCCTTCAAACTGTGTACGGAATCTTGGTGTTCTCTTAACCCTTTAAGCCCAGATGGAGCGTCGGTGCTCCCATTTGTGTGTCTCTCTTTAAAGGTGCACTAAGCGATCCTGGGTGGAGTAACTTCCTGTTAAAAACAGAGGCTAGCTAAATCCTCCCTCCTCCTCCTCCTCCTCCTCCTCCACCTCCCCTCCGTGCTTCCTGAAACAGTCATGAATGCGCATTTAAAATCATTCTTGTCGGTTATTGGCTGGAGCATGTTTATTATGTTTTGTGGTCCAGGCTGCACCAGGTAGTGTTTGTTGCCGTTTTTGGAGGCGACTACAGAGACTGCGTTTTTTTACAGTGTGTTCAGGGGACAGGCAGCTAGCGGATAGTGAGGAGATGTTTGCTGTATGTGACAAAAAATGTTTTGGCCTAAAAACGCATGACATCACTTAGAGCACTTTTAAGAGCCGATAAAAATTGAATCCATATAGGTAGCACAAAAATTATTTTTGCATACAAAACCAGAGACTTTAAGCTTTCATATCAAGCCTCCAACATGCTTCTGTTGCATTGTTTTCACCCTCTAATGAGTCTGAGTAATACAGGTGCTGGTCATATAACTAGAATATCGTGAAAAAGTTCATTTTTTTTATTGTAAATTATTTTAAAAAATGAAACTTTCATTTATACTAGATTCCCTACATGTAAAGTAAAACATTTCAAAAGTTTTTTTTTTTTTTTTTTTTTTTTTTTAATTTGTTGATTAGAGCGTACAGCTAATGAAAGTCCAAAATCCATTATCTCAAAATATTAGAATATTTACATTTGAGTTTCATTAAATGACCATCCCTACAGTATAAATTCCGGGTATCTCTTGTTCTTTGAAACCACACTAATGGGGAAGACTGCTGACTTGGCAATGGTCCAGGAGACAATCATTGACAGCCTCCACAAAGAGAGTAAGTCACAAAAGGCCATTACTGAATGGGGTGGCTGTTTACAGAGTGATGTATCAAAGCATATTAAATGCAAAGTTGACTAGAAGGAAGAAATTGGGTAGGCAAAGGTGCACAAGCAACAGGGATGACCACAAGCTTGAGAATACTGTCAAGTAAAGCCGATTCAAACACTTGGGAGAGCTTCACAATAAGTCAAATGAAGCCGGAGTCAGCGCATCAAGAGTTACCACACTCAGACATCTTCAGGAAAAGGACTACCAAGCCACTTCTGAAACAGAAACAACGTCAGAAGAATCTTACCTGGGCTAAGGAGAAAAAGAACTGGACAGTGAACAGTGGTCGAAAGTCCTCTTTTCAGATAAAAGTAAATTTTGCATTTCATGTTGAAATCATGGTCCCAGAGTCTGAAGGAAGACTGGAGAGGCACAGAATCCAAGCTGCTTGAAGTCTAGAGGGAAGTTTCTGAAGGTAGTAATGATTTGGGGGGCCGTGACGTCTGCTGGTGTTGGTCCATTGTGTTTTATCAAGTGCAAAGTCAATGCAGCCATCTTCCAGGAGATTTTGGAGCACTTTATGCTTCCATCTGCTGACAAGCTTTATGGAGATGCTGATTTCTTTTTCCAGCAGGACTTTAGCACCTGCCCACAGTGCAAAAACCACTTCCAAGTGGTTTGCTGACCATGATATTACTGTGTTTTATTGGCCAGCCAACATGCCTGACCCCTGAATCTATGGGATATTTTCAAGAGAAAGATGAGAAACAGTCGATCCAACAATATACAGATGATCTGAAGGCTCAGTAGTGCCTCAGCAGTGCCACAGGCTGATCACTTCCATGCCACACTTCACTGATGCTGTAATTTGTGCTAGGAGCAAGTCATTTGCTGTAATATGTGCTGCCGACCAAGTATTGAGTGTACAAATGAACATACTTTAAAGAACTTGAACTTTTCTGTTTTGAAAATCCATTTTTTTAATTGATCTTAGGAAATATTCTAATATTTTGAGATACTGGATTTTGGACTTTCATGAGCTGTACGCTCTAATCAAAATTTAAAAAAAAACTTTTGAAATGTTTTACTTTACATGTAGGGAATCTAGAATATATGAAAGTTTCATTTTTAAAAATAATTTACAATAAAAAAATGAACTTTTTCACGATATTCTAATTATATGACCAGCACCTGCATGCGTTTGAAACAAAAACAGCACAGCCGCTAACCGAATACAAATATGTATATTTCAGGTGCTCATAACTTCATGAAAAACGCACAGATCATAGAAAATGGCACATCAATATTTAAAGCAGATTCTTACGATTAGAATGAACCCAAACATAATATCAACATAATATAAGGCGTTGATCACAAGATATTACTCACAGAATGATTTAACATACTTGGCTAAAAACATGTCTCTCATCTTTCCGGGATGCAGTGTGTATCCATTGTTCCCAGACCCATCCATGTTCGTTTTCCAACGTGGAATAACACAAAATAGATATCATTTTAAAGCTTAGAATCTCATCTTTTTAATGCATCTAAAATTCCTAACGAGTGCTGAGAAGTGCCTCTAAACCGGAGTTTACCGCCCGTTGGCACCACCTGGCTGCGGAAAAAATGAATAACAATTTATTAAACTAAACTTTATGCTATCACCACGAAATTTGAACCAGATGCAGCTCACATGTAGGAGAGCATCACCAAAAAAGAATTTTTATCCGATCTGATTGCGTTCCTGAGTTATTCCATGTCAAATAATAAAAAAAGAAAAATTATTTAAAAAAATATATTTTATATTATATATTTTTACATATAATATATTATATATTTTATATATATTTTTTGTCTTTTATCAGCTGTTTCTCAGGACGAAAATGTCCAAATGTAATGTAATTTATATTTTCTTAAAATTTAAAAAGTGTTCTATCAAATGATACCAACCTTTGGACTCTTCTTGCTACAGTTTTGGAGTTATGAGTCTTTACTTTTGTGTGTGTTGCTCAGAAAAAAAAAACTCTAAAAAAGCCTTCAGGTCTTAAAGGGTTAGATAGCCGGCTTACATTAGAAAACATGTCTCCACTGTTGATGCTTCGAGCTTTTTTCAGCTTCGCTTACTTGCTAAAATAAAGCATTTTTTATCTGAAAAGTCTCTTGAGACAGCTATCCACGCTTTTATAACTACGTGGTTGGACTACTGCAATTCTCTGCTCTACGGTATCTCAAAGACCCAGGTTGCTTGTCTTCAACTGGTGCAAAATGCTGCAGCTAAATTTTTAACGAATAGTCATAAATATGACCATGCCACTCCCATTTTACAAGCGCTCCATTAGCTTCCAGTTCAATTCAGGATCAATTTTAAAATTCTTTTATTTGTCTACAAATGCCTAAATAACCTCACTCTAATTTATCTGTCCGATTTACTATGCCCATACAACCCTCCCAGAAGTTTAAGATCTGGTAATCTACTTTCAGTCCCTTGTTCAAAGCAAAAACGCAGAGGAGATAGAGCCTTTTCGGTGGTGGGGCCGAGACTGTGGAATAGCTTGCCTGTCCATCTTAGAGCAGCTCCTTCTTTTCAGTTTTTAAATCTCTTCTTAAAACTCATTTATTTTATTTAGCCTTTAATACTTGTTAATCTCTGCTTTTGTTTTGTTTCTATTATTACTATTGTTTTTATTTCTCACTCATGTACAGCACTTTGGTCAGTCCTGTGGCTGTTTTAAAGGTGCTTTAAAAATAAATAAACTTAAAACTTAAACTTAAACCTCAAACAAGTGATTTAATAGTAATTTATAATGTTAATATTAATTGCTGAGTCCACGAATGGCTTGGGTATGCAGAGCATTCACAGCTTATATGGACCGCACGCCATTGTTTTATTGTCATGTTCTGCTCATCCGGCACTTTGCAACAACACAACCTTGTTTCTGCAGCGACTTTCAGCATGTTTCCTATAACAACATCTGATGTTTACATTTTACGTGGTGTGAGAAAGTCACAAAAACCAGAGCAGTCAGACTCTGAAATGCGATTTGAATAGGATTTCAAACCACAAATGAATGCAGCCCGAAATGGATCTGGACTGACAGTCTGAACATAGCCTAAGTGCCTTTAGGATAGACCTGTGGAGTTGGTGTTAACATCAAAAATCCATAACCGTCAAACTTCCCATAATTTCAAAAGCAGATTCAAAGCAGTTTCATGAGCACAGATGTTCATGTAGTCCACCCCAGCATGTCAGAAATTCACTACGCAGATCTTGAGGGCACTTGGTTTCACAGAAATGCATTTAGTCATAGATTCTTCTTTGGATGTTGAGGCCATTGAATTTGAACCGAAGAGCTCTTCTTGAGAGATCAAGGAAATGTAAGATAAAGGAGTTGTAGACATTATACTAGATCTAAAGACCTGTGTTAGAGACCAAAACCAAAAGTTTCTTTGTTGCCTTCACCTTGAAATGCTTTATACGTTAAACTGATATAAATATAGATGAGAGTTACAACTTAGTTGCTGTGTGGAGCTGCAAACTACAGCACAAGAGCAATAGGCTAGAGGCTGCGAGTATGAGTAGGTACAAAGTGAAGTGACGAAAGAGTGCGGCTGGAGGTTCAGAGTTGGAGGAGAGTGGGCGTTTGGATGCTGCGGCTTAAGAAGTTTGTGCTGAGCTCTAGCTTTAAGAACTCGCCATCTAAGCCCTGCTCAGATTTATTTAGAAGTCGTGAGCAAAAATCTATGCTGGAAGCCAGAAGCAGTGCTTGGCCGATTTCCTCTTCCCGGCAGGCTTGCGCAGTTTTATTCGATGCAAATAGAAATCACTAGTAAGCCTTTGTGTCTTCCTTTCTAAATTAAAGACCTTCTTCCAGAGACCTCTAAAGAGCCTTGTTTGTTGTTGTTTGTTTTGACAGACTGTCAGATACGCACTTGATCTGTAATACCTCAAGAGACTGAAATGAATTGACCTGGCTTGTCAAAACTGTTTCTGAGCTGCCGGACCTGAGTGCCACAGCACACTTTCAATTTCGACCTGCTCTTCTCACCCTCAACGTGAGCCGAGCTGGAAAACAGGGCAGCAGTTAAGGTTTGTCAACTTCACTGAGCGCTTTGCTTAAAGCACCACTGAGACCCACAACTGGAGTAGCTTCAGACCACATAATATTATTTTTAAGAGTTGCTGTGCTAGAACAAGGAGAGGATGGGAAATGGGTTTAGAGAGGGAGAGAAAATTAACGTGTAATTTGATAAGAAGTGAGAATGCACTTTTGACTTTATTCGTGTTTCTAGCCACAACGTCTTGGTTCTATGGGCACACTTGATATGCAAAAGCTCCCCTGGGAATGTTTCAGGGCGTTTGCAGCTAATCCCAGCAGAAATAATGAAGAATTTCAATCATGGAAGATAATTTTAAAGAGAAAATGTACATTACAGTCAGCATCATTAAGGTAGGACAACCTTGAAATACAAAAGCAGCTATATTATAATCATGTATAATACTTTTATTTATAATAAAATATGAAAAAAATATATCATTTTAACATTAATATTCAAACTATAATATTTTGTTATTTATTATACACTACCATATAAAAAGTTTAGTGGTCAATAATATTTTCTTTGAAATAAATTAATACTTTTATTCAGAAAGGATGCATTAAATTGATCAAACATGTTTTATTATATTATAAACATTTATAATATATAATAGATTTTTATTTCAAATAAATGCTGTTCTTTTCAACTTTGTATATATAAAATAATCCTGAAACAAATTTATCATAGCTTCCATAAACATATTAAGCAGCACAACATTGTTTTCAACATTGATAATAACATCAAATAGCTTTTTTTTAGCATCAAATCAACGTTAGAATGATTTCTGAAGGATCACGTGACACTAAAGGATGCTGAAAATTCAGCTTTGATTACATTTGATTACAATTGTAATAATATCTAACCATATTTTTGTTTTTACTGTATTTTTTGATCAAATAAATGCAGCCTTGGTGAACATAAGAGACTTCTTTCAAAAACATTTTAAAATCTTGCTAAGGGAGACACTTGTATCCATAGTTTCAAGAGAAGGAAGAATGCAGGAATAGGACACATACTCATACATAGCTGACCTTTAAGGTAATTTTGGCCCATTTGGCCAAAAGCATATCATTACATGCCATTGCAGCGATTTCTACTTGTCAATCCATCAGGGCATCTACTGTTTTGACAGGCATCATGGCTATCTCCACGGTGGTGGCAGGTAAGTTGTCATAATGGCATTGGTGCAGCACAGCTAATGAGATCATGACACATGGACGCTAACAAGATTAGCGATTAGCACAGTACCTCACGCCAAGCAGAATTTTTTTTCCAGACTTCAAATCAAATCTCTTCCCACCACCTGCTGTACATAATAATACGTGTCCGTGATGGTTTATGAAACCTGTTTATTTGATTATTTATTTAAACATTTTCAATGATTTGCAATTCAGTGGAGAGGGCCGAAATCGAAGGATTGTTTTTCAACCCTCAGACTGAGGGAAATGTCAATTTGCATCTAAAATCATTATATGACGAAATTAGATTTTGGAAGAAATGATACTTGCGCACTAGAACAAATCTGAATAATAATATAATTTTTATCAACTAAATGTGATTGTATCTTATATATTTTTTCATCTTCTGAGACTGTTTCTTCAGAAGTAACTGTGTGGGCTCATTTCAATTCAAATGTGATTTTATGTCTTTCAGAAACTACCAAGCCAGCGGCAGATTCCAATGTAATCTAATTTACATAGACTTTATGTGTGCTTCTCCTGGTGGGCAACTGTAGACCTCATTCGTGGCGCAATCTCCTTTTTAAGCACTTCTTTAACAACCCAAATGGCTAGAGCAATGCTAGTTAAGTCAATCTAGAATTAAATCAGCTGTTATGTTGCTTTTATGTCATCAATAAAAAACAAGAAAAACAAACTTGCAGTAACTTGCACGCTCTGCAATGTGTCGCGGCAGCGTGCAGACTCTCTCGCCTGCTGCTTTGCTTTGTGAACTGTGCGCATTGCGCAATAACCCGCTAACTCCGTGAGTGCAGACACAAAATGAATGAATGTCAGTGCTTGAGATTGGATCACAGCAAGACATGAAGAGGCTGTTGAGAAGACGCCTCGGAGTGGGGGGTGGGACCGTGGGATGTGGGAGTGAGAGGAAGTAACGAAGAAAGATATTCCAGTACTGTAAATTACTGACATGTTTGGCAGTGGGTTGTCACAGTACATTATGACACTGTTGGCACTTGAAGCCAAACACAATGGCTAGATGGGATTTGGACTGCTGTCAACATACTCTCTAGCTGTACAATCTAGCTGACTAAGCTGCACAATACTTTAATTGTGCAACTGACACACGTATCTGGTTATACAGACCCGTTTCACTGTTTTTCTCTGTCTTTTGTCTCATTCGTTGTTTAAAATTCTTGTTCAGTTCTCCACTGCTTCTGCCTGGAGGCTAGATCTACTCCTGCTGATCGCCCACCCCTATATATATCTGTCATTCTATCTCTCCAGCTATTGTTCTATTTTTAATTTCATCTATGAAATAGTAATTTTCTTTGTCCAGTGAAAATATGTCTTAAAACTATATACAGTCAAACCTAAATTTATTCAGACATCTTGAACATTTCATTCTTTGAATAATGTTAATAAAAAATGGTAATAAAATATGACAAGATCTCAGAGTTGAACTGTGTTAATCTTAATTACGTCAGATAACACTAAAGCAAAACATGGTCAGGTCAAAGTGATTCATTTTTGGTTCCAAATTTTTATCAGTTTTACTGGTAGTCCACTGTATGAAGAATTTTTTGGGTATAATATGTCACAGTTTACTTTATTTTGCTATCCTCACTTACATAAATTAACTAGTGTCCAGCACCCACTAGTAAAAATATATCAAAAATGTCTGATAATTTTTGGTTTGACTGTACAAATGTATAAATACACACACACACTTTTCTTGATCAATTTTTTTTCTTTTTTGCAGAAAATACACACATACAGCCACACACATCCATATTTTTACCAGTAAAAACATCTATAAAACTACTTTATAGTTTATATTTATCTTAACTATCTGTCTGTCCGTCTCTCTCTAAACTCTCTCATGAGTGGTATCATGTTCTCTTTTATTCACACAAGATCAGTGGTCCTGATGAGAAGCACATCACCGTTTCACAGTCATTCACTCAGACACTGATGGATCACCAGAGTGAGAGAGCGGTCTGCATCACAAGCTTTCCAAAAGAGAGCTTTAAAAAAAAAAAAAAACCACTGCATGCACAGTATCTCATATCACAGTATCCCCGTGTGTCAGATTATTCACACATCTTCCTGCTCTATGTCAGAATTAAGTATATTCTCTCCATCTAAAGTTAAGATTATGCAAAAACAAAACCTCAAATGAGAGTTGAGGGGTGGAGGTGAGGTGAGAGAGAAACAGGAAGAGAGTGAAAAGGTTAACGTGCACGCATACATGAGTACATTAATACTTAACGCAGAATGAGTGCAGGTTGTGGGGGCGCACGGACAAGGACAGAAACAGAGGTTAAGGGGACCAGCGGTAAATGGACCGAGCGGACTTTATGATAATTTCATTTCCAAAGACATAAACACATTAACACAGCAAGAAGGGGTTAACAATGAATTGACTAATTACCGGAGAGACAGAAAGGGAGGGAGGGGTTTGCAAAGAGAGGGACAAACAAAAAAAGGAATAAACAAGGAAATGCCGGGAGATGGAATTACATAACAGATGCTAGGAAGTTAAAGGCAAAGACAAATAAGCAGGAATTTCTCTTACCTTTGATTGTGTGAGTGTGAAAGACTCCCTCATAAACAAGTGAATTCCTAAGCACAGGGGTCTGCACTAACAGGTGGTGCAAGAGAAAGAGATAGAGAAGGGGAGAGAGAGAGAGAGAGAAAGAGAGAGGGAGAAAGAAGAGGAGGGGGAGGGAGAGACAGAGAGGGAGAGAGAGGAGGAGGAGGAGAAACAGAGATAGTGAGGAGTGAGTGTGTAGCATAACATCAAAGAATCTATAGGATTACACATGCAGAAATGTGAAGAAGAACAAGAGGATGAAGGATTTGGGTGAAAGGGAGGGAAAGATGGGAGGAGATATTTGATAGAATGCGCAGTGGCTGGAGAAACGGTGGGATGGATGGATTGGGAAAGAGAAACTGTATTTGGACTGAGCCACATGTGCTACAATTTCACTTGCACGACGGCTAATTCCATTTCCTGTAGGCATGTTTTTGGTTTACTGTCATAGTCTCTCACTCTCTTTTTCTCTGTGTCAGACCTACTGTGCAATATTATTTTATACCTTAATTTACACTGTCAACATTAATAAGCAGGGCTCCTTTGTCGGTGACTGAAGGATTTAGATTCGGTTCATCTAAAAATGAAAATCCTGTCATCATTTAATCACTTTCATGTCATTCCAAACAGGTCATGAAAAACAATATTGGATATTTATTGTGTGGGCAAAAAATATCTTTGTTTTTCGAAATATCTTCTTTTGTGTTCCACAGATGTACAGGTTTGGAACGACATGAGAGTAAAAAGTAAATTATGACAACATTTTTATTTTTAGGTGAACTATCCCTTTAAGAGGAAACTAAATCCTTCATGCAGTCACTGATAAAGACTCCCTGCTTATTAATGTTGACAGTGCAAATTAATTCATGTAGACTAAAATAATATTGCATACACATCTCACAGTATGACACAGAGCTAGAACAATCCCTTTATCCTGGTTTGTAAGTATTGCACTACTGTTTCAATACAGTATAAATGATTTAAGCATGCTTTGTATGCATTTTGTCTTAGTTGCTGGCCTTGCAGTGTGTTGGTGTGAGGGTTCTCACTACAGTTACATGTGCCAAGGAAAGCATCTGTCTCTCTCCCTCCATATAATTTGCTCTAATGATGCCTAATGATACATGCGTGAGAACACACACTCCTACATACACACACACTTGCACAATACAATATCAGAACACGCATTGTAAAATCAGAACACACACTTTCACAAAGATTTTTTTTTTTTTTTTTTTTTAAGAGGACTCACTGATCTTATTCCGCCTCAACTCAATCTCTCAAGACAGGGGGGATTAAAGATGGTCTGTAGCATGAGCAGTCGCTCATTTCTTTGTTTTTCCTCATTAAAAATCTCCCTTGGCTTGATCCCTTTTTTTCTATGCATTTCACCATTTCTCTTCCTACTCACTCCCACTCCTGTCTCTCCCCCCTATTCTTTCCATCTCCTCCCAGAGGATTTTTGTCTCTTTCTCTGGCATGCTTAAATATACACACGTGTGCGATTGAGATGGAACGAATGTGCGTTGTGTTCCGTCTCTTTCTTTTGTGCATTATGTTGGCTCGTCCACCTCTTTCACAGGTGTGTGGCATATTATATTGGCTGCTCATGAAATCACCCGTGTTGTGCCCCTCTTTTAATACAACTCTTTTTAGGACGCTATCATGCCGATCACAGGCTCTGCAGTCCAGATGTAATGAAAGCGAAGCGAAGCGTCTGGCAGATAGCAGCAGAGATAGCACACATTGAAGAAAGCCTCCTGTTACCATGCAGGCCCGCCGTCCCAATTAACCAGCCTCATGCTACCGATCAGCCCCTCAGCCTCAGTACGTGATCTTTTTGGTCTGAGAACACGCCATTATTAACATGCTCAGATCAATGTCTAATTGAACCGCTCTAATTAGGTTCTATTCCTTTAATGTAAGGCGTAGAGGTCAAGTGGCACTCGATCAGAAAATGCCTGGGGCAGTTTCTGATTGTGGAGGACTGGAGTTGCTATTAGGAAGAATCAAACAAGTTAGGAGTTCAAAAGCCAGCGACGTTGGCTGCATGGGACTGGTTTTGTTATGGTGGTCATGATTCATATTTTATAACTTGCAGAATGCGGATATTACATGATCGCTATCGCAGGATTGAAGACTTTATCTTTCGGTGTCATCATTAAAACGCTGGACTAAACATTAAACAATATGTTGTTGCTTCTTTAGAAGCTGTTGTGATATGGCTGAATTTTGCTGATGCCTCACATTTTGGACTTAAAATAGGGATTTTTGTAAACACTGAACTAAAGAGGCCTAGACTTCAGGGCAGATTTTCCTGAGAAGCATCCATTGATTTTTGTCTTAGGTATACGTTCATCTAATACAGGTTTTTAGTCCTGGTGCATGTTTAGAGGACCTGGGCTTTTCAGAAATGCTAAATGTTTGTGGGTTTGAGTGCAATCATTTTCAAAAATGCTGAAATTTAACAATGGAAACCTTTCTTGTACTATAAAGCTACTGATTTCAGTTCCCTTTGTAAGGGACTTTGAGTATTAATGTATATTTTCACCTTTTGGGTGACATTACAATTGATTAGTTTAATATATTGGTCCACTTTATATTAGGTGGCCTTAACTACTATGTACTTACATCAAAAAATAAGTACAATGTACTTATTGTGTTCATATTGTATTGTAAAACACTTTTGCTGCTATTGAGGTGCGATATGGGTAAAGGTCAAGTTTGGTGGTATGGGTAGGTTTAAGGGTGCTTTAAGGTGTAAGGGAAGGCTCAACAGTGCAATTATACATGCAACTAGATTAAAAAGTTCGTCAAGACAAACTTTAAGTTGGCTTAAAAAAGCCGATCCAGAAAGTTTGAAGTAGTTTTAAAAGTTTTCAGTTTGAAAGTTTAAGTTTTAGTTTAGTAGATAGATAGATAGATAGATAGATAGATAGATAGATAGATAGATAGATAGATAGAGTCAGGGTACTCAAGGTGGTTTCTAGGATTTTACTATGCGGTTGCTAAGGTACTTAGGATGGTTGCTAGGCTGTTGCTATGTGGTTGCTAGGGTACTCGGGGTGGTTGCTAGGGAGTGGCTTGGCAGCTACCAATGATGATACTTCAAAGGCTTCTTGCCAGTATGAATGATATAAACCAACTCCTATGCCTCTATGATATACAGATTTGAAGATATCCCTCTATGCTTTGGGTTGCTAGGGTATTGCTATGAGGTTGCTAGGATATTCTATATAAGATATAGATAGATAGATAGATTTAATTTGATAGATAAATAGATAGATAGATAGATAGATAGATAGATAGATAGATAGATAGATAGATAGATAGTTTGATAGATAGATAGATAGATAGATAGATAGATAGATAGATAGATAGATAGATAGATAGATAGATAGATAGATAGAGTTTAATGAGTTTCAATGGATTAGAAATAGTACATAGAATGGCACTTGAGTCTAATTGAGTTTTTGAGTCTAATGGGCTTCCGTAGTTTAAATTTGAATTTTGACAGTTGGAATTTGAAAGTCTTGGCTCATTTTAACATTCCGTCAATGAAAGTCAATGGGATTTTTCCGAGCTTTAATAGTCATTTTTAGGAAAACCGTAAGTCGGATCAGTTAGAAAAGATATAGCAACTCGAGTCAGAACAGTCTGAAGGTCTGACCTGAGTTTGGAGTTTATAGAGTTAAAGCTCTAGGAGGAGTAGCAGTCAGAAATGTTAGTCTCAGAAGAAAATAGCATAACAATATGTTGGCTTTTTCAAGCCAACTTAATTATACATGAAATTGCCCAAAAACACACGGGCCTGATACCAAGCTCATGTATTTGTACTCGTACTTGTAAAAATACCCCTGATACCAAAGACCGATACCTCACATGATGCAACTGACAAATTTTCCGTACACAGAGATACAGAAGAGCAGCAGCAGGAACAATGTCAGCCTCAGAGGTGTGGAAATACTTCAAAATTAATGACGACAACACAAACATGCAAATCCTGCATGCAAATCCCAGTTCTCTCAGACAGCATGCAATCAGTTCTTATTGTGCCTGAATGGTCAAAATGTCAAATCAAATAGTTGTCAAAATGTCATCGCGTGCATTTCACATAAATACAGTCGATTATGGCTTAAGTGGACGTAAACAGGTGGGTGAAAACAGGATATTACATCCATTCGGTCTTAAAATGACAGTAGCCTAATTAAATATTTATCTGTCTTTAATGTTAATAAAACAACAAAAGATGTTAAATGAATGTATATATATATATATATATATATATATATATATATATATATATATATATATATATATATAGTGAAATAAGATTTCTCATATCATGGTCATATTGCCCACCTCGTCCTGTATTCCACCATGAGAAATATGGTCACCCTAGGTTGTTTTCTTTGGTTCACAATGTTATGTTATAAACATTTGTTCTGTAATATTTGTTTAGCACTTTTTGAAAGGCAAGTTTAAAAAAGACTTGATGTTTGTTTGTTTGTTTTGTTTTTTATTATGACTTTGGTAATTATGCCCATTGAAGGTTATTGGACACTGTGTAATTTTTGTTCTTTAAGTTTATGACAAGCACACACTCTAAAAAATGCTGGGTTAAATACGGACAAACCCAGGGATTGGGTTGTTTTAACCCAGCCATTTTTTTCAACCAATTTTGGATAGATTTTTTTAGCCAGCAATATAGTAATATAATAAAAGGCATGTTTTTGCTCACACCCAAATAGGGGCAAATTTGTGGGGTATTTTAAGCTGAAACTTGACCAGACCAGAGACTTATATTACATCTTGTGAAAGAGGGCATAATAGGTGCCCTTTAACCCAACCTGCTGGGTTTGTCCATATTTAACCCAGCATAAAAATTATTACTTTTTTCATTGGAGTAATAATAAAGAAGCTGTCCTAAATTCATTAGTCTCACTGTGTTGTGCTTGGAAAACTGCCACATCACAAAAAAAAATAAAAATAAAGAAAGAAATTAATAAATGTATGCCAATATCACTCTAAAAAATGCTGGGTTAAAAACAACCCAAGTTGGGTTAAATATGGACAAACCCAGCAGGTTGGGTTAAAGGGCACCTATTATGCCCTCTTTCACAAGATGTAATACAAGTCTCTGGTCTGGTCAAGTTTCATCTTAAAATACCCCACAAATTTGCCCCTATTTGGGGGTGAGCAAAAACATGCCTTTTACTATAATACTATATTGCTGGCTAAAATATATATATCCAAAATTGGTTGAAAAATATGGCTGGGTGAAAACAACCCAATCCCTGGTTTTGTCCATATTTAACCCAGCATTTTTTAGAGATACCGTTCGCCAGACGATTTGTTGAATAAAGTCATTATTTTTGTTATTTTTTTGTGCACAAAAAGTGCGCGCAATGCATTTAATTTTTAAAAACCAGAATTATATAATATCAAGTATACAAAGAGTGCTACATAAGAGAAATAGCACTCTTTGTACTTGACATTAATCTACATTATTAGGGATATTAGGGATAATTTAGTGTACTTTAGTTCACTTTAAGCAAACAATATTGGAACATTATATCAAAGTTTGAGACATGTAGCACAAAAAAAACCACGGGGATACAGACATTTAAACAGATTGTTAACATACTCTCTGGTGTCCCTTAATCTTAACCATGTTTCAGTTTGAGGAGACAAATGAACTGAAAATAAATTTACTGCACAAAGAATTTCTGTGATAATTTAACACCTAATCCTTTCAAATGCAAATTAGTTTTCTGTATGAGCTCTCAAGTGCAACACATTTTTCCAGAGACAAACGTTCCATTGCTTCAAAACAAAACAGGAGATTCTCAAACACTCCACACATATGATTGATTTTCTTAACTGTTTTTCTTTTCAATGTGTAAGTGACTTAATGAAAATAAAAGAGGAGTGAATTTAAGCTTTCGGTGTTGTACAAATGAAAACAAAGAAAGATCAGAAGAGAGCTATAGAGGAGAGCTGCTGTTTCTTTTGAGTGACAGTGACACTGACACTAACAGACATCAAAGCAATGATGTCATATCCCCTAAACTCGACCCGGCTGTCACCATGGTAATGAGTTGCTGCACAACAATACCAATTGTTATTGAAGTTCAATAGAATACATGACATTCGCTTCTCTTTATCACGTCTCTCTTTTAGTCAAACAAAACTCAAATTGAGATTTAATTGGACTCTGGACATCTGAATTCCTGTCTTGTCAGAGAGCAGAAGAAAGAAAAGCACCTTCAAAGGTTCAGGGATAGGGTGGAGGGGTTATTATTGATGGGGGAAGAGAGAAGGAGAAGCCAGAAGAGTCTTAAGAGCCGCGCACATTAATGTGTATGAAATTAAAACTGGATTGTTATCCTCTCAATTAATTAATGGCCATTAGTGACTAATAGGGCCAAGTCTCATTATTCAGCCTAGCACTGTTAACCGGCTGCTGACTGAGCGGAAAGAAAACAAGTTACAGGTGATGACGAAGAGGGTGAAAGAAAAATATATGGATAATTGGTTTGATACAAATAACATAAGAGCACCAGGAGGAGAGAAGTAAGGTATTGGAAGAGCAGAGGCAGAAGGTGAACAGAAAACGGCAAGCAGATTGGAATGACTAAGTGGCATTAAAGCACAAAAAAATAAACACATATTACTTGTGCATGTTTTTTTTTCAATATCAGTGTTGGCTGCAAATATATTAGCATGAGCTATAGTCCTTTAACAACATGTTAGTGCATTAAAGTGTTTTAAAAAAAAAAAAGTATAAAATCCCAGTAAAATCTAAATTTATCATCACATTTTATATATGTATATAGATAATATCTAAATATATTTTGGTGTCTGCTGACACTAAAGCCAAAGTATATATGTACAGTCCTGGTCAGAATTATTGGCACGCTAGGTAAATATGATCGAAGAAGGCTGTCAAAATAAATCACACATTTATCCTTTTGATCTTTCATTCTAAAAATTCTCAAAAATATGTAACCTTCACAATTCACATTATGAAAAAAATGTTTTTCTCCAAAACATGTTGGCCACAATTATTAGCGAGGTGACTATGAAATTGTCATGCCATGACTCTCTGATTCACAGGAGTATAAATATGAGGAAACACAAAGACCCTCAAAAAGGCCCTTAAAAGACCCTTAAATTCCCTTAATCATCCATCACATGGGGTAAAACTAAATATTATAGTTCTGATGTGCAGCAAAAGGTTGTTGAGCTTCACAGAATAAAAAAGGCTGTAAGAAAATAGCTAAAACATTGAAAATTCCCAGTTCCACCATCAGGGCAATAATTAAGAAGTTCCAATCAACTAAAGATGTTTCTGCCTGGAAGAGGACGTGTGTCTATATTGTCTTAATGGAGAGTTTAAGAGGCCAAAGACTCTCCAAGGATCACAGCTGGAGAACTGCAGAAAATATCTGAGACTTGGGATGAGAAAGCCTAAAAAATATTAAACAGCACCTACATCACCACATAGTGTTTGGGAGGGTTTCAAGAAAAAAATCCTCTGCTTTCCTCCAAAAACAAACTCCAGTATATTCAGTTGTCAGATATGACTGGAATTTCAAACTGGATCTTTAATGTTGTGGGCCTATTTTTCTGCCGAAGGTCCAGGACATCTTGAATACATGGTATCATTGATTCTATGAAATACAGATAAAAAAAAATCAAAACCTGACCACTTCTGCTAGAAATCTTATAATGGGCCGTGGTTGGATCTTCCATCAGGACAATGATCCAAAACAAACATCAAAACCAACACAAAATTGTGTCTCTGAGCACAAAATGAAGCTTCTGCCATGGTCGTCCCTGTCCCCTGACCTGAACCCTAAAGAAAATGAGAGGAGTGAACTGAAGAGAAGAAGCACCAACATGGAGAATTTGGGAATCTGAAGGATCTGGAGAGATTCCGTATGGAGGAATGGTCTCTGATCTCTTGTCAGGTGTTCTCCAAACTCATCAGGCATTATAGGTGAAGACTCAGAGCTGTTCTCTTAGCAAAAGGAGGTTGCAAAAAGTATTTAACAAAAGGGTGCCATTAATTGTGGCCAACGTGTTTAGGAGAAAAACATTTATTTCATAAAGAGATTTTCCATACATTTTCAATTATTTTACTTTAATGAAAGGTTAGATTTTTGTATATTTTTAAATAAAACATTAAAAGGTTTAACAATGCATTTTTATTTTCCAAGGTTTCTTTGTTCAAATTTACCAGTTGTCAATAATTCTGACCAGAGAGTGTATATATATATATATATATATATATATATATATATATATATATATTGTAGATAGATAGATAGATAGATAGACAGACAGACACCCTAAGGAATGGACATACTCTTTCATATGTGAGTCACCACACACACATAAAGGAAGACTAAGTGACAAGACAATATAATGAGAAATATGGTGACAGGCACATTAGCACACTGACCGTGTGTGCAGATAGAGAGGGATCATGTCAAAGTGTGATATGAATATCTAAACACCTACTTGCACACACACACACACACACACTCACACATGAGTGCTGACCCAAGTATTCTCATGCATGAATACATACAAACACACTCTCACACCAGTTGACACTTGCGCCGTCCCCACCGCACATTCTTACTGCAACAGCAGGGGCCCTCCAGATGTTCAAAATGAACAGACATTCATACAAACGCACACAGGAACACACATTTGCGCACCTGCATGTCTGACATGTGGAGCAGAGTTTCTGACTTTACGCACACTCTTTGCACCCATCCGTCTTGGACATACACACACACACACACACATGCACCATGAGGAGAGGTGGTCTATGGTCTCTGTGGTCTCTTTTGGAATTTCCAAAGGCTTGTTGCTAGGCAACAAGAGGAGCTTCTCTACCCGTAGCGATAGGATGGAAATGGATTGAGAGATGGAGAGGGTGAACACAGTACTTTAAATGTATTTTTAAAACTGCTCCACAAAGTTACTGATATCCTGTTACTTTTGCATCTATTTTTAATACAGTCCATTTATTTTAATTCATCCATTTGCCATTTGGAAATGAAGTCCAGTGCTGCATTTATTAAGTAAAATAGGCCTACATTAGAGTAATTCAGGTGGATTAATAGACTTTTTGGAAACTTTGTGCACTCACAGAACACGACTTCATTTGCATATTAAGATTTTTCTATGAAATCTTCATACCATGTGTACACATTTGTTCCGGAGATTATGGGAAAGGAAGAAAAAGAGGATTGCGCTGCCGCAGTGTGTCTGTGGGAGAATGACATAAATGGATTATCTTGTGTTAATGTTACAAGCAAAGTGCAAGGAGGAGGTGTAGAGTTTTTTCAGTGTGTATGTAGCAGGATGAATATAAAGTTGTTATAATGAATATAATTTGCATCCCTCTCAAATTTAATTTAAATGTTGTATATTTCAGAAGGTTTTGAATTTTATCAAATGTGTCATTTTGCTGTGAGACACAAGCTATTCCAACATTTTGAGTATGTTGCGTAATAATCTTGCTTTTTTCTTTATTTTGTATTGTTGTTCGGTGTTTTACAGGTTGTCTACATCCTTCCCCAGGCAGCACATTACAGTAAACCTCTATGTGCCTTTAGACTGCAGTTGAGCTCTTTACTCTTGACACTCATGTGCTGATAACATTCAATACACGTCTGGAAAAAGAAAAGGAGTTAAAAACTGATCAACCTAGAGAGATTCCCGTGGCCCACCGACTGATTAAGTTTTAATCTAATGCTTTGCTTCTTCTGTGTGCATATCTCTACGTGTTGAATTAGCCTAATATAAATCTTTCAACATTTATGGACTCCATTTAAAAGTCAACATAACTTACCCTAAGCAAAAAAATAAATAAATAAATTTAAATTTTAAATTTGGGCCACAACTGTTCATCCCGCGAGTTTATTTAACTGTTATTTTCAGTGTTAGCATAATTTTCAATTACTGAGTACTTTATTTGATATGAAGAATATGATTTATGGGAACATGTTTATGAAGTATAGCACATGCAAAGAGCTCACAATGTCTGAGTTGTGCGGGTGTAGTGGTTCCGTTTGTTTATTCCACTTCTCGCTCTGTTGAAAAGGCTACTAATAGAAACTGTCATATGTGCTTTGAACTGCTCCCTATACTCACATGCTTTTCAAAACGCTCTTAAATGAGATATATGGCGCTTCTAGATAATCCTCTGTGCAAAATTCATTTCCACGTCTCATTTTCAGCTCCACACATCTTTAGACTGCTTCACTACTGCCCTCTATCTGTCTCGAGATGAGATATTGCTCTGCGAGGATTTTACTCTGCTGTAACTATACAATGTGGTATTGTGTCAAGAGACACATGACAGGTTAAATAGATTTAGCGTTATGCTGGCTCATTTGGAGCACTTCATATGCACTTTAATAATACAGTAAAGTATTATTCTTAAGTAGGCGGTAAGGCAGAATATTTAGTAAAAATTTGGGGTTGCACTTATTGTGCACATATATGCAAAACAGTAGTGTTGTAGCTCAAGACCGGTCTTAAAGGGTTAGTTCACCCAAAAATGGAAAAATGTCATTTATTATTCACCCTCATGTCGTTCTACACCTGTAAGACTTTCGTTCATCTTCAGAACACAAATTAAGATATTTTTGATGAAATCCGATGGCTCAGTGAGGCCACCATTGAGAGCAAAGCCATTGAAACTCTCAAGATCCATAAAGGTACTAAAAGCATATTTGAAACAGTTCATGTGAGTTCAGTGGTTCTATCTTAATATTATAAAGCAACAAGAATACTTTTTGTGCACCAAAAAAAACCCCAAAAAACGACTTTTTAACAATATCTATATGGGCAGATTTCAAAACACTGCTTCAGAGCTTTACGAATCAAATCAGTGAATCGGATCACCAAAGTCACGTGATTTCAGCAGTTTAGCCATTTGATAGGAGATCCGAATCACTGATTCGATTCGTAAACCTCTGAAGCAGTGTTTTGAAATCGGCCCATCACTATATTGTTGAAAAGTCATTATTTTGTTTTTTTGGCACACAAAAAGTATTTTTGTCGCTTTATAATATTAATGTAGTACCACTGAACTCACATGAACTGTTTCAAATATTTTTTTAGTACATTAATGGATCTTGAGAGTTTGAATGGCTTTGCTCTCAATGGAGACCTCACTGAGCCATTGGATTTCATCAACAATATCTTAATTTGTGTTCTGAAGATGAATGAACGTCTTATGGGTGTGGAACGACATGAGGCTGAGTAATTAATGACATTATTTTTGGGTGAACTAACCCTTTAAGACCATTTTTTGAAAGTGTCAACCACACTTGTACTCTATCTTGTCTTGGTCTCAGACTAAGAGGACTCGGGATTTTGTTTCAAGACCAGTCAAGACCACAAATGCCGGGATATTACTAAATTGCTGGTGCATTGTCTGATTTATTTATTAACATCATTAATATGATTGGAGGTAAAACTTACTGCTTCAGATCCATTCAATAAATTATTTCTAATATGATTTATTTATTGTGCCAGTTCAGAAATTAATGAGGGATTGTGTCAAAAATGCCACCAAAATTAATACAAATGCTCACAAAATTCCAGATATTGTTGCAAAAAAGTACTTGTATGAGATCTGGATTTTTGTATTATAACATAATATAATTAAGCAATATCACAAGAAAGAGGACTGTTTTCACAAACTTCAGCATGACTGCAAACATGATATTGCTTTTATAAAAATACAATTAAAAAAATATTCAGAGTTTTATTTATGCATTTGTAACCAATTCAGACGCATCTTCTACCACCTCTGCAGTGCAAATATGCATTTAGTTTTCAATGATTTCATTTGATGGGTAAACAAACAGCTCTGTATAGTGTCTTATTCCAATTATTCATTGATTAAAAACAAGTCATTTCTTAGGCGGTAATGTGGATTTTTATGAATGTAAGGAGTGCTGGTGTGGTCTTGGTTTTGTCCTGGGGCCTGTTTCATAAAACAAGTTTACCGGATAATCCAGGTTTATTTCAGTAAGTCTGGTTTATTGTCAGTAGATTTGGTTCAAAATAATCAGACTAACTGAAATAAGCCAAGCTTATTTGGTAAACTTGTTTTATGAAACGGGAACCTGGTCTCAACACACATTGGTCTTGGTCTCAGATTAGGTGGTCTTAACTAAACACTACATAACAGGCTGAATTTGCTTAAAGCTAAAGGAAACCCAATCTGTTATTTTGTTTTACTTGATTTTATAATAGGATAAATGTAGTCTATTTAATTTATAGAATATTGCTTTAAAAAAATAAAAAGGTAGGCTAATGATGTCAGTTGTATTGTGATTTAAAACCATATTCAGACATTTTTCAACTTTCATAGAAAATTAAATTGCTTATATGTGGTTTGACTTTTTTTTTTTTTGGCGTTTAAGGACTTACTATATGTTTGGAAAAGTTACTTTATAAGTTTCAGGCCCCATTTTGTACCCTTTTGGTGGAAGGTAGCTGCATTTCTATCATGACTTGAAGGTCATAGAGGCAGGCAGGTATCAAACACATGTCAAGTTTGATGGAAAAAGTGCTCTTTATTAAAAGAACTTTTAAGATGTACCATTAAAAAAAAACAAAAAAAAAAAAAAAAAAAAAAACACCAAACAGATCAAAGTCAACACTTGGTCAAAGCTACAATTTAAAATTCACCATCACAAGCATATCAGTTCCTCTGAACAGGTGCTCGTTCTGCAGGGCCCACCACATGCTACACGAGAGCAGTGTGCCTGTCAAAACTCTCCGCTTCACGAGTCCCTGGACCGGGAGCTTCACTCAGCCTCCTCCCGCTCATCTGATCCTGAGGCGGAGGTTCATGAAGTCACTCCTTCTGCAGCCCAGCGCCCGTTTCCCGCAGAGACACCGGTGGTCGGTTGCCAGTTATAGCCGTCCGATAGAATCTACAAGACAAATATGATTATTCAATTAATATTATTTTTTACCCTTCAATGTTAACGTGGAAAGAGATGTTCACACGCACCTCCTCTGAGTCACGCTTTGGATTTCTTCTCCGCGTTCTGGAGTTTCTCCACTATTTTGCGCTCGTGTCCCGCGGGGTTCTGTCTGTTCGTGTTGCAGCTCGCCTCCTTCTTCGTCCTGCCTTTGCGACTAGTGCACTCTGTAGTTAACACAGAAGACAAGTCAGTGAACAAGGATGAGTTTAAACTGAGAACCAACAGACATTAGGAAGAAAGTCGAGCATAAACGAACGCCAGATACCCTCAAATACTCTCAAAAGTGTAAATAAAAAACTTCATAAAAGTTTAATAGGGTAATAATGATTGCTGCTACTACTAAAAACAACAAAGCTATTTGAAAACCTACCGGTATAACGGTCTGTTAAGTTATAATATTCATATTCATCGAAGTAGCGGTCCTCAAAGGTGGTCGGTTCAATGTTTTTCACGTCAACGTGGTTACTCATTTTGACAGTGAAGAGCGAAACTCGAACTTCAAGAGCAACAGTGGATAAGGACGAACTGAAAAGCTAGAAAATATGCGAAGTTCAGTTGTGGAGCTGTCTAAAGACGTCTTCTTTCTTGTCCTCGGTTGTTTACAAGCCTGTAAGTCGGCCGTTTTTAAAGACGTCGCTCCGCCTTGGTTTCCTCCAGCTCCCCGCCTGTGGATGGGGTCCACATGACCAGAAGAAAAGTTGCATCAGACGTGAGTTAATGTTTGATCAGTAGACCTCGCCTACTGCCAGACAGGATGTCCTTCAGAGCAGATGACATTGTTTTTGTTTTGACTTCTACTTTTGTTTTATATTTTCACTTGATAAAGTTCTCAAAACTTAGACTTTTTATTTAGGAAATCAAAATAACACATTTTTAAAATTTTCAGTTAGGCCTCGTCTAACTTCCCTACTTTCATTAAACTTTCTCCATCTCTCTGAGTGTATTTGCTTATATCTGATAAAGATTAGATTAATTCAGTTAATGTTTGTCTCTCTCTGTTATTTACACCTGGCTTTGTGTTCAGACTTCTCACGTCCCTCTGTGGACTGTGACCCGTTAACCCGCTTCTCTGTTTTCAAGGAAATAATTTTACACATTTATCTTTAGGGAGTATGCAAGGCTCATTTCAATAGCCTTTTGTGTGAATGTCTATTTACATTTTCTTTTAGTTTGCTGGAGATCTACTCCAGATGATTAGGTTTGTCAAAACAGTAGCCTATTATAGGGAAAATTGTCTTTGTATTGCACGTGCTGGTAAAAACAGCAGAAGAAATGTCTTTTGTCTTCATTGTAGTGTGATTTTGGCTAGATTCACAGTGTCCTATCCTCTCTAATTCAGTTTATTCTCTGTGCTCGTGCGCCTAATAGCTATACAGACGCACTGAACGTGTGTGTAACCATGCATAACAAACTGCATACAGTGGGTTCTGTCATCAGCACTGAAGATCATAGGATGCAATCTGCCACAATTGGCAAAATCCACATCCTCCACTGGCAAAGCGAAGCCTAATCTATCTCTCAAGATTCTTTGCAGTCCGGCTACAAGCTGTTTTGTTCCTTGCCTTCAGGCGAGCGTTATTGCACCGTCAAAGCAAAGACTAGCAGACTAAATATTCCACCTCACTGCAGTTCATAGACTAAATAACACTTGGTCAAGGTTTTTTGCTGGTTAGCATGGCCTAATGCCTGATGTCATAAACCAGATTCAGAGGGCACAACAGCTGTTCAAAAGGCAAAATAAGTTAAGACTTTTGAACTTGTTATTCATCAAATAGTCCTGAATAAATAAGATTTCCACAAAAATATTGAACAGCACAACTGATTTCAACATTGATAATAATCAGAAATGTTTCTTGAGCATCATATTAGAATGATTTCTGAAGGATCATGTGACACTGAAGACTGGAGTAATGATGCTAAAAATTCAGCTTTGATCACAGGAATAAATGACATTTTGAAATATAAACAGTTCACAGTTTTAATAACTAAAAATGGACTGAATTTTGTAATTAAATAAAAGATTAGAATTTATAATAAATATAAAGATAAACTTTTCTAGTCATTCAGCTTATTTATATGGTCTGTTAATATGCATAATGTATTTGTTTTACATTTTTTCTGACATGCTTTGTTTTTGCACTCCATTGTTCACGCACATAAAGTGCTTTAGTCATTCCAGTGGAATTTGGCAGAGGTCTGTTTTATGGCTGAGTGCTGTGGATATTTTTGGGCAATGTCGACGTTCATTTACAGTAAGACTCCTGTGGTTCTGTGCTGTTGTAATGACAGAGTACGAGTGCAACAGATTCAGTTTTTCTACTGTGCTCAGATATTCCAAGACATAGTCTTTAGTTACGTGAGTGTATGAGCTACGTGAGAAATGAGGGAAGCGAATACTTTGCAAAAGATTGCACAACTTCCAAAGCCATAAACAATATTGAATATAGCACATGAGTAAAACACAATGTACTACAGTGTGTTTTTCTCTTTTTTCTTTCTCTCTAATCATAGTGCTCTTCATCATCAGAGTTGATTCTATGTTTTCTCTCATAAAACAAAACCTTTTTTCTCAGTAATCTCTTTCATTTTTTGCTCTTTCAGTACACACTCTTCTCTTTCCCTGTTTTGCCTTGCCTTGTTTGCCTTGGCTCTCAAATTAATATCATGTGAGAGTGCAGCGTTCTGTACAGTAAATATTTACAAAGTTATTGGCTGAGCCAACATGACTTCAGCTATGACAACATAACAAATCTCTCTACTTTTCCTCTTCATTCTTGCCCAGATCAGGATTTTTATGCCAGATAAACCAGCACTTATCTGTCTGTTTTGTTTTTCACCCTGCCTTCAAAGTGTCTGTTGAAAATTAACTCCATATTATCTCATCGTTCACAGCCTTTGTACATAGTAAAGTTCAGGTCAGATATATGAAGGCTTATTACTTTCGAAATGATTTGTCTCTTTTATTTCATCTTTGACTGTTGCTTTTCTCCCATATGGATCTCTTTCCATCCTCACTCTCTCATGATGGTTAAAATATTAAACATAAAACCAAGATAACAATAATGAATAAAAAAAATAAAATAAAATAAAAAAAATACAGTCAAGTCAAGTCACCTTTATTTATATAGCGCTTTTTACAATGCAGATTGTGTCAAAGCAGCTTTACAGTGATAACTGGTACATAATTCTTAAAGAAAATTGTGTTATTGTCCAGCTACAGCAATAATAAAACATTGAATAGCTACATATATAAAAATTAAATATAAAGAAACATTTTAAGAACAACCCCAACGACAGCCTGATCAAAAAGTGTAAATTCTAAATTTAAACTTAACCTTAGTTAAACCTAACTAGCCAAATATGTAGGTTAATATGATGATAATGATGAAGATAACCTATCATTTGTGGCACATTATCTTAGGCTATGTAATGTGCCTTAAATTCAATAATAGTGGCGATATATTGAAGTAACAGTAAGATATATTTTAGAAATATCCATTTATCAATATGATTAACCATTAATAGTAGACTAATTATTTGTCACTCTAAAACATTGACAAAGTCCACAGTAGTTCTTTTTCAATAAGGCGTTTTGAAAACATGCCATGAAGTTTGTCCCGTCAATGTTTCCGTACGAGGCCTAGCTACAGAGCTAACCAGTCAATGCAAAGCGAAAACAAACCTTAAAATTAGTTAAGGAAAGCAAAAGTTTAATAAATAAATGTTTTTCGATCATAGTTCGTGTACTAGCACACACGGTGAATCCGGAGAGCATCGCAAAACTTTGTGTTTGAAGGTGAGATTCACGCTTTTCTTGTTTATCTGTGTGCGCGCGGAGGGTGTGAACTGAGATCTATCCAATCCATGGCGCTCTATGATGTATGTGGATTTGAGCTAAATAAAACACCTAAATCAAACCTACATGCATTGTTATTAGAATTATTGCATTATAGCAACATTATCTGTGCTTTGAACATTGTGCGTGGTGATGCTGTATGTTTTAATTAAACTGTAAAAACGTGATTTTGTGAAACAATGAAAAACACACATAAATGCATACATAAACACTAAACACACATAATTCTAACTGAAATAACTTTTTTTTTTCTTGCAGATACAATGGCTTTAGTGTCAGCAGACACCAAAATCGCAGAGTTGCTGAATGAACTGCATCAGCTGATAAAGCAAACTCAGGTAAGCACTAGAACTGTTTCTCATGCATGATCACTGTAGTTTGGGTTTATATGCTTTGGGAAACACTCTTTGCCTGCACCCAGTGTTTATACTCTAACCTCCCTTAAAAACACAGGAAGAGCGATCAAGAAGTGAGCACAACCTTCTCAACATCCAGAAAACACATGAAAGGATGCAGACAGAAAATAAGAGTAAGGCATGATTTCCTATTGCATTGTCTAAAATGAGAACTTTTTAACTTTTTTGTATATTTGAATCTTAATTCTTGTCTGATACCTCTGTTCCATAGTAAAACTACTCATATCTTCCTCCTCAGCTTCTCCATATTATAGGACAAAGCTGAGGGGTCTTTACACTACAGCTAAAGCTGATGCAGAGGCTGAATGTGGGTAAGTTGACGTGAATAAATGTTGCTGCATTTGGTTTCCCTTGTAGCACCACTTAACTTTAATGCAAAGGATGCATTTTCACTGTAAGAAATACTTAAAGATCACAAGATGATTCATCGGATGATCTGTTCCTGACATTATGTGTTTCAGTGTTGACTATTTGTTTTTCATTTAAACAGAAACATCTTGTGGTTACTGGTTATATAGCCCCATCTTGTGGTAATTTTGCCCAAAGCTTTAAAATGTCTGCTGACTGGAATTACAGACTTTTTGAACATTATTAACCCTATAAAGCCTATAGTATCATGTTTGATACTCAAATTTCTAAAGACTCCAAATTATCAGCATGATCAAAACTTTGCTAAAGAACCTGCTTTACACAATCTGCTACATACATTTTGCTGACATGTGTTTTTTTTTTTTTTTTTTTGCTGTGAAATATTTACAGATATTTTGTTAGTATTGTTAGTAATATGAACATTTATTGGACTGAAGCAACTTAGGTTTACTTAATAATTCATACTTTTAAATAATTGAAAAATCATGTTAATCATGTTTGAATAATTGAAAAATCATGTTAAAATGTGAGTATTAAATGAGGATTTTGAGGAATGTTTATTTGTACATCTCTCATCAATGTATTGCATTACATTATATATTTTGCCCCTACATCAAAAACTAGAGCTTTGATCATAAAACTAAGCATTTAAATTTACCTTTTAAATAGAAAAAATTTAAATTAAAAATTTAATATTTTAAATAATTTACCTTATTCAGACATTATTGAAAGATGTAGAGTGACAAATAATATCTATATGCTTTTAATGTAAGTAGATCTCATTGATTTACATTACAAGCTAGCAGAATTTCATCTTACTTTTTGGTCATATAAGTATCAGCATATTTTTGCTCAGTTTGGGCCTCTGAATAAAAAAGGTTTTTTTTTCTTCAAGTATGAGCTCCATATTCTTATGTATCATATTTTATACCTGCTGTATCAAATATGAAGCTCAAAAACATTTTTTTTTCTAAAGTTTCAATAAACTGTTTCATTTCAAGATATTATTTTATATGTCAGGCTTTACAGCGTAAATGATTAGATTTATCTGCATCCATCCCACAGTATACTTCGTCTGGCACTTGACAAGATTGCCGAAATTAAATCCCTTTTGGAGGAGAGAAGGATTGGTAAGTCTGGGATGTTAGATTGTAAACTTGTGCATCTGCATGCATTTGGACAGTTGTGGAAGCTAATCGACCTCATCTCTTTCTGCAGCTGCCAGGATGGCAGGAGTGTACAGCGACACCGACCCACCGAGAAAGACCATGCGCAGAGGTGTCCTGATGACCCTGTTACAACAGTCAGCCATGACCCTTCCTCTCTGGATTGGCAAACCTGGCGAGAGGTACCATTCAGAGTCTCCTGCTTTATCTCCTATGTTCTCTTTGTTTTAGAAATGGTCATTTATTCAGTGAATTTTGAGTCAAAATGATTCATTCAATTCTGTCCTTCTCCTTCAGTCCACCGCCACTGTGTGGCGCTATACCAGCAAGCAGTGACTATGTGGCTAAGCAGGGAGACAAGGTGGCGGCACGTGTGAAGGCCGTGGATGGTGATGAACAGTGGATTCTTGCAGAAGTCGTCAGCTACAATCACTCCACCAACAAGTAATCATCTACCAGTTGATCTCCAGTTGATCTGTTTATTTATATTCACCTGTAGCTTTAAAACATGATTGTGTGAAATGATAATGTAACATCATAATGTTATCTTTTATCAGGTATGAAGTGGATGACATTGATGAAGAGGGTAAAGAGTAAGTACAATGCCATTTTTCAATAATTTTCACCCACATCTAAATTGATACATTACTGTTCAAAAGTTTTTTTTTATTCAGCAAATACACATTAATTATCAAAAGTAACAGCAGAGACATTTTATTTACAAAAGACTTCTATTTCAAATAAATGCTGCTCTTTTTGAACTTTCTATTCATCTAAGAGTCCTAAAAAATGCACTATGATCTCCACAAAAAAAAATTAAGCCACACATCTGTTTTCAACATTGATAATAATAAGAATTTTTTTGTTTTTGAGCATCAAATCAGCATATTAGAATGATTTCTGAAGGATCATGTGACACTGAAGACTGGAGTAATGATGCTGAAAAATCAGCTTTGCATCACAGGAATAAGTTACATTTTAAATTGTAATAATACTTCACATTATTACCGTTTTACTGAAATGGCCTTGGTGAAACTTGAGACTTTTTTTTTTTTTTTTTTTTTTTTTCAAAAACATAAAAAAATTCAACCATCCCCAATCTTTTGAACAGAAGTATAATTCCAGGAGTGCTTTAAAACAAACTGCGACCTGTTTGTTGTTCCTCATTTTTTCACTGTTTCATATTCTCTTTTATTCAGGAGACACACGTTGAGTCGGAGAAGAATCATTCCTCTCCCACAGTGGAAAGCAAACCCAGAGACTGACCCGGAGGCTCTGTTCAGTAAAGATCAGCTGGTGCTAGCCCTCTATCCACAGACCACTTGCTTTTACAGAGCTCTGATCCACACGCCGCCACATCGGGTGAGCGGAAACAAGAATGAAAAGAGTTAAACGACTGATTGAAATGTAGGATAAGAGATGCTTATGTTGAAGATGCTATCACTATTTGTAAAGATGCTTCTCTAAACCCTCATGGGATTCATGTTGTTAGTCTGTTAGAATATTTCTTTATTATGGGTTTTATGGCATCACAAGACCAATTATAAATGAGTAGAAGAATAATTTCCATACAATTTGACACATCTCACTTCTTTTCCAGCCCCAGGATGACTACTCCGTTCTGTTTGAGGATACATCTTACGCCGATGGCTATTCTCCACCTCTCAACGTCGCCCAGCGATATGTAGTGGCCTGCAAAGAGAACAAAAAGAAGTGACAGAAATATGCAATAATGGGACATTATTTGCAAAAACACCCTGCATGATTGTTGTGATTAAAAACAGGATATTGAGCATCCATTCTGTTTTTATGTGCTTTTACCACACTTTTTCTGTTACCATGTATATACTGTTGGTAATGTTTTATACTACATCTTTTGTATGATGTTTTTGTGGATCTTGATGCAAAGAGACCAACTGCAAGTGAATTGTGCTAAAGTAATAAACCCTTTACACGTGAATGAAAGGCACACAAATCTATTGTCTGTAATTTATATTGGCAAAGTGATACACGTTTTTAAATGTTAAAAATGGATCTTTAAAAGGGCTATAATGCCACACATATCCAGGGCTGCAAATCATACTTGCGTTTGTTTTCTCATATTCATTTTGAATATTTTATTACATCCTTGTTCCTCGTGATGCGTTAGATTTTTGAAAATGAAAATTACACCAATCCTGATACAACTGTATTTGCTTTATAAACACAAATGATCGGCTTGCGCCCAGACAGCAACATAGTGTTGGCCCATATCCGGCCCACATCTGGTACATGTGGATTACACGCGGACCAGATGTGGGCCGGATCTGGGCCAACACTATGTTGCTGTCAGGGATGTGCTATTCAACTTACGGAACGAACACGGCGGCAGTTCCGTTTTTTCCGTAAGTAGAATAGGGAAGGCGTAGTAGGACATACAGCGTAAACGTTTTGAAGAATACGGAAAGCGGAAGCACGTGCAAGCCGATAATTTGTGTTTATAAAGCATATACAGTTGTATTTTTGTAGAAAATGACCGATTGTTTCTCTAGATAAGACCCTTATTCCTCGTCTGGTATCGTTTAAAGCCCTTTGAAGCTGCACTGAAACTGTAAATTTTGACCTTCAACCATCTGGGCTCCATTAAAGTCCACTATAAGGAGAAAAATCCTGGAATGTTTTAATCAAAACCCTTAATTTCTTTTCGACTGAAGAAAGAAAGACATGGACATCTTGAATGACATGGGGGTGAGTAAATTATCAGGAAAATTTTATTTGAAAGTGAACTAATCCTTCAAGTAATTTCCGTCTTATTTTCTGTTTTAAAGTTATATAAATCACCCTACCCTACTAAATTTTAAATATTCACCTCTTCAATATAAGAACGAAGCGTTCAAATGGGTGAGAATATGTAATAAAATACACACTACGCAGTGAGAGTAACCAGCCTGGCTATGTGATGTCACGACGACTCGACTAGAACGCGCACGGTCGGGAGTGAGCGCGCGGAAACGGGCTATGGCTGAAATGGTAAGATAAAATATATTGAATAACATTTATTCTGGATTACATTTAAAGAGTTATTATTGCTACTCTGTACTTTTTACATGGAGACAACGTTTGAACAGTTATTACCAGAAAACTATCTGAATATTTACTCTCTAACTGTCCTGTTGTGCAATAGCACGCTGGCTAATCAGTTGTCATATAGATGAATGTGACGTTAACAATAACATAGAAAGAGTGAACCACTTTCAGTGGTTTTATTCAAGTAAATCTGCAAGTTTTAGCCTCATGTTTGCTGCACTTACAGAGAAGTTACAACAACATTATTTAGTACTGGTTTTAGATTGTATACGTTCATATTTACATTAAAAAACCCTAAATTCACTTACCTCAGCCGCATTTGGAGTTATTAATAATGCTCAGGTCCTTTAAACATTGTGTTATCAGATTTACCGAGCAGTTTCGATATCTGTATTCAGTGCAAGAACAAACACATTTGTTATTTCGCGAACCTAAATCTGTAACCTAAATCTATTTCAATCTATAGAGACCCAAAATGAGATAATATGGGAAACATGTTGCCTTGTTCTCCTTATTCCAGGTAACGTTATCAGACAGTGACGGGGATGCGAGTGTTCCTGTATCAGACCCTCCAAAACAACATCCTCCCAAACGCCGCCGCATCATCGACGCCTCATCCATCACAAACGTGCCTGTTTACTCCAACAAGGTGGGTGTATCTTGCCTGCTTACTGTCAAAGTCATTGATTACTGGAAATAATATAGTTCATGACCTTTACCACATGTTTTATAATACGGCTAGATGTGGTGCAAGGTGCAAAAATCGACTAAAAGGTGATTCACGTGTTATGTTATTGTGTTTTAGGTTAACCGCTCCTTAAATCTGAATCCGAAAACCTTCAAAAACACCAGTCTCACAGGTATCACAACTTACAGACCACTGTTAATGGTGCTTATGTATTCAAGGAAATCACTTTATACACTAACGTTCAAAAATTTGGGTTGAGTTTTTTTTAAAAACTTTCTATTGATCAAAGAATCAAGAAAGGATCACTATTAAAAATAAAATCAAGCAGCATAACTGTTCTCAGCTATGATATTGAAAGAAATGGCTCTTGAGCACCAGTTCATCATATCACAATAATTTCTGAAGGATCATGTGACACTGAAGACTGGAGTATTGATGCTGAAAATTCAGCTTTGCCATCACAGGAATAAATTACATTTTAAAATATATTAAAATAGAAAACAGTTCTTTTAAAATGTAAAAATACGTAAAAATTACTGTTACAGTTCTTTTAAAATGTAAAAATCACAATATTACTGTTTTACTGTATATTTTGATCAGATAAATGCAGTGTTAATGATCATAAGAGATTACTTTCAAAAACATTAAAGGTCCCATTTTTCGTGGTTTTTTGAAGCTTTGATTGTGTTTATAGTGTGCAATATAACATGTGTTCATGTTTCGCGTGTAAAAAAACACAGTATTTTTCACATAATTTACTTATCTGTATACCGCTGTTTCCACGGTCATAAAAACGGGCTGATGACTTCCTTGTTCTATGAAGTCCCTCCTTCAGAAATACGTAACGAGTTCTGATTGTGCCAGCGGTTCCTGTGTTGTGATTCGACAGCAGTTTAGCGAACCTTGCCCGGAAAGGTCACGCCTCTTACCATAACGTGGAGATGCACACGCTCAGTGTTATTGTAAACATGTCTTTAATTTTACCCGACGACATGGCGACAAACACACTCTACAAACGCAACTCTTGTGTATTCCTGTGGGCGGAGGTTAGTCAAAAAACTGTTTTATAAATATAAAATATCTCGCTTGGCATTGAACTTTGAGCTTTAAAATTTTACAGATTTTATTTATACTCTAACAACAACATTACACACTAACTAAAGTTTGAAACATGGGATCACGAAGAACGGGACCTTTAAAAAATCTTACCAACCCCAAACTCTTACTTGTAGACTCTTTACAATGGATATTTATCGTTTTGTTAGTAGAAGTAATCCAATGGCATCCTCACTGTTTTTATTTACCATACTAGATGAGGAAAAGGGTGGTCCTCTTTGGTCTCCTTCCCCACCACGTGCAGAGAAACGGCCAATCAGCATTGATTTGAGTGGCTCAGAGGAGGAGCCAGAACAGAGTGAAGCTCAGTAAGTACTGACTTTAGTGTTTACCTCGGGAAATAAAAAGTGAGTAATTATGACCTTGAAGATAAATGTTAATTGTTTTTGTGACAACATCAAAATGAATCATATGCTGCATTCACGCCATGTCGTAATTACTGTAATTTTGAGATGATAGCACATGACATTCTACTCTGAGCTGTTGGAATTATGTGTTTCTAAATTAATCTGCAGCAGTCAGGTGGTAAAGCTGTCAAGTGGTTCAAGTCGGAGTTGTAATTATGAGTTCTATGAAGACGTGGACGCTTTTTACAAGTTGGAATCTCGTAATAACAGTATTTACCACATGAGGTGAATGTACCTATAACCAGGTCAATTGACCCTTCGGCAGGAGTTTGATTGACAGGCGATCTAACCAATCATAACGCCAAATCTGCCATTTTGTCCGACAAAGCAGTCAGGGGAGTTAGCAGATTAACGTAGATGAACTTGAAAAATGATGTCTTTCCGCGATTGAAACAACATTCCTTCTGATGTTCATTCATGTTTATTTGATGCGATAAATGAACTAGTCAGAAGAGATGATCGGTTCACGAGCCGCTTGAACTGAGACACTACAGCGATCTGTCACAACACATTAAAGAGCCACAAAATGGTATTTATTGTTTAAACTTCTTTAAAAATGACAAAATTTGAGACTTTGTTTCATATCAAAAGTAACTCTGTCTTGTCTGTCGAAGCGTTATCAGTGTCCTCTTTGCTCCGCGATGTATTTTTTACTGCGTGAGAACATGAAGTGTGGCGAGAGACCGGCATGGCTTGTCGGACATAGCAACAGTAACTAAAAGGGGCGGGCCTTTGCAAACAGTCAATTAATCAGCTGACTGATTAGCTGTGTCCTTTCATCTAACCATCTTTCTCAACTTCAGGGAAATCCTTCGTTCTCCCTCTCCACCCCCACCACCATGCAGTCCACCAGTGAAACGGAGCAGACGAGCAAATCAGAAAATCCGGTGAGTGACATCAAATGAATAGCAATATTAGAAGTAACGAAATGAACACCTAGTAAGGCCAGAGATGAGTGAACATGTTTGACATTCTCTTGTTCTCCATCTCTGTACTAGAGAAATCAACAGGAAACTGGATGCGATCGGCTCTCTTGTGTGTCTGTCTCCTGAGCCCCAAGAACCTGTCACTGAGTACAGAAACTCTCCATCTCCTGTCAATGACTATGACGACGATGATGACATCATCATCATTTCTTCTGGCAGCAAACGGAAAAGAAGACTTCCCCCGAATACTGAAGGCAGAGACTCTGCGCGAGAAATTTCGCTAAAATTCCGCTGCCGAACAGAGTTGTACAAAATCCCGATACTCTCTGTAGGTGGAATAAACATGTTTGTTTACTTCGAAAGTTATTTGAGCCATATTTGTTTGTTATATAAAATGTATATAAACATAGTTACCTTTTTATTTAAGCTGGCAAATTAATGTTTTCATATTTGACTTGGACTGTCATTAAATGTAGGTGTTTTTCGATTGCAGACGGCTCCTTTGAGAAAAGCTGTGGAGCAGCTGGCCATCAAACTCAATGTCACACCCAGCCAAATTCTGTTATTAAAGAAAGATATCGATCTTCCTATTCACTCGTCCGTCAGTGAGCTGGGTCTCGGCATAGCTGACATTATTGGTAATGGAAAACAGTGGGAATTTTGAGCTGAATTCATTAGCATGCATTACGGTGCATTTATTCCATTGTTTTGTAATGGATCCTTTTGAATGTTTTAAATGAAAACATTCTATAAATGGCACATCCTGCAACCTTCATGCAACTCCTTTTTGTCTCTTCCAGATTGTGTAGTAACAGAGAATAAACAAGAAGAGAGTGACAAACGTGATTTCATTACTGTGCGCCTGCAAGGCAAAGAGAAAGCGTCTGTGCAGGAGTATTCCATACAAAAGGTCCATGTCTTTTTGGATGTTCTTCTTGCGCTTTGTGCACCTTGAGTTTCTGTAAAGGAAATGGTGCTCAACTATTATTGTTCTTTTCTCTTTTTTTTTTTTAAAGGATGCTCCTCTAGGGTCCATCCTGTCTCAGTATGTCTCTGGTTTGGCTGCCAGTGCTAGATGGAAGGCTAAATTCCTCTTTGATGGGTCAAGGGTCACACATGATCAGACACCAGCTGAACTAGAGATGGAGGATGGTGACGTCATTGAAGTCTGGTCCTGAACGTTGGCAACTATCGATGTTGTTGGGAGTTTTGTACTTTTACAGCACCATTGTATGCAAGGAGGAAGAAAAAGATTTGTAAAGGATGTCAGATGTTTGTTTAGACCTCATCACTTGTGCTGAATAACAGACCACTGACAAATATTTTTGTAGGTTTCATGAACAGCATTCATTTGACTTATGTTTGAGGACATGCAAAAACAATATAAAATCCATTTTACATTGTGTATATACAACAGATTTATTTAAAAGTTGATTTTTTTTAATGAAAATAATTTACTTGATTGAAAGGAATATAATAAAAGGACAAATTTGTAAGATGTTTCTGTTGTATGCAGTACTTGTGTCGCTGGAATTGGTTTTTTACTATTTATTAAAAACTTAGACACAATATCACACCAATTTATGTCAAATAATTACATTTATAATTTGAAAGAAATCACTTAAACAATTACAGCTGTTACCTATAAAAACGAAGTCAACGTCACATGCAGAAGTAGCTGTAAATAAGCCAGTATATTTGCCATTTGAGTGTGAATATATCAAATATTTGATGAGGAAGCTTAGGAATTAACTACAGGGGCATGTGGGGTATTTTATCATTTTACAGACGGTTTATGACCCAGCTACAAGCTGAATTAAGCGCAGCAAATGTTAACTTCACACTCACGTGAACTCGTTATCTCGGGTCATTGATCAGCTCAAACAATTATTCACTGCTCTACATTTGTTTGTGCTGATAAAGCGCCAGCATTCATTAGAACAAAAAGTAGAGACTAATGAAATACTCAGATTCACTAGTGATTTTGTTAACATCTTTTGTCTTAAAGTAATTTGCATAAAGTGCGGAAGAATACGTTTTTTAATCATTTATAAATCATTATCTATTCACGGTCACAGAATTACAAATACATAAAGGCCCAGTTTCACAGACAGGGCTGAGCCTGAGCCAGGATTAGGCCTTGTAGTTCAATTAGGGCATTTAAGTAGCTTTTATAGATGTTCACTAGAATAAAAAAATTACTGGTGTGCATCTTGAGACAAAACAATGGCTCTAACATATTTTAAGATTTGTCAGTGCAATTTACTTTTAGTTAAAACAGCTCAAACATGCATTTTAGTCTAGGACTAGCTTAAGCCTTGTCTGTGAAACCGGGGGAAAATGAATTAAAGTGCTAGTGGAATAGCACTTTAAGTGCTATTAAAAATATTTACTTGTTTTTTATATTATATCTTTATTTTTAATCTTTCAAAATAGCACAGGGAGGGTGAAAATGATGTGTTGACAGCAGTCGGGGTCGGGGGAGGGGGAGCGGAGCGCTCACATGACTGTGTAGCGGAAGTACTGCGTCATTCCAATATGGCGTCGCGCTGAGCTTGTAGATCCGAATCAAACTGTAAGTCTGTCAGCTGCACAGTTCGCTTCGAGACTCTCAAAAATGTTCACACAAGAGGTGAGGTAAAGATCCTGAAACATCTTGACAACTCGGAGGGAGCCCAACAGCGTCCAGAAGGAGAACGTCGAGGACGCTTCTGACGTCGCTTTGCATTTTCCAGGTAAACAACAGTGTTTACAGATCAGTAAACAAAGTCTCGGATGGATCAGATGGGAGAGAGTTCATATCGCTCTTTTATATAGGTTTTGTGATTTGCATGTCAGCTATGTTGAATGAAAGGTTCTTTCTTACTTTTGTGATTGAATGTTTGCTTGAATGTTTTTGTGATTTAATGTTTTTTTTCCAATGTTGTGGAAACTCCGGGTGTGTTTTCTGTGCCTTTTCTATAGTAATCAAATGAAATACCCCGTTTGTGTGTGTGTGTGTGTGTGTGTGTGTGTGTGTGTGTGTGTGTGTGTGTGTGTGTGTGTTGCTGTCAGTGGAATATGTTGCTTAACCCGCTTCATGTCTGTACATATAGACTAGTATTGGTCAACACCAGGCATCAGATATCATCAGTCAGCAAAAACCGGTTCAGCTTTGGTTTGATTCAGCTGAATGTATATAAAGATTCTTCTTTCATGTTATCCCACACACGTTATTTAAGTTTGGGCACTAAATTTAATTTATTTACCGTTTTAAACAGCCAAACCTAAACCTAGAGAGCTTTAAACCTAAAAATTTATGTTCATATATTACTCAAAATCAAAATCATCCACGCATGCAAAGCTCTCTATGCCCATTGAGTTTTCTTGCAGCATTTTTTTTTCTTCTTCATTGTATTCACATGACATTGTGGTGAGATTAATTCGCATCACGAGCTAGTGCCTACTTCCCTCTCCATGTGTCTTCCTTGTGTATCTAAACTACACTCCTGACAAACTAGATTATAAATATAATTCCTGACATCTGTATCAGTGGAATATATTCTAGAAAAGCTCTTTGGCAGTATTCCTCATCTTATGTGTCTATATTTTAAATGGATTATCTCACACAAAAGTAACAGTGGGGATCAAAAGTCTAAGTCCACATTTAAAATGTAATTTAAACCCAGAAATAAATCATTATATAATTTTGTAAATTAAAAAAAAAAAAGTAAACATTTTCAGAAAGTGGGAAAAAAATCTGATTCTGCACTATTTCATGGTCATTAATATGCAAATACACACTTTTAATGTCAGCAATTTTTCATTTCATTCATTCATTTATCATTTATGAAATTTTTTTTTTTAATGCAAATTAGAAGCATTTTCACAAGCCTTTTGAATCCCATTGTACATCCTCATGTGAGGTTGAGATTAGAATGTGATCAATAATCTTTGTGTAATCAGTAGTAGACTTTGGTCTTTTTTGCTCTTGAGCATTTAACACAGTAGGCTACTTTTAATGGTTTTGCTTCCCATCAGGAAGTGATTGTGGTAGACCAAACCAACCGTGATTTAGGGAAGTTTGTAGATTTGCAATATTATTGCTAAGACTTTGATTTGTAGTGGCAACTTTTGGTTTGTGTCATCTTTTTTGTTTGGTTTTGTTTTTCTGCAGCAGTGATGTCACGGACAGATGTTTCTGCAGACACCACACCCTTCTTCTCAGATGATTATGAGGGGGAGGGGCTGGCGGACAATGGGGTGGGTTCACCTAAGCCTGAGGAGGAGGAGGATGAGCCTGCCAGTGGAGTGTCTGATAAGAGAGCTATACTGACTGTGATTGTACTCTGCTACATCAACTTGCTGAACTATATGGACAGATTCACTGTGGCAGGTAACCAGTGCTATTAGATTTCAGCGCATCAGTGCTGCTAGACAATGCTGGCTCCTTTTCATCCAGATCAAATGCACAAGACAAAGACATGAAGCACGAACACCCATATACGCCATTATAACGCACTTTGTAAGATGTAAGATTATACTAGTCTGGGTTGTTCTTTTTGAATCAGATAACTTCTAAATCACATCACTAATTCATATTCAGTTTTTATGTTTTTTCTGATGCAGTTATGTTAGTATTATTTATAAACTGTTTATTTTTTCATTTAATTTATTTTTATATTTTAATTCTAGTTTTTTATATTTTCAAGTTTTAGTGATTTTGTTATGTCATTGTGGCATTTTTAATATTTCTGTTTAGTTTTAGTTTAATAAATAAATAAATACATTTAATTAAACTAAATAAATACATTTAATTAAATGTATTTATTTAGTAATTTTAGTACTTAAAGTTAGTTGTCAGTCGTGTAAATAAGTTGCTTAGGTTTGGGGCACTAATTTTCTTTTATTGATATGCAGAAATTCTTAATTACTGTCTAAATCCATCCTAAACATTTACGTTCATATATTATTTATCAAAATTGTGCACCACACACATATATTTCAATGCCCATTGTCTTCAGGTTTTTTTTTTTTTTTTTTTTTTGCAACATTTCTCTCTTCATCACTTTTCACATGATTATTTTATTTTAACTTTATTTCAATTAATGAAAACGATTTTTAATAGTTTTGTTTAACAATAACACTGCTCTTATGAGGTTAATAAACATGGTTTTGCTATCAGTAATAGAGACCTTGTTGCAAAGCAAAAAGAGATTTCTTGTTGCCAATGACTGTTTGATGATTTATAAAAAACTGACTTCGTTTTATTCTGCAAAACATATCATACGGATTGAATTGGTCAGTAATAAAGCTGTGATAATAACCTTCCTCTCTTACAGGTGTACTTCCAGACATTGAGCGTTTCTTCAGCATTAGTGATGGAAAATCAGGGCTACTTCAGACAGGTGAGCAGATTCATACCATGTAATATCCATTTTATTATATTATTTTTTCATCCGCATTGTTTAATTCTTTATTGCCCTTCAGTCTTCATCTGCAGCTACATGTTCTTGGCTCCTGTGTTCGGATACCTGGGCGACAGGTATAACAGGAAGCTGATCATGAGTGTGGGTATTTTCTTCTGGTGCCTAGTGACACTTGCCAGCTCCTTCATTGGCAAAGACGTAAGTCTAACACGAACGTGTTAAACCTCACCCCTGTATTTGAATATCATTTTACTTAAAGACTTTGTTTCAAAGCAATACTTTTCAATCTCTGACTCTGTCTCATATCCTGAAGAGTATATATGTTTTAAAGTGTGATTTGTAGAGAAAACTAATAGGATAAATCTTCTCTCAGTATTTCTGGGCTTTGCTGTTGACGCGAGGGCTAGTGGGAGTTGGAGAGGCCAGTTACTCCACCATCGCTCCCACCATTATCGCTGATCTGTTTGTCAAAGAGAAGAGGACCAACATGCTGTCTGTGTTCTACTTTGCAATCCCAGTGGGCAGGTGTGACCGCGCATCACGAACACACGCACACATACTTGTATATGTGGTTTACGGGGACTGTCCATAGACGTAATTGTTTTTATATTGTACAAACAGTACATTCTGTCCCCCTACGCTACCCCTACCCCTAAACCTACCCATCACATGAAAACTGTCTGCATTTTGAATTTCAAAAACCACAGTTTAGTATGTTTTTTAAGCCATTTAGTTTACAAGGACACAATAAGTGTGCTCATAACCATGTTTATGTTGTAAAACCCATCTCATTATACACATTTGTGTCCTCAAACCATGTATACAAGAACACACACACACAGACACACACAGAACTGCCAATCGAAATGCTGGTGTTTAGGTTATTCACACTTTAGCTCTATGCACATTCACAGCATGGTTACATTATCACACTCTGTCGCACGCAGTTGCATTATCAGTTTTTTTCACACCTGGAAATGAAGTTGCATTTATAAGCTTCCAGGCTGCTACACTCGAGGACTTCTGAGGACGAATGAGTCAACTGGATTTGTTAAATGATTAAAGTCGGCATGAAATAAACATTCATCTATTTTCTAAATGCATTTTATTGATCTTTCTGTAAATAATTCATCCATGCATGTTTCATTTTTATGTTGATTTTTAATCAAAATGCCATAACTTAAGTCTTCTGGTGAAACGACAGACTCTCTGATGACGTATGATGGACTTCTCCAATCATTTAGTCTACTTAAACCTTTTTTACGATTGACGGCAAGCTTTTTTTTTTCCAAAAGTCTGTTGATGTACACGGATGTACATCACAGAAGAAAAACCTGTCTCTAATTCCACTTTATTTAAAATTTTTAACTTTAAATATATTGATATATCGCTAAAATATTTCCAACATCTACTGACAGGCTTGTTTTTTCTGTAAATATTTATTAAAATAAGTTTTAATTTAAATTCAGCAATTATTTGTAAGCAGTAATGTTGTGAAATATTATTACAATTTAAAATAACTGTTTTCTATTTTAATATATTTTGAAATGTTTTTTAATCCTGTGATGCAAAGCTGAATTTTCAGTGTCATATGACCCTTCGGTAATCATTCTAATATGATGATTTGACACTCAAGAAACATTTCTTATTAAAATCTTATCAAAATCTTACTTTGATTTTGATTATTTATTTTTTTTTGTTTTTTTTTTGGTAAAATTATAAATGTCTTTACTGCTACTTTTGATCAATTTAATGTATTTCCTGAATAAAATTATTAAATTCTTTAAAAAAAAAAAAAATCTTACCCCAAACTTTAGAGTACGTCCGACTGCAAATTTACGCGGTCCTAAACACCATCTTAGATCTAACTGTGTTTGGTAACTTAATTTATATGTCAATCAGACATCCACTTCCTGTCTAAATGGGCAGTTTTCTGCCAGCATAAGCTGCAGTGTGAACCAGACTTCATCCTGCTTCTCATTAAAATCTGCTGGCCTTTCTTTCCTCAGTGGTCTGGGTTATATCGTGGGCTCAGAGGTGAATCATGTGGCTAAGGATTGGCACTGGGCTCTTCGGGTACGTCAGCAGCACCAAACCATTTACTGTTTATCTGTCTATGGGTGCTTTACAAAATACATGCTTGCTGCTTTCACCACAAAATCACACTTGGAGATTAAATATGATAACAGTTCTCTGTAATTTTCCTCCCCTTATTTTCACTTTCTTTCTCTCTCTCTGTCTTTTTTGTTTTCTCTTTTTTTGTTTGTTTCTCTTTCTTAGGTGACCCCTGGTCTGGGGCTGTTGGCTGTGATCCTCTTGTTCTTTGTGGTTCAGGAACCGAAGCGCGGTGCGATTGAAGCTCGTCCGGAGCACACGCTGCAGAGAACCAGCTGGATAACGGACATGAAAGCGCTCTGCAGGAAGTGAGTCACTGAGAGCTCATGTTGCCTTAAAGCATCATTTATAAGTCATGATTTTTGCTTTAGATGTCACGCAGGGAATTTTTAAATATCTGATAATGCTGCTTGACCCTACTGAGGGTTTTTTCTTCAGTTATTAATTATTGCTGACACCACTGCAGCCTCTGATATGATCGATTTAAAAAATATCTAATCGCCTGCAAACACACTTTTTTTTTTTTTTTTTTTTTTCAGATATCAGGGTAATTTTTATCATAAAGCTATAGCTTTAGCATTTAGTCAGTGGGGCTGAAACAACTGAAACAACCCATTGATTTTCATTGTGCATACACAAAGGGGGCTTTCACATTGGGCTTGTTTGCTGCGATCCAAGCCCGGGATTGTTCCCAATGCCCCCCGCAGCATTGGTCTGGTTTCACACTAAACTAGATTCTGTTGAACCCTGGTGAGTTTGCGTTCATCTTACGTCAGACAAAACAGAACGTGGGTCAGTAAATTGTGTTTTTTTATTAATTTGGTGCTATTATGTGCAGCAGAGTAAACAACATTTGGGTTTACTGTATGTGACGGTTTTCCACTGCTTGCAAACAGACTATTTTGAGGAGACAACTGATTGCCTTTTATTTGCCGCTCTGATTGCACTCGCAAAACATGAATACACTGCAGGCTCACTCCTGCTAAAATCCAAAGTAAATTATCAATACTATCATGTTTTATTGAAGTAAATACATTATAATTGGCCAAAACACATGCGCAGGTTAGTTTACTTCCTGAACAAGTGCGCACCTGAGTCCGAGTTGCTTTCATATTTACGTGAACCGCGCCACAGTTCGAGTGCAACCGAGCTCAGACCACCTCCTTCAGGTAGTCTCGGGTTCAGTACCCCGGTGCGCACCCGGATTCAAACGACAGCTTTCACATTAGCGATTTTTCATACAAACCATGGCCCGTTTCGAACTAAACTGCCAGTGTTTAGAAAACACTGATAGTTTTTTTTTTTTTTCGTTCAAATATTTTAGTTCCACTGAGTCCACATAGTGAATATAAATATATATAATATATAAAGAAGTCGAAAAAGTGATGTATGTGATTCTTGAGCTACTTTTTGTGGGATTTGCATTGACTGCTTGATTCTTTCCTGAACTAAATGTCTTTCTCCATCTTCCTCTTGTTTTTTCTTTTTTTCAGTCCAAGTTTTGTTCTGTCCACATTTGGCTTCACGGCTGTGGCCTTTGTGACAGGATCACTGGCCCTGTGGGCCCCTGCCTTTTTATTCAGAGCGGGCGTCTTCACTGGAGTGAAACAGCCGTGTGTAAAAGATCCCTGTGACAACTCTGACAGGTAGCAGACCCTCATACACACAACATCTCTCTCTCTCTAAAGATACACATCATGACTGATGTCTTGTAGTATTATGGTACTGACGATGCCATTTAGAGTACTGCATTTGCACATGCTGTATTGTAAATATTCTTCTGTTAAGAACATACACTAGTAAATCTTCTGCTCCGTAGTCTGATATTTGGCGGCATCACAGTTGTGACGGGCATCCTGGGCGTAGCGAGTGGAGTGCAGGCCAGCAAGAAGCTGAGGACGAGAACCCCTCGAGCTGATCCACTAGTCTGTGCTGCTGGACTCCTCCTCGCTGCTCCCTTTCTCTACCTGTCCATCATGTTTGCCCAGGCTAGCACTGCAGCTACATATGTAAGTCACTCATTTGACCTCTTCTCTGACCCAGTTTTATCTGAAAGCTCTTTTTTTCCAGGAAATGTTTTCAGTTTTTTTTTTTATTGACCGCAGTGGTGTTGTTGAATGTAGGGCAGTTTTATGCTGACCATAATGGTGGTTGACTATTTTGTGTTTTCATCAGGTCTTTATCTTCCTGGGTGAGACATTCCTGTCTATGAATTGGGCCATTGTTGCAGATATCCTACTGGTGAGTTGCCCTTCCTCCCATTTATTACATTATTCACTCACCCTTGGGTCTTTGCAAACTTGGATACTGTTGTTTTTTTGTTTGTTTTTTCTATGAAACACAAAGTTAAGACTTGTTTGAAGAAACGTTACACAGTTATTGCCATTCAATGACATATTGTTCATAATGTCCACAGACTACGAACTTTAAAAAGACACTATATTCAAAGTCTTCTAATATAGTGGGATTAAAATATTGAAAATACCAAAAAAAAAAAAAAAAAATTCCCAATCAGTAACTATTATTTGTTTGGAATAACGTGAGGTCTCTTTCTTGATGTCCTTCTTTCTCTCTCTTTCTTTCAGTATGTCGTGATCCCCACACGTCGCTCCACCGCAGAAGCATTTCAGATTGTGCTCTCACACTTGCTGGGTGACGCTGTTAGCCCTTACCTCATAGGAGTGGTACGTCAATCTTACAAATGCACAGAAAAACCTTTTTAAAGTTCTTTTGAAAAGACATTTAAGGTTTTATGTGGTCTGTTTTTTCCCCCCATTAGGTGTCAGACTCGATAAAGCAGTCAGACTCATACATGTGGGAGTTTCGTTCACTTCAGATGTCACTCCTGCTGTGCTCCTTCGTGGCCGTGGGGGGCGGAGCTTTCTTCCTTGCTACGGCCCTCTTCATTGAGAAAGACCGCCAACTGGCTGAGAACTACGTCCCCTCTGGTGAGTGATATCTCTGACATCCCAGTCTTCTCTTAGATTAGAGGCCTTTCCAATGTCCAATGGATTTGGTATTTTCAGGACATTCTTATCCAAATTATTAATTTTATTTTTGATTATTAATTTATTTATTCTGTGTATTTTCCAAAGGGGTGATTTGATTTATCAATTGTTACATCATTAATAATACATCATTATTATTCTACATTTAAAGGAAGCCATTTTCAAAGAAACATTCACGGTTAAATACTTGGGATGTGCCTGAAGCCAAAACAAATAACAAATTTTATTGAATAATAGGAAAAATATTCGGCAGACACAGTCACTCAATGTGTTTGCTGGATAACGGGTGAGCCAGGGAATATGGCTGCAAAAACCTCTAAAATAACTACACAATAATGAGTCTGTGAAGTGAATGAGAGTAAAGTAGTGCATCATACACATTTTCTACTATTTGATATGTCAATTTAAATACTTTACACCTTGTACGATATGATACATGATATGTTTCTCTGTCTCACTCTCTCCTGGAGCTGGTGTTATTGAATTATGTGACGGTACACATAAGGTAGTGATGGTAGTGTTAGGATTAGGGTTAGCATTAGCTCACTACAGCACCTGCTATGCATAATTTGGTAGGTCACAGAATTTGGCACAGTACCTGCTAGCATTTTGTATGCTTTATTATTTGTTCAGATTTGCATTTGTATGCACAGTAAAAGTTGTTTTAGCAGTTTTCAACCACTGAATATTTTCCTTCAACTTCCATGTTCTCTGATCAGATACTTTACAGGTGCTGGTCATATAATTAGAATATCATCAAAAAGTTGATTTATTTCACTAATTCCATTCAAAAAGTGAAACTTGTATATTATATTCATTCATTACATACAGACTGATATATTTCAAATGTTTATTTCTTTTAATTTTGATGATTATAACTGACAACTAAGGAAAATCCCAAGTTCAGTATCTCAGAAAATTAGAATATTGTGAAAAGGTTCAATATTGAAGACACCTGGTGCCACACTCTAATCAGCTAATTAACTCAAAACACCTGCAAAGGCCTTTAAATGGTCTCTCAGTCTAGTTCTGTAGGCTACACAATCATGGGGAAGACTGCTGACTTGACAGTTGTCCAAAAGATGAACATTGACACCTTGCACAAGGAGGGCAAGACACAAATGTCATTGCAAAAGAGGCTGGCTGTTCACAGAGCTCTGTGTCCAAGCACATTAATAGAGAGGCGAAGGGAAGGAAAAGATGTGGTAGAAAAAAGTGTACAAGCAATAGAGATAACCGCACCCTGGAGAGGATCGTGAAACAAAACCCATTCAAAAATGTGGGGGAGCTTCACAAAGAGTGGACTGCAGCTGGAGTCAGTGCTTCAAGAACCACTACGCACAGACGTATGCGAGACATGGGTTTCAGCTGTTGCATTCCTTGTGTCAAGCCACTCTTGAACAAAAGACAGTGTCAGAAGCATCTCGCCTGGGCTAAAGACAAAAAGGACTGGACTGCTGCTGAGTGGTCCAAAGTTATGTTCTCTGATGAAAGTAAATTTTGCATTTCCTTTGGAAATCAGGGTCCCAGAGTCTGGAGGAAGAGAGGAGAGGCACACAATCCACGTTGCTTGAGGTCCAGTGTAAAGTTTCCACAGTCAGTGATGGTTTGGGGTGTCATCTGCTGATGCTGGTCCACTGTGTTTTCTGAGGTCCAAGGTCAACGCAGCCGTATACCAGGAAGTTTTAGAGCACTTCATGCTTCCTGCTGCTGACCAACTTTATAGAGATGCAGATTTCATTTTCCAACAGGACTTGGCACCTGCACACAGTGCCAAAGCTACCAGTACCTGGTTTAAGGACCATGGTATCCCTGTTCTTAATTGGCCAGCAAACTTGCCTGACCTTAACCGCATAGAAAATCTATGGGTATTGTGAAGAGGAAGATGCGATATGCCAGACCCAATGCAGAAGAGCTGAAGGCCACTATCAGAGCAACCTGGGCTCTCATAACACCTGAGCAGTGCCCAGACTGATCGACTCCATGCCACGCCGCATTGCTGCAGTAATTCAGGCAAAAGGAGCCCCAACTAATTATTGAGTGCTGTACATGCTCATACTTTTCATGTTCATACTTTTCAGTTGGCCAAGATTTCTAAAAATCCTTTCTTTGTATTGGTCTTAAGTAATGTTCTAATTTTCTGAGATACTGAATTTGGGATTTTCCTTAGTTGTCAGTTATAATCATCAAAATTAAAAGATATAAACATTTGAAATATATTAGTCTGTGTGTAATGAATGAATATAATATACAAGTTTCACTTTTTGAATGGAATTAGTGAAATAAATCAACTTTTTGATGATATTCTAATTATATGACCAGCACCTGTATATAGAGTCATTTTATTTGAGGTTGTGGATGATTCTCTCCTGGCATACCTCTGTACACAAAGTTACTCTGGAAAATAAAGTTGTTGTTTTTTTTACCTTTTAGCATTAACATTTAGTATTATTGTTTTAATTAGGTGTCAGTCAGTGAGTCAGTTATCTGACAGCATTGTTGTTTCAGTATCATTGAGATACTATTATTTTTATGAATAGTTGGAATTAGTTTTTATGTATTTATATTTTTAATTTTCTTTTTGTATTTTTTTTATTTTATTTATTCTAGTATTATACTAAATAAAAATTTACACCTAAATGAGTATTTAGTTATACTAAATAAAAAGCGACTAGCTTGAATTTTAATATTTTATTTTTATTTTATTTTAGTTCACATTTATTTGATTTCAGGTAACATTTTTTTAATGGTTTTAGTTAACTATTGAGAGCACAAATGCAGTTCACAGACATCAAGCTGTGAATATAATTTTTTCCCCCTCTTTATATTTTATTAATTCTTATTCACATGCTGATTTTTTTTTTTAGTGTCATTATTACAGACACTTTAAAAATCTAATATACTGATGTGTCTCTTTATTTTCCAGATGACGCACCAATTGTTGTTCCAAAGAGAGGCAGGTCCACTAAAGTAACAGTGTCAAGTGTTTTAATTTGAGATGACGCAAGGATTTGGATGCTTTTCAACACTGGGAACAACATTCTGATTGGCTTTGGCAGAGAGAGCCAGTGTCATCAGCAGCCAATCCTGGAGCAGTATGAGAAAAGTAATCTCTGATTGGACTATCTCCACAATATGGAGTTTTATAGTAATTTATTATGCTTATATTTTTTGTTTATATCCTTAACACCAATATTGATTTGGGAACATTATGAACTAACAAAAAAATCAGGAACATCTTACCTGGAAGATGTGCCATCAGCATTCTGCACTCCATCTGGAGGAGTCCTATGGGAGGACACAGAGGCACACGGGTAACACATGGGACATGGAAAGAAGTTATATGTTGGGATGTTTCTTTATCTTTAATTAAAGCTCATCGAGCTGTGTTTTACATTTCAAGTAATGTAAATTACATTTTAGACCTTTTAATTGGAGGGCATCTGAATTGATTTTTCAAATATTTGTCTAGGTCATTTAGCTAAAACCAAGGTATTATCAAACAGCTGTTGCATTTGTTTTTATCAACTGGACTGTGACTAAAAACAAGCAGAATCGGACTGAGCCTGTCTGTGTTCTGCCTTTACAAACTTCAGTCTTTCCTGTCATTTTAATATGTTTCTTCCATACTACAGCTTTCAGTCTTTTACAAGGGACACAAAAAACTAACACTACAATGGCATGATTCATATATTAATTAATTTGATGATATTTTTTTTTTCTTAAATAATATTGTTACATATATTTGTTGCAATGGCCTGGTTCATGGCATGTTTTAATATGCCATTTTAACTGTCTTAAACTGTAATTATTTTTTGTTTTTAAATGAAGGCAGTTTTTAGCTCATTCCCTCTGCTGTGCTGGTTTTCCAGACAAAACGTTTGACATAATTTGCAAACTTGCTTGCTAATCTTGTTTTGTAACTTTTTTTTAAATATTAAATTAGAAACGTAATCTTATTTGTGTCTTTCTGAATTTTTTTTGTGTGTGTTAAAACTTGATTTAAATTAGTTACCCTCTTTATTTCTCCTTACAACATGTCTTAATAATGGCGAGTCTTTTTACTTCTTTATATCTTTCTCTCTGTCTCTTGCATGTTTGCGTTCTCTTCTTTCTCTCTGCAGTGGCAACAACGATGATCATAAGGTTTTTCAGTTGCTGTGGTTTCCTGTTTGTAGGTGGGATATAGAGATGCAAGCCTGTTTGGTAAATTTGCTGTGAAAAATTATTCTCGTGAATGAATTATGAAAACTGAAGAGCCTGAATCGAAACATGCATTGTCTGTGCAGTGGAACATTTGGTGGATGTTGTTGTGCCTGCGAGAATATACTTGTACCTATATGTCATTCCAGTCAATTGTTTGTGTAGGCTACAAGAACACCACAAAATGCCACAAGAGTGGGAGGCAAGATTGAGAAATTATGACTCACTGCCCGCCATAATGAAGCGCAGAGTTAACTCTTACAGCTCTAAACAGAGAAGTTTTTTAAATAAATCTGACATATTTCGAACTTTCTCAATTTCTCATGAACCTGCAGGAAACACTTGTGTTCTGTGTCACTTTATTATGGAACATTATAAAACATGACTCTGTTGTTGATTATTGTCTTTTAAAATGACCAATTATTATCGTTTGACATTGAATCTTAACGGGACAGCGCAAAAATAAGACTTTTTTGTTCTAATGTGGTCAAATTCTCAGCCTAATGTAACTCAATTTTTCATAAACTATAACATTTAAAAACAGGTTTTACAGAAAATCGTGCCTTATTGACCTCATCTTTTACGTACATTCATTTAATGACCTTTGTTTTGGTGTTCTTTTAATATCTGACAAATGCTGAAAATGAAGAAAACTAAAACATGCAATTAAATCTGCATGACAACAGAAAACCGAGGAAGAAACCGAACCTTCAGATATAAGATGAGATAAGGAAGGGAGGTGAAATGAGCGAGAGAGCAGCCAGTTACAGAGATGAAAAGGAGGAAAAAAGATGCTGACTGGTGCAAGTGATGGAAGGGTGCTTTCGATGAGCCTATGAGAAGGCAGAGAGCAAGTGCAGTGAGGAGAGAAACCTAAAAGTAAAGTTCTTTGCGGCAAAGGCCCTGTAGATCAGGACACGGCTCAACAACTCGTACGAGTTAATAAAACTTAAGGAATTAACTTCAGCAGATATGAGCATATTAAAAGACTGACTACTGGGATTGTTCAAGCTTGGGTTGGGAGGTCATTTAGAAAACGGAGGAACAAGGAGTGATCTGTGTGGGAGGAAGAATAAAAAAATGGTGGCACCTTCATTGTGAGCCGCGAGTTAGGTGTGATTTGTACAATCTGCAGCGTACGTGTGAACTGGTCTCCAGTTTGGTTGCAGGTTTCTGCTGAGCAGAACGTGTGGTGTCTTGATTTGACTTGACTGCTGCTACTGATAGGGTAAGCTTTTTACTCTTCATCTCTTCAGAAAACTCTGGCATAGTTATGTGTGGAATACTCTCGAAGTTTTCTGTTATTCGATACAGAGCTTGAGTTTGAGTACAATAATGAGAATTTACATCTAATTTCTACAAACTGCCATGAAATCCTGCATTATTCGATCCACCGCTCTCGTTTAGTGGAGATGAGGAACTTTGCAGTCCAAACTTTACTGTCCACACCTTTGGTTTTGTCTGTGCGAGTATCATGCTATTTACCATCAACGTGGTTGATGCGATTGACAGAAGGGCTTAGAAACATTTATCAGGCAATATAATATATTTCAAAATTGCCACAAAAATGAATTTGGAAGGCTAATTTTCTTTGATTTTGGGTGTGGGCTTCATATTAAGAAAGTAAATGTTTCTAAACATGATCGATATTCTCTGCAAGTCAGCAAACATTAATTTTTTACACAAAAGATTTATTTAGAAGTCCTATTTAGTAGCTCAATCACTCTGTGAAATTGAGTAATATTGACTTGTTATAGTATATGGCTGCATTGTAAAGATAAAGATTGAAGGGTCAAGGCATTTTAAACCACAAATGAAACCTCATTATCACACTCAATTTCCTTTGTCAAGCCAATTACATTCATCTTCTTAGTGATTTTTTCTCACACCTTTTCTCAGTAAAGCATGCACTGGACAAATACATTTAATAATTCTATGCATATAAATGAGTAGTCCTGTTGTGTTGGATAAGTTCATGATTAGATTTTTCGAATCAACAGTAATGTAGTATTGGGTGCCAAAGAACATGCCAAATTTGCATGCGCTTAAATTAAGAGAATGTAGGCCATCTGCGCTGCTTTTTGGGGTTCTAGTAGTTCTCTATAACTTGACAGCTATAGGATTTAGAGAGGCCCAAACCTCTCATAATATGTCGTTTTTTTTTTTTTTTTCTCATCTAACTGCAAAATACAGGAAATCCGTTTCCTGGCACTGAATGCAACCACAGACAGCCACACTCACATATATAGAGGTGTGTAAAACTTGCAAGGCAGGTGATGCCGAGTGAAATTTAACAGACTGAGAATTTACATTAATAAATACGTTTCATCTGAAAAAAGCTGACCGCTCTTTTTAGAAATGTTACAGAGAAGAAGAGCCTGTCTCTACTAAAATGCACACAATGATTCATGCTGAGGTAATCAGGAGTTTGTCTTCTATTTGAGTGTTATACGTAATGGTGTTGAGCTGACTAAAAATAAAAATAAAATACCCTTACAGGTTTTCTTCAACTTCTGTGCTTTTATATCTCAGATTTCTATTAAAACTAACATACTGAGTACTAACTTTTTTTTTTGGAATATGAAGGTCACATTAAAAATGTCTTAAACTTTAGCGTAGATTTTTTTTGGTGTGTGTAGAATTTAAATTTTATTTCTTACTCTTGTCCAGACCAAGACTTTCAGTCTTAAAACATGAAAAAATACATCATAAAAATTTGAGAATTACACATTTAAAACTATAACAATCTTAATTAAAACACAAATAGTGATTTTTTTTCCTAAAATTACTGTATTTGTTAATCATGAAGGCAACATCAGTGAAGCTTGAGATAAAAATCAGACATGTAACATGTGAATAAAAACAAATCAAAATAAAAACTTGTTATATAAATATTTTATTAAAGTGTCATTTCCAAATGAGCTTTAAATTTGGTCAAATTTTGCAAAGTGTGAATATTTATAAATGCTATATATATATATATAATTTGTAAAACGCTATCAAGCACAATACATCATTTGAGATGCAATAGAAATGACACAAGTGTATGATCATTGTGTATGCATCGTCAATAGTCAAATTAAATGAACTAATTTTTGTTTTTCAGAAAGATAAAACAGAGCCTGCATATAGAATTGTACATACCTTGAAAGGGATTCTGGCCAAAAGAAGTTGTGTTGTTTCATAGAAGTTGAGATGTTTTTACTGGAAAACAAGATGATACTGATTAAGAATATGATTTTTGCAGACAAAGTTACAAAGTATTCGGAAAGATGCAAGCTAGTTAAGGCACTTAAATGTGCATGGTGGAAATTATCAAATCAATTTTAAGAATGTATTGCTAAATAATAAATTATGAGAAATGTTTAAAAGAGCTCATGGAAGAACTGTATCTTCAGCCGTTTCTTAAAATTTGCGTCTCTACAAGATGGGGCACCTTAACTAATCATCTCGTTTCATTTGTATAATTAAAAAAAGTTCAGTTTATATAAACCAAATGAAATGAGTTGACCTAACTTTTCATATGCTGCTGCTTCATTTATGCAAAATGAGCGAACATTTCGCAGGGTTAGTCACACTAACCTAAAACCACAGATTCAGAAGAAGTTTGTTGCTCTCTTTTGTGGCCTAATAGTGCCATAAATCGATGTTTTTCTCACATTGTCTCCTCAGTTATGGACTCCACTACACTGCTGTCTGTGGTAAGCGGGGCTGTCCTCCTGTCAATCATCCTTGTAACCAGTCTTTGTACATACTGCTGGCGGCATAAACAGCCAAGTAAGACCTCATAACTTTGTCTACATTAAAATGTGTTTTTCCCTCTCTCTCTCTCATCAAAACTTCATGGTAAAAGGGATGTTTTTCAGTTTGTACAATATGACTTCGCACAACTCTGACAATGACGCTATAAGAAAGAGTTATAATGATAATTTTGTACTTTCATTTAACATTTTTGTGTAGTCGAGCTACAGTCATCATCCTCCTGTGCTAGTATATGCGCAAGCAAATATGACAAGGATTGAATACGGATCGTGCATCACCTGTATCTTTCCAGAAAATGCGCAGAACGACTAGGCCAGATTTTAGTCAGACTCGGCGTGCAACTCTGCCTTCACGTGCTATGCTATCGGAACTTTGATATTTCCGACTTCTGAATTCGTGATTACGAGCTCGAAATGGGAGGGTGTTCATGTGCAGGTTTTTTTTTTTTTTTTTTACCTAGAAAACTCGTATTTACGATAACTCCGAGAGCGCGTGAAGGCAGCATAACGCATATTTAATGCTTGAAACATTTGATGTTTACTAGTTGGTTGAAGCCGAGCAATAGTTACATTACAGTATTTTTTCCAACTGCTTACATACATTTTCAAAACTTTGCCTCTTTTTTTCAAAACTTTACACACACAAAATGCAAAATTTTGCAAAATGAAGCATTCAAAATATCACAAACACGTACTTTGCAAACACCTTTGCTATAATAATCTATTTTTGGTTATATCATACACACACAGTTATTCAAAACCTAAAGCTCTTCTTTCATGAGCTCCATTTCTGTACAAGATTGAAAGTAATTAGCAGAGAGATGTTGAAAAATTCACGGTAAACATGGAAGCAAGATTGAAACCAAACTATTAATTTATTGTTTACTGTAAGCATTTGTGGTTGTGAATACAGTATTACACAGTACAAAAGAACCATGTGTACTTGGACATAAACAATGGTTGTGTTTGAAAAAGGAAATCAAGATACTTCCTGTTAGATTTTTGTGTGTTACGTAGGAAATTGTGTTGTGTTTTGCAAAAAGTACTATCTTATGAAATTGAAAACTGAGTCGAAGGCTGAGAATTAAGTGTATGGTTTTGCAGATTTGGTGTTTGCCCCTGCTGTTTGAGTGTCAGGTTTCAGAAATTGTTTGACGAGTGAGGATTTTGTGTGTAAGCAGTTGAAAAAACTGGTAGCCCAACTTCGTTAAAAAGAATCAAATTTGTAAGGTGAATGTGATTGTTAATATCCATTGTAAAAGTATTGTGACATGATTTAGTTTGTTTATTGGGTATTTTACAGCATCCATCCCTCAGAGGTCCAGTGACTCTAGTCCAGAATACAACTCAACGTAAGAAATAAAATCGCGCCTCTGTCTTGCAAATTTTGCCAAATAAAAGGATCTTGTCTGCTACACTATTGTATCAGTCATAATTATCATATCTACAGTATGTTTTGGTCTAAAGTTGTGTTTGAAGCTGTATACCCTGTGTGTGTTGGCTCAACATTATCTCTCTTCAAACAGATTTGTGGTTCGGCATCCCCAGTCCACATGTAAATAAATCATCCTTTCTTCTAACGCACAACAAAACATTGTATACTCTGTAGTGTTCAAATTAATACATAAATGTTTGTATCCTCTCTTATTATTCAGATGCACCTCATCCAGACCCTCACAGAATTATCAATGTACCTTACCCACTACCCAAGTGAGTTGACATACAAACACAGATATACACATTCACAGACTCTTGTGCTTCACTGTGTTAATAACCTCTCTTCCCTCAGTTCACTCAGTTCACCATCTATTACTGTCACAAAGGTGCCCTCCTGCCCTCCCTCAGAAAGTGAGTAATGCAGTCATCATGGTCTTTGAAAGAATATAATAATCTAACAGCTCGTGTCATAAAAAAACAGCACATTTTCAATGTTTGTCATTTGCTTTATTACTACAATACAAACCTTTATGACAGAAAAGATGTCACATTATATATATAAATGTGACTTTGAACTACACTTTATGTATAAAAGTTGCTATGTAAGTAAATGATGAGTGGTATTATTATTATTATTAACCTCTTAAGGCACACATTTCAATTTTTGTCTCTGCAGCTGGAAGTCAAGCCAGTTATGTGAATTACGGTGAGAAGAGAAGCAACATTCATGACGATGAGCATGGTCTGTGATAAACTGACACATTTTTGAGTAGTTACGGAGTGTATTGTTATTGTGCTATTATGGGTTACATGGAAACTCTTGGTGAGTGAACAAATGTGTGTGCATGAGAGATTGACTGGTAAAAATATGTGATTCCTCTCCAGACAATGAAGATGAGCAGGATATTCAGCTTCCAGGTGACTACATGTAAGAGCATTCATTCCTGATCCCAGATCTTCACAAGCTGTCCCAAACTACTAGTTAGGCTAAAGCTGAAGAATTTTCCGTATGAAACTGAAAATATATTTTTATTCCATCCAGAACCGTGATTCCAGATCCCCCACATTCCCCAGGCAAACAGCCTTCATCCCAGAGTTCAGGTAAAAGATCTGAGATTAAACAAGTATAGAAATGTATTTACATTTGTTTGTTTATTTATAAATAAAAAAATAGTCAAATAGAATCTTCTGATGATTTTATGACCTCTAATTTTGTAGATAATACAAATAATTACATCAATGAATTAAGTGGCTCTGAGGATGACTCGATCTCAGGTACTACATGCTGAAAATAAATAATGATGAAAATGCACTGCTGCAATGCATATTGTAACTTTATCCTGTGGTTTTTTTTTTTTTTTTTACAGACAGTCACGATTATGAAAATTTCAAAAATTCTTCAGACCTCCAAAACCAACCCGCTTGTAAGTGTGATTGTTAGCTATCACTAAGCAAAGTTTTTTTTTTTTTTATGTATATGGAAAACTATACTTGGATCACATGAACTTAGTTTTACAGTCATGAATAGCAAAATGTGTTTTGAAAAAGTCCATATGTAAAATGTACTGATTTATAATTTATCAAACTATTTTTTAAATATATATATGCTCAACATTCCTAATAATTAATATTTTCATGAAATTAACTATTTTTATGTTCCTCCTCACCAACAGGTCTGTCCCGTGGAAGTATGAGCAGTGATGATGACCAGGGCAGCTCTGAATATGTCAACACAGCTTAACTCATAATAATGAAGGTACTAAACACTTCTCTAGTTTACTGCATTTGACTGTCTGACACATTTTTGGATTTTTCAATGAACTAAGGAAAATTTTTTTTTTTTTTTTCTCCAGGATCCTTTTATCAAGTGATGTTGATTAGAGGCCTAAAAATCATCCTGAGTCTCCAGATGTACCCATGCTTTGAATTTTGAAGTGGAGCACCACCAAGAAAGCACTGAACCACTGTCACCTCACAGAAAGCTTCACTTCCTCCCTCAATCCTTATGACAATCTGCTGACGATACCTGAGAATTTTTTTTTAAACATTTGCTGTTTATGATGTAATGCAACCTGACTTTTGCTTTCAAAAATGAGCGCACCAGAGAATTTTTTGACTCCATGTAATATACAGCTTTTAATATACAGTCATAAATGTTTATAAACTTTAGTTATTGGCTTGTGAATGGGGAAATAAAAGTTTTACTAATTTACATTGTGTCTGCTGCTACAATATGGATAGAAAATTTATGTAAGAATTTTGAAAGGCATTTTATAGAATGCAAAATATTTATTTTATATAAACATTTAAAAATCATGAGACGAAACACATGAGGAGAGTTTAAAAATTTATTTTTTATACACTTTTTTTTTTGTATTTTTTTGTTCTTTTTTAACCATTTATTATTTGCTTATTTAATAAGGGGGTTGAGGACAAAGGGAGAGGTCACTGTATTTTTATAAAAATGTCCCTCATTCCTTTTTTTTTTTTGTCTTGCACACTCACTCGTTCCTTCTTTCTGATTTAGACACTATGTGTCCCCGTCCGCTCAAATTAAAAATAGCAAAAAGGGGGGAAAAAAAATAAAACAAGCACATTCAGTCTTGCCAGAGGTGAATAAAAACAAAATCTTTTTTTCCATTCTTGGAGCAGGTGGAGGGTATATACATATGTATGATCCCACAGGAGGATCAGATGGGGGCGCTCTGCTCAGACTCCGTTTCAAAAGTCACCCTGTCAATTTCCAGGAGGGTGGAATGGAATCTGCTGCGGAGGATGAGCCACTGATGAGAGCAGAGAGAGAAAAAAAAAAAAAAAAAAACAACAAATTAATTATTTTAAAAAATAAATAAAATCTTGGGTAACGTGTCAGCACACAGCCTTATATTAAACAACAAATTTGTATAATTATCCGATTTCTGTAATGGAAAACAGAATGGTAGATTTTCTCTTGTGCAGAAAACTCACCCTGAGGTGGTCCAATGTAGGTGTAGTGCTGGTGGGGCCCCTGTTGGGGTGGGGGAGGTCCATGCTGGGGGCCAGAACCCTGCTGAGGGGGAGGTGGCGGGGCATGAAGCAACATCACAGGTGGTGGGCCGTGACCTCCAGAGTGGTGAGGACCCGAGAGAGCACCTTGAACATGGGCCTGAAAGAATGAGAAGAAAAAATAAAATAAAATTGGATTAGTTGCCAAAAATGAATACAATTATACATTATATATATATATATATATATATATATATATATATATATATATATATATATATATATATATATATATATATATATATATATATATAAAAAAAACACAATTAACAAATAACTATATTTGAAAATATATCAATACATTTATTCCTGTGATTTTAAAGCTAAATTTTCAGCATCATTACTCCAGTCTTCAGTGTCACATGATCCTTCAGAAATCATTCTAATATTATGATTTGCTGCTCAATTACCCATTTTGATTGGTGCTCGAATTTAAAGGATTTTTGTGAGTAGAAAAATAATAACCCTTTTGAATAATTTCAGGGTATCTGCATGTATCAGCATTTCAAATTTATTACTTTTTAAATAAAATTTAATATATCTCAAAAAAAAAAAAATCAATTTCATCGACTTTTTTTTTTGCTAATTTAATGCCAGGGTACTGCAATACAATGTATAAATTTATATTACGTTTTTTAAAGAAAAACAAATATTAATACTGCACTGTAATGATATAATTTATCTTAATTCACTTTTATGCATTAGACCAGGGGTTTTCAAAGACAGTGGGCAAATAAGGCAGCATTTTTCAGGTAAGTCTAGCCAAGTATTGAAGTAAGAAATACTACAGAAATTGAAGTCATCATAAAAAGAAAGAAAAACTTTTGGTGTTTGATTACAATTATTTTGGTGCTATTATGTGCAGCAGAGTGAACGACACTTGGGTTTACTGTATGTGCTTTACTTGTGGATGGTTTTCCGCTGCTTGCAAACAGACTATTTTGAGGAGACAGCTGATTGCCTTTTATTTGCCGCTCTGAGTGCACTCTGCTCTGCAGGCTGTTAATCCAAAGTAAATTATCAATACTATCATGTTTTATTGAAGTAAATACATTATAATTGGCTAAAACACAAGCGCAGGTTACTTTACTTCCTGAACAAGTGCGCACCAGAGTCCAAGTTGCTTTCATATTCACGTGAACACGCCACAGTTCGAGTGCAACCGAGCTCAGACCACCTCCTTCAGGTAGTCTCGGGTTCGGTACCCCGGTGCGCACCCGGATTCAAACGACATCTTTCACATTAGTGATTTTTCATACAAACCATGCCCCGTTTCGAACTAAACTGCCAGTGTGAAAGCCCCCTTAGACTGAATGCACAGATCCAATATAATAACTGATGTGTATCCGGTTTTCTCCCAACCGTTTATGTTCAATTACGACATAACTGACTGTGTTTCTGTGAATACTCAAGTCGGGCACTGACATATAAGTGTGTGCATTTGATCAGTAAAGCGCAGGAGAACTGAATTAGGTGCTCGAGCTCTGATAGACAGCTTTATTTTATTTTTAAATAATGCAGCCTTGGTGATCACAAGACAATTTTAAAAACTAAACTTGACTGGTAGTGTATATAAATATTTATTTTTTCCCTTTTTTAGAATAAGCCGCGCAGAAAAAAATAATTGCCGTGCAGAGAACAGATCATGTGTGGGGAAATCCATTTGATTGTAGTAGTTTAAATGAGAAATAATTGCAGTGCTCTGGACAACCGCTATAGAGTTATTGTCGCTATAGAGTTAGAACCGGTGAATGCTGTTTACAGGTTTCATAGAAAGAGAACGATTGAGCGCGTGTGAGCGGGCGTGGCCCTGAGCCAAATCAGTCACGGTTAGAATACTGTCATGTTTGTGGACTAAATACATCAATACGAGAGGCAACGCGAAACAAAAAGAAATGTGAAATAAAACGTCATGTTTTAATGAAAAGTGGCGGAAATAATGGATGATGGGCACAGAATGCTAACAAAACTCTGAGACATTTACAATCACACACCCACCACAGGTGTAGCTTGCGTGATATACCTCAGTTTAAATAGATTTTTGTGTGTGTGGTGGTGGTGTGGGTTTCAGGGATGTTTAGATAACTATAAAAGAGTTAACGTTCACTTTTCTTAAAAATATTTAGCTAACAGATCTGTTTAAATGCTTCAGTTTGTTTTCACTATATAATATATTAAAATAAATGGAAGCATAATACTGTATAATACATAATATAATACTGTATATCAGTTTAAATAATACTTAAATATTATATTATATTATATTATATTATAATGTAAGCATAATAAAAAATTGATCTCACAAGGGGATTGTTTAGAGCTCATTGCCATGAAAAATCTTGTAACCTCCTGGTATATAAAATCTGGGAAATTCATAAGCAATAAACATGTAATTTTGATGGTTTAACACTGTGTTGCTAATAATTTACTGTACAAAAACACATTATGGTTATCCCAAACCATCATTGTAACTGCTCATATTATATTATTATAAAGAATTGAACTGTCCTGCAGGAGGACAGAAATTATTTTTTAATAGAATTTTTTGGTAAAGACTGGTACAGTTAAAGGCAGGGTAGGTAAGAAATTTTGTTCCAAATTTGTTTAAACTTTCTATATATATACATGCATAATTAAAATGTAAGAACTCTGATAAAAAGAGTATAAAAATCGAGTGACTCTAGACCGTTTAATCTGTATTAAACACAGCTCATTATTTCCATCCGGGACGAAACATAGGATTGGCTTAGGCGGCTGTCACTCTCTCGCAACCATGGCAACCACCCTTTTGCCACACATGACCTGCCCACTTGCGCGCGCACGTTTGATTTGGGGAATCCAAGAGGCATGGATCCTAGGAATACCAAAACAATGGCAGAGAAACAGCAAGCTAAATTCACAGTATCGGCCTATGCAGTTAGTGAAGGCAAACCAGGCAAAAAAAGGAAGACAGTAACAGTACAAGAAAAGGCAATGAACAAAAAGTCTTTGGATAAACAAAGAAATAAAACGCGAGTTAATATCGGCGTGGCTTTCCAGCGATGGCGAGAACTGAGGGAACTCAAGGGGCTGAAAAGTGACTCCTTGATGGCTTTATTTCTGCTGGACAGGTAAATCTTTCTTTTTGTATTTTGATCATACATATTTTTTTGTTTATTTTTTCATGAAGCATGTGTCATTAGCACACGTAGCTGCGTAATATAGCTAACATAACATTACTTAGCGAGCCGTAGTAGAGACGATAAATAATGATAGCTATAGTGTTGAATTGTGCATAATTTTACCCTCTGTCTAACTCTTTTACCATGTTCACCTGTAAGTTTACCTGCACGTTTTTTTTTCGCCTTTGTTTTGTTTTTATATTCTCTACCTATGTTTACTGATGTCTTTATCTTGTATCTGTGTGTGTCGTACACACTTTGTTGTATGTGTGTGTTATTATTTTGTGTCTGCAATGCAGTTGTGAGTTGATATTTGAGTGTATGTTACTCTGTTGATCTGTAGAACAACGTATATGTTATGAATCTTACACGAAATTCATCTTCATCACAGTGTAAATGATGGTAATGGAAAAACGTGTATCATGCAACCTGTTTTTAGCTTTGCCTTATAGATAGCTCGTTAGCGAATCAAAAAATATATATTTTAAACTTTACCAATATCAATATGCTAGCTTGATAGTGAGTACTAAAATACATCTTGTTTGTTTATCTTCATAATTATAAAGTTATTTTTATTACATGTGATTCTGACATGATGTCACTACATGCCGTGCTCCTTCCTCTCCGCTCGTCTCAGGTAAATAATGCGTCTTCCAGCTCAGTGGTCGGAGTCACACGTTCATGCGTTTTGGGGGCGTGGCTTTGGAAGGAGCCCAGAAGGGAGGGGGTGGAGTGAATGGAAATAATGAGCTGTCTTTAAAACAGTCGTGAGAGGTCTACAGACACTCGATTTTTATACTTTCTTTTTCAGAGTACTTACATTTTAATTATGTATTGATATATAAATAAAGTTTAAACAAATTTTGAAAAAAAGTTTTTTATACATTTTTTTGCCTACCCTGCCTTTAATACAGCAATGTGAAAAATCTCAAGTAACCTAAAATTAACCTAAATGCTTAATTTAGTGACTAAACTGCTTGTTTTCAAACATATTATTTAATATATCACTAAGTTACATGAAGGGTCAAATAAAATAGAAACGGCACATTAAAGTTAAATGTTACAGTTGCATGATAAAACTATTTTTTGTGTGTGTTCACGTTCATTGTACAGGTCTGATATAAAGTATGTTTTTGCTCAAAATGTGCACTCAACAGAGAAAAGTTTTGCTCAGCAAGAAAAAAAAAAATTAGAGGGAACATTGCTCATCACTTAATGTTTAATCCTCATGCTGAGAATGGGATAAACAAAAATAAATTAGGTGACTGAAATTCATACAAAGCTGACATGCACTGTTGAGAAATGCGACTACGGATGTGAAAGTGTTTTTGTGTGTGGTTATGGTCATCACCTGTGTCAGCTGTCCTAGAGAAGAGTACGGGTGAGGCAGGGGCTGGTGTCCCGGCAGGCTGTAGCCCTGGAGGGAGTAGGAGGCCTGTGGGGAGCTGTGTCCTGGAGGCAGGTTAGGGGGTGTGGGGGCTGACAGCGGCCCAGAGTGGTACAAAGACTGAGGCTGAGGACCAGACTGACCGGACTAGAAAAAGACAATCAAAACAGAACATATTTAGTATAATTACCAAAGGCATCAGAAACTTATGGGGTTCTTTTGTATGAATGAACTTTATAACAAAAGATTGTGTAATAGGTGTGTAGTTGCTATTGATTGGCAGGTGGATGTACCTGTCCTGGACTGGGGGCGGGGTGTTGAGGGGGTGGCTGGCTGCCTGTGGGGGTGCTGGAGGGCTGAGGATGATGGATGGATCCAGAGTGATGAGAGAATGACTGCGGAGCTGAAACGAAGAAAAATGTATATAGTTGACAACATAAAAAACAAGTAACTAAATCAATCCATTCCAAAAAATTTTTATTAAATGCTTACCATACATCCCCTGCTGAGGGGCTGGCGGTCCTTCATTCTGACCAGGGTACTGTGGGCCTGGGGGACCCAGTGTCTGTGGGTGACCTCCTGATCCGAGCATTCGTGGTCCACCCTGGAGCATAGAGTACACCTAAGACAGATAAAGAAAGAAACAAACAACAGGGGAATTTTTTAGCTAAGGTGACCACCTACAAAACAAAATCGCATTCAAAACCAAAATCAACTTGTTTAATTGAAATACTAGAAGTATTTGTTCTACCGGAAACGTGAAGGCTGGTACCTGTCCAGGGTAGTGGGGCATTGCTGATATGACCTGGTTGTACTGCAGATATGAGGGAGGGTAAGGAGACGCCACCAGAGGAGGTCCTGCTGCTGATGCCGCGGCCTGGAGCATAGGGGGCGCTGAAGAGCTGTGGTCAGGACGAGGAGTCACTACAGAACCTGAGAAACAGGAGGTGGAAGTAACACATGAGTAATAGTATGCAACACTTTTCATGAGTAGAGTGCAAAATTGGGCCTGAAAGTCTTATTTTAACTTTATTGGTAACACTTTACAATAAGGTTCATTAGTTAAACATTAGTTAATGTATTAACTAACCACGAGCAATACATTTGTTACTGTATTTACTAATCTTTGTTAATGTTAGTTAATGAAAATAATTTCATTGTTCATGTTAGTTCTTAGTACATTAACTAATGTTAACAAGATTTTAATCATGTATTAGTAAATGTTGAAATTAACATTAATAAAGATTAATAAATGCTGTACAAGTGCAGTTCATTATTAGTTCATGTTAACTAATGTAGTTAACTAATGAACCTTATTGTAAAGTGTTACCACATTATTGTTATTATTATTGATAATATAATATTGTTTTATAATATATTGTAATATTACAATATATGAAATGTAGTTTTAAAATGCAACATTCAAAATGAGTTTTAGGCCCTATTTTTGTTATTAATATTAATAATAATACATTTAAATTAAGAGTTTAAAAACCTTTAAAGTAGCTTTAAAAAGGCCATATTGTTGATTTTTATAATAAAATCATAATACAATAATATTAATATTAATAATAATAATAATAATAATAATAATTATTATTATTATTATTATTATTATTCATCTTATGTACCAATGTATCAGCCAATAAAAGCAATTATTAATACTACTACTACAAATAATAGTAAAGTTATATCAATTAATATTAATACATTAATGCTTCATTGATTGTACTAATATTGTAAGCATTACCTTTTGTTCTTGGGTACTTCCCTTGACCGACAGTTGTCATTTGATACGGGTACATCTGAGGTGCCTAGAAAGGAGAGAGAGAAAAAAAAAAAAGTACATATATAATCTGTGTTGCAAACAAAAAGTTTTAGAATATTTTCCAAAATTATCCAAGAGCAGCAGGGATAGACACCTGTACAGAGTGACCCTGTATCTGGATAGGTGAGACATAGCTCAGGTACTGGGTGTTGTAAATGGCTCCCTGGCCTGGTGGGGGCTGCAACACCACCGTGGGGCTGGGCGGAGTTGGCCGTGGCGGGGTGGGAGTGGCCGAGGGCTTCACCTGCAAAATGGACATGACACACTGGCTTGGCACATTTAGCTTTTCAACAATGGTATAAAAGAAACTAAACAGTTAAAATGAATGCTCTCACCATGCTGAGAGGAGCCTTGGTGGGGTTGAACTCTTTGGCGTTGGGGTTGAGTGTAGATTTCTTCACCTGACTGAATTGGAAAGAATTTGAAATGCATTAATAGACTTTATATAGTATTACAAGTAGTTAACAAATGTGATTAGTAAATCAATTAAGCCCAATATTCTGAAATGTTCTACTTACTCAGTCATGCCCTCTGATCTCTCACCGGCCTCTGGTTTGCCCTCCTCACTGCCTGGGGTCCTTGCGGGTTGGGGCGTCCCTGCCGTTTGCCCTTCTGCAGTTGGGTTTTGCATGGCAGTGCCAGACAGGGCAGAGGGTGCAGAGATGGGTGTGGTTGGTGGAGGGGTGGTGGTCGCCGCCCCCTCTGCATTTGTCTCTCTACTTCTCTCCTCTGCTGCAAGCTCTGCAGTCAGAGTTGTGGGCGGGGCTGTTTTAGCTTCTGTAGGAGGGGTGGGGTCTGTTTGTGTATTGTGGGAGGGGTTTGTTTGAGGAGAGTCAGTGGCCAAAGTTTTGGGGCTGGAACTAGAACTAGAACTAGATGGAAGCTAAAAATCAGAGAGGGGAAAAATTTGTTTTAAAAAAAGTACTATGGTTTTCCTTATAGTTATGCAAAAAAGTTGACATAAAAACATGGCCAATGTAGTACGTCTGGATTACAATCATACTATATTTAACATACTTTTTACAGGTAGTTAAATTCAACCCCATTTCCAGAAAAGTCATGACATTTTGTAAAATGCAATAAAACCAAGAATCTGCGATTTGTTAATTCTCTTTAAACTTTAACTGACCAAAGTACAAATTTACAATGTCTCTACTGACTAAAATAACTGTATTTTGTGAATAAATAGAATATTAAACTGTTAAACTGTTTTGAAACAGTCCACAATAAGCAGGTGAATTGATAGGTAATAGGTGAAGGTCGTGATTGGGTATAAAATGAGCTCTCAGTCTTTGGGTCATGGTTCACCATTTTCTGCCGAATATCATAAGAAAATGCAACTAATCTGTTACAAAAGGAGAAAGCTATACAGTACATCTGTTCAATGCAGAGAGTTCTTTGAGCCCGAGCTCATCTCAGATTGTCCAAAAGACAGTGGAAATGAGTGCTGTGGTCAGATGAGTCCACCTTTTAGCATGTTTTTGAGAAAAACAGGTACTGAGTTCTTAGTTCCAAAAACGAAAGGGACCATCCAGTCTTTTATCAGCGACACCTGTCATGGTATGGGGTGCATCAGTGCAAATGTGTGAAGGTACCATTGACACAAGCATATATTGGGATCGTACAGAGACATACTTCCATCAGGATGACATCTTTCCTGGGAAGCAACACATCTAGGCTTCATTTTGCACATTCTCCAACAGAGTGGCCATGTTTTACACCGTAAAGAGGATGAGCTTGACTGCCTGCAGTCCATATTGGTCTCTTATTGAAAATATAGGACCCATCATGAAAAAGGAGAATCAGACAACGATGACCACAGACTTGAGCAGTGGTCTTGTCTCAGGCAAGATTGGGCAGAAATTCCACTTGCAAGACTGCAACCAGTTACTATTAGGGGTGGGAAATATCACAGGGTACCTCACGATACTATCACGATACATGGCTCACGATAACGATAATATCACAATACGGCGATTCTGTGATAATCGATATATTGCTAGACAATCCTATAATGATACATCACGATATCTGTCTAACTATGAAAACAAAATGCCAGTAAAAAAAAAAAAAAAAAAAAAAAAAAAAAAAAAGGTTAAGTGCAGGTTCTCTCTCTTTATTAAAGTCCAAACTGTTAGAAAACAGCACAAAAAGTTTTCCAGTCTGAAAAACATTTTATGCTTATACTTTTATGCTTATAACCTTTTATGCTTATACTAAGTTACCAAACTCTTTAATTTAAACCTGGGAACATCTCAGTGTTTACCAGCTTCCTTAAAATAATCCTGGGAATAATGTTGTCAAAGGTACAGACTTTGGCAACTTTGAAAATGTTAAAATGTGACTATACCAGCATAGCCTAGCATTTGAGCACTGTTGAGCGGATTCATAAACATGTCTGATTGGCCATTATGTGTTCACGCGCTCAATATATACGTCTGTGATTGGCTACAATGGTCAACGCTTCCAAAACATAGTAAATACAGGGAGTGCAGAATTATTAGGCAAGTTGATTTTCTGATCATATTTTTTTCCCAAGCACATTTTACCAATTCCAATCCACATCAATCTTAATAACTACTATTAATATTGTTTTTAATCATTTATAAGTGATATATAATTGTTCATGAAGGCTGGAAATGAAAAATGCCTTATATTCAGGTGTGCAGAATTATTAGGCAAGTTTTCTTTTACAGGCAAAATGAGCCAAAAAAGAGATTTAACTCAGACTGAAAAGTCAAAAATTATTAAATACTCATGAGAAGGACGCAATACTAATGCAATACTAGAAATTGCAAAGTTAAAGCATGACCAAGGGACAGCAAAATGCTCATTGGGTCAGCGGGGTCATACAAAAACAGCTGGAAAAGAAAAGACACGTTAACAGCAAAATAATTAAGAATTAAGGTGAAGAATTAAGTGTGAAACCATCAGGAACCCTTTAGTCTCCAGCGCCACCATTTTCCAGAACTGCAACCTACCTGGAGTCTCCAGAAGTGCAAGGTCTCAGGATCTCAGAGACTTAGGTTAGCTAAAGAATCCTAAAAAATGACCCGCACTTGATAAGAATCACAAGCTGAAGTGTTATAAAATACATGAAGACTGGGTTTTTATAGGCCTTATAAACAGACAGCTTGAGAATGACTCCTGAAGGACCAGCACCACATCCTCTTGTACCACTGTTTGAAGAATTTATCTTCCAGAATCTGGCAGTAAGTTTTGGAAGATCATTTTTAGTCCATCTCTGCAAGACAGACATTTCAGGATAAGAGATGGACTAAGTGAACTCAAACACCTTACTGCCAGATTCTGGATAAATTCTTCAAACAGTGGTACAAGAGGATGTGGTGCTGGTCCATCAGGAGTCATTCTCAAGCTGTCTGTCTATAAGCCCTATTAAAACCCAGTCTTCATGTATTTTATAACACTTCAGCTTGTGATTCTTATCAAGTGCAGGTCATTTTTTAGGATTCTTTAGCTAACCTAAGTCTCTGAGATCCTAACACCTTGCACTTCTGGAGACTCCAGGTAGGTTGCAGTTCTGGAAAATGGTGGCGCTGGAGACTAAAGGGTTCCTGATGGTTTCACACTTAATTCTTAATTATTTTGCAGTTAACATGTGTCTTTTCTTTTCCACCTGTTTTTGTCTGACCCCGCTGACCCAATGAGCATTTTGCTGTCCCTTGGTCATGCTTTAACTTTGCAATTTCTAGTATTGCATTAGTATTGCGTCCTTCTCATGAGTATTTAATAATTTTTGACTTTTCAGTCTGAGTTAAATCTCTTTTTTGGCTCATTTTGCCTGTAAAAGAAAACTTGCCTAATAATTCTGCACACCTGAATATAAGGCATTTTTCATTTTCAGCCTTCATGAACAATTATATATCACTTATAAATGATTAAAAACAATATTAATAGTAGTTATTAAGATTGATGTGGATTGGAATTGGTAAAATGTGCTTGGGAAAAAAATATGATCAGAAAATCAACTTGCCTAATAATTCTGCACTCCCTGTAGACATCTTTGACACTCTTCATCGAGTGCTTACAGATTCACACAGGAGCGTTTGAAAGCAGGCGTCTATCAGCAGATCCCTAATATATCCGCTGATAGACGCCTGCTTTCATACACTCCAGAGTGTGTATATGTGTAAGTGCTCGGTGAAGAACGTCAAAGATGTCTACGTTTGTCACATCAATGGTATAAAAGCCTAAGTGCGTCCAGATTTGGAACTTAACAGTGACATCTATTATTTTACTCACACTGCTGTCTGCCATCCCGTTAAAAACCTCTTTTTCTTATGCTAGTTAACTTATGTTCACGTTTCCCTCATTCCCTCATGTGTTGAGCGCCGGCTTGAAGTAGCGACACTGGGAGCAGGGAAATTTATAGCACCTTGTTTTATTAATTAAAATATAGATATTTGGCACCAGCGTATCGATTCTCGTATTGCACAGAGAAGGACGACGATATTGATATTTTGTCCCACCCCTAGTTACTATCCTCGGTTCCCAAATGATTAAAAAGTGTAGTTAAAAAGAAAGGTGATGTGGTAAACTTGTCTCTCTCCAAACTTTTTTGAGTGTGTTGCAGCCATCAAATCAAAATTTGTTTGTATTTACAAAATACACTTCAGTTGGTTAAGAAAAACATTGGAAATATTTTCTTTGTACTTTTGTCAGTTAAATAAAGGTTAAACAGAATTAACAAACCAGATTCTTAATTGTATTGCATTTTACAAAATGTCCAAACAAAAGTTGTATTTACGCATTCAAAATAAGTACCTACTCATGAGTATTCAATTTCAGATGCAGCCTATGACACACTCACCCTAAAATCATTACCAAACCGGCGAAGCTCCTCGATTTGTGATCTCTGGCCTGGAGAGGCTATGAAGAGAGAGAAGAACATTTATTGACTAAATGACAAGTGCATGTAATGAAGTTAACAAGAGTAACATAACTACAGGTTTACCTTTGCTGCTTTTTCCCTCCTGTGGACTAGCTAGACTCTCTGTCCTTTCCTTTGACAGAATTTCATTCACTGAAGTGAAAAGAAGAGTTAGATTGTCAGACACATGTATGAATGAAGTGTGTAACCACTCAAATTTATAACATCTCACCATCTACAGGGAACAGAGGGGTGGGGCCAGTGGGTTTCGGGGTCACCATGGTAACTGAAGAGGTATCCATGAAGGGAGAAGAAGTAGCAAGAGGAGAGTCCTGGGAAGGAGCATCTGGTTTAGGGGAACGAGAGACTGGAGAGAGACACAGAGAAAAAAGGTAAAATGTTACATTTAAAAAAAAAACAAAAAAAAACAAGGGAACAGAGGATAGAAATTTATTCATACAATAAATGTATATTAACACACATGCATATATATACACATATACATACATATACATTTTTTAAAGTGTTTTTCTTCCATAACTAATAAACTAGATAAACGCATTAAAATGATTAATGCATTTAAAGCACCCGCCCCAGACCTACGTAGGTCATTTCATATTTATGGCCTGTAATATTTGGACTACTGTAGAATGCATTTTTAGATTTTCTTAGCATCGTAAGTAACTGAAACAAGTACCATTTAATTAAATGTAATGAAACACTAAATTTACTAAATTTGCATTAGTAAAGTAATATGTTAAAAAAAAATTGTATTATTGCAGTTGATAAATATGTAGCCATTACTAAGCCAGTGTAAAATATGAAAACAAAACAACAAAACAAAACCAGGATAACATTAACCCAGGTTTAAAGATGACATTGGGTTAACAATTTCAAATGACAAAAGCCCATAAAGCTCGGCTGGACATCATAAGCTTGTGTGTGGGTGGGTGTGCATATGTATGCATATTAACCTGTAGGGGAGGAGTGAGAATTTGAGGTACGCAGGTTTCTGTTGTTCTGCCCAGGCCTTTGAGACTTGGGTGACATTCTAGATGACACTATGAGAGATTAATGCAATGCTCATCAGTAACACAGAGGGCAGTAACCATCTAAAAACATTCAAAGCGACAGGTACACAAAACTTACCTCCATTGACAGGCCGAGCCGAGTCTGAGAGAGACTGTGGGTGTGAGAGCGAATGTGGGAGTGTGTGTGGGGAAGGAGGGCTAGAGTGACCTGGCTCTGAGGGGCGGGGTTGAGTAGGTGGGCTGCTCTGTGATTGGTGTGTAGAGAATCCTCCTCTGACAGACAGAGGGCTGCTCCTATCAGTGGGAGGAATGGGCACACCACTACCGGAGGGGAGGGGTCTTGGGGAGGAGCTTGAGGGGCCAGGTCTATTTGTTCGATTAGGCAGGGTGGATACAGCTCCTCTTTCGCCCCTTCCAGAAACTCCCATTTCTCGCTCCCTTGCTCTCTGGGGTAGAGGAATGTACTTGCCCTCCCTAAAATAAAGACAGCAATGATCATCAGTATACTACAGACAAAGACTACATAAGATAACAGCGTGGGAAAGGAAGAAGAAACTGTGTCAAACCTGCTTCCAGCACTGGAGAACCCAGGGCTATCCCTTCCTCTTTCTCGTTCTCCTCCATCACGGTCCCTGTCGCGGACCACAGCACTGTATTTGTCTTCCTCGGTTCGTCCTTCATCATTCTCCAGGGCTACCCGGTGACGATACTGTGAACTAGCTTCAATCTCATTGGCCAATCGTGCGGCTCGAGCTTCTCGCTGCCTGAAGCCTTCAGAACTGCCCCGCTCCAGAGGAACCCTATGAGAGAAAGGTACCAGAAATCAGGAGCCTGCAGAATGTAAAACAGCACTGCTTTTGACTTTAAATGTGCATTTGAAGGGGGTGGATTCTGGAATCCACTGCCGCTTCAATATATGTCTTTTGAGTGATTTATAATAGAAAGTTATTAATCAACATATATCCTTCAGAATATTAAATTATTTGAATGACTTCTTCAGTGTATGTTAAAGCATTTATTTTCCTTTTCCTCTCCAAACACTAGAGAATAATGATGTCTGTACCTCTCACTGAGAGAAAAACCTATCAGTATGTTTTGGGAATCTTTCCTGTATATAGTTAAAGCTTGGGCAAACTTCAACCTTAAAGAAGCCGTGAATCATGTGTATCTTTGTATGTGCACAGGTCTTGTATTGGTACTGACGGACAACTGGCATTCTACTTGAGACCTGCCGGCGCCTTTCACGACCTAGAAAGTCACATTGTACCTAAATCCAGGGTCCGAGCATCAGAATCGTGATGGATGGAGACACTTCTGACCAGGGGCGCTGCTAGCAATTTTGGGCTCTATGAAAGAATATGAGGTTGGGGCCCCTACCGCACCCATTCCGCACCAAACATACAAGTCAACCTAGCTATCCAAAATCTTTGTCTGCAATTTAATAATAATGACCTATTACTTTTGCTATTGTTTTTGACCTCTAGGTATCAGTATTTAGTCAGAGACCATGGCTATAGCACTAGCAGATGATTTATTATACAAATGTAAATGTAATAGAATACAGTACAGTAATCAAATATTCATATTCATACATTCTTATACAAAACCACTTGTTTAGTCAAAAGGAGGTCCATATTTTAAAGCTCTTTCTAACTTGCACTCAGCCATAAAATAACAGTTCTTGTAAGTATTAATTATAGCATTTGTTACAATAAGGATATAATTGCAGGCAAGACCATTTTTTTTTTTTTTATAGCATTTGTTATGAAAATAGCAACACAGTTAGAAACTATAGCTACAACATGCCACAGTTGTAACAAATCTATTCCCTTAACAGATTATCTATTATTAATTCTACAAATAGTCAAAATTTGCCACAATAAATACAATAGAACGTGATAAATTCTAGTAAATGTGGTCTTCATGAGTTTAAAAAGCTTGCAGGATGATATTTTCCCCTCTTTTCATCAGTCATTTTAGTGAACCGTTTTAGATCGTGTTCGCCTTTCTCCGTAGCGTTTTCCAATCCTCAATAGAATCCAAATGGGTTGCACATTTTATCATCAGCGTTGCATAGGAACGGCTCGTGCAAATCTTAACACTTTTGGAGCGTGCTGGTGAACGCGCCTACAGTGATTTGCACACCACTCATGAAAAAATTAAACAATTGGGCTTCAGTCATAGTCATATTGCACAGACAATTGATCCGTTCAGTTCGTACAGCTTATAAAAGCTCCGAACGCGCAAATATACAATGAATTAATCGCCTGATTATTCTACGTTTCGGTGTGGGCATTCAGAGTACCGGCAACATGTGAGAAGCACTGACTGTTACTACTAATAAAACTGATCTCTGGGGACCCCAAAAGTGCGTGGGCCCTTAGAATCGTCCTAACGTTTCCCCCCTTAGCAGCGCCCCTGCTTCTGACTATCAGTCCATGTGTGGAAAATTACTAATTTGTCCATTTTTCTTAGCCTATCAGAATGGTTTAACCTGAAATAATAACATAGTTGGTGCAGAGCGGCCTACAAACTGATGCTGAAGCTGACTTCAGCAAACTATTCTTCAGTAAAATTCTCTTCAAATAAATTTTTTTAAACTGACTGTGTGATGATCACATGTGGTCTTTGGATCTTTAACTGTAAAATTCCCCTATACAGTGCTCACATTTATTTAATTAAATCATATCCTAGTGAGGTTTATAAATATTCCTGTTTTTTTGTTCTATCCCCACATTTAAGAGAACGTAAACAAAATCATTAAATAATTATTTTAAGAGAATTATTATATTACAAAATTATTTTAAGAGGCAAGACTTTATGGACTTAAATGCATTCAAACTGAATTTAAGACATTTAGACTTTAGGAAAGCGTGGGAATCCTGTTTAAAATGACAAAAGGCTTTTCCATTTCCAACTTTAAATGTCATAGAAAAAACAAAAACAAAAAAAAAAAACACCTAAAGCTGACAGGACATCAACGTACGTGTACATGGAGAGACTGGAGTCATAGGTGGACTTCACCCCATAGGTCTCCTCATTAAAACGGAACATCTCGCTGGCATCCCAGCCATTAGACTGAAAGTGAGAAACGGAGCTTCAATCATGTGAAACCTCCACCCAAGAATACACTAATTTGTAATCATATTGGATTGTATATACACAAGCATGTGGGTGGAACTCACTGCATCTGCATCTAGGTCAAAATTCTCTCCGTTGCTATCACCTCCATCCCACCTTTGAAGGACCTTCTCTTTGTGGTCACCGTTTACTCTTGTTGAGCCGATTGCAGAATCTGTAAAAGTGTCTGAAAACACAAACACAGACAAAGCACTTTAAATATATTTCCATTTCTTACAACACCACAAAAGCGTACCTCTGTGCACACACCTCGGATAGCGTAGTTGAGATCCACATCTTTGCAGATCATAGTGACAAGGTCACTAGGGCCAAAGATCATGGTGTCTGTGATCTCTTCTCTCCTGGGATGGACAGGTGTGCCGCCGCCACCACCGCCTCCATCTCCTTCCTCATTTTTGACCTTGTGCACCGCATCCACTGCCAGCTCACACTAAACACACACATGTTACATATAATGAGGCCTTGTTCAGAAAAATACTTAAAATAAATTAGGGCTGCACGATTTATTGCACGCTACGAAAAACACGTTTAAAGGCGATTCTTAGTGCAATTATGAAATCGCAAAAGATGCGATTATTTTTTTTTTTTATGCGCAGCTTGTCAATGAAGTATGACTCCAAATGCTAACCCATCTGAAAAAGCAACACACGTCAAACATCTTTCCAGACATGAGAAGCATCAACATCTTGTACAACAAAAGACAACATTTAATAACATGTTTTTACTCCAAACTCACTTCATAACGACAACTGAGCATCCTTCTGTGAGATGATGAGCTTTTTAGTCATGTTTAATCAAAGTGTTTTAATCTTTTGTTTATTCAGCTACAGCAATATGACGCGTTATCTTCTGCGACAGGGCATATTTGGAGTTTCTGTGCAAGAGCACCCTCGGGCTTTCACATGGAGAAGCATTTACTACCTGCGCAGGACAGATTTTTCAGTGCCCATGCCCGGCCACTCCCGCCAAAAAATGTGTTATATTGTCCAGCTCCTGCCCGCGACATTCGTGTTTTGTCCTTCTCCCGTCCGCAAAATCCCGCATAAAAAAAGTAGCTTATATAGATTTTTGTCCGTATATCCATGAAATAAGTTATGTCGTCACAACATCCCAGCATAAATGCTTCCGATAAAATATTTGTTATTAAAGCATCAACATTCACAAACCACAGTTAGTTTTAACTGAAAAGTAAGCTGCTGCATGCACACATACACGGTTTGGTATGGCAGGATGCGCGCAAAGAGCACTCCCTTTATAATGACTAAAAAGCTGACATCTCAGTTCATCGCGATCCCACAAAGCTCTGTTATAACACAATGAATATATGAACAATGAATCTTTCACGTTTACACTTCGTGTGTTATAATAATAGGATTCATGAGCGCGCATAAAAACTCTGGCGTTTTAAGCGATGAGAGGATTCTAACAAACACATGGTTGTGTTGCGTCTCAGAAATCAACAGATGTGTCTGTAATTGGCTACATTGCTCAACACTGCAAACACAAGCTGTAAATAGAATCTCGCATATGCTTGCGACTGTAAATCGTTTTTATTTTATATTAGTTATTCTTGTTGCTTTTTTGCAATATATGAATAACAATTTATTCGTTTTTAGATATTTTATGTTTAGATATGTCTATTTTGCGGGAGTTCCGCCAATCATTTGATTCTTCCGCAACCCGCACACTAACAGTATCTCATCAAATCTTGGCCCGCGCCGCACTCTGTTGCGTTGGGTCCTGTTGGGTTGCAGGTCTCTACCGTACAGCTCCGACAAGCTGCGCATAAAATAATCGCAGCCTTTGCCAAATTGTGCGCGGTTTAATCATGATAAATTGTGCAACCCTAAAATAAATAAAATCAAATTTGGAAAAAACAAATCTGAACTGGGTGAACAAAGCCTGAGATTCTAGAATTCAGGCTGTCAAATAACAGTTAAAAACAGCAGCTTTGAGCGCAAGATTCAGAAAGCAGGATCAATGCAGATGTGTCCGTCAGAAGATTTGGAGGGACAAACTTACACGTGAGCTTAATGTCTTGAAGATCCCCTCATATACACTGCCGTTCTTCACCATAACATCACATCTGGAGCCCTGAGGGAAAGATTGCATATGCATGTCATGTATTTAAACTGTTGCTTCATGTTCAGAATTTTCATTTTTGAGGGAACTAACCCTTTAATGCTGAAAAGGGCGCTGGGGCCAACTAGGGAGCCTCAAAATTACTTAAAAATATTTCAAATAATCCAAAACAATCATTATAAAATAAAAAAAAAAAGAGATCTCTTATTTGAATTCACCTCCTGAACAACTGTTTTTTTTGTTTTTTTTGAAGAACCAAGCTGTCTAGAAAAATTTGGATAGCCCAAGTTTAAAAGTGTGATTTCTAGACATAAAAACCATGTAGATTAATAAAATTGTACAATGGGCATTTTTATAACAAACATACATTTTCCAGTTATGCCAAGCTCTAAAACATTTTATCAGGTAGAAACCGAGTAAGAAAAATTATCTAATAAAAATCACAAACATCGGGAGAAGTCAATATTGTTGAATATTGTTTGTAACCTTTAAAGTCAAAAAGGTCCAGAACATTATCAAAGAAGGGTGTTTTTCAACAGCCAAAGAATAAACCATTTATTTCATGCCAAAACTCACCACCACGGCTGTGAGAAAGTGGAGCATCCTGGAGTTGTTGTACACACCCTCAAACACCTAAAAATAGTACATATAAATATTTACTTGGTCATTTGGTGGTCCGAAAAACGCTGTGCAATATTCAGAGAACACTGACTAAGACATTTTGATTTTGTAATATTGAAATGGGAAATTATGGTTAAAAAAAAAAAAAATGCATAAGAATTTACATACAGGGGGTGACTGTGAGGGAGTCTTCACAGAGTTTCTGTTTCTAAAGGAAAAAAAAGATAAAAGATAAAACAGTCGTTAGTAAATATTAATAGACAAACAACAATTGACAAACAGAATTGAATAAAAACAATAAATATAAATAAAGTGTGCATGTAAATAATAATCGACAGAATATTAATAGATCATCTGATCCACAAACAAATAATTTGTACCATGCAAAACATTAGGAACCACAACAAAAAAACAACAACAACAACAACAACAAAAAACACACATGACAATAACTCAGTTCGGGATATGAAGTGTTTACTGTACACATGAGCTGTATCAAATGTTCGGGAACGCGCCCAAATTTGCCCAGGACGTGAAACAGCCCCGGTACTGCAGGCGCTGCTGTTACATGTGTGGACAACAATTACAACACCGCGAAGCGCGTGGTAAAACAAAAGGACAATCATACACGAGTAACAAAATAACGATCGGATTGAATCGGACTGCGCATCATGACAAAATATTATTTAGCAAAGCGAATGCGTAAACAATGGCAAACAAGGCGCGTGTTTTAATTACGACAGACCGCAAAGCGGGTTAGCGGACCAGGCTAACAACACAAGCAAATGCCGAATCGAAGACAAGACAAACAGCTTGACATTAACGTGCGCAAATGGACATATTTCGTGCCTCTCGTCGCAATCGATCTAACCGCTAATCAAATACGAGTGTTTGTACTTTTTTGTCATATGCATCCCGGCTCTTCTTTGAAGGCGTCGGTAAAATGGCTCAAGTTGAAAGTCGAACACAATACTGAATCATATGGGATCGGAAAACAACAACAAAACACTGCTGATCCCTTCCCACGACCCGCCTCCGAAAGCAGCCATAAGCTGAAAAATATGGCAATCAATTAAAACCTGAACTCCATTGGTTGACAATATTCTTTATGGGCGGATGTGAACAGTTTACGACAATCCTATCAATCATTGGCCCAAAATTGTGTCAATCAAACATGCTTCGCGGCGATTGGCTAGTTCTCCTGCTAATTTAACAAGGCTCGAAATGATTGGTGTTCAATGGACTGTATTAAATATGCGCTTTGGGCACGCCCACTTTGACCGGTAGGCCTCGTGTTAAAATGACAATCCGCGGAGTTTCCTGAGCGTGGCAGCCCAACGTGTGCGTTACCTTCCCGGGGTGGGTCTGTTAGAGTTACTCCCTGGAACCGATGAAGCCATTGACCCTGAAGTTCCGTTGGATGTTTTGCGGCCACCGGGTCCAGGCTGCTGTTAAAATGCATAATGATTGTTAAACACTGACAAAAATTAAGTATTAATCACATTAACGTATATTAAGATCAAGGCTAGCAGGTTTACTAGCATGTTACGTTAAAAATGAAAGTGTGGAAGCTTAAGGAAAACGACAATAATTGGACCATAAAAGCTATTATGAGTTTTAATATCCTCGATTGAAGACTGTATAAATTATACAAACTGATTGCGATTTTCAGATGTGGTACTCACGTTCTGTCGGCGAAAAGACATATTAGCCGCTAACCGAGTTGCCCGCTAAATTCCCCTTGTTGCCGATGACAAGCTAGGTGGACTAGCCTGCCTGCGGTGTTATTTTTGTTGTTTTCCGCAGCGTTCTCAGATCCGCACGAGCGCGATCTCCGTTACAGCCCGAAATCCAGTTCAGTCCGATATTCTGTTACGAACGAACACGAAGAGATAATGAGCCTTACGATTCTATTAAATATTACCGGCACCACGTCTCGTGAATTAGCCAGCGATAAACGCGAAGGCTGTTTTTTCAAAAACCCTTGATTGTCATTGGACAACGTAGCGCGATGACGCAATGGCGCACAAGACCCGTATCACGTAGACAGACGCACGTAAAGCGTGCTTCGTAAAAGATTCGCTTATACTTTTAAGAAAAGTGATCTATCTATCTATCTATCTATCTATCTATCTATCTATCTATCTATCTATCTATATGTCTATCTCTGTCTATCTGTCCATCTATCTATCTGTCTATCTATCATCTATCTATCTATCTATCTATCTATCTATCATAATTACACAAACACAACTCAGATATATTGTTTCAGTATAATTATATTATTATCATCATCATCATCATCATCATCATCATCGTCATCATCATTTAATTCAATGCAGTACCTGAAACTCTAATTACACAGAGTGGGCAACAGTGTCCACCTTAACACACGGTCCCAGCACAGACAGACAGAAAGAGAAGAGAAAAGAGAGAGAAGGCACAATAAGAGGTTTAAATAAAGGGTAAAAGGGAGGAGCACAGGGCAAATGGATAGAGAACAAATCATACTGAATGATCTGTAGGATCAAGAGAACAACCGAAATAGCTGAGACAGGATAAGAGAAGTGAAACAAAAACAGAAGACAGATGCAGGCACTGAACTGGATGGCAGACACTGCAAAAAGACTGATTGAGGCACAAAATCAAGAAATGACTGGCACAAAACAAGAGGGAATGACGATTAACAACACGAAAAGGCACAAGAAGAAGGGGTCTCTTTATCTTTTTTTTTTTCCTTTTCAAAAGTTTGCCTGAAATCTGTGGAAAGTTTGAAGGTGACAGCAGTGGGACAGAGTGAGATTAGAAGAGATATAAAAAGGCACAAAAAATTAGAAACAGAAAAACAGATTTTGGAGAACAAATATTATGTGTTCATATAGTAAACAACAAAAATAAAGGCATTTTGAAAAATAATAATAATACTATTATTTGGACAATTATTAAATTCATTATTATCATCATCGTCAGTTATTATTATCATTTTCATACTCAATAACATTTTTTCTTTAAATGAAAGACATTCTCTCTCCCTCCTCTGGACTCTAGCATTGAAAATAAATGCACAATAAAATAAATTTAACAAAGATTGTAAAGCTAAAAGGAAGGGAAGGATGTAAAGACAGAGAGCGAGAGAGAGGGAGAGCAGAGGAGCTGGGCGACAGATCAGGACTCTGAGGTAATAATGGAGTCTATGGAGATGTTTAATATGGTAATTAACCTTAAGAAGTAATACTAATGGACTTCAGAGGACTGGGCTTGCTTTTTTTTTCTTTTTCTTTCTTTTTTTTTTGTTGGCAAAACTGGACATTGTTAAGCCCAAGGCAATGCCTTCTACTGAACTACCAAAGTCAGTACAACTGAAATGAACAGGAAAGAAGAAAAGTACTTTTCGACATTCGTAGTTTGTCAGTGGCAGAACAAAAAGAAAACAAAACAACTAAAAACGTTCCAGTAATAATAATAATAATAATAACAACAACAACAAGAGTGCTGGTGGGTAACAATCTCTGAAAAAGTAAAAATATCTGCTCACCTGAGGGGAAAAAAAACTCCTTTTGTATAAGTGCGAAGGGTCAAATACTAGACATCTGAATGAATGTAATGACTCGAAGGACTCTTCAAGAAATAAGTTGCTAAAAACACGACACCAGCTCAGTGGCGGCGCTGACACTGTCGTACCTTCCTTTGCAGCAGCAGCAGCACCAGAGGAGGAACCTTCGCACTGACAAACACTGGAGAACCAATTAGTAAAAGCTGACCAACATTTTTACAATGCACCTCCAATTTAGTGTAGTACCGTAACTTAGTGTTTTAAAGATGTACCGTCAGTATCATATATGCTTATTCGTTTGGGTGTCTCTCTCTCTCTCTCTCTTTCTCTCCATCTCTCTCTCACAACGCGAAAGCTCATGTTTAATAGTGTTAATATCTCAGTCGTGACCCCTCAGTTCTTCCGCTGGAGAATACTGAAAATACTGATTGTGAAGGGCTCTCCTCTTCCTCCTCTATCCCACCTCGTGGTTTTCCCCTTTTAGAAGAAGGAGTACTGGTTGTCGATGGCTCTCGCCCTCCCTCCTTCCCTCTCCTCGCCCTCCACCCCTTCCAGCTGGAGGAGCGGCGGCTCCCGCTCTCGTTCCTCGCACTCTTCTGCCCCGCTGCTCGCTCCGCCTCCTCCGGCGGCCTCCGATTCGCTCCCTCGTTCCTGCGGCGGGGTCGGGGGCGGAGGGCGTCCGGGAGGCAGAGGGGGAGGAGGCGGCTGAGGAGGACTACGGGGTCTGCTGGTCAAGTCTGAGAACAGCGATAGAGAGGAGAACCAGTACAGGAGGAGAGAGGGATGAGAATTAAACGTGACAAAAAATTATGAGAGTAATGACATTAAGATGCAAGATACACAAAGTTTGACAGCTATGACACATGCTAGTAATGGAATCGGTCAACACATTGCACAGACTGTTTACACCCTGCCTCCACTAAACAGCAGTAAAGAGTCATCGATTGATAAATCGCAGATCATTCTTTACATAAGGACTCTTTGAAACTTCTTCTAATCCTGAATCATGTTTATATGGAGACAGAGCTCACTGTCTATAAATGTGTGACATTCAATAACGATTACGATTAACGCCGGCTATAGTGAGCAAATGTTCAATGAAAGTGTTACCCTGAGACACACATTTCAGGATGGACGTGTGCAACTGAAACCCAGCTGTGAATGAGGAAGTTAAGCAGACAGATGTGCGCTGAAGTGAACGGATGACCTGTCGCTACTCTTTTTCTGTCTTATTCTAACAAGCATCCTGTATTCCACAAAGTGTTTCCCACAATTTACTCTTTCATCTGCTGTCCCAGTCCTTATCGAATCAAAATGGACCCCATTTACATTCGTAATACAGTTTCACGGTCTTATTATGCAAATGTGAAAAACTGAATGTTTTCTATATTTGCATAATTTGGGAAAACGCAGTAGCTCTGTACCTCAGGAATGATTTGCCTGATGACACACTTTGATGATCCAGTCCAGTCACGCCCTACATTTTCCTAATTTAAATATACCATTTCACTGGAAATATTTACACTATTACCAAAAGTTTTGGGTCAGTAAAATAAAAAAAAAAAAGAAAAAAAAGAAACTTTTATTCACCAAAGGCGCATTAAATTGATCAAAACTAACAGTAAAGACATTTGTCATGTTACAAAAGATTTCAAATGAACGCTATTCTTTTGAATTTTCCATTCATCACAGAAAAAAAAAAACTGGAGGGAAAAACGTTTTCATAAAATTGTTAAGCAGCACAACTGTTTTCAAAATTGATAATAATAAGATATGTTTGATCAAATCATCATATTAGAGTGGTTTCTAAAGGATCACGTGACCCTGAAGACTGGAGTAATGTTGCTGAAAATTCAGCTTTGATCACAGGAATAAATTACATTTTAAAATATATTCCAATAGAAATAGAAAATTGTAATATTTCACAATATGACTCTTTTTACTATATTTTTGATCAATAAATGCAGCCTTGGTGAGCAGAAGAGACTTCTATCAAAAACATCTTACCACCCCCAAACTTTTGAACGGTACAGTAATTAACCGAAAGTTAAATTGGTTGTTTTACATGACAATTTTCTTCCTTTTTCTGACACTTAGAGTCAAACAAGCTGTTTTTGGTACTCTACCTTTAATGTTTTTATGTGTAAATGACCTTTGTTATAATTGGCTAACGCCCATGTACCGGCATGACCTTATTTCCTTCTTTCAGACCTTCTCTGTCTATCTCTCTCTGTTGAATCTGGTCTCACTTACACACAGTCAGAGATGGGGGTTGATGGAGAGTCGGGGTGGCGCGTGGTGATGACATCACAGACTGTGGGGCGGCTGCCTGCCCTTTCCCGGCCTGCGAAGATGACCCAACGACAAACAACAACAAAAACAGCCAATCAGAGCTCTGATATGCACTATGGGAAAGGCCAGAGGCTGAAGCAGGGCAACAGGAGGGAGAGTACAGTATGAATTAGTGTGTGACTGAAAATCAAAATGAAGGAAGGCAGTGGTGATGGAAGGGAAATCGGTTTGTCTGAAAGAAGTATGGAGGATAGTAGAAAAGATGCAGTGATAGAAAAGAATAGATGGAGCATCTATAGATGGACTATCTATATGGATCATTATGAGGAAATAGTAGGTAAGGTGAATGTTTTGAACATTTCAAGAGGAGTTTGGAGGGAGGGGGGGTCATATGTCATGTCAAGCACACAGAAATCACATTAGGAGACAATCATTGTCATAAAAAACAAAAGCAAAGCCATGCACAGCAGTCTCTGGCAGCAGCGATGGATCTGTGTGTGTGCGCGAGTAGTTGTAGCAGATGCTTGCACAAAGTGTCCTTTCAAAAGCATGCCGTGACAGGAAGTGATCTCACACACAGGGTGATCCCACATTTAGTCATTTCTCTGTGACAGGTGCAAACAACTCATGCAGTGGCCATGTTGTTTATGAATACACACACATACATACACAAATACACATACTATCACTCTCCAGATTCATCCCACTCACATGACACACACAAGCTCGGTGCCAAAGACCGTGTGCGTCGCTAAAATCAACCCAGTATTCAAGAATCTAACTGACAGAAGCTAAACGCCTTCTAAGAAATCTTTCTTCTTTTTTTCTCGTGGGCCCACAAGGATCTCCCCCAAAACAGCTGTTTAACTTAACATTTATGTCTTTATTAGGGCTGTCAACTGATTAAAATATTTTATCATTGTTAATACAGTCACATTATTCTCACTTACAAAAAACAAGAGTGTAATTCTCAAATGGTATCAAAATGCACAAGAAATGCAAACATATGATAAAATATGATATCATTTAATAATAAAACAACTTGAAACACTTCATGGATGTGATGTCACATTTGTGAAGGTGCAGACTGGTGTACGTATTAACATTTCTATGTGATTCACTCATGGGTGATATTTCACTTATTGAGAATCAATGATAATTGAATTTTACCGTACTACAAATGAAAATGACTTTACATTTGCAAAATATGTCATCTGGATTTCATTTATAAATAAATGACCTATAAAGAAGGTCTTGGTCTCTGCTATCCACCTTATTTTTCATGTAAGAGCAGGCGAAACCATTTCTAAATTGAATATGTCTGGCTTCCGGTCTGCTTCCAGTTATTTTTAGCTGTAGAAAATAGCTTGTTATGCTGCTTGATATTGCAAACTGCTATTTTTATTACCCAATTTTTTATTTATTTTTTGTATTGTAATTATAAACCAAATGGTTTGTAACGCAAATAGTTTCACCATTTACTGCACTTCGTTATTCTTCTAGTTATTGACCTATAGCGGTTAATGAATCAGAAGTCTCAAACATTCACAGAAAACAGTTTTCTTCTGCAGTGCAAAATAAGGTGATAATGACTGTTTCAATTAGCTTTAAAGTTTCAAGCAGTTTTTAAAAATCACTCAAAACAGAATTAATAAAATAAGTCAAATTATATAAATGCTAATAACAACAGTTAAAAAATGAACTGTTAAACATTTACTCGCAACAGTTAAATATGAAAACCCAATGTATAATCCAGTGTATAAATAAATACTGATGTAGTACAATGTATTTTTTTTTTTTTTAATCTTCTATCTCTATATTTGTTTGAAAAGAGACAGGTTCACCAGTACTGTGGATACCCAATTCAAACAATTTAAACATCAGGATGAGAACATTCAGTATTTTTCTAAATTTTAACGAGTCTTAGATATATAGTCAGTGTATTTATATCCATTTTTTTAACCCAATCAACTGTTCTGAGGGAGATGCAAGTGGCACCTCTGATCACTTACTGGCCCGTCATCTAAAAATGCAGAATTTCCCTGTTATCTACGCTCTGTTGTAAACTTTCACACCTTAAAGCTGAGCCCAACCTTCCATACCTGGTTGCCGGACATTCGTGGCCCCCACAAAGCTGATGAGGGTGACATCAGAGGCGCCCCCAGATTCCAGGGGAATGGGGTGCACACGGAAATGCTCCAGCATGTCAAAAATGGACTGGAACCAGAGATGCTGCACACGACACTGTCCATCCTCGTTCAGGGAGAGACGCAAGTGCTTTGAGGAAAATGCCAGAGCAGAAGGAAGAGGTATTTATTTCTATTCATCAAGAATCCTGGACATTTAAGAAAAATAAAAATAAATGTATACTTTTATTCAACAGGGAAGCAATAAACTGATCACAAGTGACAGTAAAGACAATTATATTCCAAAAGATTCTGTTTCAAATAAATGCTGTTCTTTTGATTATTCAAAGAATCCAAAAAAAAAAACAAAGCAGTTGTTTTCACCAAAAAATTAAACCTCACAACTGTTTTCAACATTGATAATATTAAGAAATGTTTCTTGAGCATTTGATTTTTGAAGGATCATGTGATTGACTTTTCAGTAATGACTGCTTTGCATCACAGGAATAAATTACATGTTAAAATATATTTAAAATATTGATCAAATAATTGCAGCACTAATGAGCATATAAAATAAAAGCATATAAAAATATATTTAAAAACTTCTGCCTTCGCTCGCACAGCTTTTGTGTTCCCCAGAGAAACTTTATGTTCCCTCGCAAAGAACTCAAAAGTTTTGTGAGCAAATGCAAAGTTCCTTGGGGAAACTAAAAATACTTGCGAGAGAACGCAAAAGCAATGACACGCAGTATAGTTTTCGTCTTTTTAGGGGCTCTGTACATAAGAGAAATCTTACCGACCCCAAACCTTCTGTACATTAAATAAGCATTCCCACACATTTACCTTTGCTTTGCCCTGGAAGTTGAAGGTGAGGACATACTCCCCACGCCGTGTCTCACTCTGCCGCACAAGGAACACACCATGGCTGGCCATGCCACCCGCCAGCACCAGCTGGGCCGCCTTAAGACGAGAGAGTGTGCCGTGGAACCACTGACACTCACTCAGAGGATGTTCAACTGTCTCTGACACAGAACCCTCAGAGAACAGGAACGAACCTGAGAAAAAACAGAAAAAAACATGAATCTATCTATCTAAGTGTAAGAGATTCCATCCACATATTTTTACCTGAATTTTGAGATACTGCATAAAAAGAGATGAATGCAAACAAATAAAATTTAAAAAAAGTCATGTTACTAAATAATAATATGTTGGAACAGTATCATCGCTCAGCATCTCTATTTACTTAAAGGTGCAGTGTGTAAAATTTAGGATAATCTATTGACAGAAATGCAATATAATATACATAACTATGTAGCATAAAGACCTTACATGATGAAGCCATTTCTATCTACATACATCGCAGGTCCCCCCTCCATGTCAAGACATCATTTTGCTCCAGCATGTTTCTATAGTAACCCTAAACCGAAAAACTGCTTTACAGAGCAGTGTTCGTTGGTGTTGCATCATCACTATGTTGAATATGCACGAAGAAGTAGTAGTAGTAGTAGTTGTCGTCTGGTTTATTAGAAGCAGACCGTTCTTTGTTAGAAGTAAGAAGAAACCTCATTTCTTGACTGGCTACTCTGCGGTTTCAGACAACGACATCTTTGTCTTTGTGTCGGCCACCATAGGTTCTCTAAAGTATAGGAGGGGTGAGCACGACGCTGAGAAACCTCACTGCAAGATGCCTCTAAATTTTACACACTGCACCTTCAACATCGCAATGAAATGATCTTTTCTTCCATATATCTTCCATATATATTTGATGTACATCTAAATGAAACAGATTATCGAAAACAAAATATTGGGTGGACACTTGGTTCCACCAGTTGTTGATTGGATGGTGGCAGATCTGAATGCGAGCTTGCAGTCAACTGTAAGAAAGGGACAGGGTTTATCTGTCATTTCACTGGAAGATCAAGTTGTTTTGTTTAAAGGGTTAGTTCACCCAAAAATGAAAATAATGTAATTTATTACTCACCCTCATGCCGTTTCGCACCTGTAAGACCTTCGTTCATCTTCAGAACACAAATTAAGATATTTTTGATTAAATCCGATGGCTCAGCGAGGCCTCTATTGAGAGCAATGGTACTTCCTCTCTCTAGATCCATAAAGGTACTAAAAACATATTTAAATCAGTTCATGTGAGTTCAGTGGTTCTACCTTAATATTATAAAGCGATGAGAATATTTTTTGTGTACCAAAAAAACAAAATAAAGACTTTAACAATATCTAGTGATGGCCGATTTCATAACACTGCTTCTTGAAGCTTCAGAGCTTTACGAATCAAATCAGTTTGGCAGTTTTGAATCACTGATTCAAAACAAAAGATTCATAAAGCTCTGAAGCAGTGTTTTGAAATCGGCCATCGCTAGATACAGTTAAAAAGTCGTTTTTGGGTTTTTTGGCGCACAAAAATATTCTCGTCGCTTTAAAATATTAAGATAGAACCACTGTAATTCACATGAACTGATTTAAATATGTTTTAGTACCTTTATGGATCTTAAAGAGGAAGTACCATTGCTGTCTATGCAGGCCTCACTGAGCCATCGGATTTAATCAAAAATATCTTAATTTGTGTTCTGAAGATGAACGAAGGTCTTACGGGTGTGGAACGACATGAAGGTGAGTAATTAATGACAGAATTTTCATTTTTAGGTGACTAACCCTTTAAAGGTGCACTATGTAACTTTATTTGTTCAAAATTAACAACATTTAAACGAGTCAATACATTATCAATCCTACTTCCAAAATATGTTTTTGTCTTAACCTGATTCACTATGGTAAGCCTATTATAAGTGTTTATATTTTAGACCTAGCAGGACATTTTTTGTGGGAAAATTGCATACATACGTCACTCACCTGTGCATGTCTCGTCATATCCGTAAATAAAGAAAAGTTGCTCTGGCTACTTTGATGCTTTTATAGTGTGCGAGTGGCATAGGTTAGTTTGAGAAAGGTTGACATGGAGCAGCTAAATCTCAACCCTCCAGGGAATCACCCATTTAAAAAAAAAAAAGTAGAACAGAGGAGAGTCTGCTGGCAAAAAGAGAACGCGACAGAGCTCGTAACAAAACGAGAATCAACATTGGCTTGGCTTTTCAGAGATGGCGAGAACTGAGGGATTTGAAATGTAAAAGCGATGCAGATATGTTTTATTACTCAACAGGCGAGTAAGGTTCTTTATTGAATAGATACATTGCCATATGTAGCTCTCTAACAGAGTGCATTGTAATGCATGATCTATTGTGAAGGGTCCTTTTATTATGGTTGTTCTGCAGCGTTGTTCTGGAATTGTACCGTGTCTACTCATGGTAGGGGTATAACGATAGATCGTTATATATCGAGATTTTATCCAAGATTCAGCTTACTGCATTTATAAGGTATAATTCACCCACAAATGTAAATTCAGTCATCATGTACACACCTACGTTGTTTCAATCCTATAAGATTTTCGTTCAACTTCCAACATAAATTAAGATATTTTTTATGAAACCTGGGAGATTTCTGTCCCTCCAATTAAAGTCCATTCCTCTAAAACTTAAAAGAAAAGATCCAAAAAAAAAAAAAAAAAAAAAATCACAAAGTCATCGTAAAAATAATCAATCAAGTAGTCAAATTCAAATCCAAGTCTTCTGAAGAGACATGATGGCTTTATATGGTGAACAGATTTACAACAATGCGCATACCGTAGTAAACACGGACATTCAAATGTGATGTGCGAAAACAACATGAGAATGAGTAAATGTAGAATTTACAATTTTGGATGAACTAACCATTTACAGTTTGGGCACATTTTGACATGTTTTCTTGCCATTAGAACTGTGATTTATTGCACTGATCATCTGAAGCACATACACACTGGAATGGCAGTCCTCAAAGTGAAAGTGCAAACATCATTTAAATCACCATATTACATTTAATTTTGGTAGTATGATTATTCAAAGCATTTTAGAGAGGCATACCTAAAGTGGTATGCGAAACGCCAAGTCTTTAAAATAAGAAAACATTTCAGAATCCTGGATTATAATTCATCATGATTGTCCCAAAGCCTTGTTAATGTGCATAAAGACTTCATCCTAGTCTTTAAGGTTGTACATTTTAATATTAGTAACAGTGCTAATAGCTAAAGTTAAATGCCAAAATATATTATAAATTCTTTAAAGCTTAATTTATGATTCTAGATAATCTGGATTTTTAAAAATACATTTTAATATTCACTGGTCGCCACCTACTGGCATAACAATGTAATACAATCTTTAGCATAACATTAGTTTCAAAGGTCATTAACTCATTTCGATCGCTGCTGCAAAATCAGGTCTGCTAAAATCATTGTTGCAAGGTGGTTCTTTCCATTTTACACTGGGGTTATTTACCCCACATTACTATGTTTCTTGGGTCTGCTATATTCCTTTAAAGCAAACAAACCAGCGCCTTTATTTGTTGCTAGTGACGTTTGTGTTAAAGTAAGCCACAAATGTGCAGGTGCTGCTCAATTCGGCTATATTTAATATTTATATTGACTTATGAGTTGAGTATGTTCAATAAATCTGTGCAGATTACATAAACTTCGCCAGCAAATTGTTGTGAAACATGACCCACCAAATTGACTATTGATTTGACATTGTTACCCTCCACAATTGATTTTTACCCCCATTTTACAGGTGTTCATTTCAAACATTTCAAACTCTGTCATTATGAAATTGCACAGAACATCTTGTGTGTGTAAAAGCAAATTACGTTGTGGTTTTGACAATATAGTATAGTAGAGCTCAACTAAAGTTGTATTCGTTGGAAAAACGGTAATGTTAGTAGCATTATACAAGTTTTATTTAGAAAAGTATGTTTGATTCGGTGGAAATAACACTAACAAAGTTAAAATCAAAACAAGGCAGCCATGCCAGGTTTATTAACAGTCCCAATGGAATCGTAGTCCCAAGTTATCGTAACACTACTTTATGAGATTCTTAAGTTAAGGCAAGCAGGCAGAGCTAGCAGAGATGGCTCTCTTCAGTCGTGAATTCACACTTCCCAGGAGCATTGCACGTGGTGGAGGTCGGAGGTTTTTTTTATTTTGGACAACTAAAAAGGAGTGATTCTCATGACCCTGTCCAAAGACCTAAACCCCCCCCAAACACTTTCTCATCATATCTACGCAAATCTCGTAGGTGACCACTATTGATTTCAAAAAGGTGAACTGTCACTGAAAGGAGAGGAGTTTGCATCTATACTTAAAATATCGCAATAGTATTGTATCGGGAGTTCAGTATCACAATTCGTATCGAATCCTGACATGAGTATATCGTTACACCCCTAATTATATTATAGCTACAGTAACGTCTTGACTCTTCAGCTAGTCAGCTTGAGATCCTTTCCATCTAAACTGGTTATATATCTTAAGCCTAGTAGTGAATGTTTTATGAGCAGTGGGATAATCATATTCATCCGCAATCACGCAGAGCTGAAACACAACCAAAACAATGTTCTTCTGCAAAATGCATGTTTTTTTTTTTTTACATAGTGTACCTTTAAGTTACTTATAAGAAAGACGAAAAAAACGAAAACATATGCACGGATAAGTCATTAACAATAAGTGCAATAAGATGCATTTAAAAAATAGATGGGGTGAATTTTCATTTCATGCCGACTTTAATAAAATAGTGGCTTTTCCAGTGGCTAAAACTTCCTGAAAGTGATTATTTCGTTTTCTGAGCACATGGGATGGGAATTCTGCTTTATTTGCAAATTGTTAACTCAATATTCCAGTTTTTCAATTAAATAAGCAAATCGGATGAAAACACTGACTTCTTTGTCTCATTTAATCATTAAATGTTTACAAAAGCATTAAAATGTTAACAGGATTAGGGTAATATAGATGTCATATGTGTGTGTTTAGTGTAGTATGGTACCTGTGGCATCAGGAGTTTCAGCAAAAGGTGTGCCAAGACCGGCTCCGCCCCCACTAAGCAGTCGACTGTCTGATTCGTCAAGAGGAGCACGGGGTGGTAACTCAGGAGGTAGAGGCTCCAGCTGGGGAGAACCACCAACTCCACCATAGCAAACTATAATGAAAACACATCAAACACCTGAAACATCACCATCTGTAGTTACTGTTAAATAGCTGTATTCATTTTTCATTCATTCGTTCACTGCAAAATATGAATATTTCAATTCCAGATCAGATGTTTTTAATACTTGTGTTAATCACATAATCACCAGTTTGAGATTTGTGGGCTCATTCTAACAGACATCATGTAAGTAAGCACATGTCCCATTACACATACTGTCCTGAATGCAGCTGACCACATCATGGTGACATCATCTCCAAACGCTTACCTTGAGACAGGCGGTCGCTGAATTCTGGCGTTACACTGAGGTCGGTGAGAGCACTGCCACACACGCCCTCAACATCCTCTTGCTCACTGATGAGAAGGGTCAACGAGTACATTTGAGATCATTGCTGAGCTTTGATTGTCACATGGTGTCTTGCACGTAAGCAAGCTACTAAAAACGATCTCATAATAATTTCCATACACAAAGTGCTTTCTCTTTTTAATGATTCGAAACATAAAGACCTACCTCAAACAAATGGCGTTTCTGATGTCACTGAGCCAAGCTCTCATCTGAACCGCATCTCTGGTCTCGATCACGTACTGCGCCTGACCTTCCAACTGAGAAAAACAAGAAGAGATCAAATGTGCAGATGTTCAACGTGTACAGTTTTCAATGATTAGGATCTTTGGACTGGTGCAACAACACAGGATGCAACTAAATGAAAGTGAACTACAATCACAGCTATGAATAAATTCTTTATAATTCACCAAAGTTGTTTATTAGATTACATCTATATAAAAAGTTATTTAGTGATTGTGACCATTTGTCATGCATGAGATTCATTAAGTGTGTTTTTAATTCATTTACAACATATCTGTTTCATTCTGTAATTTATCTATATAACAGATCAGGAAGGGACAACAAAGCTCTACAAGTATGGCATGCATACTGATTGAAGGTGTCCTAGAATTAAAAATTGAATTTACCTTGGCATAGTTAAATAACAAGAGTTCAGTACATGGAAATGACATACAGTGAGTCTCAAACTCCATTGTTTCCTCCTTCTTATATAAATCTCATTTGTTTAAAAGACCTCCGAAGAACAGCCGAATCTCAACATAACACCGACTGTTACGTAACAGTCGGGATCATTTATATGTACGCCCTCAATATTTGCATATGCCAGCCCATGTTCAAGGCATTACACAAGGGCAGCCAGTATTAACATCTGGATCTGTGCACAGCTGAATCATCAGACTAGGTAAGAAAGCAAGGACGATAGCGAAAAATGGCAGATGGAGCAATAATAACTGACATGATTCATGATAGCATGATATTTTTAGTGATATTTGTAAATTGTCTTTCTAAATGTTTCGTTAGCATGTTGCTAATGTACTGTTAAATGTGGTTAAAGTTACCATCGTTTCTTACTGTATTCACGGAGACAAGAGCCGTCGCTATTTTCATTTTTAAACACTTGCAGTCTGTATAATGCATAAACACAACTTCATTCTTTATAAATCTCTCCAACAGTGTGTAATGTTAGCTTTAGCCACGGAGCACAGCCTCAAACTCATTCAGAATCAAATGTAAACATCCAAATAAATACCATACTTATGCGATTAGACATGCTGCATGACGAACACTTTGTAAAGATCCATTTTGAGGGTTATATTAGCTGTGTGAACTGTGTTTATGCTGTTCAAGGCAAGCGCGAGCTCCGGGGGCGGAGAGTACGAGAATTTAAAGGGGCCGCAGCCTGAATCGGTGCATAATTAATGATGCCCCAAAATAGGCAGTTAAAAAAATGAATAAAAAAAAAATCTATGGGGTATTTTGAGCTGAAACTTCACAGACACATTCAGGGGACACCTTAGACTTATATTACATCTTTTAAAAAGACGTTCTACGGCACCTTTAATGAGACATCAGATGACAGTGGTAACAATGTCTTTGATACATATGCAAGTAAAGTTAGGGTAAAGTTCTTACATCCTTATTACAGATTTGACTAACTACTAAAGACAAAAATAGAGGTGTCCTGACGTACCTGTAGAAGGAAGGTGTTCTCTTTGTCTGGCACCTCTATAGCTGTAGTGCTCCTCACGTCAACAATAGAGCCGCATGGGACAGTCAGTCTGGGCTTGGAGGACTGGAAGTATTCAAAATAAATATGTCAAAATATATAGATTATTTATAACTTAAACTAGTCAGCTGGTACTTTAATATAATGTATCATTATTATTTATAATATTCTTGACTAATAATACTAATACAAATAAATAAATAAAAATACAGTACCGTTCAAAATTTTGTGGTCAGTGATTTTTTTTTAAAGAATACTTTTATTCAGCAGGGACGCATTAAACTGAACAACAGGAATAAGTTGCATTTTAAAATATATTCAAATAGAAAACTTATTGAAAAAACATTTCTCAAAATTACTGTTTTACTGTATTTTTGATCAAATAAATGGTGAGCACAGCAGACTTTCAAAAACATTAAAACATCTCACCGACCCCAAACTTATGAACGATAGCACATATATAAAATATGTGTCAATGAAAAAAATTTCCACACAATTTACATTTAGCAGAAATCCTATCACTCACTTTAGGCGGGATGTAAAACTCCAGGAAATACTCCAGCCCTCCATCCCCTCCATCCTTATCTCGTTCTTTCAGAACTAGACGGCACTTGTGCCAACGCATGCCCCGTCCGCCTGCAGCTCCCCCGGTGGCCGCGGGATGCCCTGACAGTGAGCTGTCCGTGCCGTGGTGCAGCAGTCCAAAGGAAAAGCCTGGGAAACCATGAGTGCTGGCGAACTCATCCGAAGACGAGCACACGGTCACACCACCCTCCCGTACCAGCCTACCCATCTTCCTGGGGGCGCTGATGCTGCTCGGTGGTAGTGCCGAGGGGGACACGGCAGATGAAGGTGGAGCTGCGGCGGACAGATTCGGCGGCGGTGAGCGAGACAGACGCAGTTTCTCCAACCGGTGACTCCATTTCTCCTTCTCCCCATCGCCGTTGCTCCTCCGCCAGTCACGGGCCTCGGAAAGCGAAAGGGAGGTGGCGCTACTGGAGGATGATGGGGGCAACGAAGAGGATGATGAGTGAGGTAGGGAAAGGGGAAGGGAGAGAGACACAGGGAGAGAAGCGGGAACACCCTGCGAGCCGGAGTTCCTCTTGCCATCTTGAAGGCCTGTAGTGTAGCTGTAACTGGAAGGAAGAGGGTTGACGTTACCCACGCTGCAGTTCTGAGGGGAATCGCTGGAGGAGCTGCGCCAGTGCAAGATGCCTCGCACGCTACCTCTGACACTGCGGCCCACGCTGCGCAGAGAGAACCGCTTTTTTAGTTTATTTTTGGAGTTACCCCCAATGGGTGTCCCATTACCTTTTGAACCAGAAGTTGCTGGTGTGCCAGAGGGGTTGGGGCATGTCGGAGTCTGGCTGAGATCGGCTCTTTCCGAGGTCAACTCACTCTCGCCCTCATCGTCCCTTCCTACTACGTCCGTCTCCACCTCCTCTCCAGCCACGGGCCCCGCCCAGCTGTCCTCCTCTTCCTCCAGGTCATTGTAGCCAGATGGATTGTGTTTGACTACAATTCCCCTCTCCTCCCTCCGCCCATTATTCCCGCCCATAGAGGAAGAGCACGATGAAGAAGAGGATGGTGGGAGAATCTGCGTATGGGCATACAAATCCTGAAACGCTCCTGTATTCTGGAATCGTTCCATGCCGCGGCCCTCCTGGGTCAAGATCGGTTTGGGCATAGCCCGTGTGTGAGTGGGCGGGCAGGGGGTGGCGGCCTCCGATGGCAGCAGGGACGGAGATGCTGCGTCCTCCTCCAGCGACATAATGTCCGATTGGGCGACCCAGTTCACCGTTCCTTCCCTACCGACTCCTGTACCCTCAAGCTCGCTCTCGAAATGACGAACAAATCTGTCAGTGAAGCGGCGGCAAAAAGCAGCAGCTGAATCAGGGGAGTAATGCGGGTTCTCCTGCAGGAAGGCCCGGAAATGGCGGGCGAAGTCACCGGCAGCAACCCGGGCATGGAGCTCACAGAACTCGGTCCAACTAAGGCAGGGAGACGGAGATGGTGTGGGTGTGTCAGACAGTGATGACAAGGGCTGACTGACAGGAGCTGGAGGAGGCAAAGGTGGGGGTCTTGTGGAGAGGGGCAACAATGATGGAGATGGAGGAGAAGGCGATGGAGACGGGGACGGCGGAAGGGGAGATGAATTAGCTGCAGCCCGCGGGCTGGGCGGGGTTAAGAGGGAGCCGTTCATGACTGACTAATAAGTGAGCAATTGAAGACCAAACGATCATCAAAGACGTCAGGATCGTTGTGATCTACGTGTGTATGGGGAACGCGAAATCTGTTCATCGGGCTACGGTTTTACAATTGACATGAATTCAGAAAAACTGACTGAAAAATGTGGCCTGACAATGACTAGTAATTGTCTTCCCCCATTAAAAAAAAAAAAAAAGATTTGACTCAGTTTGTCAATGTTTGGTGCTCTAAAATAGCTCACATTCTACACAAAATAATATGTGTAAATGTATGTATGGCGAGTAACACTAAACATGTCAAAAGCAGCAGGCTGAGCTGATGTTAGTTCTCAGGTGGTCTCCAGTTTTAAGGCTTTGAGAGGATCTTGCGGTAGGGATTTGTGACCTAGATGATGAATAAATAGAGAAAAAAATAGGTAAATCATTTTTAAAATAAGTTATTTTCGACAAATCGTAATAATAAATAATAATTAAAATACAGTCTTAACAAAAACAGACTATTCAAATATAGAAATTGTAACAATATTCCAGTTAAAGGGATGGTTTATCCAAAAATGGAAATTCTGTCATCCTCTACCCACTCTTATAGTGTTACAAGGAGATTGCAGAATGACAACTTGTCATTCTTGTCAAAAGTGAATATAAAACGAGGCTGAAAACATCTCTATTTGTAGTCCACAGAAGAAAGTCACACAGGTTTGGAAACATCAGAAAGTGAATAAATGATTAGAGATTTTAAATATACATTATACTGTGACATTTCTAAGTTTTAACTGTCATGCATGAAACATGAATGGAAGCGTTGTCTTCCTTTGAGTTGTGAGATCCAGAAATCCACCTGATATCTGAAGAACGCTAATTTTGTTTTTCATTTATTTTATTATTGAACCATATAGAAGCAAGAAATGGAGCTTCGTCAGCATTTGAACTCAAACTAACCGAAACCAAGCCACTGATATGAAACCGGTTTAGACGATTTACATGAGCGGAAGATGTAGAAATGATGCTCATAAGCCCCGATGATAACTCACCATCTTCAGGCCAGTGTGTAACTCGAAGCCGGTGCAGTTAGCTATAAAGAAAAACACATAAAGCGTAAAGGCCTGTCAGTTGTAGCTACAATTAAAATGATGCAATATGGGAAAACATACAAGGTCTAACAACACGTTTCGCCTAGTTAGCTGTCTGACATAAGTTTGTCATAATACGCTCTCACGCTGATAATGTCAACACACCAAGCTAACTCGGGCTAGCCAGTTAACTTTAGCTCATAAAAACGCTGGCTAGTTTGCTAACAATCTTATGCAATAGAAAATAAAACGTACATTAACTCACCTTTTTGCACAAAAGACGCAATTTGTTCGCTGGCGTGAGTGAAATTGGAAAAAGTTTAAGTGCAAATATTGAACTAGCCTGGTGCTAACTAGCTAACCCAGCACTGCTAATAAATTATCAAGTTTGAGCTGCTGGTCAGCTAGCTGGCTGTATTGCTAAGCAGGCAGTTTGTCTGCCAATGTTAACACTAACATTCATTCCTCTCCGTCTTGCTGTCCCCCGTTGATGCTAAACTTATTGATGAATCATATGGTATCTATTTATTCATAAAGGCTTTGCAACTGCTCTTGTTGCAGGTATATGAATATTTCTCTGCCTGCTGTCCCAATCAGTCTCTCGCGATATAGTGGGAGAGGGTGTAGGTTGGGGGGACAGGGAGTAGGAGAAGGGGGATTTTCAATGAGAGGAAAAATCTGAGGAAGAGGGATGTGCACTTTTTGGAGGAGCCACATTGGATAGTTGTGAAAAAAAGGATGTTGCTCTGGCTGATGGCTGAGTCATATGTTTGGAGGCTGTAATACACTGAACTTGAGGTTGTTTCTTGATTATTCTAGTGGGAGAATCTGTGCTCACTGAAAGCCGGGGACTGGAAAATGAGAAATGCTATGTGTAAAATGTATAAAACAATAACACTTGAGCCCATAATATTTTCATAAAGTACATATTGTGAGTTAAAAATATATAGAATTTTTCTATATATGAGGAAAAAATCCTCATAACATTCAAGATGATTTATAACAGCTGTGATCATGTAATTCCTGTTTGACTGTTCTTGTCTCTGGAACTATCTGAATCTTCCTGAATCTCTGGTCAGTACAAGAGAAAGGCACAAGTAGTGCTTGCAAATAGCATTATAGAGATGAGCAGTGACTATAAACAGCCAGCTGCACATTTTCCAAAAGTGACTTGTAAATAATAATAATAATTAAAATCCTAGGTTGGATTGTAAAAATAATTGTTCACCAATGGAATTGTAGCACTTAAGAATGATGGGTTAATTCATTGGGTTAAAACACAATAAATCTTTCAAGAAAATGTCATAGATAGTCTCATAATTATGAGAAACTATGGCATCAAGTTTGAACTGCCTGTCAACCCGTTAGATGAGGTACAGGACTGTGCAAACAAAGAAATTTTGATTTTATTTTCCTCCAAAATTTCCTAATTGTAACTGTCCTGCAAAAGACATATTGGGGCTGTTTGCTTCCACTCCCCCTTTCACGTCCTGTGTATTCAGAGTCTGTGTTTCTGTGTACCCAAAAAATTTGCAGGAAAACGTCAATAGAATATTCTGTTTATTTTTGTTTACATCAAAGAGGCAAGGAATTTGCTCTCCAAAGAGCAATAAAGCACAAATAAACATTCATTTAATGACTTAAGTAGCCTAATACTTTCTTCTCCTCACACAGTGAACATTGCAGTCTCTCAGCTGAGTAGCACAAAAAGCATCCACTACTCAGATACTGAAAACCATACTTGAGTAAATGTACAGATGCCTTAAATTGAAAATGACATTACAAGTTACAAGTCACCAATTCCAATACGACCTGAGTAAAAGTCTTAGAGTATCTGATTTTAACAGCACTTAAGTATTTTACTCGTACTGAATATGGGCTAAAGATGCACTAGTTCTCGACACCTGAACGACATGCTGGTGAAAAAAATAAACAATTGATTTGTAAGATGACAAATCATGTTTATTTTGTAAAATCAAAATAAAACTGAACACCTCAATATTGCAATAAATGAAGGTCGACACAACAGCCTCTTAAACGTCGACAAACTCTCAAGTCTCAGTTAAGCTTGTGCACAAAAAGGCCATAAATAAACCAATATCCATCAAAAAGATCTAATAGCGGATAATTAAAATGAAGTAAAATTAAACAGTCAAAGACTAGTTGCACTAGATGTGCTGGTTTCAGCCTCATCACTGTCTGCAGTCATGACCTCATCTCATAAATCAAACACCTGCGATTAAGAAACTACCTGCTAATGCACTCACATTCACATAAAGTATCCTTGTTGACAAGTTTGGGTGAGTAAAGGCAAAACGCACAAGATATAGTGCCTTCAAATCCCTCAGATGGTGATATCGCTTCTTTATAGCAGAAACAAACTGCTGCAGAAAAAGTTAGGTGCCATGTAAAATATGTAATGTGTAATTGCGTTACTCATCACAAATGTATTGGAGTAAAAAGTACATTTACTTGTTCAAAAATGTAGTCAAGTAGAGAGTAAAAGTTGCTAATATCTTTACTACAGAGTAGCCAAAAAGATACTTAAGTACAGTTACTAATTACATTTACTCAAGTACTTTACACCTTTGCCACTACTTTAAAATATCATATTCTTTAGGCATAGTTTTTGATGTTGAGCGTGTATCATCATCAGAGATCTGTGACTGTGCTGTACATTCTGTGTTAAATGACAATCAAAGAAGGTTTCTGTGTAACAAAAGACTCAGTCATGACGGATTATTATCATGATCTAAGCCATAGCATTTTTATTTTTTAAAAATTTTTTAAATAATATTATTGTGATTTAACCCCTAACTAGTCTGAATGAGTGAACTCAATGAGTATTTTTGCCTAATTTATACCAATGTAAGTGCATCATTGTTAAATTCTACAATTACATTGGTAAACAGTTAATTATTTTTAACCTAGGATTTTTATTGTTGTTGATGTTATATAATATCATTATTTACAAATCACTTTTGATCAGTCTGGAAAATGTGCAGCTTGCTGCTAATAACCACTGTTCATCTGTATTTGTATTTGCGCTTTTGTCTCGTTATGACCAGAGGTCCATAAAGATTCGGGTAATTTGAGAATGGTCAGAACAGAGCAACAGGAATTACATGCAACAAATGAGCACAGCTGTTTTAAATCCTCTTGAGTAGAACATTAATCCTCTTGAATGTTATGAAGATTTTTTTGCAGTTAAAAATGAATTGATTTGTTTTAACTCCGGTATGGTGCTGAGTTATCACTAATACATAACTAATACATATCTTAATACATAAAATACAACATCCCCATGGCGATAAAAAGCATCAGATCTTTTCCCCCTTTATTTTTATTCCAAAGACAAATGCTAATGTTTGTACAGAGACTGTATTTTGTACATTTTCAATCCCTCCCCAACCAGCCCAGAACAGACTGTCTTAGAGGATGTTAATTAAACAGTAATAGTACAACATGTAATGAAAATAAAGAATAATAACAGTAATAAAAATTAAAATAAAATAATAATGATGCAATAGTTAAATAATGACAATGTAAAAAAAATAAATAAATAAATAAAGGGGGAGGTAGTACATTTATGGCAGAAAAATATAATAATAATAGGGGTTGCCAGACATAAGAACATTTATGAGAACCTCTAATTGATTTTTTTTTTTTTTTAATCTTTTCCAAGTGTAAAAAACATCAGATTTAATTAACAAACTGAACTGAAAAGTTTGTTGCCTGTATTGATAAATACAGCCTTTAAATTATTATACCATTTGAAATGGTATAATGTCTTAGAAATCCTTTGCCAATTTAAAATGCAATTGTCTCTAATATAAAGCCAGCTTTGCATGTAATTATAAGTACCAACATTTTGTAATGGATAAGTAATCACTCAAGCGTTTTCAGTTTGAGATATTTTCCCTATATGTGACTCTCTTTCACTTTCATTTAGTGCCCTCTATTGACTATAGCTTAACATAAGATATTTTTACATTTAAGAATAAAATTACAAACTAGGCAAGCAACAGTTCTCATGAAAAACATTATATAACAAAATTACAACATTTGATCTCGAACTATTGTTCTTGTGTGTAATATTTCACGTTTAAATAAGCCAGTAGTAACATTATATTTCACCAGGATTTATGGATGTCACTCATTTCAGACATATCAGTGACTGAACATTTATTCTGGATGATAAGGATATATAAATTATACCTTGCTGGAAAATCCACAAAATAATGTAGGATTCATAACTCGCCAAATGTTTTCATTTTTTATGACTGACTCGCAAAAATAAATCCATACTAGGTTTTAGTTACAGTCAATGACTTAATGTTAATAAAATATATAGTAGAATATTTATGTTTAAACCAGTTTTTACTACTTTAATTACTATAAACTAAGCGAATGCTCCAGAAAGCGCATGAATAGAAAAGCATGGGCGGAACTGTCTGTGTTTGCCGCCTTTCATTGGTCAGCGCAGCACGAGCGTTCGAGAACTGTTCAGAACATGCGAGCGTGCGGCGGTTCCTGCATATAAACAGCAGCGCATGTTGGAGCGTCAGTGTTTATACAGAACCTACTTCAGTTACGACGAAAAGAACGAAAGTGACGACAGCTTTCGTATCTGCTGAAGAGCTACAGTAGCCTACTTCCACTACTACAGCATTTTAAAGTAAGCATACTTTTATTATTCTTGTTTCGTTTTTATTTCACTTACTATTAATTGTGTAACGTTACCTGCTGTTTCGTCTCAAAGATCAATTAAATCTCTTTCCATTACCAATATTGGTACTCGTAACTCTCTGTAAACATAATTAACAGTAATTAACGTTATTATAAAATGATTAAAATTTTATTTACATGTATAGATATTTGTTTATTAAGTCTAGAAGTTTCTTGAGACGTTCCTGTTTCATATTACTATTAATTTATTTTGCCTGCTGCTTTTTTATACAATTTTTAAATGTTTTATGTAGTAATTTACATAATTTCTGTTTTCTTATAGTAATCTGTTAACTACCTGTGGGGGAAAGCTAAGATGTCATCTGCAAAAGGAGTAGCTATTGGGATTGACCTGGGCACCACCTACTCCTGTGTGGGGGTGTTTCAGCATGGAAAGGTGGAGATCATTGCCAATGACCAGGGGAACAGAACAACACCCAGCTATGTTGCCTTCACAGACACAGAGAGGCTCATTGGAGATGCAGCTAAAAACCAGGTGGCCATGAACCCCAACAACACTGTGTTTGATGCCAAGAGGCTGATTGGCAGGAAGTTTGATGACCCAGTTGTGCAGTCTGACATGAAGCACTGGTCCTTCAAAGTGGTCAGTGATGGAGGAAAACCAAAGGTTCAAGTCGAATACAAAGGAGAAAACAAGACATTTTATCCTGAAGAAATTTCCTCAATGGTCCTGGTGAAGATGAAGGAGATTGCTGAAGCTTATCTGGGGCAGAAGGTGGCAAACGCAGTTATCACAGTTCCAGCCTATTTCAATGACTCCCAGAGACAAGCCACTAAAGACGCCGGAGTAATCGCTGGGCTCAACGTCCTCAGAATCATCAACGAGCCCACAGCTGCAGCCATCGCCTACGGCCTTGACAAAGGCAAAGCTGCAGAACGCAACGTCCTGATCTTTGACCTGGGTGGAGGCACCTTTGACGTGTCCATCCTGACCATTGAAGACGGCATCTTTGAGGTGAAGGCCACAGCCGGAGACACCCATCTGGGTGGCGAGGACTTTGACAACCGCATGGTGAATCACTTTGTAGAAGAATTCAAGAGGAAGCACAAGAAGGACATCAGTCAGAACAAGAGGGCACTGAGGAGGCTGCGGACAGCGTGTGAGCGAGCCAAGAGAACCCTCTCCTCCAGCTCTCAGGCCAGCCTTGAGATCGACTCGCTGTACGAGGGCATCGACTTCTACACGTCCATCACCAGAGCGCGCTTTGAAGAGATGTGCTCAGACCTCTTCAGGGGAACACTGGAGCCTGTGGAGAAAGCCCTGAGAGACGCCAAGATGGACAAGTCTCAGATCCATGACATCGTTCTGGTTGGTGGATCAACAAGAATCCCAAAGATCCAGAAGCTTCTGCAGGATTTCTTCAATGGCAGGGACTTGAACAAGAGCATCAACCCAGATGAGGCAGTGGCTTATGGTGCAGCGGTGCAAGCCGCCATCCTCATGGGTGACACATCTGGAAATGTCCAGGACCTGCTGCTGCTGGATGTGGCTCCTCTGTCCCTGGGTATTGAAACCGCCGGTGGAGTCATGACGGCCCTCATCAAACGCAACACCACCATCCCCACCAAACAGACCCAGACCTTCACCACCTACTCTGACAACCAGCCCGGTGTCCTGATCCAGGTGTATGAGGGAGAGAGGGCCATGACTAAAGACAACAACCTGTTGGGTAAATTTGAGCTGACAGGAATTCCACCTGCACCCCGTGGAGTCCCGCAGATTGAAGTGACCTTTGACATCGACGCCAACGGAATCCTAAATGTGTCCGCGGTGGACAAAAGCACTGGAAAAGAGAACAAGATCACCATCACCAATGACAAGGGCAGACTGAGCAAAGAGGACATTGAGAGAATGGTGCAGGAAGCTGATCAGTACAAAGCTGAAGATGATCTGCAAAGAGAGAAGATTGCTGCCAAAAACTCCCTGGAGTCTTACGCCTTCAACATGAAGAACAGTGTGGAAGATGAGAACCTGAAAGGCAAGATCAGCGAAGATGACAAGAAGAAAGTTATTGAGAAATGTAACGACGCCATCAGCTGGCTAGAGAACAACCAGCTGGCTGATAAGGAGGAGTATGAACATCAGCTGAAGGAGCTGGAGAAAGTCTGCAACCCAATCATCACTAAGCTTTATCAGGGAGGGATGCCAGCTGGAGGCTGTGGAGCTCAAACTCATGCCAGCTCAGGGGCCGGTCCTCAGGGGCCCACTATTGAAGAAGTGGATTAGGTGTGAGATGGGCAAGGTGAATGATTGTTTTTCATCAAGTTCCTTTGTAATTCCATTTACATCATTTTTGGACCATTTATTTGGACGTTGTTGTGGAGCACTACTGATTTTCTGATTTATTATGTTTTTTTTTTTTTGAGTAAATATTTTTGAGATATTGTTGAAGAGATTGAGAAGACTGTATATGAAATATGCATTTTTGTTAGGAATATCTTCTCTGTTGAAGTACATGTTAATGTATAAGAATGCTAACTTTATTTAATGTCTTGTCTGCATGTTAAACAACATACCTGGCAATAAAGCTCTTTCTGATTCTGATTCTGATGTTAAGAAATGAATCGAAACTTTAAGTGTTCAACATTCTGACTGTTTAAATGTGTTTATTCCAGCATTAATGTTGTGCCATATTCCATATGAAACTGAGACTGTTAACCTTAATTCAAGGTATGTCTCCAAACATGTTCAATAAACTATTAAAAATTTGTTTTTTGTTTGTTTCTTACTTAAAGTTCTTAAATATATAAATGCATGGCTAAAATTGATTGACACTAAACATTTGATAAACTGTAGGCCTATGATAAATTTATTTATAATAATATCAGTGATATCATATATAGTTACTATAATATCATTATATAGTTGCTCAACAGTGAAATACATAAGGCTTTATATAATGGTTACACTTTACAATAAGGTACCGTCATTTTGATAACAGTAGTTTATGTATTAACTAACAGTGAACAATATATTTTTAGAAAATGTATTAATATTTGTTATTTAATACAGTTGTTCATGTTAGTTCACATAGCATTAAATAATGTTAACAAATACAACTTTTGATGTTAAACATGTATTAGCAAATATTGAAATCAATATTAAATAAGATAAATAAATGCTGTAGTAGTCTTGTTCATTCTTAGTTAATGTTAACTAATGTAGTGAACTGATGTTATCAAAATGAAACCTTATTGTAAAGTGTTACCTATATAATTAACAGCTTACAGAACAAAGTTAAAGTAACTTTTTGTTTTGATGCCAAGTGTAGTTACAGCAGTCTGGGTGAAAGAGACCATTATAAAAAGCAAAAGCAAATGGATACAAATTAACTGAATTATAACAAGTAGCTTGTCATTCCAAACCTGTATGACTTTCTCATATGGAACATTTTCAGAAATGTCTTTTTGATAATTTTTCTTTTCTTTTTTCTTTCTTTTTAATACAATGAATGAAAGTCAGTGATGACCAAAACTTATATACTTGAAAGATTTGAAATGAAACGAGGATAAGAACAGCAATTTCATTTTTTAGGTGAAATATTCTGAAATAACTGATGTAAGTGAAACAGAAAAAAGTTATAGAAGTTTAAGTTTATGAAAATGTAAAAATATAATATTTTATATAGAATATATATTTTACAAAACAAGTTTTACTCTAAAACTTCAAGGAAATCAAAGCCAAAAATCTGAACAAGTTGTGTTCCAAATTTCAGGTTGATATCTCAGAAAATGAGCTTTCAGTAAGATTTAGTTTGGGCGCAGTACCACACTTTTTCACTAGATGACAACCAAGCTCCATTACTGACCATATAAAGGCGCCTCCATTTCCATATATGGTTTGAGTGATCTGAAACATATATTTCCATTATTTTCATACAATTTATGAAATAGACATCCTATATAGAAGTAGTATAGGAAGTTTGGCAGAATTTGATATGAATTCAGCCTCTAATAAACATAAAAACAACATGTACGTTGGTTATAGATCGTCACCACAGTCATAAATGTTTTTTTTTTCTATTAAAAACATTTTCAGACCTTTTTTCTCTCTTGTGATCTCTTGGTATGAAAACAAACATGTTTCAACCAATCTTTAATGATTTTCATGTTCATCGCTATTTCAGTATGAAAATATGCTTGTTGAAAATCAGTCACCAAATATGAAAACTAGAGATTCTAACCTTTCAAATGATATAGTTTGTCAAGATTAGTTTAGGTTTAGTATAGAATATTACTGTTTTAAATATGTAATGGCTGTGGGCCCAGCGGAGGGCCAGTGGCAGTTAACAGGTTAAACCATTGTACATTTATTTGTACAACAAAAGAAAGAAAGAATGCTGATAGTGAGAGACTATCCCACGAAATTCCCTTCCCATCATGGTCTCTGTCCTCGGACCCTCTCACGCCCCTCTCCACTGATGACGCGCGCGGCTCATTTCCGGCGACCGCAATCTGTTGTTGAATGTACCGTTCTGTCCAGATTCGGGATGGTACTCGTCAAGCAATAGTGAGTGGCTTTTACAGTATACCTGATCTAGATTCAGTTGCGTTATATCGTACAGCACGCGCCTGTCGTTTTTTAAGCATATTCCCATATGGCATAATGAAGAGTGCATTTTAAGCCCGTGATTTGGATGTGCTGGTCGGCGCTAGCCGCTTAGCCTGCCTGATACAGCATTATAGTGTGTTTTATGGACCGCGTCCCCACCAGCGCCGCTGTTCATAAACACATGATAGGATGGGCATTTAATAAGAGTGGTATTTTGAGCTCAGACTCCGCGGGTTGATAAAACGCTGGTTTATCGTACAGTAAAGCAGGGCCAGCTAACGACACGCCCGTTATACAATCGCTCCGCGATGCAGTGTCTATGATATGAGATGATAATTAATCCTTATCTTTTTTAAACCTCTATTCAATTCTCTTTTCAGCCAGGTGCTGTTGCCATGTTCAGTAGAAGAGGTAAGAGAAAGAGTCTATTAAAATAACCGGCTGCTCTGTCCTCTGTGATCAGTGGGAATCTGTGCTTCTGTTATTGCTCAAGCAAATATTTAGACAGCTCCCTTCACTTTGATGGAGTCAGCAGCACCTCTTCTACATTACATTGTTTGTCTCTATTGTGCGGTGAACAGTTGTCATTAGTTATTTATGTAATACCCCTAACCCCCCCTCTCAGTACCAGGTTGGCCAACTGTACTCAGTTGCAGAGGCCAGTAAGAACAACACAGGCGGAGGAGAAGGGATCGAGGTCCTCCGAAATGAACCTTACGAGAAGGACGGCGAGAAAGGCCAGTACACCCACAAGATCTACCACATACACAGGTGAGAACACAGGCTTTGATCGTGTTAACAGCCATGCTGGTTTCACCTTATCAGTAAGATAAGACTGTGATCACAGAATTGTTTTAGCAGTTACACTTACTACACTAGTTTTTTTAGTGAAATATACACTACAGTTCAACAGTTTAACAGTTTGTGGACTTTCATTTTTAAATGATAGAAATGAATGCTTTTATTTAGCATTAAATTGATCAAAAGTGACAGTGAAGACTTTTACATTGTTACGATAAATTCTGTTCAAAGTAAATGCTATTGTTTTGAACTTTCTATCAATGTTCAATCAATGTGCACATTTAAACACAACCGAGGTTGCTTTCCAACGAATAAAAGAATCATAATGAATTTAAAAGGAAACAAGACAGAGAAATAAAAACAAAATGAGCAAACAATATACAAGAGAGACCCAAAATAACATACTAAAAGCTAACTTTTTTTTGGTTAAAAATGATCCAAAATCAAATTTCGAGCAAGTACATAACCAGCCAGTGTTCAAAACGATCTCCTTTCCAATTCACAACGGTAAGCTTGTAATAATGTTTTATAATAAGAGCGGTACTGGTGGGTTTTCGCTGGAAATTCAAGCATGCCTCTGTTGTCTTTGCGTCATTACGTCACATCTGGGAGCATTATCCTGCTGAAGTCCCAGCTAGTCAGTTATATCATGTGAGGATGCTGCTGGTAGTGGATCATTTATAGCCTTTTCTCACAGCTGCTGGAATAATTAAACTTATCATTTTGATGGCAGATTGCAATCCAGAAAGGTCCAATGACAACTGGAGATTCACCTGTAGTCAGAACAAAAGTGGCAGACATGTTACTTATTTGTTCAGATGACATTTTCCGGTGAAAATTCTTATTTTGATCATACTTTCAAGACTACAATCTGTGTTTCCGAAGTACAGTATCTACACCGATGTGATGATTGTCAGCAAACATTAGATTCATCCGCACTGAAGAGCCGTGCCGAGGCACAACCCACGTAAAGATGATAATTCTGCATATAACTGCAATTGCAGGTTTCAAACAGAGATGGCGACAAAGAGGCAAAACTTACGGACTGCAGCTTTAAGGAATGTTAAAAGCCAGGGAGAATAATTATGTCTTAAGATAGGATTTAAAAGCAGTGATAGATGGGGCACGCCTAATGTAAAGAGGAAGGCTACGCCAAAGTTTCGGTCCAGCAGTTGCGAAACTGTGATCACCACAGTTTTTAAGTTTAACTCTATGGGCAGTGAGTAGGCCAAGGGCATAAGATCTTGAGATTCTAGAAGGGGTAACCACCTTATTTTTGTATGTAAGAGTGGGTGTGGCCATTTGTAAATTGAATGTGTCTGGCTTCTGGTGTCATTCGCTTCCAGTTATTTTTAGCTGAACAAAACAGCTCGTTATGATGTTTGATATTGCAAACTGCTAAAACTGCAAACTGCTAACCACTCATAAATATGACTTGCCATATTACTTTAATGTATTGTCTTAATTATAAACACGCTGGTTTGTAGGGCAAACACTTTTACAGTTTACTGCACTTTGAAATTCTTCTCATTATTTCCCTATAGCGGCTAATAAACCGGAAGTCTCGCACATTCACGGAAAATGCCTTACTTCCACATTGAAAAATAAGGTGGATATGGGAGCAATAAATCAGTTAAGTATTAAGGTGCCAGGTTATTGAGTGCTTTGTAGACAAATAATAAGAGTTTGAAGTCAATCCTATACATGATAGGGAGACAGAGCAAAGATTCATTAAAAAAATCCTGAAAAGAAAATCATGGTTTCCACAGAAATATTAAGCAGCACAACTTTTTTCAACATTGATAATAATAGGAAATGTTTTTTGAGCAGCATATCCGCATATTAGAATGATTTCTGAAGGATCATGTGACACTGAAGACTGGAGTAATGATGCTGAAGAGTCAGCCCAGAATAGATTACATTTTAAAATATAACTAAATAGAAAATAGTTATTTTAAATTGTCATATATGGTGACATGGTGAGCATAAGAGGCTTCTTTTAAAAACATTGAAAAATCTTTAGAACAGTAGTGTACATGGGAAGTCGGGGCTAGTTGTCACACTTTTCACTTTCTGTCTTGAACAACAACATTTGGATATTGCCTAGGGAAAAAATAGGCCATTTTCAACTAAAAACAGTTTGTTTGACTCAGAGGGTGTTTACACAACACTGTTTTCAGCTAAAAACAGAAAACTTTTTATGCTTTTTGGCCATTCATTTACACAATAACAGTGTTTTGGGGGCCTGAAAACTGAAAACGAATGTAAAAAGTTTTTGAAAACTATACCGTTATCGTCTCAGTGTAAACTACAGAAATGTGCATGCGTATTACGTGTTCAGTCTATGGGCTCATAGTGTTTCTTTACAAAGTGACATCGCCAACTACTGGCCTGGCAGCATAATACAGCGTTTTCACGGAACCATGTGAACGGGGATCTTTTTGAAAACATTGTCGTCTGTATGCAAAACTTTTGAAAAAATTAGTACATCATTGTTGGGTAAACATACGCTCCGTAACAGGACATTTTGTCACACTACAAGGACAAGGCTTGAGTGAAACAATAGGCTCGAGTTTCAGCAATATTTAAACAAAACAATCATGAATTGCAAAACATTTATTGAAACTAATAATAATTTTGTACGTAAGAGGTTACATACAAAATTATTAATCCATTAAAACAGACCTTATAATACAATTTATACAAATTTTTCATAAAATCTGTCCCCATTAAAATCTACCTTCTTTAAATAGTTGAACCTGGTCTCAATGTTTTGAACTGGTTCTCTTGTTTATCAAACAAAAATGATACATTTCACTAAAATATTCCATCACTGCTAGAGAAAACAAGCATTTGTGTAATTGGTTTTCTGAATCTTATAATTGATATGCATTTAGTCTCCCCTAATATTTTGAATATTAATTTGTCTTTTACAGCAAGGTTCCCGGTTTTATTCAGATGTTTGCCCCTGAAGGAGCCCTGGTTTTTCATGAGAAAGCCTGGAACGCCTACCCATACTGTCGCACTAGTTAGTAAACACTAATTGCTTTGAGCGTGTGTGAATAAGTGATTATATACAAATGGAATTGTATGATTCAATCCTTTTTTGCTTTTGCATTTAATGCATTGAGAGAGAAAAAAAATACTGATCTATAAAAAAAATCTGTTCCTTTCTTTCCCACAACTGCATCGATTATGGAAAACCTACAGTTGTTACAGTAAGTGTATCTTTGAAATCATCACGCTCTGAGATCATTTTAGACTGCTCACAGGTCATTATTGCTGAATCAGAGTTGAGTCAGGATGTCTCACTGTTGTCTAAAATGATCTAAATACTGTGTATGAAATAAATACGGATTCCGTTTGTGATGCTCTCTTGTGCTTTTTACTTTTTCAGAATGAGTACATGAAAGATGATTTCTTCATTAAGATTGAAACCTGGCATAAACCAGACATAGGAACAACTGAGAATGTGAGTGTTATCCCACAGTTCATCAGTGCCTTTTTGTGATGCCCAATAACTCTGCTACAGAGTCTTCCAACCAGAGCATCTTCCACTGGTTTATTGGTCTGGGTGCAACGCCTATGTAATCAGTTAAAAATTATTAATAAAAAGCTGCTGTTGGTTAATTAAGATGGACGTTTGATGGATAAACTTATGCCTCAATCAAATTTATTTATTAAATAACTTCAATTTTGATAAGACTTTCCGGTGTAATGGGCGTCACCCCCTTAATTACTTTTAGCCACTGTCTCTATGGTTACAGGCATTATTCACAGCCAATGCAAGAATAGAAAAGGCACTTGACTTCAGTTATTCGTTCATACAAATGTTATTTGATCCTGTTATATGAACACAGCAATTTGAAAGTCTCATTTGTAAGTAAATCCCACTGTCTAATGTTTCAATCTTCCTCTTATGCAGCCTCATGGTCTTCCTCCTGAGGAATGGGAGGACATTGAGATTGTGCCGATCGATATAGCTGATCGCTCTCAGGTGGATGATGTGGTGAGTTGAATTAGAAAAGTGTCTTTGTGTGAAATTGTCTAGCATTTGTTTTACTGATATACAGTGTTATACTTTATCTTCCTTATCTTAAAATCCTGCAGATTTAACTCGCTTCCATACATTCTTTTGCTTTAATATTTCTCCTCTTCCTTCCTCATACACTCCCATTGCTTCATTTGTCTATCACAATTTCTTTCTTCTCTCAGGACTACAAACCAGAAGAGGACCCCGCTATCTACCACTCGGAGAAAACTGGGAGAGGACCTTTGGGACCTGAATGGAAGGTACACAAACGCGTATATACCGGCACCTCTTAATGGGTGGGATATATTAGACAGCAAGTGAACATTTTGTCCTCAAAGTTGATGCGTTAGAAGCAGGAAAAATGGGCAAGCGCAAGGATTTGAGCTAATCTGACAAGGGCCAAATTGTGATGGCTAGACGACTGGGTCAGAGCATCTCCAAAACTGCAGCTCTTGTGGGGTGTTCCCGGTCTGCAGTGGTCAGTATCTATCAAAAGTGGTCCAAGGAAGGAACAGTGGTGATCCGGCGACAGCGTCATGGGCGGCCAAGGTTCACTGATGCACGTGGTCCGATCCAACAGACGAGCTACTGTAGCTCAAATTGCTCAAGAAGTTAAAGCTGGTTCTGATAGAAAGGTGTCAGAATACACCATGCATCGCAGTTTGTTGCGTATGGGGCTGAATAGCCACAGAACAGTCAGGGTGCTCATGCTGAACCCTGTCCACCACCGAAAGAGCCAACAGTGGGCATGTGAGCATCAGGGGTCTCATTTATAAAGCGTGCGTACGCACAAAACGGGGATGGAAACGTGCGTACGCCAGTTCCCACGCAAAGGTTGTGATCTATAAAAACAAACTTGACGGGAGAATGTGCGCACCTTTAAGCAAACTTTGAGCTGTGCGTACGCACATTCTGGAGACAAAAGTGATATGAATTGAGATAGTAGATGTGCTACTTTCGATCACTTTTCCAGTGACATGCTGTTTTAATGACAGCGAGGAGCGCTGGAAGCACAATAATTCCTCTTTAAACTAAACTGCAGATGTTATGACAAAATATTTTTTCGAGAATGACGATCAGTGATGCACACTTAACTTAGATATTATGGAAGACACTGCTGGATTTGGTGGTCGAACGGTCCGTTGTCCAGTTTGAATAGGTCCAATAATATCTTACTGTACAACCACAGCTGCAGGAGGTGTTGATGTCATGTGAAGGATCTTCAAACAATTACTATTTGAAGGATATCATTTGAGGAAAACGGTAAGATTTGCATGTTTTCTTTTTAAAATACTTTGTCAGTGACGCGCCGTTTCAGACAATTGTATTTACACTGCAATAAATAGGTAGGCCGATCTGTTTCCACTAAAAATAGCCTATAAACTTCCTAAAAGATATGTTCACCTTATCAGCAAAACTGCATAAATTTGATTTGAATTGTTTAAAACTATTAAAATACTATCTGGCCAGTGGAAATGAATGAATCAACTCTATTCTAAAACCTTTATCTGAAGTATTTTATACAATTTTGTTTTTATGGTTATTTTGATATATTTATTCTAAAACATAAAGAGGATATTGGATGATCTTTATCAATATAATGTGTGGCACAAATTGCATTTATAGTCCATATCTAATATTTTCCAATGTCTTGTACCTTTGACGGTGTTAACCGTGAATGTCACATGGATGGGAACATGCATGGAAATGATATGCAGATGAGGTTATGCATAGTAAAACTAGGCGTCATTTTATGGTGATTTCGGGGAGGAGACTGGGTGGAGATGCACGTACGCACAATCTTCCGCTGACTGGGATTTATAAAGGGATTTGTGCGCAGGTTCTGGCGTACGCATGGTTTTATAAATCTGATTTTTTTTGTGCGTACGCAGAATCTAGCTTTTGCGCGTACGTACACTTTTAGTAGGGATCCTACGCACAGTTTTATAAATGAGACCCCAGAACTGGACCACGGAGCAACGGAAGAAGGTCTGGTCTGATGAATCACGTTTTCTTTTACATCACGTGGGTGGCCGGGTGTGTGTGCGGCTCTTAACTGGGGAACACATGGCACCAGGATGCACTATGGGAAGATAGCAATCCGGCAGAGGCAGTGTAATGCTTTGGGCAATGTTCTGCTGGGAAACCTTGGGTCCTGCCATCCATGTGGATGTTACTTTGACACGTACCATCTACCTAAGCATTGTTGCAGACCATGTACACCCTTTCAGCAGGATAATGCTGCCTGGTTTGAGGAGCACAACGAGTTTGAGGTGTTGACTTAGCCTCCAAATTCCCCAGATATTAATCCAATCGAGCATCTGTGGGATGTGCTGAACAAACTGGGATGGGAGGGAAAAAAAATTAAATTTGCGTTCTCTCACAAAACCTGTCGAGTTTGGACAAACACTTCGTGTTTATTATCCCTCTGGCAGTGGTTCATTGATTTGTGAACTGACTTTGGTGACAGTACAGCATGTTACAGTTTTTTCAGGTTTTGCACTTTGCAGACGGTCACTTCAGCCACCTGTAGATAGCCATAGAGGTCAATGTATTTTGTCCAGTGCGAAGGAAGGCTCGTTTTCAAATCTGTGAATTTGTTGCCAACTTTACCAAACTTATTCAGTTCAGGTGTCTTTCACTTACGTCAAAACCGTGCCTTGAACTAAGCACTGAACATTTTATATTTAAGTCTAAGTTCAAAATAAAACTCTATTAAGTGCTTCATTGTTAACGTACGGAGCTATCTGAACCACTGCCAGAGGGAAATTAAACAGGAAGTGTTTGTCTGAACTCACAATAGGTTTTTGCGAGAGAACACAAATGTCTTTGCGTCAGAACGCAAAAGCTTTGAAAAATATTTTTTCCTCCCATACCAAATTTTTTCCACCACAATGTCCCTTTAGGGTCTCTGCCTTTATAAAGGTGCAGTCACATTGGCAAAATTTCATGGGCAAAAAAGGTCCATTGTCTTGTGTCAATAGTGTAGCGATGTATGCAGCACAGCTCACACAGAGGTCACTTTAAACCTAAGCAGCTTTCTGTTAGTTAACGTGGTAAATCTTTTAAAATGCTGTAAGTCAGTGTGGGGAAATCTTTCGCAAAATTCCTGATCGCGTAGATATATATCGAAATGGCTGGATTGCATCCTTGAAAGTTCGCCGGACATCGATAAATGTGACGACCTAACTGAATCAGAAACTCAAACGTTTGGAAGCAATTCATAAACTGGAGACTCAGCTCTTGATTTCAGTAGATTTTTTTCTAATTAGGCCTACTACCTTTTTTGTGATATGTTTTATTTGTACTTTATTGTTTTTGTCTTGTTACAGCCTCTTTTTTTTTTATTCGAAATCAAATGTTCTCACCTTGTCTGCAATCTTGGATTTATTTATTTTAGAAAACAGAGAAAATGTTGCCTCTGTCATTGATATTTGCATTCACGGTCTTTTATGCAGAGTTTCTGTTTACTTTAAATGCCGTAATTTAATGTACTATCCAAAATGGTGATTATCTACAATATCTGTTCCTCATGCATCCATCTCTCTGTCTCATGCAGAAAGAGCTTCATAATGGTAACTGTCCCTATATGACCGCGTATAAGCTGGTGACGGTTCATTTTCGCTGGTGGGGTCTCCAGGGACGTGTGGAGAACTTCATTCATAAGGTGATCCATCAGCACTGCTACATGATTCCTCATCACCAACAAAAAACAGGCTTAACTTACTTTATTAGAAAAAAAAAAACCCTTGCCTTAATCTTTATGCGGTATTACCGACTTTTGTACTTCACAATTCTGCAACGCTGCGGAGCAAACGTAAATGTATTCTGGTTTGGTATTTTTCGTTACATAAAGATTAGACCACTGCTGTCAGGTGTTGATAAGTCTTTGTTGTACTTTCAGTAACATCAACCTCATCTCTCTCTGTCTGAGTAGCAGGAGAAAAGGCTCTTCACTAATTTCCACCGGCAGCTCTTTTGTTGGCTGGACCGCTGGGTGGACCTTAGTATGGATGACATTCGTAGGATGGAGGAAGAGACACAGAGGGAGCTGGACCAGGTATGCGTTTCTGTAGAAACAATGCAATGCAGTTCTGCCCACAAAAAACCGTACCCGTTCTTCCATGTGTCATTATTACTAAAAATCTGTTTTTATTTTTCAGATGCGTAGCCAAGGGTCTGTGCGAGGGATGAAAGCAGGCGAGGACTAAGGAGCGTCAAAAGAATAGAAGAAACAAAATAGGGGCTACTTTTTATTTTACTTCCTCCAGTCCTCATGGCCAATCACAACGTGCCACATCATGAAGCCCTTCCGAACAGGAAACTGTCATCCCTTACCCAGGACATGTCCATTACCATGAGTGTGAATGCTTTTGTGCGAATGAGCAGAGTATGCATGTGTATCAGTGGTTTGTGCAGTCTGACTTTAAACCTCATCATTTGCTGCCAAATTTTTTTGGATTCACTTAAGGTATGTTAAGTGATGCCGGCATTTCTTTTTATAATTAAGTATTATAACTGTTTAATGGTTTTTGGTTCATTTTGCAACCATCAGCTTTTTACTGAGTGCGCCAGTGGAGTAACGAATCCCAAGCCCGTTTCGCAGAGAGACTGGGGAAACATTTCACTACATGTATTTTGACCATAAATAAATGACTAAGTAATTTACTTCTTAATTCTGTTAAATCTGTCATGTTGTTCAGGAAATCTCGTGGGAACTTGTATACGCCTCAAGAGGTAGGATCATTGGTGTCGGATTAAAGAAACAGATTAAAGGAAAAAGGCTCAAAGCATAACGGTTTTCTTGTTTAGTTACGGTGGTCTTTTGGTTTGCTTCGGTTCTGCACTGATTGCAGTGTGGATGTCGAGAGCATTGAACTGATACGGTTTCATTTTTAAACTGAGTGTAAGAGCCTTGAAACCCCTCCCACATTTGGCTGACATGCTACAGGCCACGCCCCTCTGTTCGGGTGGGGATGGTCTGAATTTTTGGAAAATCAAGTTCAATTTACAATACTGAAACAATAAATAAAAGAAAACATTGACTACCAAGAGCTGCTTGATTCTTTTGCACTGTTATTTGTAGTTTATATCAAGGTTCCTTTTAAATCACAAGTTATGTTTTATATATTTCTCTGTATTCAAAGTAACAAGATTCATGTAACAGGCACAATTAATATCTTAATTGAAATGAATTTGGTTTTATTATGCCTCTGTTTTTTCTAGTACACTTTCCTGTTAATTTAATAATGTATATGACCTCGTTTTCTGCTCTGATGATGATGATTAACAGCGTCCTCTTGAGGTTGAGTTTTGTACTGACGTCTTTCAGGTCCTCGTGGAATTGTGTGAGTGAGGAAAATGTTTTATGAATTTCTTTCTTCTGTTCACATTCTTAAAAATATATTATTTTGTGTTCAGCAGAAGAAAAATTCATACAGGTTTGGAACAACTTGAGGGTGAGTAAATTTTAGAGTAGTTTTTTGGGTGAACTGTCCCTTTAAGTTACATTGGATTGATTAGTTTGCTTGTAAACCCATCATTAAATGTAAATATCTCTTTGTCAGTATGCTCGCTCACACAGCACAGTAAAGGTGAGCTTGTTCTTTAATGTTAATTGGTTTGATGGAATTTATATTAAAAATGTGGGTGAAAAGTAAGCTAGTTGATTGACAAACTAGGTCAATACTCGTTGAGCTTAATGTGAGGGATGAAAGTAGGAGAGGACTAGGAAGAGACAAAAGAAAAAAAAAAAAAATGGGTTAATAACAGATTTATCATAATGCTGTAATGTTTGTTAATAGATGATTATGTAATGCTATCAAGAAAATCATGTTTTTTTTATGTCAAAGTGTCTCTTAGCTGGCAAAAAAAAAAAAAAAAAAAAGGTGGAAATTCCTTGTTCAGAAAACACACATTCTGATATTCAGGATTGTTTTATAAATGCAGATGGCGATCACAGACCTGTGATTGTGCTGGCAAAACTACACAGCATAGTTTGGTAAAATTGGTAGTAATCAATAGTGAGAGATTTGATGCATTTTAATGCTGTAAGAATGGCAAGATCAAAGTAGATTGGTATTTTAGGGAAAAAAAAAAACTTCATTCATCCGATTGTGTCTCTAAAAGTCTCTCCACACACTGCACATGCCATGAGTTCAACAGGTCAAGAGACTTAGCAGAACAGCAAACCTGTTATATCATCAAGATTTTAAGCATTTTAAGAAAGGAAAGCATCCTGCTTAAAATACCTAAATACTAGATTAAATGCAGTCAAAAGTGGAAGACAGAAGGAGAGTGTGATGGATAAGTGAGGGATTATGTAGCATCAGAGAAAAGAAAATGCCTATATAGTGGGATTAAATTATAAAAATAAATGATAAAAAAACAAACAAACAAAAAAAAGAGGTCAGCGTTACATAATTTATCTTCATGGATTCCCCGTGAGACAAGCTCTGACTACATGTCTATCATTTCCTCTGCTTCAGCCATGTAGGTCAACCCAAAACATTCGTCATCATTTTCGTCTTATAATGTATTTGATATTTTATCTATGTAGTGACTTACTCCGGAATCATACACGTTAGTTTTACATCCTGGTGTTTTTTTTAAAAGATAATATCTTGGACTTTTCAGTGATAAAAATGTTTGGGCTTTGTCCATGATATCTTCCTTTACTTGGTTTGCTAGGAAATATTAATAAGGGTGAAAATCTTTCAAAAATTGTAAAAATAGAAAGAAATAAAAATTTGGATCTTAGACTACTAGTAAAAATGCTTCTATTTGCATTATTTTATGCATTATTTTGCAATTTAGTAGATTTTGTTTCATTATACATGATATTAAATTAAATGAACTCCACATCAAATGTCACAAATATATGCTTATACAAACCCCATTTTGTAAAATGCAGTAAAATCAAGAATCTGTGATTTGTTTATTCTCTCAAACCTCTTACAAAAGTACAAAGAAAAGATTTCCAATGTTTTCACTGAACAACTTTATTGTATTTTGTAAGTATAAACAAATTTTGATTTTGATGGCTGCAACACACTCCAAAAAAGTTGGGACAGAGGCATGTTTACCACTGTGCCACATCACCTTTCCTTATAATTACACTTCTTAATCATTTGGGAATTGAGGATACTAATAATTTTTATCCAATCTCACCTGATACAAGACATCTGCACAACAGTCTGTGGTCATCGTTGTCTGATTCTCCTTTTCATGATGATCATGATCATGAGACAGATCTGGACTGTAGGCAAGCAGTCAGGCACATCCACTGTATGGATGGTCTAGAAACCACTCTGATGAATCACATGCAGAATGAGGCCTGGCTTTGTCTTGCTACCCAGGAAAGATGTCATCTTGATGGCAGTATGTCTCTGTACAAACCAAAGATATGCCTCCATGTCAATGTTACCTTCACACAAATGCAAGTCACCCATGGCGTTTGCACTGATTCACCCCATACTGTGACAGATGTTTTGGAAAGTCTCGATGGTCGCTGTCTTTTTTGTACGGTGGGGGTACGGTGCCTTGCTCAAGGGTCTCACCTCAGTCGTGGTATTGAGGGTGGGGAGAGCGCTGGACATTCACTCCCCTCACCCACAATCCCTGCCAGACCTGAGACTCGAACCCATGACCTTTGGGTTACAAGTCCGACTCGCTATCCATTAGGCCACGACTGCCCCCAATTCAGCTTTTTTCCAAAAACAAGCTGAAACAACATGGACTCATCTGACCATAGCACACATTTCCACTGTCTTTTGGACCAGTGGTTCCCAAACTTTTTAGCGTGGAGTACCCCCTGAAGGGATTACCATCCTTCTGCGTACCCCCTCTCTTCCACTTTGACTGCAGTCACACCTTTACCATTAAGGGACAATATTTGTCCCCTAAATTGATTTTCCAGTGCATTTTTTTTTACCTTTATGAATAACTTTATAAAATAAATAATGTTTTAAATAAAAATGTTCAATAGAGAAATATGCAATGATGGTAAAACTAAGTAAAACTTTTAAATATTAAACTAAAACCGCCAGTAGGTGGCAGTTTTTGAGTGAGTCATGGAGTCATTCATTCAGTAACGGCTGTGAATGAATCATTGAATCGACTCTCACAATTCGTTCAAAGCCGCAGAATTGTTCGCGAAACACAGACGTGTGTTGTAGTTCTGCTGTGGTTTTCGTTATTATTTCATTGCAAAATAGAGTAAATACTGACAGTACTGTGTTTAAAATGTACGTTTTGTTTTTTGACCTGTTGTATAATAATGTCACGTTTGCAGTCATGTGGATATTTGGGAACAATTGCATTTTTGCTCATTATCATCATTAAATACAAGAACTCACACAAGGTATGTTTTTGTACCGGAGACAGTTTGAGTCTTAAATCGAAATTAATTCATTATCTGTGTCTATATTTGTTCTTCATGCAAGTAAGTGCTAAATCCCCACTTTTACAAAGGTGCACTGTCGTGAACGACATTAATTTAGCGCGATTTAAGGCAGCAGATTCGGCACGCAATCAATCATATGCATGCTGCTTGTGTGGATACAGTCATTTTAGACTGCAAATGATGAGGTAATTTGATTAAATGTACTGGATTTATGGCATTTTGGCAGTTAGAAATACATGCTCTATTTTAATATTATTTTAATGTAGAATGAAATGAACTACTCAGCATTTTGTTCGCGTAGCCCCTTTTGTCACCTCACCAACCCCCAGGGGTACGCGTACCCCAGTTTGGGAACCACTGTTTTGGACCATCTGAGATGAACTCGGGCCTAGAGAACTCGGCAGATGTGTAGCTTTCTTCTTGTGTAACAGAGATTCAAGTTGCATGTCTTGACTGTTAAGTGACAGCTGTTTTCCAAAGTACTCCAGAGTCCATGTGGCTATATTTGACACAGTAGCATGACGGTTTCTAATGCAATGCCATCTGAGGGCTCAAAGGTCATGCACATTCAACTGAGGTGTCCTACCTTGCCCTATACAGACTGAGATTTCCCTGAATTATTTTACAATATTATGTATGGTAGATGGAGAAAAACAAATTCTTTGCAATCTTGCATTGAGAAATGTTATTTTTGAATTGTTTGACAATTCTCTCATGACATTTATTACAAAGTGTTGAGCCATGACCCATCTTTTCTTGCAAAGACTGAGAAGCTCTTTTACGCCCAAACACGATACCCTCACCTATTACCAATTCACCTGCTTATTGTGGACTGTTTTAAAACAGTGCAACTTGGATATTATATAACCTTTTCACTTTTATTTTGCCTCTGTCCCAACATTTTTTGGAGTGTGTTGCAGCCATCAAAATTAAAATTTGTTTATATTCACAAAATACAATTATGTTGGTCAGTGAAAGCAATGGAAATCTTTTCTTTGTACTTTTTGTCAGTTAAAAAAAAGGGTTGGTTTTTATTACGTTTTACAAAGTGTCTCAAGTGGTTTGTACTTATTTGATTAGTGATCTTGAAATAGTGTCAAAAATCTTTATCTACTGACTCCATGGGCACCAGACCCATACATAATCCGAAATACCCTGTTCAGAATCATTTAAATAATCACATCAATGCAATTAAGCCTTCTAAGCTATATGAATTACTTGGAACCCAAACGTACTGGTTATGATGTAATGCTGTTTGTGCTTGTCTTCCATTCGCTACATAGCATTTCAATAGAAACAGACCGGATGTCATTAATGGCTTAGCAAGGTCAGTCCGCACATCTGGCACAGAGGTTTATGAGCTGTTGCCTTTCTAGATAAGGAACAAAAGATGAGATTAATTGCAGGTCAGGAGATAACTGTTGTTCACTGTATTAAAAGAGTGAAAGATTTTGGATAGTTAAGATGTATAGTCTTTTTGTTGTTGTTGTTGTTGTTGTTAAGTTTGCTGACTGCACAGAGGTTCATCATGGAACAGATGGTTGTTAGAAGTAGCACAGACTTAGCAAACCAGCCAGAGAAGTGTGAGCTGAGCAGATGTGCATGATCATGAAGAAAAGCATGATCAACTTTAGTCTGACTGAAAAGTCATGGATGTTATTTAAAAGGATAGTTCACCCAAAAGTTACAATTCTGTCATAATTTACTCAGTTTCAATTTAGATATTTGGAAGAATGTCAGTAACCAAGCAGATCTCACTACCATTGACAACCATAGTATTTTTTTTCCTATAGTAGTCAATTTGGCCCTTGTCAAAGTCGCTCAGATCTTTATTCCTGCCCATTTCTCCTACATCCAACCCATTATTTACGAGAATTGCTTACCATATAATCTTAATATGCAGACATTAATATGTGGCCTATGATCAACGCTATTTGCTTCAACTGCGACTGGTCATAATGTTTTGGCATATATATATATATACATACTACCGCTCAAACGTTTGGGATGGGTAATTTGAATGTTTTTAAAAGAAGTTTCATCTGCTCACCAAGGCTACATTTAATGCAGAGTACAGTAAAAAAAAAAAAAAAGTAAAAGCAGTAATATTGTGAAATATTATTACAATTTAAAATAACTGGTTTTTTTTAAATATTTTAAAATGTAATTTATTCCTGTGATGGCAAAGCTGAATTTTCAGCATCATTACTGCAGTCTTCAGTGTCACATGATCCTTCAGAAATCATTCTACATGATGATTTGATGCTCAAGAAACGTTGTGTACAATTGTACAAAATATTTGTGTACAGCTTTTTTTTTTTTTCAGGATTCTTGAATAGAAAGTTCAAAAGAACAGCGTTTATTTGAAATATCATCTTGTGTACAATGTTCCCTCTAATTTTTTTTCTTGCTAAGCAAAACTTTTCTCTGTTGAGCGCACATTTTGGCCACCTGAGCAAAAACATACTTTATATTCGACCTGTACAATGAACGTAAACACACACAAAACAATGGTTTCATCATTCAATTTTAACTTTTAACTTTAATGTGCCATTTCTATTTTATTTGACCCTTGATGTACACTGTAAAAAATGACCGTGATTTTAACAGTGAAAGACTGTAAAAATGCTGCGGTGAAAAACTGTTAATTGGTTTACAGAAAGTTTCCGGACTATATACGGTGAATAACTGTAATAGATCTAACGGTACATTTAATGTAATTTTACGGTAAAATACCGTTAAATTCACAGTTTTTGGAAGTGAAAAATAACAATTAATTGTAAAATTTACAGTGAAAAACCGTAAATTGACATTCCCACAATTCCCTGCGTGACACTTCACATTTGATATATTTTTGTTGAAATAACTCTGTTTCTTCTTAGTTTTTCTCATTTTTTTCTAATCAGTTATGTACATTAGGGTTTTATGTTACATCTAATGTTGTTAAATTAATGTTTATTGCATTTTTAAAATTTCATGCATGTTACCATGATGGTGTTTAGTGTGTGTGTGAATGACACTGTGTGCACCTTCTATATATTAGTATTGTCCTTCTCAGCTTGTGGAAAAGATGCTTGTGATGAACTTTGGCTTGTGACTCTTATCACCACTGTGTTTGGTGGTTGTCAGTGTATTATAAAGGTACAAAACAGATATTAGTACTTCATTAGGTTGGTAAATTTACATTATATCAGTTAATGAAATACGTTATTTTACCGTAAATTTAACAGATTTTTTTTACATTGCTACTGTATTTTTTACGGTAAAGTTCTGGCAACCACAGCTGCCATTTTTTTTACCGTAAATTTTATTTTTTACAGTGTAACTTAGTGATATATTAAATCATATTTTTGAAAACAAGCAGTTTAGTCACTAAATTAAGCACATTTTAGGTTACTTGAGATTTTTTCACATTGCTGTGTTAACTGTACCAGTCTTTACCAAGAAATTCTATTAAAAAATAATTTCTGTCCTCCTGCAGTTCAACTAATAAAGATCTTCATCGCTGGCAAACCATAGGATGCCTTTGCAGATTTGCTTTTAATTGACTGGAGGGCCACCGCCATCCAACACACGCCGAGTGAGAAACCGCTTCAGATGATTCAGTGCGTGCAGGAACTGAACAAATCATTCAAACTGATTCGCTAACCAATTTAGACTCTGGCCCTGTCCCAAATGGCACTCTAAACACCTCACGGTCTTCCGCTTTCATGACGTAATGCCGCTTTGACTGGCGGGTAAAGTCCTCTGCGTAGCTCACAGTCTTGCGGGCTCAGCAGAAGTGCTCATCGAGGGCACATACAGTAGCAGCCGCAAAGGGGGCGCTCACGAGCACCCTTCTTTAAGCTTAAATGACGAATGGAACACCCTACGGTCTTGTGGACTTAACGGACATGTGCACGCAGTGGCCATTGTAAGTCCACAAGTCCGAAAGTGCACATGAAGTGTGCCATTTGGGACAGGGCCAGTTTTCCCAACTTGTTTGATCAAGTCTTTGAACAGAATCGACTCTTTGAACGAGCGCGCTTGGAATAAACGACACATTTCTTAACATGCATTGCATTAAAATAAAGTAACGAGAGGAACGTCGCCCAACATAGCTAAGTAAAAGTACAGATTTTTCATTAGAAATGTACTCAAGTTAAAGTACCCACATTTAAATCTACAATAAAAAGTACAAATTCTCCAAAAAAATACTCAAGTAAATGTAACGAATAAATGTACTTCGTTACTACCCACCTCTGGTTATGATACCACTAACAGCTGACCATGGGATGTTTAGTATGAGGAAATTTCACGAATGGACTTATTGCACAGGTGGCAACCTATCACGGTACCACGCTTGAATTCACTGACCCATTCTTTCACAAATGTTTGTAGAAGCAGTCTGCATGCCTATTTTATATACCTGAACAACTGAATTCAATGATTTGGAGGGGTGTCTACTCACTAAAAAAAGCTTTCAGTCATCTAAGTTTTTTCTATCTAAGTCAGTACACTGTCTCATGTCATCATTTGTTTGTATCACTCTTACTTGTAAGTTGCTTTGGTAGAAGTGGCCGCTACATTAATTCAGGTAAATGTTGATTGAATTTGCTTCCAGATATTACAGGCAGATTATGGCAGACCATTTCTTTCATAATATTCACTGATGTAATGCTCTTTCTGTTTAAAATGTATATGTGTAAAAATGTACAGACACACACTAATGCAATACAGAATTAGAGAGAGGATAGACTGTGGTCCAGTTTTCTGATGTCCTTTTCACTGATGAGCTTAACTAAAGCCTAGATGATCAAATTACAACAATATCAGGACATACACACTAATGCAAAAATAATAACAGTCCGAGAGACTTTTTAACTTGGTTTTATGCCAAAAGTTCAAGTATGCATGTCCAATGAAAGACAAAATCCTCTTCTGAACATATATATCAGACATACACTGAAATATGTGTTACATAATATTAATATATGACATTATTATCTTTTACAGAGTTTGAGGATTCAGTGTTTGAGGTCATGTAACAACAAAGCAAATACATATATAAATACATAAACAAAGTAGTATAAAATACTTTTCCCATATGCATAGTACTGTAGTCAGTGACTTTATTGACCGTCTGACTGAGTCTCTGATGCAGATGTTTTCCTCTCTGGAATGATTTTTCTCAGGCCTTCTTTAATGTCTCAGGTATATTCTCAATTTTTAGACATCATTTTGACAAATTCTAAAGGAGAGAGAGGGGAAAAAAAGCAAAGCAAAAGTTTTAACTAGAGTTAAAACTGATATAAAGTGAGATTGTTTTTATAGTATCCAGTCCATAATAACTATCAACAACCTAAAATGCGTTATTGATATCTTTAGTTCTCATTTCCCATCAGTCAGCATCATATTTGCATTTTCTATGAATTCTTATATATTTTATATATAGATATTCTACATATTATATTATATTATATTATATTATATTATATTATATTATGAGATTAAAATCTCTTTTCCAAAAGAAAAAATAACCATATATAATGGTTTCCGTTTATGATAAATGGAAATATTTTTAAATATAAAAAATACTGATCAAGAAATTTAAAGAACAAATAGCTAGTTCTAGTATCAGGGTTCATAATGAGCCCATTCTTGACCTCTCATTTGATCACACTTGCTGTCATTGGATGTTTTCGTGTGGTGAGACACGTGAGAGCATGTGCTCATGGCAGGTTTGAGCTAAAATGGTCACTTTATACATCCATGACCCGCTGTTTCCTCTGGACCTACTGTGAATGAAAGTGCAGCTGTAGGCTGCAATGTTAATATATTAAAGAACATTCTCAAAGCTTCAGTAATTACTGCACAAGGTCAGTCCAGCATATGGTGTTTAAAGATCCCTTTGCATGAATTTCCGCATGTGAAAAGGTTCTACTATAGATCTGTGTGTATTATAGATGTGTGGAAATGCTAAACTAGAACAACCCAGTAACTATGGTTTGGCAAGCCTATCTCTGCAAGCATGTGAAAAAATGAGCCGTTCAGATTTTGCTTCCCTTGTGACATAGGAAGGGGATCTTATTATAATATTACCGTCCGTAACTCCGCAGGAACTACATACATTTATCCATTAACCATTCAGAAACATCTAGTTGCATTCTAAAAGTCTTAACTTCTTCCTGAGTCTCTCCATCAGTGTCTGACGCCGGTTTGAACGATGTTAGGCTGGACACCGTTACTGACAATCCTCATTTTGGCTGCGTGAGATTCTCCAGCTTTGTTGTTGTTAAGTAACCAAAGTACGGAGATGGTCCTCACTGCAGAACACGAGATCCAGGGGGCGAGGTTGGATCTAGATCCAACTCCTCCCACTTTACATATCCCTAAACCTACCCATCTCCACCCCTGGATCTAAACCTACCCGTCTCCACCCCCCTCCACCCCTGATCTAAACCTACCCGTCTGCACCCCCTGGATCTAGATCCAACTCCTCCCACTTTACATATCCCTAAACCTACCCATCTCCACCCCCTGGATCTAAACCTACCCGTCTGCACCCCCTGGATCTAGATCCAACTCCTCCCACTTTACATATCCCTTAACCTACCCATCTCCACCCCCTGGATCTAAACCTACCCGTCTCCACCCCTGGATCTAAACCTACCCGTCTCCACCCCCTGGATCTAAACCTACCCGTCTGCACCCCCTGGATCTAGATCCAACTCCTCCCACTTTACATATCCCTTAACCTACCCATCTCCACCCCCTGGATCTAAACCTACCCGTCTCCACCCCTGGATCTAAACCTACCCGTCTCCACCCCCTGGATCTAAACCTACCCGTCTCCACCCCCTGGATCTAAACCTACCCGTCTGCACCCCCTGGATCTAGATCCAACTCCTCCCACTTTACATATCCCTTAACCTACCCATCTCCACCCCCTGGATCTAAACCTACCCGTCTCCACCCCTGGATCTAAACCTACCCGTCTCCACCCCTGGATCTAAACCTACCCGTCTCCACCCCTGGATCTTGTGTGTTCTGCAGTGAGGGGCTACTGGAAGCAAGAGCTGTTAAAGCTCCGCCCTCTTCTGGAAAGGGGGCCGGGAGCTGCAGCTCATTTGCATTTAAATTGACACGCACAAAAAAAGCATGTTTTTGCTCACACCCAAATGGGGCAAATTTTACAAGCTCTAATAAATGATCTGTGGGGTATTTTGAGCTGAAACTTCACAGACATGTTCTGGGGACACCAGAGACTTATATTATATCTTGTGAACAGGGGCATAACAGGTCCCTTTTAACAATTCACTGAATTCACAAGTGCGACTCAAAGTGAGCTGAAAACGGGAGATCCTCAATGCATGTTACTAATGCCAAATCTTCATTCATTATTGTAAAAGAAAATCAACCGACCATCAGTTGTTTGTGAAGTAAATTTGCTGTAAAAGGGTGAGCTATTTAAAGGGGACCTATTATGCCCCTTTTCACAAGATGTAATATAAGTCTCTGGTGTCCCCAGAATGTGTCGAATTTAAAAATACCCCACAGATAATTTATTATAGCTTGTCAAATTTGCCCCTATTTGGGTGTGAGCAAAAACACACAGTTTTTGTGTGTGCCCCTTTAAATGCAAATGAGCTGCTGCTCCGGGCCAGCTTTCCAGAAGAGGGCGGAGCTTTAACAGCTCGTGCTTCAGTTACTCAACAACAACAAAGCTGGAGAATCTCACGCAGCCAAAATTACGATTGTCAGTAATGGCATCAGCCTTACATTGTTCAAACCGGAGTCAGACACTGATGGAGAGACTCAGGAGGAAGTTACAACTTTCAGAATGCATCTGGATGTTTCTGTTTTCTTCCTTTTGTCTAAAGCAGCCCAACATGGCCTCACCCCCTTAGTTGCGTGTTTTGCCATGGCGTTAGAACTGGTACACCGTTGTCTCTTACGAAAACAAAATGATGGCGCCATGGGTGGAAACATGCAGATTAAGGGGCGGTAATATTATAATAAGATTCCCCTCCTACGTCACTAAGGGAGCGAAATCTTAGCAGCTCGTTTTTTACATGCTTGCAGAGAAAGGCTTACCAAAACAAAGTTACTGGATTGTCCTTTTTCACGTTTTCTGGGTTGGTAGATGCACCAGGGACAAGATTATAGCACTTAAACATGAAAAAAGTCAGATTTTCATGTTATGTCCCCTTTAAACAAATAAACATATCTAGCAGGCTAACTTTTAGTTTTAATACTTAAAACGTACATTAAAAACTAGTACTTTGTACTTTTACTCAAGCAAAATTGAAAAGGAGCAGGCCTAATTAATACTATTACTGGAGTAGCTACTCAAGTACTTGATTTGTGTACTCTGTCCACCACTGATATTAACACTCACAGTTTCTGTTTGTTACTAAAAAGTTTGAAAACAAGCAGCATTGACAAAATGACAGCAGAAAAACAAGAGGAAATAGCTTCGAATTGTATGGACAATGGACACTGCTAAATTAGACCTTTGTTGAAAAAAAAAAATGCCGTCTACATTATTATTTGTTGAAATATGAATCTATTTTACCCTCAAAATCAACGGTTCCGTCTCCATTGTTGTCTGCTTCTCGGACCACGGCTTCTATTTCCTTCCTGTTTGTGTTTTCACCTAGCAGCTTTAGCATTGCATGCCTCAGCTCTTCGGTGGTGATAGAGCCGTCACCGTCCATGTCAAACTAGACAAATATATAGAAAGATTACACTCATTTATGCTTTTAATTGGAAATATGTTTGGCAGATTGAAATAAATAAATGTATATTTCTTTACCTCTTTAAATGCATCTTTCAACTCTTTCAGTCCGATCATTCCAGCTGTTTCTGCCAGAAGCTTTGGGGCCATGAGGTCAACAAAATCCTGAAAATCTACACTTCCTCCAACTGAAAAAGAGGCATATAGAGAATAAAGATGAGCAGAAATCTATGTGATCAACACATGAGAAATAAATAGATGGAACATCCATGGATTAAGAGATTAATCTACAGTGTTTCAGTGTTTGACTGGATGTGCATCAAATCTCAAAACAGCTGCTAGCACATATGTGAAGCCGAGAGGGGAAGAGGACAAATGTCTTACGTTTCATGTTGATGTTCTGGCTAAGTTCAAGCAGTTCCATCTCAGTGGGCATGTAGCCCATCGTCCTCATCAGGTTGCCCAGATCTTTACAGCTGATCAGACCATCCTTATCCTTATCAAACTCGGCGAACGCCTCGCGCAGCTCTGCAACACACACAAGACAATTTAATTACCAGAGTTTTGGGTACATGACAAACTCTTTAAATACATTGAAGAGTCTTGGATTTATTATCGTTATTTCATTTAAACCTAGAAACCCTTATATATACATATAAGGTGTAGGACTTTTAACAATTTTTGGCTAAGAAAAGTTACTAATCAAAATAAGTAAATCTGAAACATTGATCATTTGACCATGTATGATCAGATAGCAATGTTCTCTCCTCTTTTGAAGCTCAAGATGCTGACGTGCTTCTGTCATTAAAGCAAAAGAGGACAAACCAAATACTATTCATGTTGATTTTTTCACTTTAATTGATGAAAATATAACTTGTATTAACAATGCAAACGTTACATTAAATTAGATAAGATTATAAAATAGAAGCAGTTTCAGTGGTACTCTCAGATTTATTGACTGTTCATTGAATTGCGTTGGCATCTGGCATTTCACAGCTGGTTTGCATCCATTTTATTCTGTAAGGTTATGCAATCTGGTTATGTAAATGAAACAGTGAACATTAGAAAAGAAATAGTCAGTTTAATAAACTAAATAACACTAATTTACAGCCAAAATGCTTCTGAAATACATGTACTCAAAATTGAATAATTAGGGGTCACTGAGAATGAAAATTATGCTTAAAATTGTTGATTGGCTCTAGTTTTCAAGATAAGCTATTGGTCAGACTCAGTAGCCTAAATTCGACCCTTGACTTGGGAATGGCGGAGGATAAGTGAGTTATAAAGGGAAGGGATCTCACATTAAACCAGAAATGACTAAAATACATCTTTGAGAAATCTATGACTGGGTGTAAACATACTTGCTTTTTAGGAAGAACAATGAGTGATGCAATCTGAAGCTGTATTACACCAAACATGATATGAATTGCATCATGTTAAACAGAAATTATGGATGATGCCTACATCACACTGCTGAATGAATTTCCCTATATCAGCTCTAGAAATCATACTGCAGGGGTGTAAAACTCAGTTCCTAGAGGGCCACAGCCCTGCAAAGTTCAGTTCCTACACACATACCTGTAGTTTTCAAATAAGCCTGAAGGACTTGATGAGCCGGATCAGGCGTGTTTAATTAGGGTTGAAGCTAAACTCTGCAGGGCTGTTTGCAAAGGGGCAAATTTCTGTTCTGTTTAGTGAGCAGAGATGCCTCGTAATCGTAACTTTAAATGGACCCATCAATGCTTGCATGCTATTGCTGGATAGTGACAAGAGATGCTCCATTTAATGAATATAGACAAGCCAAGAATTGCTGAGTAGACACTGAACAGGAGTAAACTATGTACTTAATAGTTTTTTTTGCCTTTTGATTCATTTTTAAAGGCTTTTGCTGATTTTTAAAGTGTTTCATAAACAGGACAGGTGACAGGTACTATCTACACAATATACAGTACATAGACGTAAAAGGTAAAAGCTTAAATGTCTTGGAAACAGTAGCCAATCAGTTGTTTTAATTGTCATAGTTGAATTCAGCACATCAAAGCACATAACAAATAGCACATTTTATCTCTGAAGCAGACACCTTAATTCATTTTCAATAAATAATCAGTGACTCTGTTAAATGTAAATTATATCATTTTCAAATCTTGGTTTTTAAAAACAATTTAATTTGTATTTTATTGTAGAGTAAAAGCAGTCAAAGAAAAGCCCTTACCGTCTATCTCCTCATCAGCGAGCGGACGCTCCTGTAAAACAGCACAATTAGGGTTCCTTATATGTGCATCATTTTTACAAATTTACTCACATTTTTGGATTCAGCACAACTGAGCATGACCTTTATGTAAGGTTCATGTAAGCAACATTCTGTTATTGATGTCTTAGCATTGATTTTGAACTCACTCTCTCAGATAGATTTCATTATATTTCCTGCAAGCACTCATTAATCTCTTATATCCAAAAGCATAAGCGAGGTCATTCCTCTTCTACACTCTAAAAAATGCTGGGTTAAAAACAACCCAAGTTGGGTTGAAAATGGACAAACCCAGCAATTGGGTTGTTTTAACCCAACGGTAGGGTTAAATGTTTGCCCAACCTGCTGGGTAGTTTTATTTAACTCAACTATTGTTTAAAAATTACTGTATTGCTTAATTAAAATTAACCCCATTTATTAATGTTCAATGAATATTATTTAAACATTTATTATTGCTTATTAATACATTTATATTAATAAACTATTAAACTATTACATTTATATTAAGGCTTATTAATAAAATTCACCTTTTGTCTATTATTGTTGCCTCTAATTAAAATCTGGTTTTTTATTTCCCAAATTTTGGGTTCATTTTAAGCTAGCCATATAGCAATTTTTAAACAATAGTTGGTTTAAATAAAACTACCCAGCAGGTTGGGCAAACATTTAACCCAACCGCTGGGTTAAAACAACCCAATCGCTGGGTTAAAACAACCCAATCGCTGGGTTTGTCCATTTTCAACTCGACTTGGGTTGTTTTTAACCCAGCATTTTTTAGAGTGTAGACAGACCAGTTCAGATATATATAACTCTAGATGGGTTTTAACAGATATATATATATATATATATATATATATATATATATACAGTCAAACCAAAATTTATTCAGACACCTTGAACATTTCGTTCATTAATACAGTTTATTCACTATAGTTTAAAAAAAAATGGTAATAAAATATGACAAGGTCTCAGAGTTAAACTGTGTCAGAAAAAAATAATCTTAATTATGTCAGATAACACTAAAGCAAAACATGGTCAGGTCAAAGTGTCTGAATAATTTTTGGTTCCAAATTTTTTTTATCAATTTTACTGGTAGTCCACTGTATGAAGAATTTTTTGGTATAATATGTCACAGTTTGTCCTACATCCACTACAAAAATAAATCAAAAACATAAAAAAATGTCTAAATGATTTTTGGTTTGACTGTATATATATATATATATGGATAGATAACTAGAGACAACTATATATAAAAGCCAAAGAGACTTACAATGTTTTTATTTTTAGATCCTCTTAGGAAAATGCACGCCGGCCCCAGACTCATATCTGACAGCCTCTTCTGTACGTCTTCTGTGTGTCTTTAAAAATGTTCAAATATTGAATATACTGTAATTTGCATTGTGATGACATAAACATTATTTAAAGTAACTTTGCAACTATTAAATATAATACCAAATTGTCATAACAAGTTTGCAGTAAGAATCGTCTCAACATGCCACTGCTGGTATTTCAAATATATATATTTTTGCTATATTTATTTATTTGTTATAAATATAAATTATAATCTGGCATATTCCTCTGAGGCATTTCTTAAATAAAACATCTTATATAATTTATATTTTACTATATAAAACCTTATTAACAGAATTAATATGCATAAAATATGTAGTACGATAACATTAAAATAGACCTGTGCCTAATTATTCAATATATGAAATATTAATTTTTTTTTTCCACATAAAACAATTGTATACACAGAAATCAACCTCTTATATTGCAGTTCTGAAGTTTCTAACACAAACATTCATTCCCTCACCTGTTCTCACAGGAAGGAGTGGAAGAAGCTCAGTCCTCTCTTGTTTTGTTCTGCTTCGTGTTGCTTCTGTCAGCCAACTCTCTTTTCCTCCTGTTCTTCAGTTCAGAGCAAACCTTTCTCACTGTCAGTCAGCAGCTCCTGAATGATTAAACCATACAGAGGGAGGGAGCGAGTCAGAGAATAAAGGCATGAGTGAGTAAGTGACAGTGGGAGAGCGAGAGAGAAATCAAATACAGCTTCCTAAGCAGAACTAGGCAAAGCGACTGCAAATGACTGACTTTTTTTATTTAGAATTTTTCCCTCTGATTTTTATACTCTGGATGTTGTTTAAATCTGCATTAAGATGTAATGCACTGAAAATCTTCATAAATTATTCAACTATATATTATTACATTTAAATAATTTTTTCCAAAAGCGCAAAACAAGGTTACCTTAAATGCTCTTCGGTGCAGTAGTGTTCTGCTTTTACTTCAGATGCCAATGTATCATAAATCCACATGTGTGTACAGTATGAGTTTTATATAAGGACTGAATTTAATGACGTACTACAGCGTCATTGTGTTTGGCTGTGTCAGTACATTTCAATGCATGCATACATACATGATTTGTTTGTTACATAAATTGCTAATGCTAAGCATTTTCATGAATCCTGAAATGTGTTTGCATAAGAGTAGCCCAGTAATCCCAGAGCTCTCTGCACTCACCACCATTACTAGTGCTGTCTGCTAAGATTACTGCTTAACAGGCCATTCATTCCACAGACAGAGAGAGAGAAAGATAGTGGAACTGAGATTAGAAGAACTGAGGATTAGAATAGAAGAAAAAAAATCAAATGCTCATGTGACAGAATGAGAAATATCTACAAGAAGGAGCAGATGGAAAGATATTTGGAGAGGATGTGGATAAAAGAGGAAAAATGACATCATTATAGCTGTCTCTGAACAGCTTGAAGACGAGATGTGAAACGCAAATAGATAAACAGAAATGTCTATGAGGATAAAAACTCACGGTAACTATGGAGACTGATGGCAAAATTGTGATCACAATGTTTTGACATCAAAATTATTTGTTACAGTCTGTTTTTTTGTTAAATCAAACTCACTAAACAGGGCAAAATAAAATGACTAATTTATGGATAAGAGTGAGAGAGGACAATAGAAACACCTCTCTCGAAATCAACACATTTGGGTCAAGAGCGTGTTGGAAAAAAGACAACAAGGCCAAGAAAACTATGACTCAAAACAGAGAGAGAGAGAGAGAGAGAGAGAGTAGAGAGAATGTGTGCATGTGGCATCTGAAATCATGATTAAAAAATGAAAAACAAAAACAAACAAACAAAATCTAAACGTTTTTAGGGGTAGGGTTGTCTCTTATCTTTATAATTATTTTTATGATAAATTATGAATATAGAAAGATTACAGTAAATGATGTAAATGTTAAAGGTGCCCTCGAATGAAAAATTGAATTTATATTGGCATAGTTAAATAACAAGAGTTCAGTACATGGAAATGACATACAGTGAGTCTCAAACTCCATTGTTTCCTCCTTCTTATATAAATCTCATTTGTTTAAAAGACCTCCGACGAACAGGCGAATCTCAACATTACACCGACTGTTACGTAACAGTCAGGATCATTAATATGTACACCCCAATATTTGCATATGCCAGCCCACGTTTCCAACATTATAAAAGGCATTAGACAAGGGCAGCCAGTATTAACGTCTGGATGTGCACAACCAAATCATCAGACTAGGTAAGCAAGCAAGAACAATAGCGAAAAATGGCAGATGGAGCAATAATAACTGACATGATCCATGATTACATGATATTTTTAGTGATATTTGTAAATTGTCTTTCTAAATGTTTCATTAGCATGTTGCTAATGTACTGTTAAATGTGGTTAAAGTTACCATCGTTTATTACTGTATTCACGGAGACAAGAGCCGTCGCTATTTTCATTATTAAACACTTGCAGTCTGTATAATGCATAAACACAACTTCATTCTTTATAAATCTCTCCAACAGTGTAGCATTAGCCGTTAGCCACGGAGCACTATCAAACTCATTCAAAATCAAAGTAAACAATATAACAGTATACAATACTCACATAATCCGACGCATACATTCCGCATGCATGACGAACACTTTGTAAAGATCCATTTTGAGGGTTATATTAGCTGTGTAAACTTTGTTAAGGCACAGTTTAAGGCAAGCGCGAGCTCTGTGGGCGGAGAGCACGGGATTTAAAGGGGCCGCAGCATAAAATCGGCGCGTCTATAATGATGCCCCAAAATAGGCAGTTAATAAAAAAAAAATCTATGGGGTATTTTGAGCTGAAACTTCACAGACACATTCAGGGGACACCCCAGACTTATATTACATCTTTTAAAAACATAATCACCTTTAAATGTTATTTATAATTATAATTATGCTACCATTCAAAAGTTTAGGGTCAGTGAGATTTTTTTTCATGATTTTGTGTCTCTTCTGCTCATCAAGGCTGCATTTATTTGATCAGATATACAGTTAAAAACAGTAATATTGTGAAATATTATAACAAATTAAAATAACTGTTTTCTTTTTTTTAATGTTAAATGTATTTATTCCTGTGATGGCAAAGCTGAATTTACTTTAGTGTCACCTGATCCTTCAGAAATTATTCTAAAATGGCAATTTGGTGCTCAAATAACGTTTCTTATTGTTATCAATGTTGAAAACATTGAAAAAAAAAAAAGAATGCTGAATATTTTTCTAGAAACTGTGATGCATTTTTCTCAGGATTTTTTTATTTGTTTTTTTTGTAATGTTATACTGTAAAAGTCTTTCCTGCTGCATATTTTATTACTGCTTTTATTCAGCTTGTGTGTGTGTGTGTGTGTGTGTGTGAAAAGTATAATGGCTGCTTAATCTTGTTTTGTGTGTGTCCAGCATCCGGTGTTAAAGCACATTGTCAGATTAACTGGTGGGATTATAACATCTGTTGAAATATCAACCACTTTTTAATACAAAAAAAAAAAGATTTATCTAACAGAATATATTACATCTTTTTTTTTGCCATTTTGGTGTATTATGGCAGTTCTAAACAGATTGTCTAACACACATTACATCACACACAGATTATTTTTAAACACATTATCCTAGCAGTGTCTCTTTATGTCTGTCTCGTCATCTTGCCCCTGTCTCTCATGCATTTTTGATTGTATACAGATCCCTCTACCCCTTCATGATATTCTATCCTCTTTCATTTCTGTTCTTCTACTCTCACAGGGTTCAATGCAGGAAGATAAAATTGCTGACAGAGGAGACCTCCAAACCCAGGTTTGTGATTGGGTGCTGAGTGAGTGTAACTGTCCCGCTGTGAGTGTGTGAAGGTGAATGTAAACCGATACTTCCTCCCCCTCCGATGTCATCAGTGACTAGAGAGTTTAAATTTAACAAAATGGTTTATTTTAACTCAGATGAATACATACTTGATTTGCAGGACAGTCATCAAGTGCATCGTTGGCAACACAATCAAAATTCACGACGCATGCAAGTAGTCCGGTCATATACAGTATGTTGTCTTCGGTGTGCTTCACAGGTCTGAAAATAAATTGGCATCTGATGAAATAAAACAAGATTTATAGCATAGCCGTGATTCGCGTGTACAGTACAGTATTTACGGAGAACCATATATCACAGTATACATCAGAGAGGTCAGGAGGAGTAATCAGGCACAAAAACGATAGAACAGGAGCGCGGGATTATCAAGACAGGCACAAGTCAAATATAGATATGAAGTTGGAAAACTGTTCACGTGTCATCACAGTATCTGTGTGCTCAGGGCTCAACATAGTCGATATGTTGTTGATCTGCATGATACACTTTGACTAAAACATTTCAAAAGAGACACATTAAATATGTGGTAGTTAATCATAAATACCTTCAGTATGAACTTTCAACTAAACCAAAAGATGTTTTGCGAACTTTAAAACAACAACAATTTTCTGCATTTTGCTATGACATAAAGTGAGTTTGACCAGTGCATCCTGCTGGGAATTACTGCTCAGGGGCAAAGATGTAGTCTAGAGCCTGTCTCTCCGCTGCAGCCACATTAGGATGCCACAGATCCACACTGAAGATAACTCTGGGACCATCTTCAGCTCCCCCTAGAGGACAAACAGAAAAATGTTGGTTACGCCTGAGATCTCTGTAGTATCTCAGTTTCTTTACGGTTTAAAGTCACCAAGAAATCAAAATTGACAGTTCTTATTTTTTGATGGAATATTGCAGTATTTATGATACATGATTAATCCGTGCTCATTTTTTACAAATTCATGAGTCCATGTAATTTTTAATCAAAATAAAATTGTCCTTTGTCTCAAATTTCTAATTCAGAAGAGACTAGTGCTGCCAAAGTCTCAATCAGTGTTGGGGAAAGTTACTTTAAAAAGTAACGCTTTACAATATTGCATTACTCCCTAAAAAACAAACTTTTTTTTTTACTTAGTTACTTTTTATGGAAAGTAATGCTTTATGTTTTAACATGTATGTGTTACCCCCAACACTGGTCTCAACAAAAAAATCCAAAAGAAATTCAGACATTTCTTATGTAACTAAATTGTCTAAATTGTCATATATATATCATGGATGCATTATATTGATCAAAAGTGACGGCAAAGACATTTATAATGTTACAAAAGCAGCACAACTGTTTTCAACATAGTAATAATAATACATGTTTCTTGAGCACCAAATGATTTCTGAAGGATCATGTGACACTGAAGACTGGGTAATGATGCTGAAAATTCAGCTTTGGCATCATAAGAATAAATTACATTTTAAAAAATATTAAAATAGAAAACATGTATGTCAAATTGTAATAATATTTCACAATATTTCTGTTTTTACTGTATTTTTGAAAAAAAAAAAATAAATAAAAAATGCAGCCTTGTTGAGCATAAACCAACCCCAATCCTTTGAATGGTAGTGTATGTCAATAACAATTTGTGATTATTTTATTTCTTGATTTTGTTTAGTTATTTTTAATAGAATCATCTGAGATCCAGTTGACACACAAATGAAAATGAAGCACCATGCTCAATGAAAATTATCCATGTGCCCTTTCAGATTTTTGCTTATGTAACACTCAACTAATCCCATTTTACACATATGTAACATACTTAAAAAGTGTTTTCCCCCCTTTGGTCATGTCTTATCCCATCTATGACATGAAGTGGACCAAGACCGCCACTGGTGCCCCAGCGCATAGCATAACTGACATAACTCTTGCATAACTGAGAACTCTGTTTAGTTTTCTGATCTATGAAAGAGAGGAGTCAGATTTCCCTCTATTCTTCATCTTCAGAAAGTCTATTATCTTTATTGTAGTTTAGTGAGCTGATTATAGATCTGTTGCAGCTCTTCCCATTTAGCTTTATGTCATTCAGCATATTATGGTTAATGGGGTTTGTACAATATAGTTCTCTGACCATTATGCGAGATGGTATGCAGGAAAGAGTCATCCACAAGGAGGCAGTGTCCCTCTGACCAACACTGAGGCTCCCCACCCACCACCAGCTCACACTGAGCAGGCGTCTGAAGACCTGACACAGAGACAGAGCAATTGCAATGGACAGGAATTTCATGAAAAAAAAAAAAAAAATAGTGTTGGTGTATATAGATAGATAGATAGATAGATAGAGTTTTTCTCAGTGGTTTAGTGTTGTGACTCACCCAGATGGCAGCGCAGACGTGTGTTTGTAGGGCCATAGGCCCCTCCCAGTGTGGCCCCTGGACCCAAGAGCCAGAAGCCCGCAGACCCCAGAGAGTTACTGCTGATGAAGGTTCTGAGCGAGAGGAGGGTTCGGTATGTACATGGACACGCACGGCAGTTACTGGCCACACACACCCCAGCGGTATAGAGTGGGAACACTGTCTGGCCCTGAGAGATAAATACATGAGCTCAACATACATGCATATGCACACAACACATTCTCCTTCTTTATATACCCGCTGGGAACCTTTTGTAACTCATTTGTAACAGACACAGCATTTTAATAACCTGATTATTATGAGAGAATGATGAATTGAATGCAAACAGATCCCTAACAGCAGTGCAGTACAGATATTGATTGGAAGATATTAAGAGAAGCCAAGAAGGGCAGCCAGAGAATGAATGAGTCTTGTTGAATGTGCTGGATGAAGCAGAGTGATGCAGAACACAAGTGGATTGTTTACCTACAAATAAAAATGTCAATTCACTCCCTCCGTGTTGTTTTAAACCCACTTGCTGTTGTTGTTTTCTGTGAAACACTAAGTGATATACTTTGAAGAAACTTCACTGCAACTAAGGAGGATATTTTCATGGAATTATAAACCAATTTTGATGTGTTCATTGCTATCTATCTATCTATCTATCTATCTATCTATCTATCTATCTATCTATCTATCTATCAGTCAGTCAGTCTGTCCATCTATCCATCTATCAACTATCTATCTATCTGGAATTTAAAAAGGCATTCTCAATTCAGCTGTGAACAATACTGCACAGTTCTGATGAACTGTAATTGTATAGTTTGTGCAGATGTATAAAAATCTTATTAAAGGGTTAGTTCTCCCAAATATGAATTTCTGTCATTAATTACTCACCCTCATGTTGTTCCACACCATAAGACCTTCGTTCATCTTGTTCATCATGTTTATGTTGTATAGACAGTGCAGGCTTCAGTGTTTATGTCAGAACGCCGGCTCAGTATTGGTCGATGCTGTTCACGTGAGCAGCACTACTCATGTGTGTGATGCTGAAGCAGGAGCTGGCCAATAATAAGCCGGCCGTTTTGATGTAGAACCAGGAAGTGCTACACTGTGTATACAATGTAAACTGCATAGGAGACTGACAGGGAAGAGGAGAAATTGTTGAATAAAGTTATTTTTGTTTCGTTTTTGCACACAAAAAGTATTCTTGCCGCTTCATAACATTAAGGTTGAACCACTGCAGTCACGTGGACTATTTTAACAATGTCTTTACTACCTTTCTGGACCTTGAATGTAGCAATTACATTGCTTTCTCTTGGAGATCAGAAACTTTTTGGATTTCATCAAAAATATCTTAATTTGTGTTCCAAAGATGAACGAAGGTCTTACGGGTGTGGAACGACATGAGGGTGAGTAATTAATGACAGAAATTTCATTTTTGGGTGAACTAACCCTTTAACATATTTTACTGCAACTTTTACATCTGTGACTATGACACATTCAAAAATAGCTGATTGAGACTAATATGTTTAGTCACCTTTGGTCCTTGGTAACTCCACCCTAGCTTTGTATCAATCCCCCTCTGGTACACTGCCTGGAACTCAGCAAGGATTTTGGGATAACTGGCCTCCAAAACCTCAATGTCATGCCGATGAGCATCCCTGGGAAAGAAAGGTATGCTGGGAACATCTGGGAGGTAGAAAAGATGAGGCTTCTGAATAGATGGGCGATCATTGTTCCTGGCCTAGACAGCAGTGAGGAAGAAGTTGAAGGACACGCAGTGACATAAATTTTAAGCTACAACACAAATATTTAAGAAATTGCAAGTAAGCCTCAAGTTATCCTATTTTTCCCATCTCTGACCTGATTGCGCAGGCCTTTGTGAATTCGCCCCATGCCGGCCCAACTGTAGCGTTTGGCATACTCCTGTAGTGCTCTATACAACTTCCTGCTTCCCGCTGCAGCGTCGGTAGGGAACGGAGCATGGCTCAACACCGGTGTCAAGTAGCTCTCTGTTCCCTCCTCTTCCTCCACTGACTCCATAGTGATGGCCGCAGATGCTTTAGGGACAGAGTGTCCAGGGTCGACCGGGGAACGGCTGGATGACCGAGAGAATGAGGAGCGGCTGGAGCTGCTTTTCAGCATTCCGGAGTGGGATGGTGGGTCAGAACCTACACGGTAGCAGTACCAGAGGAAGAGGAGCAGGACGGTCCAAAGGAGCCCGCTGAGGGGAGGTCCACCCAACAGCGCACATGGGGGAAGCGGTACCAAGTCCAGAGACCAGGACATAATTCTGAGAGAGTGAGCTTCACCAAGACAGAATTGAAGAAAGAATTGTTAAAGAAATTATTCAATAATCACGATATTCATGAACTTGTGCTCATTACATGAGACTTTCTTCAGTCTGTAAAATTAATAGACTTTGGCTACGACTTCCCTTCCTCTGTGTTTATGAACAATAATTAATATCCAGCTGACCACAGGTAATGAATATGACTCAATTCGGAGATATCAAGGGCTTCACTCTCGCTCTATTGCATAATGATTCCTGCTGCAGTCAGTTTGTGTGGTCGCTTTCATTCTCAGTACTCACGTTGCTGAAACATTTCACACGGATGTCCGGAGAGAGCGTGACGACGGAAAGAACCGACTTTTACCGAACATTAGGCTACAAGTTACCATTCGGACACTTTAAATAGGAAGCTGTGCTGTATTCGCTTACCACTTCTCCACGTCTTACTCAGTCTCTCTTTCCCCCTTCGTTCTCACCACGTCCCTTCCTCTGTTTATCTGCAGCCCTGCAAATACAGTAAATTCCGCATTCAATGCTTCCGTAAGGATGGAAGAACGACTCCTCCTTCTTGACGGAACAGACCGAAGATGTTTTTATTACCTTTGTCCATGTACTGACGCATCTGAATCAGCCAGTCACTCGTTGCTGGGTTGTTTAGCTGTATTTTGAAATACTATTAACCCTCTTGCTGCTAACCGAGAGCCGCCGGGGCAAGTTTCAGCACCGAGACGCTGGACAGCTCCTATGCAGAGCGCCGTCTACGTCTTGCGCTACTGCAGTACAACCACAGTGTGGCGCCAGGGAGATGGACACAAAAACACCCTCAAACCAACCAAACACCGACTTATTGTGGAGAATCAGTTCTTTCGAACAGTTGGTTTCAGTGAACACTGAACAGGATCCAGAAACGGTTCAGTGATTCACACCTGGTCACTTTCATTACTCCGTGAAATATTTGCGTGCTCTGCGCTTCCCAACCCTGTTCCCTGTTTCGCCCTAAAGTTTATTGTCATTTAATCTCTTTTTAGGTTGTGTTTTTTTCTTTCGTTTGCAGCCTTGAGTTAGCTAATAAAAACAGGTCATTTGGAACGTGTGCATTAATAATAAAGAAAAAGTAATTTAGGCTGAAAGGAGTTTGTAATGATAAAATGCTATATATATATATATAGGTATGTAGATTACTTATGAATTGTAATCAGTTACTGATTACAAATTACATGACAAAATTAGATTATACATTTTTGGTAACGTAGTCTGACTACTTTTGGATTACATTTAGATTACTTTTGTGCTAACCCTTATTTGATGTCACCTATATTGTAGGATAATCTTGTACTATTTTGACAGATACACAGCAAAAATACTCTAATTTACTCTAATTACAAGTTGATTTTTTGGAATCTGATTACGTATATATATCTGTGTTTTATATGTGTGTTGCAAAAGTAAGTTTCAGTATGCTGGGTTTTATTATGTAACATATAACTATGCATTCAGGTGTGGTGAGAAATCGAGTCCCCCCAGGAATCGAGTCTCCTTTAAGACCCTGAGTGATTACATTGGTTCAACAGACTTTTAATAGATAGTATTTTTAGCGCCTGATTATAATTCCTGCAAAATCATGTTAAGATTTATCTTGTTTAAAATGTGTTATAATGACCATTAATGTCTTTTAAATTACATGGTTCATATACGTCAAGTCACCTTTATTTATATAGCCTAGCGCTTTTTACAATGCAGATTGTGTCAAAGCAGCTTTACAGTGATATAATTTTTGGCTGCACAGCAGCTCTTGTTCTTACTGTTTTTTTAGTTAGCTTTCGTACTATCATAGCATACACCTGATTAGCCAGCTATCTTAGCTTATATTATATTAGGTATGTTTTTTGCTTCCAGTATAGTTCCCACATGTTTCAAATGAATGATGTTTGTGTGTACTTAGCATGACAATTAATTTATTAAATATTTATAATAGTAATATTATATACTATACCACATTGCTTTTATTATTTAAAATTAATATTAAATTACTTTTACAGAACATAGTATGTTGCAACAATTCTTATCCTTATAAAAAATACATTTTTTAGGCATGGCTGTGTTTCCAGTTTGTTTTATTATGCAATACATATGCATGCATTTTATATTCCAATTATGCTGTTTGTACACCTAATGTAATAAACATCATACAATAGTGTAATAGATTATAAATAGTCAAGACATTGCGATAACAACTTTTGATCCAGCATTACCGTTTGGGTCAACACCTGCTGTTATTTTCATTTTTCATCAAATCCTCGGTTTACAAAATGCTCCTCTATCGGTTCTCTGCTCGTTACTCGGATATTAGTACTGTCTGTTTTTAATAAAGTGCATTTAATTTTTCCAAACAAAATTATTTAACATGCTTTCAATTTTTTAAGTTACTTTCCCAGGTGAAAAAAAGTACATTTCAATAATGTACTTAAAGTGCTCTATTTTCGCACACTAATTTTGTACTTAATATACTAAAAATTCTTCTTTAGTACTTCTTAAGATAATCTTAAGAACATCTAAGTGTACTCAATTGTGCTCTTTTGAGACACCATGAATATGAACTAAAATGTGCTTTTAATACACTATCTCTGTATTTAAAAAATGTATTTAGATACTACTTATAGTACATTTGAACCCATAGTGTACTATAAGTGATAACTAAACATATTTTTTAAATACAGAGATAGTATATTAAAAGCACATTTTAGTTCATATTTCATGCTGTCTCAAAATAACACAGTTGAGTACTCTTAGATATTCTTGAGATTATCTTAAGAAGTACTAAAGAAGAATTTTTACAAAATTAGTGCGCGAAAATAGAGCACTTTAAGTACATTATAAAAATTTACTTTTTTTTTTCACCTGGGTTATCAGCCTCCAAGACAGTCCTTCAGCTTCAGAGAGTAATCTTTCTCTTATTGACAAGTCTCTTTACAGTCAAGAATTGAGTTTCCTTTTGGGTTGCCATTATTCAAGGGTCAGTTTAGTTTACATCTTGTTTTGGGTCTTTATTAATCACAATTCCTATATCTAATTTGATTGTTCACAAGGGTGCTGCATATATTAAACATATTAATTGACATTGCATTTGTTGATAGGCTATTTGAAGAGAGACCCGAAGCTCTGGAAAATGAATCAACACATTTTAAAGCTAAAGGGATTTGAGATGCGTAATACAAAAACAAAGTAGTGCCATCAGCCAGCTGACTTATAATAATTTGACTATTGTCAATTGTGATACCTTGTAAATTACAACTGGAAATATGCAGAGCTAAAAACTGAGAGTCAAACAAGAATAAATATGGAGAAACAGGGCAGCCTTGTCTTATTCCACGCGACAAATCGTCACAGTGAGACTGTTGTTGACTCGAGAAGTGCTCGGACAGGCTCAGTCTGATTCGAGGATGAATCGTTCAGAACGGATAGGTGAACCGGTTCATTAAAACGATCCGACTCACAAAAACGACTCGGACATCGCTAATTGACAGTCCGCGCACCAACCATACGGGTAGGAACTGCCATCTATGCCTGTTCCACTCACCTGCTATCCCTGCCATAGGCCTAAACGGACAAAAATAAACGAATGAGAAAATACAACCAAGAACGGAGGCAAACAGATTTTTCCTTGGATTGAAAACGTCACATTGTTTCCCGAGGGTTCGAATGGAACGCCCGTGTTTGACAATAACTGGTCCAGGAGCGTTCAAATGATTATTTAAAATCCGTTTGACGCGCAGCGCCAGTTGTGGTATTTTGGAGGGGGTGGAGGAGCGAGAGACGGAGGACCGCGCTAGAAACGCAGCAGCGAGAGCGGTGCTAGAGAAAAAACACACACGAAATATTCACAGGATCACCAGGACAAGGGAAGAAACCTAGCGGATTCATCCTGACGAATAAAAAAAAAGACAAACTGCGTATTGCGGGTGCGTATATGTTTCGTTTCCCTCTGACAGACAGTGGTGTTTTCGCGAGCTCGTTGCCTCGCGCGACAGCCAGCTGCTTAAAGATGCAATGGATGCGTTCATGAAATCATTGTAAACCATTTATATTTACCCAGTATTGCTTTTCGTTAGAAGAAAATGCAGGATTTTTTTTTCAGTCTAGACGGCTTGCTAGTGCTTTTTTTGGGGGGGAATGGGCGTCTTGCGTCATAGGTAAGGATAAGAGGAGATGTTTTTGAAGAGCGTCTGAATAAATTATCTGAACGCTCTGGCCGCAGTGTCAGCATCAGCATCATCTGCCCGCATATTTTTACCGTGGATATAATTTCTGTAAGTGTGGGTAGCCTAATATAAACTCAACATGTTTTCATCGTCATGTTGTTGTCATTTATAGCCTATTATGAACCCTGTTTTTGTAATCAGCATCGGTGTGTGCGGTAAATGCTAAATGAGGCTCGTAGTGGTGACTGGGCCACTGGCAGCCCAGACCTGCTCTCTGCCTCTCGTGTTAGCGGTGACATCATTGATCACTGAACGTGGGCACGTCGGGGTCCATATGTCTCGTGCACTGCCAGGCCTCGAGGGCCATAATAATATTTGATATATGGCAAAAGCACCAATGACTTTGAGGGGATATTTTACGTGAGGACGCATTTCTGCAGTTTGCTTATTGTAAACCTCTGAATTAAGAAACTGCAGTTTATTTAGCGGGATATCATCAAAAATTATTTTAAATTTCAGTCATAAAAACCCTATTCACAAAAGTAACTCGTACTAATACTTTAGCTTTAAAGATCCCATAAAATAGTTTGACAGTCTGACATTTTTTTTTAATGTTTTTTAAAGTCTCTTATGTTCACCAAAGGTGCATTTATTTGATTAAAATAGAGTAAAACTGTGATAATGTCAAATATTATTACAATTTAAAATAACTTTTATATTTTAATATATATTAAGATTAAAATTTATTCCTGTGATGCAAAGCTGAATTTTAAGCATCATTACTCCAGTCTTCAGTGTCACATGATCCTTCAGAAATCATTGTAACATGTGACCCTGGACCACAAAACCAGTCATAAGGTTTTTTTTTTTTTTTTTTTTTTACTTTATACATCATCTGAAAGTTGAATAAATCGTTCCATTGATGTATGGTTTGTTAGGATAGGACAATATTTGGCTGAGATACAACTGTTTGAAAATCTGGAATCTGAGGGTGCAAAAAAATCAAAATATTGAGAAAATCACCTTTAAAGTTTTCTAAATGAAGTCCTTAGCAACACATATCCACTCACAAAAATACATTTTCGATATATTTACGGTAGGAAATTTACAAAATATCTTCATGGAACATGATCTTTACTTAATATCCTAATGATTTTAGGCGATAATTTTGACCCATACAATGTGTTGTTGGCTATTGCTACAAATATACCTGTGTGACTTATGACTGGTTTTGTGGTCCAGGGTCACAAATGCTGATTTCGATGCTCAAGAAACAATATATTATTATTATCAATGTTGAAAACAGTTGTGCTGCTTATTATTTCTGTGGAAACCGTGATACATTTTTCTCAGGATCCTTTAATGAATAGAAAGTTCAAAAGAACAGCATTTATTTCAGATTGAAGTCTTTGTAACATTATAAATCATCATCATTATTTTGGTACGTTTTCACAGAAGAGCCAAAGACTGTAATTTTATTTATTTTTATGTATATCCATGTTTCCACGTGACTTCAAATCTAACAGACATGAAAGAAAAGTCACAAAACGCTTTCATGGGTTCTTTAAGATCACAACCTTTGACTTACAGTCTTCCTTAACTTTGATCTTTCCCTTTTTATTCTTCTATACCTCTTACTACTTCTTTTTTTTTCTCTTGTTTGCTTGCACCCAGGCTGTCCTCTCATATTAAATAATGGTGTCCACAGTATTTGCTGTGACACTGTCTGTCACACTGCTGCACCTAACTTCAGGTAATGTGCACATACTTGTATGTTTATTACTATTCGCTCAAGGCGATTATATACATGCTGATCACTTTACAATTAATCTTTTAGCTTAAAGAAACTAAGTCTGATAGTTCCGTGGTCTTTTCAGGTGCATCTTTAGGGACATCAGACACTGAGGCTCCTCCCACCGTGACCTCTAGTCCCCGCCCCTTGGGAGAACTCATCCATGCTGCACTTCTGAGTAAGGAGTATCTGGGCCACACCCCTAATAGCAGAGGTCAGTCTTGCCTAAAAAACAACACAGCACACTGCATAATTTCAATATCGAACCAGTTTGACGTCATCACAATTTGAATTTTTCATTTAAATCTGTGATTTTAACTCACAGGTACAACTACTAACCCGACCCAGGCCGTCCCGTCCATCAGAGAATCAGAACCCTCCTCCACAGTGATGTCACCAGGAATCCTCACTACAGCAGTGACCTCATCGGCTGCACCTCATGCAGGCCAATCAGGTTTTGGGAGTGCGGTGACATCACCACCAGCTGAAGAGGAGACCACAACTACACTAATTACTACAACAACAATAACAACAGTGCACACACCAGGTATCATAAGCAACAGTTGAAAACAGCAATTCATTTTCATTATGAAGCTCTAAACTTCACATATAATGTCCCTCAACAGGTCTTGGAGCATAAATGATTTCTAAATGAATATTTTAAGTTGCCTTTTAAACTTTTAAACTGTCTCTCTCAAGTTCAATGCAATGCCAGCCTGTCAGGAATGGAGGGAATAGTCGAGTCCCCTGATCCGCTCTCATCCTCATCCCCCTTTTCCCCACTGGAGTGCACCTACAGCATCACCGTGTATCCTGGATATGGGGTTGAGATACAGGTGTGATAGCCTCACTGTTTCCAAGGTTTCCATTGAAAACCTCTTTAGCCTCTCTCTGGATCACTATGGTTACTGCCTGTTAGCATAGCTGATGCATCTTGTTGGCATTTGTATGGGCGATGTCATTTTAATGAGTTCTGGAATCTTTGTCCTTGATGCAATCTTAGGGAACGACATTATAAGCTGTTGTTATGGTAACACCACCTGTCTGTCTTGAAGGTAAAGAAAGTAAACTTGTCCAAGGAGGAGTCACTTACCATTCTGGAGCTGGGTGGACAGCTCCTGAGCTTTTGGCCAATGAGACGCTAATGAGCGAAGGTCAGGTGATTCGTAGCTCAACCAACCAAGTGCAGATCCACTATAAGAGCCTGAAGCAAGCAAATCATGGTGTTTTCAGCTTTCACTATCAAGGTATTTTTTCTTTTAACTATTGTTCAAAAATTTGGGGTATGTAAGATTTTTTTAAATGTTTTGAAAATAAGTCTCCGTGGTTGTATTTATGCTGCATTCATGCCATGTTGTAATTACCGTTATTTCGAGATGACAACGTGTGACATTCTACTCTGACCTGTTAAAGTCCTCGGAATGAAAATTATGCACTTCTATGGCAACACTATCAATGCCTAAATAAATCTGCAGTGGTCAGGTGGTGCAAGTCAGACCTCTCAGAAAATTCCCAGTTTACAAGTTGGAATTATGAGGTAATAACGATGTGAACGCAGCTTTATCTGATCATAAATACAATAAAAATAATGATATTGCTAAATATTATCACAACTTAAAATAACTGTTTTTTATTTGAATGTATTTTAAAGTGTATCTCTTGAATGAATAATTCAATGACAAACACATTTTTAACAGTAACTTGTCGCCACCTAGTGGCGTAACAATGTAATTGATACAGTAGTTACTCTATTTTGATCGCTACCATAGACCTCAGTGTTTATACCTGAAATATAAACTTTTATCACAGTACTTCTGTGATTTTTTTGAATATTTGTAAGACAGAAATAATGATGCTGTGTGGTTGAAAAGACTGTTTGTGAAGCTGTCCAATACCTATACATGATAACTGCTCTCTCTGGGTCATCGGCAGCGCAAGTGCAGATCTGAATGGTCCGGTGTGATTTTATCAGGGTTTAATAGACACGTGTAAATCATTGTCATTTAGGAATAAGATTGCGTTGGTGTTTGAATCAAGATTGCATCTCTTAATCATGCAGCTCTACTGTACAGTAATTGAATTGTAATGTGTCTGTTTTGACATAAGAGGAATGACAGAATTGTCTTATTCTTTTAAACACCCATTCAAGCGTTCCTCCTGTCCTGCTCATTCCCTCTCTCCCCTGAGGGTGGTGGAGTGACTGTAACTGACATCCATCCTGGTGGTCAGGCTCACTTCCATTGCGATCCAGGATTTGAGGTCAGAGGTCATGAGGTTGCAACCTGTTTGAACTCCACCCGACCAAAATGGAGCACCCCAGAACCCCAGTGTGTTGGTGGGTTGCATTTTTATCCCTGCTCAGTTATTTATTTATTTTTTTTTCATTATCTACAGTTGACTGAAGACACCTCAATTTATGTCCGTGTGTATAAGCATTCACATATGTTTTTGTATATTAAAGCTGTATCCTGTGGAGGATGGATTAGAAATGCTACTGTTGGCCGCATCCTCTCTCCAACCCTCCCCTCTGCAAATAACCATAGCAGTGGTAGCAACCTGAGCTGTCATTGGCTGCTGGAAGCCAAGGAAGGCCATAGGCTCCACCTTCATTTTGAGAGGGTGGCTCTTGATGAAGATAATGACAAGTAAGAGTTCATGTCTTGCTCACTCATGTATTAAGTTACTTGTCTTATATCTCTATTGGTGTTGGGCACAGCCGCACACACCTGAAGCGTGCACACAGAGGCGTGTTTCAGATAGCTATACAGAAGTTTGCTGCTGATAAATGAACATCCGAAACCTACCACTCTTCCTGTACAACCTGCCATGATCTTGATCCTTCCAGAATCATCCCATTCCCTTAATGTAATTTTCTTTCCTTTTTTCCATGCTCCTCCTCCCTTTCTTAGGCTGATTGTGCGCAGTGGGAATAGCTCTACAGCTCCTCTCCTCTTTGATTCAGATCTGGATGACGTTCCAGAACGAGGCTTTGTGAGCGAAGGAATGTCTCTCTATGTGGAGCTCACAGCAGATTCTTCCTCCATCCCACTGCTGCTGGCACTCCGTTACGAGGGTAAGACAACCTGCTATACATTCAACAAAATGGATTTGTTCACTGTTCAAAAAGAGCCTATGTATATTTCATCACTATACGCCATATAAATCACTATAAATGTTAGTATTTCATTAACTCAAAAACTTTTTTACATTTATATACAAACCCGATTCCAAAAAAGTTGGGACACTGTACAAATTGTGAATAAAAAATTAATGCAATAATTTACAAATCTCATAAACTTATATTTTATTTGCAATAGAATATAGATAACATATCAAAAGTGAGACATTTTGAAATGTCATGCCAAATATTGGCTCATTTTGGATTTCATGAGAGCTACAGATTCCAAAAAAGTTGGGACAGGTAACAATAAGAGGCCGGAAAAGTTAAATGTACATATAAGGAACAGCTGGAGGACCAATTTGCAACTTATTAGGTCAATTGGCAACATGATTGGGTATAAAAAGAGCCTCTCAGAGTGGCAGTGTCTCTCAGAAGTCAAGATGGGCAGAGGATCACCAATTGCCCCAATTCTGCGGTGAAAAATAGTGGAGCAATATCAGAAAGGAGTTTCTCAGAGAAAAATTGCAAAGAGTTTGAAGTTATCATCATCTACAGTGCATAATATCATCCAAAGATTCAGAGAGTCTGGAACAATCTCTGTGTGTAAGGGTCAAGGCCGGAAAACCATACTGGATGCCCGTGATCTTCGGGCCCTTAGACGGCACTGCATCACATACAGGAATGCTGCTGTAATGGAAATCACAACATGGGCTCAGGAATACTTCCAGAAAACACTGTCGGTGAACACAATCCACCGTGCCATTCGCCGCTGCCGGCTAAAACTCTATAGGTCAAAAAAGAAGCCATATCTAAACATGATCCAGAAGCGCAGGCGTTTTCTCTGGGCCAAGGCTCATTTAAAATGGACTGTGGCAAAGTGGAAAACTGTTCTGTGGTCAGACGAATACAAATTTGAAGTTCTTTTTGGAAAACTGGGACACCATGTCATCCGGACTAAAGAGGACAAGGACAACCCAAGTTGTTATCAGCGCTCAGTTCAGAAGCCTGCATTCTCTGATGGTATGGGGTTGCATGAGTGCGTGTGGCATGGGCAGCTTACACATCTGGAAAGGCACCATCAATGCTGAAAGGTATATCCAAGTTCTAGAACAACATATGCTCCCATCCAGACGTCGTCTCTTTCAGGGAAGACCTTGCATTTTCCAACATGACAATGCCAGACCACATACTGCATCAATTACAACATCATGGCTGCGTAGAAGAAGGATCCGGGTACTGAAATGGCCAGCCTGCAGTCCAGATCTTTCACCCACAGAAAACATTTGGCGCATCATAAAGAGGAAGATGCGACAAAGAAGACCTAAGACAGTTGAGCAACTAAAAGCCTGTATTAGACAAGAATGGGACAACATTCCTATTCCTAAACTTGAGAAACTTGTCTCCTCAGTCCCCAGACGTTTGCAGACTGTTATAAAAAGAAGAGGGGATGCCACACAGTGGTAAACATGGCCTTGTCCCAACTTTTTTGAGATGTGTTGATGCCATGAAATTTAAAATCAACTTATTTTTCCCTTAAAATTATACATTTTCTCAGTTTAAACTTTTGATATGTCATCTATGTTGTATTCTGAATAAAATATTGAAATTTGAAACACATCATTGCATTCTGTTTTTATTCACAATTTGTACAGTGTCCCAACTTTTTTGGTATCGGGTTTGTAGTTCTTATCAGATGCTTGTCTAAAGAATGCAGAATGCAGTTGCTTATTGTGATAACTTTCACACAAACTTTTTGAAAAAAAACCCCCTCAAAATTACAATTTTGTACCTTCAAGTCTGGGTTCTTTAGATACTTTGACTCTCACTTAATAATTTTCCATCCTTCCTCTTCTTTCTCTCTCTTTCAGCCTTTGATGGGGAACACTGTTATGAACCTTACCTGCCTCATGGGAACTTCAGCAGCAGCGACATCACCTTCCCACTGGGTACTGTAGTAACCTTCTCATGCTCTCCTGGTTTCGTCATGGAGCAGGGCTCAGGAGTTATGGAGTGTGTTGACCCCAATGACCCTCACTGGAATGAGAGTGAACCTGTCTGCAGAGGTATGACATCACATATATTCTTATATTTGCCACATATACCTGTACAGCATCTGTACACTACCATTCAAAGGTTTGGCGTCATTTTATTTATTTATTCATATTTTTATTCAACAAGGATGCATTAGTCGTCTCGGGGGGTGAATCAGTCAAAAATAAAGCCCAAAGTAGTCTTTCGGGTTTTACTTCAAATACACAGCCTTGCGGAAAGAGAAAAGTTCTTTTTATGCTTCGGGTTTTTGAGTCGTTCCTTTCACGTGACTCATACACGTGACCCAAGCACATTATATTTATAGTAAATAACGCTTTCGATGTTATCATAACCTTGCACAGTTTTGAGCAATGTCCTTTTTCTCTCTTATATTAGCCAATATGTCAAGTTAGGAAAACAATTATTATAAACCCAAAATTGGAGTAAAAATGAAAACTATAAATCTTTGTATTTAGGCATGCCTAGTGTTTATTTACAGATAGACAGTCAAAAAGATAAATTAATCAATATTTTATTTATAACAGGGCTTTATTTATTTATAATAACACACCACAGATCCTCAAGAAACAGTAACAAAAACAGTGACAGAAATGTCAGAAATAGCGTATGGGTCTGTTATGTGATTAAGGAACGACTCAAAACCCGAAAGACTCATGAAGAGAACTAATCAATTCTCTTTCCGGCTCAGAATGCATTGGCTTAGTGTATGGGTCTGTCACGTGTTTAAGGAACGACTCAAAAACCCGAAAGACTCATGAAATGAACTAATCAATTCTCTTACCGGCTCAGACTGCATTGGTTTAGCATGGGACTGCCTGTCACGTCATTAAGGAATGACTTAAACCCGAAGACTTGTCAGACAAGAGGTGAGGTGAGCTTAATCAGCTTGTCATAAACTGAAGACCCAGGTAATGAATTAATCATTTCTGAATCTTATAGCATTGTAGTTTTGTATTGTTTGTAGTGGGATCAACGTTTGCATAAGTAGTAGATGTGTTTGGGAAGTAACACGTAACATTTTAATTACATTTTGCTAAAATGAACTAAATGAACGAAATGACTCGAAAAAAGATTCGTTCATTTTGTTGAACGAGACTCAAAAGTCCGAGTCAGTAAAATGATCCGAACTTCCCATCACTAGCCCCCAGGGCACGGTTGCCACCTTGTGGATAAACTAATTACTGCAAAAGATTTTTTAAATGTGTGAGCTGCGCAAACTTGTGGTTACGCGTGGTTACAAAACAGTACGCGTTGCAGTATGCACATACTCTTCTGATTAGGGCTGGGCATTGACACAATTTTCGCGATTCGATTAGATTTCTATTCACATGCTTTCGATTCGATTCGATTCAATATCGATTATTTTGGATGTAGTATTTCAGTTACAGTACATGGCAAATTTTGTAGAGGAAAAAAATCTCTCAACTAATGCTGTAAACTACACATGGGAGTCAGTTGGTACTACTTTACTATAATATTATAGGTTAAAATTAACTTATTTATATACAAACACTTAAATTACACTCAATTGTGTTTTTTATGATAAATAAAGTGTAGAATTACATAATCATATTTCTACTCCAATTCGTTTTTTTTTTTTTTTGAAATATAAACATTTAAATCGCTGGCTGTCATCATAACTGATTTATTCAAACATGCATTAAATATTGAAGAACATTAAAAATTATAATGAATATGTAATACGGTGCATAGCTATATTTATCAGATATGCTGCTCTCTATAAGTTCACTTTTCTAGCTGACTAATGAATTTATGGTCACTGAATATGTTTTTCTGAGGTAAATGTGACGTTACGTGACATTGTTTACAAGCTGTTTTGACGTCTTTCCGAGGTTGAAACACTGATTGAGCGATTACACGAGACATGATACTGATTTCGGTAAGTTGTACTGTATATTTTAACATACCTTCAGATGTTTAGTAGTGTTTATTTCGCGCTGTAACTGGTATTAAAGCGGAGCGAGAGGATGTTCACATGCGCTCGTGCTGCCGCTTCTCTTTAACTGAGGAGCTAAAGCGATCTGTCACGTCACATTAAACAGAGCCAAAACGGTATTTATTTTTTGAATCTCATAATAAGATGTCATTTGAATCTGAGACTTTGCTTCATATCAAAAGTAACAAAGCACAAAGATTATTGCAATTTATTGGATGGGAGGCACTACATATTCTGCTCATTCGTCAACTGAAAACAGACTAGACTAATCGATTCTTAGGATTTAAGAATCGATATCGGTTCGTAAAAATGAGAATCGATTAAAATCGAGAAATCAATATTTTTTTACCCAGCCCTACTTCTGATGATAAAATTTGCGTCACATGCACTATACGCTGACCCTTGCATAAAAAGTGAAGTATACTTTGGGCTTAACAGTAAAGACATTCATGTTGTTATAAAATAATTCTGTTGTAAATAATTACTGTTCTTTTGAACTTTTCATTCATCAAAGCATACTGAAAAAATGTATCATGATTTCCAGCATAGTATTTAGTACAGGGTTCCCACGCGCCTTGAAAGTACTTGGATTTCAGACACATGAATTCAAGGCCTGGAAAGTACTTGAAAACAAATATTGATCCTTGAAAGTGCTTGAATTCAATTTGAAATAAATTTTGTAAAAATTATAACACGCCCCCTTAGTCCTAATTTTACAGTCGGTGTCCGAGTGTTTTCCATTGCGGTACTTCCCCTTGCTTGTTATTAGGCGGAGTTTGGACATTTGAGCTGTGACCTTTTACAGTCTATGGCTGTGACACTTGCTGTGTCTGAAATGAACATTCTTATACTGTAGGTGTGTGCGATTTTCGATTATAGACTATTAAAAGGTCTCCACGCAGTTATTCACAATCACAAAAGTTTATTATTTGCATGAGTTTTAAAAGCAGGTTTCAGACCAGCACACGAATAAAAAAGTTTAACCGGCAAGGCTTTAAAACTCATGCAAATAATAAACTTTTATGATTGTGAATCATTTATTATTTGCACGAGTTTTAAAGCCTTGCCGGTTAAACTTTTTATCCGTGTGCTGGGCTGACACCTGCTTTTCTGAGCGGATACACCCAAAGTGGACACACTCTAAAAGTCAGTCAAACACTGCATTTGCTGGACAAAGTTATCATTCGCATCTTATACTACTAATACTGTCAAATACACAGAAGGTTTACACCATCGGTTAAGTGTAAAGTGAAAGTAAACAATTGCACGCATGAGCCTTAAAGGGACAGACAACACATGCTGCTACTTGTCCTTAAAGGCATAGTTCAACCAAAAATAAATTCTGTCTTTATCTACTCTAATGTTGTTCCAAACCTGCATTAATTTCTGTCTTGTGCTGAACACAAAAGATCATATTTTGAAGAACGTGGGTAACCAAACATTTGCTGGTACCCATTGACATCCATAATATTTTCTTTCGTACTATGGAACTTACTGGTGACCAGTAACTGTTTGGTTACTCACATTCTTTAAAATATGATCTTTTGTGTTCAGCACAAGACCGAAATTAATACAGGTTTGGAACAACATTAGAACATCAAAATAAAACTTGTATGTTCAACAGAAGACATCTATTCGGGTTTAAAACAACTTCTTCGGTGAGTAAATAATGACAGAATTTCCTCTTTTTTTTTCAATTTCTTTAATACAGTAGCTTTAACAAGAAACTTTTAAATTAATTAATTTAAATTAATATTTTTATCTTCTTCCACTTTGGGCTGAAAGTCTCTCATTCTTTTTTATCGTTAATATTTTGTTAACTTGTAAGTCTACTTTTTTAATATAGGGAAATTAGTTTGACTGTTTGTACTGCTCAGTAACTGTAAATAGTAAAACCAACATGAAAAAGATTTCTGATCAAATCATGAATCGATAAATTTTTGCCATATCACCCACCCGTTTATTAATAAGAATATTATGCATATTATGTTGAGTTAGCTTTCCCCCATGGGGGCGTTTTCCCCCACTCTACACTAAATTCACAATTGCGAGTTACAAAGTCAGAATTGCGTGATATAAAGCCACAATTGTGTCTTATATAGTCCGAATTGCTCATTTATATCTCTCAATTCTTTTTTTTCTCAGAATTGCAAGTTTATATCTATATTATATTGTATATTCTGACTTTATAAGCCACAATTACAATCCATATAATCCTTTTTTTTTTCACTCAATTGCAAAATTTATTTTTATAATATTCTCTTTATATTCCAGTTTTTACTAAAGTAATGATTCATAAAAAATGAAAACCAAAACTAGTGTGGAAAGATTGTTAACATTAGGGATAAGAAAGCTGCAAACGGTTTTAACATACAGTGGGTACAGAAAGTATTCAGACCCCCTTTTTTTCACTCAAATTTTTCACTTCTTTGTTATTTTGCAGCCATTTGCTAAAATCATTTAAGTTAATTTTTTTCCCTCATTAATGTACACACAGCACCCCATATTGACAGAAAAACACAGAATTGTTGACATTTTTGCAGATTTATTAAAAAAGAAAAACTGAAATATCACATGGTCCTAAGTATTCAGACCCTTTGCTCAGTATTTAGTAGAAGCACCCTTTTGATCTAATACAGCCATGAGTCTTTTTGGGAAAGATGCAACAAGTTTTTCACACCTGGATTTGGGGATCCTCTGCCATTCCTCCTTACAGATCCTCTCCAGTTCTGTCAGGTTGGATGGGAAACGTTGGTGGACAGCCATTTTTAGGTCTCTCCAGAGATGCTCAATTGGGTTTAAGTCAGGGCTCTGGCTGGGCCATTCAAGAACAATCACGGAGTTTTTGTGAAGCCACTCCTTCGTTATTTTAGCTGTGTGTTTAGGGTCATTGTCTTGTTAGAAGGTAAACCTTCGGCCCAGTCTGAGGTCCTGAGCACTCTGGAGAAGGTTTTCGTCCAGGATATCCCTGTACTTGGCCGCATTCATCTTTCCCTCGACTGCAACCAGTCGTCCTGTCCCTGCAGCTGAAAAACACCCCCACAGCATGATGCTGCCACCACCATGCTTCACTGTTGGGACTGTATTGGACAGGTGATGAGCAGTGCCTGGTTTTCTCCACACATACCACTTAAAATTAAGGCCAAAAAGTTCTATCTTGGTCTCATCAGACCAGAGAATCTTATTTCTCACCATCTTGGAGTCCTTCAGGTGTTTTTTAGCAAACTCCATGCGGGCTTTCATGCGTCTTGCACTGAGGAGAGGCTTCCGTCGGGCCACTCTGCCATAAAGCCCCGACTGGTGGAGGGCTGCAGTGATGGTTGACTTTCTACAACTTTCTCCCATCTCCCGACTGCATCTCTGGAGCTCAGCCACAGTGATCTTTGGGTTGTTCTTTACCTCTCTCACCAAGGCTCTTCTCCCCTGATAGCTCAGTTTGGCTGGACAGCCAGCTCTAGGAAGGGTTCTGGTCGTCCCAAACGTCTTCCACTTTGACCTCATGATTCTCATTTGCTCTGACATGCACTGTGAGCTGTAAGGTCTTATAGATAGGTGTGTGGCTTTCCTAATCAAGTCCAATCAGTATAATCAAACACAGCTGGACTCAAATGAAGGTGTAGAACCATCTCAAGGATGATCAGAAGAAATGGACAGCACCTGAGTTAAATATATGAGTGTCACAGCAAAGGGTCTGAATACTTAGGACCATGTGATATTTCAGTTTTTCTTTTTTAATAAATCTGCAAAATGTCAACAATTCTGTGTTTTTCTGTCAATATGGGGTGCTGTGTGTACATTAATGAGGGAAAAAATGAACTTAAATGATTTTAGCAAATGGCTGCAATATAACAAAGAGTGAAAAATTTAAGGGGGTCTGAATACTTTCCTTACCCACTGTATTTCCAAAATTGTACAAATGATTCTGTACCTCTTTTGGATTAAAATGGATGCAAATGAAATAGGAGGGTTAAAATGTTAAGTACTGTAAGAGGTCTTTCATGAAGCTCCATATGCTAGGATTTTAATTTGATAGGTGCTTCATATAAAATAAATGGTGCTTTAAAAAATCCTTGAATCTGGTGTTTGTAACGATGACTCAACAAAGTTGGGATCCATTTGCAGCTTTATAAAAAGATACTTCGTAGTATACACAGGCAGGGGTCAATCACCAGCACCAGATATAAACAGGGCTAAGCAGAGACATAGTCTTAAACCAGGCAGTAGGTCAGGGCATGCGACAAACAGGAAATACACAATCCAGGCAGACAGAGAACAAAGGTCAAGGCAGGCGGCGATATATCGTAAACAGGGAAAACAGTCCAGGGTCATACACAGGGAAATCATAAACAGGAATAAACACTCAAGAGTTATTAGCCACGGCAAAACAAAACTTTGCAGTGAGTGAGTGTGAGCGTGCTGGTTAAATAGTCCACGGAATTGGCTACATGTGTGCGTGTGATCAGCGCCAGATACGGGATCATGGGAAGTGGAGTCTAGGGGGGAAAGATCAATACTCGGGTGACAGTGACCTCAGGCGGCGATCAGAGGGAGCCACAGAGGCTTGATTTGTGACAGTGTTCATGAAAGAGTGGGAACCCTGGTATTTAGTAACACAGCACTTTTCAACATTTATAATACTAATATTAATCAGAAATGTTTGAGCAGGAAATCTTCATATCAGAATGATTTCTGAAGGATCATGTGACACTGAAGACTAGAGTAATGATGCTGAAAATTCAGCTTTACCTTCACAGGAATAAATTTCATTTTAAAAATATTTTAAAATAAAAAAAGTAGTTATTTAAATTGTAATAATATTTCACAATATTACTGTTTTACTGTATTTTTGATCAAATAAATACAGACTAAGTGACAAAAGAATCTTTTTTTTCAAAAACATTACATTATCACACCGACCCCAAACTTGTGAACTTTAGTGTATGTCACAAATTGCACAATCATCTGTTGATCTTCATTAGAACTGTCAATTTAACTCTTTAAGTAGTGTAATTATTATGAAAATAATTCTTGTAACATTAAAGTGACTCAAAGTTAATTCAAAGATCATTCTAAGTACCTTATCAAATTTCAAAACCTTCTCAAATTTTACCTATTGGGAACTTCATCTCATCTGATCACTCTGACCTAATAATACTAAGGGTGTGTTCACACTTGTCATGTTTGGTTCGATTAAAACGAACCCTGGTGCGATTGCTTGGTTAGTGCAGTTCATTTGAACATATGTGAACGCTGCCATCCGAACCCTGGTGCGCACCAAACAAGCGGACCGAGACAGCTGAAAAGATGGGTCTAGGTCCACTTCCAAACGAACTCTGGTGCGGTTCGAATGATATATGAACATAACACGGACCAAAGACATGTAAACGAACCAAAAACAGGAAGACGAGACCCTAAAAAGGACAGAATCCTCACGCATGTCAGTTTTTCTTGTCATAGTCGTGAGTTTGCCCATCACAGGCATCAGACGTACGTCTCCACACAGCAGATCGTTTGTGTGTGACGGATGGATTCCCGTCGCTGTTTTGACTACTTTACACATTTTATAAGCTCTTCACGAGTTCCCAGTTCGGTAAGTTCTGTCTCAAAATAGGCAATACGTCATAAAATCCGACCAATCAGGTTGTGAATGTATCCCTATGCCTTTAGGTTCGGTATCTTTTGGTTCGGTGATAAAAAATTTTTTTTCTTCTTTGGTCCGGACCAAATGAACCAAACGAACCGAACTGCAAGTGTGAACGCACCCCAAAGCTATTCTAATAAGAGCCCGTACACACAGAGGCACATTTAGCTGTATACATAAACATTTTGTATCGTATCGCATTTCGTCCAGACGGATCCAACGTTTTGGGAGCCTGAAACCGCTATTTTTTAAAACCGCTCCCAGAGTGGATAAATCGGAAAACGACACCCTTGCGTTTTCGTGTGTACAGCAAATCCGTATATTTTGTGAAACGGTTTTGTCATCACCCCACGTCAGACATCGCTACGTCACATAACAGCTACAACAACAAAAACGGTGGATTACATGCTTGTGTTCGTGCTGCGGAAGCTACTGAGCCTATTAGCTTTACTAAAGTAAAGCTTTATTACTAAGCATTACTAAAGTTTGTATACAGCGCGCAAGGTTTATGCGCATGCTCCATGACTTATTCTCCGTTTTTAGTGTATTCTGTGGCAGAATTACAGTGCCCCATACTGGTCTGGCATGTATACTACATTATTTTGAGTCGGTTTCAGTGGTTTCCTCTTTCTCCTCTTCTCAGCTCTGTGTGGCGGAGAGCTCACGGACCCAGTGGGAACAGTGTTGTCTCCTGACTGGCCACAGAGCTACTCTAAAGGGCAGGACTGTGTGTGGCAAATACATGTCAGCGAGGACAAACGCATCGAATTGGATGTACAAATGTAAGTAAATCTTTTTGATTGTTTGTGTTTAAATCTATTTATGGTTTAATTCTATTTTCCTCTCTTTTGCTTGCAGTTTGAACATCCGGCATAACGACATCCTCACTCTATTTGATGGTCATGATCTGATGTCACATGTGATTGGACAGTACCTGGGCTCAAGAGAGAGGTTCAGGGTTGTATCAGGAGGTTCCGAGGTCACCATTCAGTTTCAGAGCGATCCTGATGACTCTACGTTTATACTGAGCCAAGGCTTCCTCATTCACTACAGAGGTAAATACATCAAAAGGGTTGTGCCTTTTTCATATATTTCGTGTTATTGTTTACTGTGATGTCACTTCCTTTCATTTCTTGCAGAGGTGGAACCAAATGACACATGCCCTGCCCTTCCGCAAATTGAGTTTGGCTGGAGCAGCTCCTCCCACCCGTCTCTGGTGAGAGGCAGTGTGTTAACCTATCAGTGTCAGCCTGGTTATGACATTGTTGGCTCTGACATCATCACCTGTCAATGGGATCTATCCTGGAGCAACAACCCGCCCACCTGTGTGAAAAGTGAGCCAAGTTATGATCATATTTTTATGGCTAGAGAACACATTAGAGTACTTAATAGTTCACTGATAAGTGAAGGGTTATGGTTGTTCATCGTTTGGTGGCCAGTTATTTGCCAGTTTCATTAATTGATTAATATTGTACACAATCTCTTTTTCTCTTGGCTTTAATGTGCCTTCAGTCCAGCAGTGCCCTGACCCAGGAGAAGTGGTCAATGGAGCACGCTCAGTACATCCGGAGTCTGGTTTTGCTGTGGGAACTGTGGTACGCTTCACATGTAACCAAGGTTATCAGCTGGAAGGCCCGAGCCAGATCTCCTGCCACGGCAGAGACACCGGCATGCCCAAATGGAGCGACCGCAGCCCAAAGTGTGTCTGTGAGTACATGTTCGTAAGGTGTGTGAGGGATTGCGTCTGGTGGGGGAAAAATTGATTTTCAAAAATGAGAAATGTTTCTTGAGCAGCAAATCACCATATTAAAATAATTTCTGAAGGATCATGTGACATTGAAGACTGGAGTAATGATGCTGAAAATACAGCTTTGACATCACAGGAATAAATTACATTTTAAAATACATTAAAATAGAAAACAGTTATTTTAAATGGTAACAATATTTCACTATATTATAGTTTCTACAGTATTTTTGATCAAATAAATGCAGCCTTGGTGAGCATTAGAGACTTTCAAAAACATTAAAGGGGTCATGACTTTTTTTTTTTTTAATTATTTTAATATGTTCCTTGAGGTTCACTTTTGCAAGTTTTTTTGCACACAAAAAAGCAAAAACAAATATATATGTGTGGAAAAAAAATATTTTCAACCTTCATTCTTTGGTCTGAAATGATCAGTTTTTAAGGGGCGGCTCCTTTAAGGCTTGTCATTATCCATATAAAGCTGTCATTTACAGACAAAGCATTATGAAATCGGTTACTTGTGGTTTGTAATGCAGCTGCTGTCACATTTGGCTGCTTCATTCTGTCAACAAAAGTTTCTTTGCAAACTCTCCATTACACTGTATTTCCTTCACAAAGCTATCTGAAGTCAAATGCTCTGAACAAACATATAATCCATGAGGCCATTAAAATAAACCATCCACTTGTTCCTGACGCTGGTATCCTTCTTAAGTCTGTACAGAGATGCAAACGAGCTGTTTAAACAGGACGAGTCAAAGCAAACATTCCTTTACGCTTCAATTTACTCTTCCATTTGTCCTCTTGTTGGCAGACTCAAGCATGTAGAGTAAAAGTGAACGGGCATCTGTTTACTGTAACCAGTGTAGACAGTGTCATTGACTATAATAGGCTCTATTTGCTTCTGGCACAATGTTCACATCTGGAGTAGGCAAGCAGCTGCCATCTGAACAGCAGTAGGTGGGGCCTGTGGTGCAATTATGTAAAACTGTTCATTGATGTCTTGCTTTGGAGGCAGGCATATGGAAATGCATTTGCCCATGTGACATCACAAGTCCCCCAATATCCAAACAAGCTGTTTTTAGAGCTTGATTAAAGAAATGCTTTGTTTATAATGAAGAGGACGTTATAAGCTCTGAAACTTTCAGGATGTTTTAATGGTAGAAAGGCTGCTTATGTGTCAAAAGATCAAGAAAAATTTGATTTCTTATGACATGACCCCTTTAATAAAATCTTACCAACCGCAAACTTTAAATGCTAGTGCATGCAGGATAAAACTTTACACATACAGCTAAATATCTTAGCCCAAGTACCAGTGAAGATTCATCTCTAATGTACTAACCAATAAACCATCAATTAAACATGTTGCCTGCCTTTTTTTCTGCTAAACAGTAAAATATGATCCATGCCCAAACCCGGGCGTGCCGGACAATGGTTACCAGACTCTGTACAAGCACAGTTACCAGGCAGGTGAGACGCTACGTTTCTTCTGCTATGAGGGCTACGAGCTCATTGGGGAAGTCATCATCAACTGTGTCCCAGGACACCCCTCTCAGTGGAATAGCCCACCACCCTTCTGTAAAGGTATGTGAATGTGAACTAGTCTAATACATGGAGTTGCCATTTTTATTGGAAGAAATTAATCATTTTATCTAAATAAGTTTATGTTAATAACTAATAACGTTTTCTTTGTTTGTAGTGGCCTATGAAGGGTTACTGGATGATCATAAATTGGAGGGTAACATGATTTTCATTGTATCAGTGACATTCATATCGCTTTGATAATCTGGCCCACTGTGTCATGTAATGATGTCCATGCTATTAACTTTCCTCTATTCAGTTTCTCAGTCATTAGAGGCATCTCATCAAATGCTGAGTGAGAACATTGCATTGGCTATCATCCTGCCAATCATTCTGGTCATCCTTCTGATTGGTGGAATCTATATGTACTACACCAAGTAAGTTTTAGGAGGCTGCTTTTGCTTTGTGTTAAACATTTTTTGAACATGAAATCAAAATGAACCCTATTAACTTTCTTAATAGATGTACCCAGTGTTTTTTTTATTAATACATGTATTATTTATTTTTAAGCATTATTAAATAAAATCCTGCTCTAAAATAATTCACATTACCAAAGTAAAATGACTTGCAAGTACTATTCTGTGTTGGCTTTAAAATTCAGTTGTTTTCACTGATAATTGTCAAAACCTCCTTCACAGCTGCTTCTTATTTAGCTCTTCTGTGCTAACAATTCTCTCACCGTCTCAGTGTGTGTAGGTGGCAGTGGAAACCGTTGTTCTGGAAATCTCTCTCTCACACCCACTCCTACAGTCCCATTACAGTGGAGTCTGACTTTAACAACCCTCTCTATGAGGCAGGGGTAAGATGCTAACAACCTAGTGGAATTTATACTTATTTTATACTATTTGTACTCATATGTTTGCTATTTTTGTAGCCTGAAGTTTATTGTAGTCAGTTGATTTGAATGGTATCATTTAAACGACTCGCTCGTTTAAATGAGTTTCTGAGCAGAAGTCACAGCACAGCATTCTCTCTCTTATTTTATGTATAGAATATTTATAGCTACACCAACATTAAAATGTTCAGGGTCAGTACGATTTGTCTCTTATGCTGCATTTATTTAATCAAACTGCATCAAAAATACAAATCAAATTTGTGAAATATTTTTCAAATTATATTCATATAATTACTCATGTTGAAAACAGTTGTGCTGCTTAATTTCTTTTTTTTTGTGGCTAACATGACACATTTTCCTCTGGATTTTTTGATGAATAGATAGTTCAGAAGGACAGCATTTATTGAAATAGAAATCTTTTGTAACAGTAAATGTCTTTACTGTCACTTTTAATTTATTTAATGCATCCTTGCTGAATAAAAGTATTGATTTCTTAAAAAAAAAAATCTTACTGACCCCAAAATATTATACGGTAGAGTAGATGCTGCTGTTTGTCATCATGTTTTAGTTTCCGTTAAAAATTAGGATGTTTTATTTTGTTGTTGTTGTATTTAGTGTTGATATATATTAGCTAATGGTCTCACTCATAATGAGTTAATTTATTCAGGAACCCTAATTCTTTGGATAAATACCACCATTATATTATATTATATGTAAGCAGTAAGGTACTCAAGGCTGTGCTGTATCGTGAATAAAGGCCCTTTCACACCGGACGCGTAACGGAAAAGCGAAACGAAAAAGCGAATAGTTCGCGTGCGAATAGTTCGCGTCAAAACCATTCACATCAGCCGCGACGCGAATTTGCGACGTTTGTGCTCTGAAAGATTCCAAAACATTCGCGGCGACAGCTGAATGAAATATATATATATATATATATATATATATATATATATATATATATATATATATATATATATATATATATATATATATTTCAACAAAATAATCTTCATCCTGTTGGAAAGGTTGGTCAGTTTAACTGCTCAGGACAAACAACATAGACACTTCATCATCCAGAGAAGATGAGCTTTTCATTTTTTTTCAAAGACCGAAAGGAAGTTTTTGGGTGCACCCAGTCTTAACAACAACACATTCACTTTCCATAGTCACGGACACAATTTAGGTTTAAAAAAAAAAATCAACAAGTTTTACCTCAGAAGGTTATGTTATCCTTGTCTATACAGCGACTTGCATGTACTCCCACAGAAGCTGTAATCTCGTGAGAAATGCGATACCTGTCAAAGGTTAATGTTGATTGAATAGCTAATGACATCTACTGGACATTTCGTTTACAGAAAAGAAACCCACTCACATATACTGCGAGTAGCCCAGGATAAATAGGCTTCTGAAATCTTTATTTGTCCCACAATGGGGAAATTGTATGCCTATAGACTACAGATAGAAGTTTAACTACTAGACATATAGTCTAAATAAACATTCACAAGGTAGTTTTCTATTGTAAATGCGTCGACACACAAGCTATCAGATGATCCGTCATTGTTGCTGTGACATCACCTTTGTTTCCTTGTATTTGATTGGTTGAAGCCTTTTCTGTCGCCTCGAATGTGAAAAAAAATCAACATTGAAGTGAAAAAAATAAACGTCGTTTTTTCGCAGCAGCACATTCGCGTTCGGTGTGGAAGCACTCATTATACAAACAGCTGATCAAAAAACACAACCATCGCGCGAATAATTCGCGCGTCAAAATCACGTCCAATGTGAAAGGACCTTAAGTCACGGCTGAAGGGCGTTGTTTGGCATGACGTGAAGCAAAGTGCCTGCAACCCCTTCAGTCGTGACTTATTCATGATACAGCACTAGCCTCGAGTACTTTATTGCTTTTATAAAACGGTTACCACACAATACAAATATTAAAGCCAAAAATATGTATCAATGCAACTTTCATGAAGTAAATGTTCACTTAAAGCCTTCCTTCCGCCGGGAAAAAAATAGTCCCTGACCAGTGAACAGCAACAGAAGTTAACATTATTAGGCCATTAGATGGCGGCAAAGATTGTTTTTATGAGTGAGTCAGTCAGTAGTGAAGACTTTTACATTGAAAAGACTGAATTGTTTTGAAAACGGAACAAGACGCAACTGAACAAACGCTTTGACTATTGCACTGTCAGTCACGGGAAAAACCCCTTAAACTGTTAAAAGGACAGGATAATACATCGGACATTTAAACAGATTGTTTTATTATGAAAATAGGACTGACCTGAAGGAAAATGCTAAATCTGAATGCAGGTAATAAACTCACTTGATCTCTTTCTCACAATTCTACATAATAGAGTACATTTCAATGAACAATATCAATTGAGAACAAACAGTTTACGTTGCTAAGAGTGGTTGCTAAGGGTATTGTGTAGTGAAACACAGAACTGTTGGGTGAAGCGATCATAGCCGTGTTTTATCGTGAATAAAACAGCTATTGACCAATCAGAATCAAGGACAGGAACTAACCGTTTTATATTATGCTGCGTTCACGTCACCTCGTATTTACTGGAATCTTGAAATGACAACACGTGACGCTATATTCGGAGCTGTTCACGTACTTTTGGTCCCTTGACTGGGAATTATGCATTTCCATGGCACCACTATCAATGCCTAAATGAATCTACAGCGGTCAGGTGGTACAGCGGCCACGTGGTACATGTGGGAGCTTTCAGAAAACTCCCAGCTTACAAGATGTAATTACGAGCTCTACGAGGATGTGAACGCTTTTTACAAGCTAGAATCTCGTAAATACAGGAATTATGAGGCAGCGTGAACGCACCTTTATATTATATTATAAAAAAAGATGTTGCCTTCTTAAATAGTTAATTTTGGTTAGTAGCTTGTAGTGTAGCTAACGTCTTTTCAGTAGAATTTTCCATCGTATTTGTTGGTAAAGTGTGCATGTTTTTCCCTCTCTCTCACTGTAGGACACACGAGAGTATGAGGTGTCCATCTGAGACAGGAGTCTTCAAGATGAATCCAAATTGTGGGTGAATGAAAAGGAGAAGAAAAGGAAGGATACTGTTATTTTTCTCTCTTTCCGCAAGACATTCATTTGTTTTATTCGGTTAATTACAACACATTAATCCCACTCTACACAGTCTCTCTCTCCTCTCTCTTGGTCGTTTCACTGATGTTTGTGCTTTACAAGTGCGCGTGCTTGTGAGTTTATACAGGTGCCTCTGTATGTTAGCTTGTGTTTACGTGTGTGTGTATGTTATTGGTATCAGAGTAATGAAGTACTGAAAGTAACAACAAAATTGTTGCAAGTACATATTGTGAGTAGGATTTCTACAGTCAGGCATGTTTTGTAACAGAAGGCTTTGTGCCTTAAGGACTGTAAAATGGTGAAGGATTGAAAGAGAACGAAAAAGTGAGATGGGGGAGAGAGAGAACGAGAGAGACTTTGACAGAAGTGAGACAAAGTACACATACGTATATAATCCGAAATACAGAAACTATACTCTCATGTTCCCATGTTTGTATACAGGTACATGGCCACGCATTCATATACATACACATGATGACAAGAACATATTGAATGTAAATATTTTGATTGAATATTGAGTATACAAAACAGATTCAGTGCCAAAATACATCCCATAATGTGACGCCACTTCATGTTTCACTGGTTGCCATAGTATTTCTCACATTATTATGTAATAATGAGGACAATGCCAGCATTTCATATTGTTCTTTGCTGTTTCTTAAAAATCTATTTCTGCTTGATGTTGAATGACCATGTTTCAGAGGAGCGGAATGTCCTCTCGCTTACGGCACGCAACGATTGTATATTTTACCGCTTCAGCTTAGGATTCATGATCAATTATACTTACTGTCATTGTTATCAGAGTTGATGTTGTTGCATATGCACTATGTTGAGGAAAATATATACAGAAAAAAACTGCTTGCTGTGACGCAGTAATCGAATTGAAATGCTTTTTATAAATTGCATTTTTTTATTTATTTATCTCATGGTTTATTGTTAATATGCAGTGAGTTTCGTCTTTTCCACTGTGCCATTACCAGAGCCCATGTTGTGGAGGGCTTTGTTGCATTATAGTATTACTTGATTGTTATTTATTTATCAACATAATATACTTGTCATGAAGACATTTATTTGCTGAGATTTAAGATTAAATAAAAGTCTCTGTTGGATGGTGAACATGTCTTTCATAAATGAATCTTTATGATTTATAATAATAATGATACATAATTCTTGCTGTTGGCAAAAGTATTAATTATATATTAAAAGTTATAAATATATATAAAATGTATTACTTTTCTGAACACCACACAACATTAATGACGTATTTAACATCCAGAAAAACATATTTTCCCATCTCAGGCATGAAAACCTTATTATTATTGGTCATTATTTTAAGTTATAGACACTATGAGAGCTCTCTGAATATTATTATAAAATGTATTTGTGATAAAATCAACATTTTCCTATTAATCAGATGTCCCTCACACTAATTCAGTAATTGCAAATATAAAAGTTACATAAAATCTCACACTTTTGCTATACTAAAGCCTGAAATGGGCACTTTTTGTGACAGCGACCTCATCATTTTTGATCAAAGGCTTAACTTAAGAATTTGAACTAAAATCAGTATTCTTATGATATGAACATTTCAGACAGAATTTAACAAACTTTAAATGACTTTTTCATAAACTTAAAAAATAAAAAAATAAATAAAAATGTAGGTGTGACGGGGTTGACTGTGACGGGGTTGTGATTTTTTGCCCAAATTGGCCACTGCTCTAAACCTAGTGAATAAATGGAGAGTGCATGGCATGCATGATATTAAGAAATCATGAATAATGTTGAAATAACAAAGATAATTTTCACAAGTAATAGTTTTCTATCGTTAATTGATGTAACGGGGTTGAGTAGTTAGGCTTGACAAACACAATTTCACAACATAATTTAGTTATAATTATTAAAGAAGGTGGTAACTTGCCTGTGTCTGCTCACAATGTTGTTCAGAAGACTTCTATGATGTCACTTCCTATAAGTATCGGTTCATTATTTTTATTGGGGGAGAATGGTTTGTGTGACGGGGTTAAGGGGTTACTGAGGTACAGAACTAAATGATGTGATTTTAATGAATAATCATGAATTTACTTAGAAAAAAAAAAAACATTACCAGCAAAAAAGCACAGATGGATATTTATGAGAATGGCAAAATGAATGGACTTTTTTCTCATTTTATTATTCATGTCCCAAGTACACTCATAGAAGGCTTTGAGGGACATGACAAAATTGGTGGTGTCGACTGAAAAAAACTAAATTTCTAATATGAAGATAAAATGCATGTCATGTTTTTAAACATTATTAAATGAGACATTTAAAATTAATACAAAAAGATTTTAAAAAATATATTTTGGTGATCCAATAGATAAAATACACTGAAGAAGGTCAGAGGGACTCAAATCGTACTGGTTTCGTGGGAATGACTTAATGAAATCTTAACACTTCAGCTTAATAAGTCATTTTGGACTATGCTACTATGCTTCCAAGTTTGGCGAAGGCCCTTTTCTCTTCCATCATGACTGTGCCCTAGTACAGTGAATCTCAACCTTTTTTGAGTACTGGACCCCCATCATCTTTGGAACCATCCTCAAGGACCCCAGAATAAAATTGGCTCATTGGTATCATTAATGTCATTGAGACGAACAAATGCAATTGAGTGTAATTTACTATTACGTTAGTTGACTTGTCCTATATTCATATAGTCAGTTATATATTACATATATTATCTTCTTTTATGGGAACATGTCAAATGTCAAAATATACAAAAATCATATTCAGATATTTTATAAGGACCCCTGGCATTATGTCAAGGACCACTAGGGGTCCATGGACCCCTGGTTGAGAAACACTGCCCTAGTACACAAAGCATAAAGACATGGTTGGATGAATTTAGTGTGGAAGAACTTGACTGGCCCACACAGCCCTGATAATCAACCCCATCAAACACCATTGAACAAGAATGGAGATTGCGAGCTCGGCCTTCTCATCCAACATCAGTGCCTGACCTCAAAAATGATTAATGGGCAAAAAAATCCCCACAGAAAGAAGAGTGGAAGCTGTTATAGCTGCATACTCCACACAAATTACACTCATTTACATATTCCACGTTCCCAAGACACAAAAGCAAAAAGGTTTTAAAACTTAAAATACATTCTGTGTTACAGAATAAAGCATTGACCTAATAAAACAGCCCCATGACTGACTGAATTCAGACACAGCTTGTCTTCAAATCATTTCACGTACTAGGCCGTAACAGGGGGCGGGACTAACTCGCTTGACGGACATTCATTCGGACCAATCAGTCAACGAAAGACACTCATCGCGAGGTTGAGCAGCCATTGTCAACCCACAACAAGCAAGAAAGAGGAAGACAAGTGAGCTGCGAGACAACAGAGGAAATTATGATTTGTTGAAAAATAATGGCAGGTTTACTGTTATAGATGTAACAGTCCGTAGCGATTAGGTTATATTTTGTGCACCTCATCGCGGGGATCCAGCTCGGTGAGTGTTTCGCTCGTTGACAGCCACACTAATGTCATCAGGAGCTAGCTCAAGGGCTAATAAGCTTATCAATATAAGACACATACATCACACTCACTCTACAGATTTTAAATGTGTGAAACACTTGAACTGCTAGTTGTCAATTCGTTAAATGACTGGTGGGAAACAAATTTGGTGTGGTCTAGACGAGGATTAGCGAGATCTCTCAGCTTGGAGTTAAGATCTTACTGAATGTGTTGACCTAATTCTGTCCATTTCCTCTGATATATCAGTACAGAAACACATCTGTGGCCTCCCCAGTGGAGTGGACAGATATTCACAATCACAACCCTCCAGACTGTTGCTAAATGGGTGTTATTCACTCATTTTTGAGTTTGTAGGGACTCCGCAGTGAGATGCTCTTTGACTGATGCTAAATGCTTACATTGCTTAATGTATCAAATATTGTATTTCTTCTGATTTATGGATGTTTTTTGTTTGTTGTTGTGCTTTGAAATTGTTTCAGTGGTTGTCACATGAGGTGTGCACATTCATGGTGTAATGTCACCTTGTTCATGCATACCTCTGAAGATGTATCAACATTTATTGGTTTATTTTGCCCTCATAAAGTTTTATGTCTTTTGTACATCTGTGAAATTGTGTGAGCAATCACCAGAGATCGCTTTGATGTCCTGCTGTTTCTTTTTAAATGAATAGTTCAGCCAAAAAAGATTATGCTGACATAATTTACTTTTTAAGTAAATAACATTCAAATTTACTCACTTGCATCCAGTGAAGGACTGGGTCTTGGGCTGTCAAGCTCCGAAATGTTAAAAATCATTATTAAAGTATCCATATCCACTTGTGTGCTGCATCCCAGTTCCATTTGTTCATTTTGAAATCATATGAACAGATGCTATTCAGGGAAAAATGTGCCCTCCAGTGCTGAATGATCAGTCCGATTTGTCAACAAAGCATTCAGACCAGTTTTGTGAACTAGATCAACTAATTTACTGACTGAAGTCTGACTGAAATGGTCAGTTTGTTCAGAAATCGGACATTCTTTCATGAACTCTTGTGAACATGCCAAAGAGAGCTAGGGCAGATTTTTAATCAATAATGTCCTAAATTTCGGTCTGTTCCTCACACAAAGCTACTGCATGTTTTTAGAGGTCTTGGAATATAGTACATGATTCATGTGGGTCACATTTGTGCTGCTTTGTAATTTTGGTGCAGTCCTCATTCAATTTCATTAAGTGAATGGAAATGAGAATATTCTTTAGAAACTGTTCCATAGAAGAAAGAAAATCATACAGGTTTGGAACGACATGAGGGTGAATAAGCAATTGTGAAGTATTCAAGTTTGGGTGAACTATTCCTTTACCGCATAGTTTCAGAATGACACCGTAACATCTCATAACAACCAGACTGAAATTCTGCCTGCTCTGTATTTGTGCGCTTTATATTTTTAGGCAGTGAATAAGCAGTATTTGATTTCTACTCCCCTGATGTCTGCTGAGGCATCTGGTTCATCTGGTGGGAATGTGGTGACTGTGTCCGGTTCTGCCTCATCGTCCTCCAGCCATGTTGGGGAAGGAAAGGCCGACAGGAGCCTGGCGGGCAGTAAGTATGTGAAGCTCAATGTGGGGGGAACTCTCCACTACACCACCGTCCAGACGCTCAGCAAGGAGGACAGTCTGCTCAGGAGTATTTGTGATGGGAGCACGGAGGTCACCATAGACTCTGAGGGTAAGGAAAAAGCATGAGAATGTGTTGTTGTACTCATTTACTCACCCTCAAGCCATCCTAGGTGTATATGACTATCTTCTTTCAGATGAACACAATCGGTGATATATTTAAAATATATATATATATATATATATATATATAAAAATGCATCTATCCATAATCAAAGTAATCCATACAGCTCCAGAGGATTAATAAATATCTAGCTTCCGGCGGACAACCGTGCGCATACTGCGCAAGTCGACTTGTGCCAAATGAGTAACCCCTGAAGCGATGTATGACGCAGGATGTAGGAGTATCGTAAGCTTAGGTGTCTCTCACGGTTCAAACAAATAGGGCTGTGCAACAAATTTAAGCTCCTCTAATCTTATATCGAAATCCTCCGACATTTCTCTTTAAAATTTCTTGTTTTAGACTTCTAATTTGTGACCGGTGATTTGTTTTGTGTCATTGTGTCGGGTCAAAGGTTGCTCTTCCGCCCAAGTCGACTTGCGCAGTATGCGTACAGTCGTCCGCCAGAATCTCTGTGCCAATATTATTATAGTTGTGATGTGGACTCTACTATTCTTTTTTATTTTTAGAACTATATCTTTATTGTTATCTTTATAGTTATCGCCCTTTTGCTCATTTAGTAATATTATAAATGTCTTTACTATCACTTTTTATCAATTTAATGCATCTTTGCTGAATAAATGTATTAATTTCTTTAAAAAAAAACCCTTTGTAGATGCTGAAACTAGAACAGATGTGTATATAATATAATGTGTGTTCACTCATCTTTTAAGGCTGGGTGGTGCTAGACAGATGTGGGAGACACTTTTCCCTGGTGCTGAACTTCCTGCGGGACGGGACAGTTCCTTTGCCGGAGAGCACACGGGAGCTGGAGGAAGTGTTGAAAGAGGCGCAGTACTACAGGCTCCAGGGTCTTGTTCAGCATTGCCTCACCACATTACAGGTTAGAGGATCCACTAGTCTTGGGTTTCTGTCCCTTAAGTGTTCTTCTAAAGAAGGATATGTCTGCATAGAAATTAAATGCTTCTTTGAATCAAACTTGCTAATGGCTTTTTTGATGTTGATGCAGAAACGCAGAGATGTCTGCAGGGGTTGTCACATTCCTATGATCACTTCAGCCAAAGAGGAACAGAAAATGATAGCAACATGTAGGAAGGTGAGATAACAGAATTTTAATATTTACTTCCCCTTCTGACCAAAACAACACTTGAAAAAGGATATTTCTTTGGGCTGGAATACACTATGCAGCTTTTGCACAGATTTGCACTCTGGAGGAGTCGATGCTTGTTGCTAAATGTCAGCGCCAGTCTGCAGATTATGGGCAGTTGGAGTTGGCTGATTTCACAGAAGATTGTGTGGTGTGTGATGGACACAGATTCCATGCATTCGGAGGAGGACTTTTTGAGACGATTTTAGAACATATTTTTATCATTTGTTATACGTTTCCAAGCAATGAGGCGCATGCTTCTGCGTGAGTTTGTTGTGTTCAGTAACCATTAGAGTTGTCAAAAGTACAGACTTCGGTACCTGGTCGGTACTGAAATTTTAAAAATGTGACGCTTTGAGCGCTGTTGAGTGGATTGGTAAACGCCTCTGATTGGCCATTGTGTTCACGGCTCATCGTATATGTCTGTGATTGGCAATGATCAACGCTGTAAAAACGTAGTTTCCGTAGAATTCGTACGAATCCGCTCAACAGCGCTCAAAGCGTCACATTTTTAAAATTTCAGTACCCATTGGTACCGAAGTCGGTACTTTTGACAACTCTAGTAACTAGGGTTGCCACCCGTCCCGTGAAATACGGAATCGTCCCGTATTTACAGCCAAAATGACGCGATTTGTCCCGTATTTTACATAGGTCCACATTATGCAGCATCCCATGCAAATCACCCCACCCGCATTGTGTGAAGACACGTCCTATTCTGCCCCTGATTGGGTAATACTCGCTGCCATCATGGTTTGATTGGTTTGTTTCAGGTTCACGGGCCGTGAATCACGGCCAATCAGAGTCAGAGGAGGGCGGGACGCCGCCTCGCCGGTTATCTCCTGAGGCAGATAGTGAAATGTTTTATTTTTTTATCACCTCAAGTTTTTGATTGATAACGTTAGATTTCATATGCTGCCTATTAAGAAATAATGTTAATAATGTACATTAATCATGTTATGGTATGATTTGTTTATTAAGGTTAAGTTGTACAGTCAGATACATAAGCATTACTTTAAGTATTAAATATATATCTCTTATCTCTTATTAATCAAAATATAGTACCTATGTGAATAAAATAAACAACTATTTGTTATGCTTAACCAATTTAAATAATTGCATCATTCAATACTATAGAATTAACAATAGACTATATAAAAACGGAATAAATAAATACATAAATATATTTACTTACAATAATAAAAATGTTGTTAAGTGTTTTACTTAAATAAGAAATGTTTGCAGATATTATATCATTTCCAGTTATTTAGGTGTGGTTTCACTGTTTGGATGGTGTTACTGCAAACAATGACAAATATTTTAGCCAAAAACTTTGTTCACAACAAATGACAATTTACAATTTGTTTAATTTATAATTACTAAGTTATGGATCTGTTAATTTAATAAGTTAATAAAATATGGTTCACATCTCATAAGTTCCTCCAAAAGCTTATTTTTTGTGGTCTCAGTCACACTTTGTTGGCCTATGTTTATTATTGTCATAGCTGTGTATTCAATATGACCACTTAAGCTGTGATAGTGAGAGACTGCATCTGTTCACACTGATTTCAATAGCAGATATCTTATTATAATGTCCATTGGTATCAATCTTAATATTTTTATGAAAATATGTTTTAAGTTATGATATACCACCACTGGCACGCCATCGGGACTGTGGTCATCGTGGCCCCGAGGGGTGTGGCCCCCACTGTGGCAGGCGTCCCTTATTTTTCTGTATTGAAGGTGGCAACCCTACTAGTAACCATTTACAAAGTTACCAAATGCATGATACCTACCATTTTAAAATCTTTTCTGATTTTGTGGCAAAGCCCATTCAAAGCCCATTTTTGAATGAAAGGAGTCTCATGCAGTAAGCCAGAAATCTCGACTTCAGTATCAAACTTTGGAATACACCACTCCAGAAAAACGCCAAACTCTCTGGATTTATTCCTATCTATATTCTGAAGGTTTTTACAGAGGGGTTTGTTCATATCATTTGCCTGATTTATATCTAATTTTATTACTAAAAACATGGTGATTTTGATTCTGCCTGTTGACAGTACTTTCTGATTTATGTGATTTTAAAAAAAGGATCCAAAATCCCCTCAATAAAAACCTTTAACTGATATGCCAACAAAATAAAACAATTTTGAACCTGGCTTTATCCAGTGTTCAGATTTCTGTTCTGGAAATGTATGGAAATTAGTGCATTTAATTGAATAATGCATCATTTGCATCATTTCAGGAAACTTGTAATGCAAAAACAATTGTCTTAATCTTGGTGTCGTGCATTCTGGCCTAGAAGGTTTTATTTGGATCCTTAAATCTTATATGGGCATACAGTATGGAGAAAAAAATGGTATTTGTTTCATAAATAATCTTTTCTTCATTACAGCCAGTGGTGAAACTGCAGAATAACAGAGGGAACAATAAATACTCCTATACCAGGTACTTCAGCTATTTCAGAAAGAACAATGTTTACTCTGAGCAAACCACCTTCTCATTTCAGAAAGAATATGAACCATAATGTGACTTAGTCAATCACTATTCTGAATCTAAATGAATAATTGTTGTCATTCCCACACCTTAATTTTTAGCAAAAAAACTATATAGCTTAATGGCACCTTGTAATTATGTCTGGAGACTGTAGGAAGCAGCAAGAGAAATCCAAAATGATTTTAAAACGCATAACTGTTCCTGTATGTCAAACAGTAGAGCATGGCACTAGCAACAATTTCCAGGGAATGCATGAATTATAAAAATGTATAGCTTGAATACAATCTAAGTCGCTTTGGATCAAAGCATCTGCCAAATTCATAAATGTAAATGTGAGCGAGAGGTGCATTTTTCTATATAAAGTTACCCTTTGTTCCCTCAGCAACTCTGATGATAACCTTCTGAAGAACATCGAGCTGTTCGATAAGCTGGGGCTGCGCTTTAATGGCAGAGTGTTGTTCATTAAAGACGTGTTGGGAGATGAGATATGCTGCTGGTCTTTCTACGGCGAGGGACGCAAGATTGCTGAAGTCTGCTGCACCTCTATTGTTTATGCCACTGAGAAGAAACAGACCAAAGTGAGCAAAAGGGAATTGAACTCTCTTGTCTGTGTGCATAAATATGTCTGTTTTCTCACTTGATTTTTTTTTTTTCATCTGTTCACATAGGTTGAGTTCCCAGAAGCTCGTATCTTTGAGGAGACACTCAACATTTTGATCTATGAAAATGGGCGAGGCTCTGGTTCGGGAGGCATGGCCCTGCTGGAGTCAGGGGGCGTCTCGTCACCAGGTGTGGGCCAGTCGGAGGAGGAAGGGGCGGGTGTAGGGGGCGGGGATAGGCGGGTGAGGCGCATTCATGTTCGGAGGCATATTATGCATGATGAAAGGGGTCACGGACAGCAGACTGTTTACAAAGACTGAATCAGATGGTACAGTGTTGATGGTACGATGTTGTTTTGCATGTAAAAAAAATAGAATGAATGGTTGTGAAAAGAAAGACAACTTTTCAATACTGCACTGAAATGGGAGGGTTGAGGGTAATTATGGGCTAGTTTAGAAATAATACTGAAGTTGCCACAGTGTGGCACAGTTTTGTTTTTTTCTGTGAGATAAATTTACCTTTTTTCATTTTTTGTTAAATTTAATTTATTATTCAGTTAATTTATTGTCCAGAATTTTCACTTTTTTAAGTTTCAATGTGATATAAGTTTTTTTTTTTTTTTTATTGTTCTGATTTGTTTGTATGGGCCATGTGAAAGTTTATATTTCAGTGTTTAATAGTAAACTGTGATGTATGCTGACTTGAGTTGTTGAGAGTGATGAGAGGTACATGGTGGAGGTGTCATGTTGCATAGGACTGTCAGATCTTCTTAGAAACTGACCAAATGTGCGCAGCTTGTTGCAGCCATAGATAGCAGGGGGTCCAGTTTTAAACATCCTTTTGTAACGCAAAAATAAAGCTTAACAAGTAAATAGTTTTACACAACTGTGCCTCACGATTGGTACGTAAAATTTGGGATGGACAATATTTCTAAAACTAATATTGTTACTGTTTAAAAAGTAAATGATCACAGTAGTTTCTAACGTGATATCATTGAACACAGAAATGGGTTAGAAGGATTGAAATACTTCTAGCCACATCTGCACTAAACAATGTTATAATTTTATTCAGAATCATTTCTAGACAAAGATGGCTCCTGAAATGATGACAGTAGTTACCACTAAGTTACAAACCACTTCATAAATCTATGTTTTATTGACAAATGTAAGCCATAAATGTATGCACTCACTGTCCCTGGACCAAAAACACCTCCTTAATTCTGCCAATTAATCTAGAAAACCGTCCAAATGTTGTCTTGGAATATTAATCAAATCGAGTTAATATTCCATTAACATTTTCAATAAAAATGCTTTTTGGTAAAATTCTTTGTGTTTTTGAAGTTATTTTGGTCTTGTCTTAAAAAAATGTCAGAATGAAAGATATTATTCCAAAGAATTATCCTTAAAAATACAGATAATAAGAGTGTCAAAATGACGTATTCGTACTAAAATGGCAAATATGCGAATATTACATTACTGAAATTTAAAGAACATTAAAAATTAAACCCCAAATAAATCATGAAAGTATCTGTTTGAGATTTAAAGACGTTTAAATCCTCTAACCTAAAATATTTTTAATTTGCATATTTATAAGCGAATATAAGGACATATTCATCGGACATAAGAAACGTTTTGACCATCGGTATGATGTTATAAATATTAAATAATACGTAAACGCGTCTCTCGGAAATTTTGCGTGATGACGTCGTAAAGCAACGTAGCCGTGCACAGGAAAGCGCGCCAAGGGAGGGTGTCGCGTTTAGTACGCACAGTACGCAGTCGTGTAAAAAGTGGCGCAAATGTGTAAAAAAACATGGCCAAAGAAGAGGACGCGATACGAGAGTTCGTTGTGAGAGAACTGCACAAGTGTTCGGACCTAAGGTAAATTGCGGGTTGAAAGAAATGTCGAAAGTGCTGTTAAAAACGGTGGTTGTCATCATTACATATTAAAGAACGGTATGTTATGTCTAAGTGTGAGCTGAATCATGAACTCGCTCCTTGAGAAATAGTGTACGCATGTAAGGTCTCACATTGGCTACTAAATAGCTAGAGAGTGACATGAAGGAAAAAGAAACGGGTTACGAGGATATGAAGGGGTGGATAGTGTTGGATTCATGCATGCAGACGATCACATCACAAAAATTGCTTTAATTTGGATGTGTCGCATAAATATGGTAAAGGGACACGATATGTGACGCAGCTTACGTAAAAGAGCCTGAAGGAAATCCTATAGTTCAATGGACAGCACAAAATGTCTCTAAAACTTCACATCATGTCCAAGCCACTATTAAGTCAAAGTGTGCTTGTGTTTTGTTGAGCATAAAATATGTAAAGTGTTAAGTCATGTGACATTTAGCATGGATTTCTATTGGTCCATCAGAATGACATCTGCATGTCTAATTCACTTTCTCTGCCACCTTTCAAGTACACTGACTTTAGGCATTTTGCGGAGGAGATACCTGGAGAAAGTGGGTAGAGAGTCGCTCAACCCCAAGGACAAACAGTTGATGAAGAAAATTGTCGAGGAGGAACTTTTGAAGATGCAGGTGAGGAAGAGACTGTAAAGTCATGTGATCTTACCATCATTCATCTGTCAGAAAACATCCCATTTACTCCAACACACTTTAAAAAAAGTCTTTGAACTAATTGAAGGTCACTGGTCATCTGAAGAAGGCTTTGAAGTTGGCCGAAAAATCATTTTTTTTAAAGGAATAATGTTATGTTCATGTTTTACATGAGTGAGCGCACTAGTAATTATTGGTGAAATTTGCTCATAAAGTGGTTAAAATTGATTGGAGATTATTTCTTCATGGACAGGAATGAATTGTAACATTGCTAAGCATTTTATCTTTTCATCAGCATGTTTTCCTATAAATAAATTGTTACACATAGGGGTGGCGATATGACCAAAATCTTATATCACAATACGAGTCATTTTATTTCATGACAACATATATATATATATATATATATATATATATATATATATATATATATATATATGTATGTATATATCATTAAATATAATGTATATATCATTATATATATATATATATATATATATATATATATATATATATATATATAATTAAATAAATAAATATATATTTATTTATATATAATATATTGTATATATATATATTATATTTCATGATAAAATAAATAATCCAATATAGTTATTTTTGCAATAAATAAAGTTTTTATGATGTTGAAATTTTTAATTAAGTTTAAATTGAAGACAAACTACAAGCAATAGGACGAAACTACAATAGAACAAAGACACAAATGAAATAGACCTACCTGAAAAACTACAAGCCCTAGAAATAAGAACTACATAAATACTACATATACTATATAAATTGTATAAAGGAATTAAATGTACAAAAACACTGCATAGCCTTCACTGTGTAAATGAAATATTAAATATATGTTATTCTTATTAAAGTTACAAAAAGTGATTCAGTCAAGAGCAGTGGGTGTATTATGCTGGCGTCACTTTAAAGGATTAATTCACTTCAGAATTAACATTTCCTGATAATTTACTCACCCCCATGTCATCCAAGATGTTCATGTCTTTCTTTCTTCAGTCGAAAAGAAATGAAGGTTTTTGAGGAAAACATTCCAGGATTATTCTCAACGGATTGAAGATTCAAATGGCTGTTTCAGTGCAGCTTCAAAGGGCTTTAAACGATACTAGACGAGGAATAAGGGTCTTATCTAGCGAAACGATCAGTCGTTTTCTAAAAGAAATAAAAATGTTATACTTTTTAACCACAAATGCTTGTCTTGCACTGCACTGCGATGTGCCATGTGTTACGTAATCACGCTGGAAAGGTCGGGCGTGACGTAGGTGGTAGTACAGATCCAGTGTTTACAAAGCAAACGTGCAAAGACTAAGTCAAACGGCCTTTACATAAAAATGGTAAAACAACAATGTCGGAAGATTTTGAAGTTGGAGAAGAAAATGAGATGGAGTTTTTTCGCCCTACCGCAGTACTTCCACCTACGTCGCGCATGACCTTTCCAGTGTGATTACGTAATGCATGGAGCATCACAGAGCAGTGCAAGATGAGCATTTGTGTTTATAAAGCATGTACATTTTTATTTTTTAGAAAATGACTGATCGTTTCGCTAGATAAGACCCTTATTCCTTGTCTGAGATCACATAGAGCCTTTTGAAGCTGCACTGAAACTGCAATATGGACCTTCAACCCATTGTACCCCATTGAAGTCCACTATATGGAGAAAAATCCTGGAATGTTTTCTTCAAAAACCTTAATTTTTATTTGACTGAAGAAAGAAAACATGAACATCTTGGATGACATGGGGGTGAGTAAATTATCAGGAAAATGTTATTCTAAAATGAACTAATCCTTTAAGATCGAATGCATAGATGTCTTAATATATACTTTCTTTCTCAAATGTTTACTTTCACTTAAGACATTAATGACTGTGTTTATGAGGGTACTTGCAAAGATGGGAAGTTTGACACATAAGTATGTGCATTAGACTATTCAGGCCCAATAAGGCGCCAAAAAGAACTCGGTTCAGAACTAATCTCTACTATAATCTGAATGAATACACATAATAAACGTTATTGAAATTTATTTTCCTTGAGTCAGTTAATGATGCTTTTGGGAATGAAGAAGGACACAGTTTAGACCACTGCTTGCACTTAAGATTTAATTAAAAATACCGTGTCACTATTCTAAGAGTCTCAACCTCAATGTTTTGCCAAATGATTTGATATTTTATATTTAAAACTTTCCAAAAATGCAAAAAAGAAGAAAAGAACAAAAGCTTGTTTGATAATATGGTGTACATCAACAGTGTGATTTGTCAGTAACATTTTGAAGTTGAGGCTTAACAAAGGAAACCTATTTCAATTTTCAGGCCAGCAGTGATGATGAGCCTCTTATTAAGAGTGTGAATCCGTCAAAGAGCCAGAACAAAAGGAAAAGAGTGGATGATGACAACGAAGATGATGATGGGGATGAAGAGAATAAAATGGTGGGAAAGACGAAGAGATCACGGCTGGGGGAGTCTTCTCCAGGTATCTGTGTAGTACTTGTGGAGTTTGTCCTTGTTTTATTTTCTCATTGGATGTTGCGTGAGTAACTTTATAATCTCTCTTTTCCAGATTCCCCTGACTCTGGAATAGAGAAAGCTATGAATGAGGGAAGGCAAAAAGAGGAAGAAGCTGGAAGTGATAAAGACATGGGTGAAGACAGTGAGGTGGAGCAAGAGAAAAAGAACATTAACAGAAAACCACAGAATAAGAGGCGGGGCAAGCAGAACGCACAAGAAAAGGACAATGACAAGAAAAAGAAAACGAAAAAGAAAGGGAAGACGATAGAAAGTGATGAAGAGGAGGAGATGGAGGATTCTGATGAGGAGGAGGCCAGGCAAAAACCACCATCAAAAGAAAAGAAAAAGAAAGAGGATTCAGACAGTGAGGAGGAAACCAATGATAACCCAGCCAGAAGTGAGTCTGCGAGTGATTCTGAGGATGATAAAGTGAAGAGCAAAGCGAAGACACAGAGCAAAAGAAAAGAGATTAGAAAAAAGAAGCAGGTAGAGAGGGATTTTGTGAAAGAAGTGGAGAGAGAAGTGTTTGGGAGCAGCTCTGAAAGTGAGGAGGAGAAAAACAAAGACACAAAAAACAAGAGCAACTCTGAAAATGAAAGCCCTGGAGACAGTGAAGAGGAGAAAGATAAAAGAGAGGATGCTGCTGATTTATCCTCTAAAGAGACCGAGAAAAATGGTAAGAATCCCTCAGAGCTCAAAGAGGGTGCACGTTTAAACCTTTCTACTTAGTTAAAAATGAAAACTCACTACTCGCCCTCATGTCGTTCCAAACTCGTAAGACTTTTGTTCATTTTCGGAACACAAATTAAGATATTTTTGATGAAATCTGAGAGCTTTCTGTCCCTCCGTTGACTGCCTTAGCAGCTACCACTTTGACGCTTCAAAAATTTCATAAAGAGATTGGAAAACTAATCCATTTGAATCAAGTGGTTTTTTTCACATTCGGTTGAGCTTCTGCTCATGTTGATCAGTGTTTACATGTGAGTAAAAGCCTAAATTAAATCTATTCATCATTAAAAGTGATTGAGTGTCTTCAGAAAATTTGAACTAAACCACTTTTATATAACAACTTTTTGAAGCATCAAAGTGGTTGTTGCAAAGGCATTCAATAGACGGACAGACATCTCTCAGATTTCATCAAAAAGATCTTAATTTGTGTTCAGAAGATGGATGAAAGTCTTGGAGGGTGAGTAATTAATAACAGAATTTTCATTTTGGGGTGAACTAACCCTTTAATCTCTTTTTTTTTTTTCAGGACAGGACAACCAGAAGGAGGCAGCAGAGGACTCAGACTCCTCTTCACTTCCCTCACTAGAGGATGAGGAGGAACAAGAGAAGGGCAAGAAGGAGGGGGAAAAAAGCGAGACAAAGAAAAAACGTAGTGGGGATAGGGAAAACACAACCAGAGGAAAGGCAAGATGAATTTAAGAAATCAAAAGTTATAATAACACACAAACAACTTTTTTTTTTTTTCACTACTGTCTGTTATATTTAAGCAACATCAAACAAGCAAGAGTGCTGTTATTCTGAAAATCAGCATGGCTTTGATTCAGCCATACATAAACTACTGTTTCAAAGTTTGGGGTCAGGAACATTTTTTTCATAAGCATTAAAGAAATCAATACTTTTATTTAGTAAGGTTATATTAGATTAATCAAAAGTGACAGAAATCTTTTGTAACATTTAGGGATGCACTGAAATTTCGCCCACCGAAAAATATTGGCTGAAAATGGCATTTTCGGTTTTTGGTCGAAAGAGAAAAATGGATGCCGCCCCGCCCCTCAGTGTTCAGCTCTCAGGTTTCACTCTCGGTCTAGCCGTTATCACTGCGCGGTGTGACATCACACTCAATATTACGCTCTGTCCAAGTGAGCTCTGCTCAGTTTGCTCACGGCCCCTGCAAACGCTCCACTTGTGTACCACTCATGCTCATCGGAAAAGCAAAGTCTGCTCAATGCGCCGGCATGAGTTTTCTATGTAGTAGTATATTTGTTTCTGTTTGCAATAGCACTATTGTGCTGTAACATGGTGTGGTGGCATAGCCATGCTGGGCAACGTTGGTAAAATGACGCTACCCTCTGGTTAACCGATCCACTCCCCGCTATGCTCTGCTCACATGCTCTGATAATAATAGCTTTGTTGGACTATACATTATTTGGATAATTGGTCAGAAAAATAAATCTGTTAAATCTGATGCTGTTGCATAAACTAAATAAAGAATAATATAGGCCTATTGATATTTAATATTAATATATTTTCTGACCGATTTTAGTAAGTTATTTTCAATAAATTTATTTTATTTTATTGGCTTGTATTTTTTAGGTTCAGTATCGTTAAAATTATTGAATTTCATTAAAAAGTTTAATGTTAATACAATAAACAAAAAATTATAATTAAAAAAAAAAAATTTCTGCCAAGTGCATGTAGAACTTTTGGTTTCGGCCCAGAATTTTCTTTCGGTGCATCCATAGTAACATTATAAATGTCTTTACTATTTCAAATAAGTGCTTTTCCTTTGAACGTTGTGTAAGTATAATTTGTAAAATTTCATGTTTTCCACAAAATATTGAGCATTTTATACAGAATATATAGTTTATACAGTAAATACAGAACTGTTTTTAACACTGATAATTATAAGAAATGTTTCATATAATTAGTAATAATTAATATATTAGTAATAATTCAATAATTTCACAGTAATACATTACATTTTAAAATATATTCAAATATAAACTGTAATAATTGTAATAATATACTGTTATATAATAATATAATACTGTTAAGACTGTATTTTTGATCAAATAAATGCAGCCTTGGTGAGCATAAGAGACTTTTTTTTTTTTTTTTTTTTTTTAGAAACATTAAGACGTCTCACCGACCTCAAACCTTTGAACGATATTTCTGGTTTGGAGCAAAATGCTCCAGATATTTAAAATGTTGGACAAAATACCCAGTAGTGAATTTTGTCATCTATCATTTGACATATTTCACAATATTCTGTTCTTGGCTAAGTATATGGATGCTTGTTTTTGCCAGGGAATTAAAAAAAATAAAATAAAAAGGTAACTGCAACTTTTTATCTCACAATTCTCTCTCTTTTTTTTTTTAATCTGACAAAAGAAGTGAGAATTGTGAGATATAAACCTCACAATTGCAAGAAAATGTCAGATGTGAGCTGACTTTTTTTTTTTTTCCCTCAAGGAAATGGACTTGATAACTCGCAATCGTGGCTTTATATCACACATTTGCGAGAAAGTCGCAGTTACCTTTTTCATTTTTTTAATTCCGTGGTGGAAACGAGTTGTAACAAGAAATCTAGCAAAATCGAAACCGTTTGTTATGGTTAGTGCCTTTACAGACACAGTAGTGACCTGTAGCTCTCATATGTCTGCATTCATTGTCTCTGCGGCAAGTGTGTTCTCTAATTCAAAATGGATTTTGATGGAGAGAAAAAAAAACAACAACCTGTAAATACCAAAAAAAGAAATTTCCAACATCTCCCAACAACTGAAATGGCAGACAACAGTGGAAAGCTATGTAATCTAACAACACACTCAAAGAGGTGTGTTTATTTTGTGTTATATTTTGTGTATTTTTAAAGGCTGATTCTGTATTTAATGTTTATTTATAACAGCCAGATTTGCTCAAATTGAGAATGTATTTAAATTTGCTTGTATTTTACACTAAATGTTTATAAATGGTCAGAAAAATATTCCCCTTATTAAACCTAATTTTAGATTTTTATTTCTAAGAAATTATTAAATTACTAAGATAGTGATTAATATAATAACTGAGTTTAATCATTTTTCACCTTCAGGATGAAGAGAATAAGGCTGTGTCCAGGCTGAAGCGCTACATCGCCCTCTGTGGTGTGAGACGGAACTACAAGAAGCTGTTAGACGGCTGCCGATCAGTAAAGGCAAAAGTGGCTGTGCTGAAAAAAGAGCTGGAGGAGCTGGGTGTGGAAGGTTAGTGTGCATGTGTGGACACGCGGGGGAGCACACACACACAATTAAACCTCAATTAGACTGCTTTTACATATGAAGTCTGCGTGTCTCTGTGTGAATGAGTCTTGCAGTTTTGTCTACTACACGTACACAAACATGCAAAACACATTTCATAAGGCCGTATGATTGTTAAAATGTTAATAATTGTGAAAGTTTCATGAATTCAATTGATTAGACATGATTTTTATTACAATTTAAACAATTTTTAAAGGTGCCCTAGAATCAAAAATTGAATTTACCTTGGCATAGTTGAATAACAAGAGTTCAGTACATGGAAAAGACATACAGTGAGTTTCAAACTCCATTGCTTCCTCTTTCTTATGTAAATCTCATTTGTTTAAAAGACCTCCGAAGAACAGGCGAATCTCAACATAACACCGACTGTTACGTAACAGTCGGGGTATACACCCCAATATTTGCATATACCAGCCCATGTTCCCAACATTATGAAAGGCATTAGACAAAGGCAGCCAGTGATGGGAATAACGGCGTTATAAATAAACGGCGTTACTAACGCCGTTACTTTTTTCAGTAACAAGTAATCAAACGAATTACTTTTTCTCCCGTTACAACGCCGTTACCGTTACTGGCAAAAAAATGCCGCGTTACTATAATTGAGCTCACTGGTGCAGTTTTTATCCGAGTAGCCCTCTCTCTCAGCCATACAGGACCTGCAAAGATTTTCTCTGGTGTGTGCTGCGTTTAGTCATAGCCTACACAAAAAGGCTAATTTAAACTGATAATAATGAACGATGCTCTGTGTGTGTCTGTGAGCATGCGAGCTGAGCGCGAGCTCAAACCAGAATACCCTTTGTGACATGCTGGATCGGAAATATAAGTTTTTTAGTCGACTAGTGTTATTCATTTAAGCATTAGTTAGTAATCACATTTATATTAATTTAATTTCTTAAATACTGGAGAGAATAAACTAATATGACGTTTATGTTATAAGCTAGCTATGCACTCCAGCGCACACATAAAGCTTGCCATAAAGAACCGGCAAAAGTAATAATTATGAATATGACAAAAAACAGCAAGGAGACATTTTAATTGTTTATTAATAAAGTAATGTTGTCTTAATCAGTGTCGGCTGCGAAGATGAAGTTGACATTGCAGACTCTCATCATCTCCGCATATACTGGACGCGCCTAGAGAGAGAATGTACATTTCATTCGGATTAGGCTACATAATCAGAGTAGCCTATTTCTTTTCGTTTTTAGATATTTCAAGCTTTCTATAGATATATTTCTCTTGTCTGCGAGGCAAGCAGCCGCTGAGTTTCGGTTCTCTAGCCTGTAAGACGCGCTCCAGTTCACGCGCCAGTGATCGCGTCCGCGCCTGCCATGATTATGTTGTCTGCTATATTTGCTTTTTATTTATTAAATCCAGGCAATTGGTTAATGAAACATTGATTAAAATTAAGATACAATTTTTACAAAACGAAATTCACTTTAAAGGAAGGCTTTCTACCAAACAAAACTTAATGAAGTGTTTAAAACATGTCTGACCCACTCCATGCCTCCCGATATATTGCGCTTCTTATGATGCATCTTACTCATGGTGTTCACTTTTCATAATCAAGTAAATTAATTTAAAACATAACATAGGACTATTTAAACATATATATGAAACTACATTTTCTTTAGTGGCTACCAACAGGTTATGTACATTACAGAGAAACTTCATAAGAAAGAGCGGATCATGAGTCACGAGTCGGTTCAAGAATAATTTATTCTTAGACTTATATTTAATATTGGGGGCATTAAGTTATTTGACATATTTTAATTTTTTTTAAGTAACGCAATAGTTACTTTCCCTGGTAATTAGTTACTTTTATAATGATGTAACTCAGTTACTAACTCCGTTACTATTTGTGAGAAGTAACTAGTAACTATAACTAATTACTTTTTTAAAGTAATGTGCTCAACACTGCAGGTGAATCATCAGACTAGGTAAGCAAGCAAGAACAACATAATAACTGACATGATCCATGATAGCATGATATTTTTAGTGATATTTGTAAATTGTCTTTCTAAATGTTTCGTTAGCATGTTGCTAATGTACTGTTAAATGTGGTTAAAGCACATCGTTACCATCGTTTCTTACTGTATTCACGGAGACAAGAGCCGTCGCTATTTTCATTTTTAAACACTTGCAGTTTGTATAATTCATAAACACAACTTCATTCTTTATAAATCTCTTCAACAGTGTAGCATTAGCCGTTAGCCACAGAGCATAGCCTCAAACTCATTCAGAATCAAATATAAACATCCAAATAAATACTTTACTCACATAATTCGAAGCATGCATACAGCATGCATGACGAACATCTTGTAAAGATCCATTTGAGGGTTATATTAGCTGTGAGAACTTTGTAAATGTGCTGTAATATAATCGAGAGCTCGTGTGGCAGGGAGCACGCGAATTAAAGGGGCGGCGCGCTGAAAAAAAATCAGTGCAGAGTTAATGATGCCCCAAAATAGGCAGTTAAAAAAATTAATTTAAAAAAATCTATGGGGTATTTTGAGCTGAAACTTCACAGACACATTCAGGGGACACCTTCGACTTATATTACATCTTGTGAAAAAGCATTCTTGGGCACCTTTAATAAAAAACAAAATGGCAAAAAGAATTTGGGACAAAATGAAACTGATTTCATATGACCCTATTTCTGTCAAAGAATTTTTGTACAAAGAGTTTTATTACCCATGAAATATGTCTATCCCAGGTCAGCCCTCCATAGAGAAGTGTAAGAAAGCTCGACTAAAGAGAGAAGAAGCACAGGAACTGGCTGAGCTGGACGTCAGCAACATCATCACCACTCAGGGTAATGACACTTGATACTGTATCTCTTAAGATACATTTGAATTCAAGAGAAAATGATTCCTATGTGCATGAATACCTGGAAATTTTAAAATTGTGATTTTTACCCTGTTCGGCCCTAAACCTAACGAGATGACACTTTGTTCGCCAGGACGTCCCAAAAGGAGAGCAGCAGCAGCAGCATGGCCCCCAGCACAAAACGCCTCTCCTCCCCCGTCTGCCTATAAACGTGTTGTGGACTCGGACTCAGATAGCGGGGACAGCCACACAAACACGGGCCGCAAGAGAGGAGCAGCCTGGGGCAACCTGCAGGGAATCATCAGTGACGATGGGGAGAGTGACTAGATGGAAAGTGCCTTGTACCTGCAATCTGTTCCAGCATTATACAGTGCATTCCATAAGTTCACCTGCTCACAATTTTACAACAAACTGTTTAAAAACTGTTAAACCTGCTCTAATGAATCCGTTTGTACATTTCAAAGGAATTTTATGTGTACATCCTCTACGACTGTAGGATGTGTTTGGATTTCTTCCGATATATTTGTTCTCTACTTTCATGTGTTTTATAACTGTTAGTTTGTACTTGGCATATTTAAGTGTAGAATGAGGTTCATGCAGCTTTGAAAATAAAATGTTTATTGAATCTGTTTTACATTTCCCTTCCTTCTTCCATGCGTCTCTTTTTGCTGACTGGTATAAATTATTTTAGAAATGTGCTTTGACTTAAAGGCTTGAGTATTTGTGTTTCACGATGCAGACAAAACAATGCATTTTTGCCGCCTTTAATACATGTTCTAAAAAGAAAAATCTGATTACATTGCAGAGAATAGATTGCTTATGTGAGCTCAATACAAAAAATTCAGTTCTTGAGATATTAAGTAGTATTATAAAATAAAATCTTTTAATAAAGTGAATGCATTTGTAATGAAGAGAAATGCTTTATGTTCTAAGCTTTTTCATGTTGATGATGACCCCAGAATATAACCACTAATCAATGTTGAAGTTTGTTAAAAACTAGACCTTTAAAAGAAACTCTCAACTTTATTTAAGGTCCATAACCATCAAATTACAGAGACAAAAGATAAGAGTGATGATGGAGAATGTGACCGCAAAAGAAGATGAGAGGAGGTTGTGGAAGTCTTCACTCTCATTCTAGAAGGACAAACCTTGGCTGTTTGCTGCTTATGTGAGAGTTGATCCAGTCTTGATATTCAGACACTCATATACAGACCTGAAGTGTTAACACAGCTTGCATCACTAATGCCAGACTGGTTCTACAAGTCTTCACAAACATTTCATTTGTTTCTTTAAAAGAAAATTCATTGTTGAGGCGATTAAATAGTTTGGGTGTATTAGCTCTAATATAAGTGAAATAACACAAATTCATGTTATCACAAATTTTGCTTTTTGCAAAAACAAATCAAGTTCAATTTGTACTTTGAAATAAGTGTCTCAAAGGTGTAGGCTATAGGTTTATGCAGCTTTGAAAATAAAATTACATATGAATTATTAAATAGAATGTTTTACATTCTCCCTCCTCTTTCATATCTTTTTTTGTTGCTCTGAATGATGTAAAAGGCTTGAGTAGATTAGACAGCACATTCTCAAAATTAATTCTTACAATAATTTTTTTTTTTTAATTATTTTATTTATGCAGTGAATAGTAAATGAAAGATCTGATTACAGAGACCAGATTGTGGCTCGCCAGTCTCAAATCTCAGTTCCTACAGAGACGTGAACGATTAAAGGGAAACTTTTATTTCCTGGATGCTTTGCAATCTGCATACTTTTGTGCCTCAGATTTTAGCCAAATATCAAATCCACACCTACTGTATAAGACACAGCTTGTAGATAATTGCAAACTAGAGACAGTTCTTTCATCTTCATCAAAAAGCCATAACTATCTTATTATTGTTCTTTAACCCCATAAGCCCTGAAGGCATTTTCAGAGTTTTTTTAAATGAAAAATAAAAATAAATACATTTGGACATTCTCATGCCGAGAAACTGCAAATAAACAGCAAAAAAAAAAAAAAAAAAAAATCTTTCTAATTTGACATGCAATATCATTCTTTGGTGATATTCCTTTATATGTGAGCTGTATCTGGATCAAATTTTGTGGTGATTGCATGAAGAAATAAGTTTCAGCATTTAGAGCAAAGGTACACATTTTTATTTTTTTCTCTGAGTGACATGCACAAAAATAACGACTCATAACTTTAAATCTCTAGCAAGGACAGTCAAAAAGGTTGGTATCATTTGAAAGAAAACTTTTTACATTTTTAAATAAAAAAAAATTAATTACATTTAGACATTCTCATGCTGAGAAACTGCTGATAAAAGACAAAAAATAAAAGTTTGCTCAAGGGAAATTTTACATATCTTATTTGACATGCAATAACTCAGGAAAGAATTAAGGTAGGAGGACATTTTTGGTGATTCTCTTCTATATGTGAGCTGTATCTGGAGCAAATTTTGTGGTGATAGCATAAAGAAATCAAAAGTTACAGCATTTGGAACCAAGGTAGCCTTTTTTGTTTAGCCATTGTCGCCCCCTAACGGGCATTTTTAAAGTCCTTCTTTCACGTGGAGTAACTCGTGATTGATGCATGGGATTATGTTGATCTTGGACTCATTTCAGTCGGAAGCATCCACTGTAAGTAATTATCTAATGTAACTACATTTTAGTTTTAGTTAGCATCTGTGCGCCTGTGGGGTTTTATGTGTCGTAATTGTGTGATCAAAATCTCTTGATTGATTTATTATATTATGCTGATGTTGGACTTATTTTAATCATGATAAATTATGATTTTCTTTATTATTATTTTTCAGCAAATAACTCAGCAGTACTTAGGAGTTAATCACATTGGCTACATTCATTGAAAAAGTTCAGACTCTAAGCTTTCAAATCACACCTATTTTTGAATGATCATGGCAGGAGTCTTGAAAAATATGATTATTAATTTTTTTGTAGCTAGGTACACTCAGTTTTAGAGTGATGACTTAGCACTCTTTTAGAGTTGAAAATGGTTGGATGCATTAAATAGCTGAGTTTCTAAGCTTTAAAATTATACCTATTTTGTGTTATTCCTGTCAGAGCTTGCTGAGTAATTTGATTATTAATTTTTTTGCGGGAGAGGTGGGTCCCGCTGGCGGGACACTTCGGGCTTAAGGAATTAATCTTAAAGAAAAGATACAGCACATTGCAATGCTGTGTGAAAGTGAAGAAAAGACATACATTCTAAACTATATTTTGTATATTCATATTGTTATATAAATTAAATATTATTCACTATAATAATTATGATAATAATAATTTCCATGTGAATTGCCATTAAAATATCATCATTCTACTTGATTTTGGCCTACATTCTGTGCCAATCCATAAAACTGAAAGTGGCTGAGCTAAAATAAAGAGCTGGAGGAACTGGTCGTGGAGATTGCGTGTGGTCATGGATGAAGTCACATGCACATGAATCATCATAATTCTATGCCAATCTTCATAATGCTGTGCCAAATGACACCTGTTAAGTTACATTCCTTTGGTAGTTTTGGTTACCAGGTTAATGCTATTCAAGTTCAAGTAGTCCCAGTATGTGTAGAGATAAACAAGGAAATGAGATGTCATTCCACAGTACCACAGTCCTAAATATAAAACATATCATGAGAACAAAACTGTAGTGCAAAAGGAAATAGATTCCTTTTGCACTACAATTTTGATACAGAAATGTGTATCAAGATACATCATGATGAACTCAATGTTTTGGGAGCTTTTCCACGTTTGCAAGTTGCGTTTTATGAGCAACTCATCATTCATGTGTTAAATTAGATATGAACAAGAGTATGTTTATGTTCTGTTGTTTGTTATAATGCATTTTCACACCCATGCTAGTTTAACCCATTAAATGTGGCTAAAAAGCAAAAACATTTTAAAATGTTATAGAATGAGGTTTGTGCAGCTTTGAAAATAAAAGTAGTAATGAATTACTTTTACATTTTTCCCTTATTTTTTTAGTTCAGAATTTCACTTGATTTTGTATGCTAACACTCACTTCCATACTTTACAATAGAGATATACAATAATGAAAAAGCATTCACAAAAATAATTCTTGCATTTGTATTTTGTTTATTCATCATAGTAAATGATTAGTTCAAGGAAAATACAGTAAAATATATATGATTACATTGTAACAGGTGCTATTTATTTGAATAAAATCTTATTAAAAATTAAATGCAGTGCATTTGTAATGAATCCTGTCAGTAAATGTCCTTATTTAAGAGAATGCTGAACTATATCAAAGTTTTATGTGTTTTATTATAAACAATTATTATCCCAGAATCTAATGAATACGAAAGTTTCTTTCAAAAGAAGAGATTATAAAAAGAAACACCCATTTCACCTATGTATCATATGTGTATCATTACAGAACTGTATCAATAAAATGATCATGACTCACACAATCTTTAAAAAACGTGAAAGAAGATGAGAGGGATGATGGAGAATGCAAGAGCAAGGGAAAATGGGAAGAGGATGATTGAGGCTCCATCTCCGATATAAAGAATAAGGGGGAATGGGACGAATCCAGGCATGCTGCTGTTTGTGTAATAGCTGATCCAGTCCTGATATTCAGACACTCTGACGTATATAGCAGGATTTTCGGATAGACCACATCCCGAATAGACTGAAACTCCAGACTGAATCCACTTGGAGCCCTGCCTACTGACCAGTGGACTTCCACCGTCTCCCTGCAAAGGCATACATTTTTACACCTCTACAATATCACTGTCAACAACTGTTAAAGGCATGAATATGAAATGCACTCTAATTTTCATAATTTTAATGGCAAGAGAAACTGTAATAAATCTACCAGGACATGCAATTTTACAGTTTTTGGAAGTGAATTTATATTGTTTATACGGTTGATAAACTATAATGTTGATTCCATTTTTTTTTTTTACTTGCAACCACGGCAACTTTTTTTTTCCCCATAAATGTCACTGTTTTTTTTTTTTTACAGTAGACAAATGGATAAAGATCTGGGTTGGTATTTTAGTACTGTGACCTATAAGATTAAATTATACAATTGCTCACAATTGTAGGGGAAAAGCATGCGTTTTGGATAAAAAGTGCATGATGAAATGTCTTACCACACATGGGGTTTTCTCTCCCTCATTAAAAAATCCAGCACATATCAAGTTGTTTGTAATGATGCCTCCATAGGCAGCATCACATTCAAAGTTGTTCACAACAGGGGTCTCCAGCTCCTGTAGTATGTCAGGAAGCTTGAGTACTGTCACACAAAATAATTATGATCAGTGGAAACATAAAACATTTCTAGTTAATTTATGTGACACCTTGAATGGGTGTGATTTTGAAGCAATGTTCCTCACCATTGGCACTGACTGTTCCCCATCCAGTGACCCAACTCTCTGTACCATCAACAAATATACTACCAGCAGCAGCCAGACACACCGGCTTAATGTAATCAGTGAAAGTCACAGGTGAAGAGAGCTGGAGCAGAGCTAATTTTTGGTCATGACTGTAAACATATTTAGGATGTTTGATGATTTTAATCACTGTCCTGTTTGTCTCATGTGGGTTTGAACCATTTTGGGTCAGACGTCCCAAGTACACCAGAAGGTCAGACTCAGAGATACTATAAATACAAGAACAATTTAATTACACTATTATAGACTGTATGGTGCTTGGACACTTGAAATTCATATAAAAACGTATTAAAATATTAAACTTGGGCCCTCCGTACCCTATGAAGCAGTCAGCTAGAGACAAAACCCATTCTTTACTGATTAGAGACCCACTGCAGAAATAGCGTCCAGAGGACGCATTCTGAATGCTGGCTTGCCACGGCCAAGACCCTGCTATCGCATTCTGCCCTCCCACAATCTTGGTGTTGAGGGGGGCTTCGCCACATACTGATGAGAGAAAAGATAATATGAGAATTCCCTGTCTACTCAAAAAAGTACAACACATTAAAAAAACAAAAAACTGTGTGACTGAACATAAGTATGAATTGTAACTTACCATCTAATTGACCCAGAGAGCCTATATAGGAGGGAAAAAAATTAAATACTTAGACTCAGTTCTTTGTTAAAGTCCTGTTGATCTACATTTTCAGATCAGTCAAAATTGGCTAAGCAATAAAAATGGAGATCCCAAAATATATATTGTACAGGGCCGATAAAGTGATTTAAGTAGTTTTGTCTTATGCATCAACTATATCCTCATTCAATTCACATGAAGTGAACTCTTATAAAACAGAAAACAAGATTTATGAATGTTTTTTGATCCCTGCTATACAGAAGGAAACACTTAAGCTGATAAAAATAGATAAAAAAGAATATACATTTACAAAATATATATTATATTTTATAATAGTTATTATGTGAACATATATAAGAAAGAATCTACAGTCAGCTATCTGTGGTACATATAGATGATTAAAAAAAGCGACTAACTTAATAATTAAGCATGATAGCTGATCAATTTCATTTATATTTAACAAGGACAAACCAGGAACTAAAAAGTAACCAGGTTTCATATTCAGCAAATATATTTACTATATAATTTATGTAATATAGGCTATTTTGATAAATATTTTATTGTTTCATTTTTGCAAAAAAAAAAAAATTTGATCAGAAATGATTGTTTTATTAACATGATATTTTAATGATTTTAGATTTTACTATTCAACAGTCACAAAGAAAATAAAGTGATTTTTTAAAAAAAATATTTCAGTCAATTATTTAACATACTTTAAAAATAAACTTAAGTAATTTAACAAAAGCAAATTATTTGTAGATGTACCTGCTATGTTGAGCAGTATGGCTCCAGCCACACAGAAGACTGTGTTAAACTTCATACTTCTGTTCTGGTGAGTGTTGTGACTGCTGTCAAATCTCTAATGTCCTGAGAGGTAGAAGTACTCCTGTATTTCCTCCACCCCACCTGATGTTTTTCTCCTGGAAGTTGTTGGTATTTACAGTGTGGAGACCAGTGATGATCAAAACACATCATTTTATTACTATCAGTCATTTTAGGAGTTTTGATTAAATAGAAGATTTGCAGTATATACTGGGTATAAATTAATTGCTTGTCATAATTAATTGATTGTCATATTATAATGCCCCATGTTTTATGAACAAAGAAAATGTTACAGTGCTACTATGAAAATTTTGCCAACAGCCCTGAGTGAAAGAGTGAAAAAAACCTTTTTTACAAGAATTGAATAGCATTTAATAGGTAGCCCTTTGTTCCACTCAATGTGCTGCTTTTATTATTGTTAACAGTGCAGTTCATTATTGCACCTTCACCCCATATGTCATCTCTCAAAAGCAGGAGCATGTTTACAACACACTCCTCACATTTTTTTCTGTTTATCTCTCATTTTCTTCACAGAGAAGAAAGTTAAAATTACAGGAAAAGTAAATTTCATGCTTTTATGAGCCATCAACAAATTCTGGTCTATCTGGTCAAATTCTGGCTCTGGTCTACCTATGTAATTACATGTTAATTATTTATAAATCACAATATCCACATTTCCTTTTATTTTGATTCACCTTTTTATTTAACCTTTGTCAATGGAAGCAATGAGAGACAGATAAAGGCTACAAAGGTTAATGGCTTTTAAATTCACAGCTTCTCCTGCTATTTAAACACATGGCTTTATTCATAAAATACAAGCAGAACTAATTTCTATGTAAACTGTATTTACATATATATTTGTGCATATTGTTGCATTCAATTACATGGGAAAGTTTACTTAATAATTATATATATTTTTTCCCCTCTCTCTGGTTCTTCTGGTTCTTCTTGTGTTTCATGAACAATGTGTGGATGGCATATGGGTGAACACCCAGCACATGGTTTACTATCTTTGCCAAAGTGATACATGCGGGAAGTTAATGTTATCTGTTGGGTGTGCACATTCGGTATTCATTTAATAATGAAAGGAATTATGTCTGGGTATGCATTTCCTGGTAATTGCTTGTGTGGTATTGGCATTTGTATGTTTCTGAAAAAAAAAACAACAACAACTACTAATAGCATAATATAAATGTCAATATATTGCACTTCTGTTCTTGTCAGGCCATCCCAAATGGACAGCAGCATCCTGGGGCAACCTGTAGGGAATCATCTGTGATGGTGAAGTGAGTGACTTGATGGTAAGTACCTATTAAAGGGATAGTTCACCCAAAAATGAAAATTTGATGTTTATCTGCTTACCCCCAGCACATCCAAGATGTAGGTGACTTTGTTTCTTCAGTAGAACACAAATGATGATTTTTAACTCCAACCGTTGCCGGTCTGTCAGTCTTATAATGCGAGTGAATGGGAACACAATCAATAAGAGTCGAAAAAACATGCACAGACAAATCCAAATTAAACCCTGCGGCTCGTGACGACACATTGATGTCCTAAGACACGAAACGATCGGTTTGTGCGAGAAACCGGATGTCTCGCGCATAGACTTCAATGAGTGCAAGACATCACTGCCGTTGTCAGAGCGCGATCAGACCTCACTAAGCGAGTGCTGAATGCAGCTGGACATAGTGGTGTTTTAGAGGTAAAAAATGATATAAATACTGTTCGGTTTTCTCGCACAAACCGATCGTTTCGTGTCTTAGGACATCAATGTGTCGTCACGAGCCGCAGGGTTTAATTTGGATTTGTCTGTGCATGTTTTTTCGACTCTTATAGATTGTGTTCCCATTCACTCCTATTATTTGACTGACAGACGGCAGCGGTTGCAGTTAAAAATCATCATTTGTGTTCTACTGAAGAAACAAAGTCATCTACATCTTGGATGCGCTGGGGGTAAGCAGATAAACATCAAATTTTTATTTTTGGGTGAACTATCCCTTTAACCACAATCTGTTTGTGCAAAATAGATATCTGTTTCCTCATTCAGGGGATCTCCATAGGAAAATCCTCCAAAGGATCTCTAACTAAAATTGCATAACACAGGATCCCATTGTTCATTTGTAATGGCGATCAGTGGAGAAAACTACTGAATAAACTGTTTTGTGTCATTTATTCTGTGCTAAATCTCTTTATAATGTTGAATTAAAGCTGCAGACCATAACTTTTTTTGGTTAAAAATGATCCAAAATCAAATTTGAGCATGCCACCATTCATCTTTACATCATTAAGTCATGTCTGTTTACATAAAGAAGGAGTCCCAGATAGTAGACTATATGCATGTGAAGATGCTGCAGGTGGCAGATCATTTATAGCCTTTTCTCAGCGCAGACTTAACATTTTGATGGTGGATTGTATGATATGACAAATTAACGTTAGAGATTAGAAATTGAAATCTACAGGTAACGCAAATACACACTAAATACCCATAGTCACACAATGCTGATGTTGTTAGCATTAACAATTTGAGAACAAAGTAAAGACCTAACCTTGTGTATGTCAGCTAACCCTGTTGAAAAAAACAACATATGCTGGTTAGGTATGTTTTGAAGCATGGAAGCTGGTTTGAGCTGGTTTATGCTGGTCCTTAGCTGGTCATGAGCTGGTTTAAGATAGTCCTAAGCTTGACCAGCATAAACCAGCTCAAACCAGCTTCCATGCTTCAAAACATACCTAACCAGCATATGTTGTTTTTTCAACAAGGAACTGATCATTAGATTTAATCACCATTGGACAGCACGATTTATTGTAATTCTTTTTTTTCTCAGTTGGTCAGAACGAAAGTGGCAGATTTGTTACTTACATGTTACATTCTTCCAAGACTACAATCTGTGATTCTGAAGTACAGTATCCACTGATGCGGTGACTGACAGCCACACATTCTCCTCAAAGCAATAGATTCATCCGCACTGAGGAGCCATGTTGATGCACAACCCACGTAAAGATGATAATTTCGCAAATAACTGCAACTGCAGGTTTCAAACAGAGATGGCGACAAAGAGGCAAAACTTATGGACTTTAAGCTTTAACAAATATCTAAATGTGACATTTTTGTCTCTTAAAGGATTAGTTCACTTTCAAATAAACTTTTCCTGATAATTAACTCACTCCCATGTCATCCAAGATGTTCATGTGAAAATGAAGGTTTCAGAAATGAAGGTTTTTGATGAAAACATTCCAGGATTTTTCTCCTTATAGTGGACTTCAATGGACTCCAGACGGTTGAAGGTCAAAATTGACAGTTTCAGTGCAGCTTCAAAGGGCTTTAAATGATACCAGACGAGGAATAAGGGTCTTATCTAGCGAAACGATTGGTCATTTTTGAAAAAAATGTAAAAGTATATGCTTTATATAAACAAATGATCGCCTTCCGTGCTTCCACCAAAACCGCACTTTCGTATTCTTCAAGAAGCTTACGCTGTTTGTCCTACGCCTTCCCTATTCTACTTATAGAACGAACGCGGCGCCAGTTACATTTTTTTCCATAAGTACAATAGGGAAGGCGTAGGACATACAGCGTATCCATGGGTTTCATGTGACGTCACTGTATTTTATCGCCGCCATATTTGTGTCCGGTCACAGCTGCGCGCTCTGTTTAAGTCTATGGTGACAGCAGCTACAACTACCAGAGGAAGGCCAACAAAACACTCTCAGAAGATTCACAACAAATTTACAATATGTCTGGGATATGTGGTGCTGTTAGCCGTTTGAACAGTCATCAGAACTACAAATTTATTTGATCCCAAAGGAGTTAGATCGGCGGAATTATTGGCTTCATTCAGAAAGGACCACACCACTGGCAGCCAAACAGCAATGCACAACATTAATAACTGCTGGGACTGTCATTTACATAACATTATAATTGTATACAATATTGTATTAAAATATTGTGAATTGTAGTTGTGAACCTTCTGAGAGTGTTTCGTTGGCCTTCCTCTGGTAGTTGTAGCTGCTGTCACCATAGACTTAAACAGAGCGCGCAGCTGTGACCGGACACAAATATGGCGGCGGGCATAGCGGAAGTGACGTCTTTGAAACCCATGGATAGCTTCTTGAAGAATATCACTTAATAAAACTTGACTCTAAAACTTAAAACTACTTACCTCAAGCTCTTTTCTCTTCTTCTTTCACCACTTCCTTTTTTTCAGCACACATAATAATCTCAGCTGCCAAAGTGTGATTCAACATGGTCTTTTGTTTAGCACTAGCGCATGCTGATGACGTTTGACTCTTCTATAGAAACTTGCATCGTAGCATACGGGTCAACAGGTCATCAACGTAGTCTACATGCATGTCGTACCAAAGTCCCTTTAAGACAAGTCATTTCACTCGGCGGCCATCTTTGAAACGCCACTCGGGCATCCTGGGCATCATGCCCTATCTCTTTGAATGGGGAAACATCAAATTCTCCAAAACTGTTCGCCAACCTTACGATTACATTTCATATTTGAAATCACCAATGAAATATGACAACAGATGACAAATATGACAACGTCTCTTCTGCCATGTTTCAGAGGCGCGCGTCTGACTGTTTCTATAGAAACCGGTGCTTCTAACGGCTGCTGAAGTGACGCGATGACTTTACCAGTCGGCGATTGGCTCTTATTTAGAAGGCGGGACTTATTCCGCCATATTGCGCGTTACACTTTCTCGCATTCAAAACAATACGAGTGACACGTCTTGTGTTATTCTATAGTCTTTGGTCGTACCCAAGTTTACTAGATCCATGTCGCATAGTGTGATAAAGTAATGATCTTATAGGATTGCTAAAATCGTGCAGTGTATCCAGGGCTTTACAAGTCATCGCCTGTTAGGGCAGCGAGGCAACAGTTACAAGTCAGCTGCCACGGTTTTCGGATGCAGTTTCACTTTACCACATTAAATGCCAGGTGTTGATGCAATGCGTTTTCATTAGATAATATGTAATAAGACTACAAACGTCACTTTGATGGACTGGACCCTTAAAGTCCGCGTGAACCGGAAGTTGCAAACGACTTTTCTCCAGTGTTGTGACATATTTCCAAGTGAAACGGAATATTGAATAGAGGGCAGGGTTTTACTTTAGTGCTCCTCCTTTTATCTCTCACTCATTGCAGACTAAGGGTTGGAGGGGAGTGGTTTAAGTGTTTCAACCCAAGCCGTCAAACTGACGTCATCAGAGAAGGAACCATTCCAGACTGGAAGTAACTTTTCAGATTTTGATTACAACAAAACAAACAATTTTTTTCTGAGTATTAACTTGCACGGATTCATTGTTCACCACAAGACTAGTTCAATCATGACAACTCTCGGAGTGGATTAAATTCAACCTGCATTTATTGGCATGGGGCATGAAACATGGCTTGATTTTGGTGTACGAAATCTGCTACGCTGCTGAGCCAATACAAATTTGTTCAGCTTAGTCAAATAAAACAACAAGAATGGTAGAACCTCGTAACAGATCTCTACAGGTGGCGCTGGGGAGGAGAAGGGATAACATCGCTTCACGTTGCGCAGCTTGTCGATCGCAGGCTAGGGTATGATATATATGGTTGCGTGGATTTGGAATTACTTCTGATTGGCTGTGCCACGGCATAGAAAGAACCAATCAGTATGGCGTTATTTTACTGTCAATTGTCGAGAGCACATTATTGTGACGCGAGAGCATATCAATGTAATGCGCGAGCGCAAATCTGTCCGCTCGCGCGCGGATTTCCTCTGCTCTCGCGCAAATCTGTCCGCTCGCGCGCGGATTTCCTTTGCTCTCGCGCAAATCTGGACGCGCGCGCTCAAATATACAGTGCTCTCTTATGAACTGCCTCTCCTCTCGCTCAGATATTGCGTGTGCACGCTCAAACTGTTTCCTGCGTGCTCAAACGTGTCCTGCGCGCTCAAACTGCACATGTGCGCTCACGAATCTCTCCGTGCTCTTGCAGAAATTAATTTGCTTTTGGATTAAATGCTGTCAAAAGTTATAAACCAATCAGAAGAGACGACTGATCCATGAAAATGCTACATGGAATCTTATTGGCTGAGAGTGAACTGCGCCTGGAATTCTTTCGACAAAAATATATATTTTATTTCTTTACAATTTAATAATATTTATCAAATGTAACCTAGTCTAACTGCATCACATTACAGGTCAAACCCCTATTTATCTAAACAAACAAACAAAAAATGTTTCTTAAAGTTATTGTGGTCATACGTTTTGTGTTGACATTTAAAAAAAAAAAATAGGTAACATTTTACAATATGGTTTTTATTTGTTAACATTAGTTAATGTATTATCTAACATGAACTAACAATGTGCAATACATTACTGTAATTATTAATCTTTGTTAACGTTAAAAATACAGCTGTTTGTTGGTTGTTTACTTCACAGTGCATTTAATAATGTTAACAAATACAACATTTGATTTTAATAACGTATTAGTAAATGTTGAAATTAACATTAACAAATATTAATAAATGCTGAAGAAGAGCAATTCATTATTAGTTAATGTTAACTAATGCAGTTAAATAATGATAACGCAACCTTATTGTAAAGTATTACCAACAAACATCTTCTGATTTAAGACCGAACAAGATCAGGGTCAAATCGTCATTCCCTTAATACTTAATGTGGATTGCATTGCTGCTGAAAGCAGTGGTCATGTAAGATATATGTTTTAAACAGCTTCACAAAGTGTTTTCAACAACATACTATTGCTACATCTGTGTTGCAAACATTAAATAATAATGCAAGTATTGCAATAACAATTTATAGTCTGAATATACACTGATTTCAGCAATTAAAATAAGTAGCTAAATGAATGTTGAAACTAATGTTGTTACACTGTTCTGCCAGTAGGTGGTGACCAGTGACTGTTAAAATGTATTTGATGTATCAGAATGTATTTGATGTATCAGAATCATTAATTCCAGACCTCAAAAGAAATTGACTATGGTGGTATATGTGATCTCCACATTAAGTATTAAGGGAATGACGATTTGACCCTGATCTTGTTCGGTCTTAAATCAGAAGATGTTTGTTGGTAATACTTTACAATAAGGTTGCGTTATCATTATTTAACTGCATTAGTTAACATTAACTAATAATGAATTGCTCTTCTTCAGCATTTATTAATATATGTTAATGTTAATTTCAACATTTACTAATACGTTATTAAAATCAAATGTTGTATTTGTTAACATTATTAAATGCACTGTGAAATAAACAACCAACAAACAGCTGTATTTTTAACGTTAACAAAGATTAATAATTACAGTAATGTATTGCACATTGTTAGTTCATGTTAGATAATACATTAACTAATGTTAACAAATAAAAACCTTATTGTAAAATGTTACCTATTTTTTTTAAAAAAAATTCAACACAAAATGTATGACCACAATAACTTTAAGAAACATTTTTTGTTTGTTTGTTTAGATAAATAGGGGTTTGACCTGTAATGTGATGCAGTTAGACTAGGTTACATTTGATAAATATTATTAAATTGTAAAGAAATAAAATATATATTTTTGTCGAAAGAATTCCAGGCGCAGTTCACTCTCAGCCAATAAGATTCCACGTAGCATTTTCATGGATCAGTCGTCTCTTCTGATTGGTTTATAACTTTTAACAGCATTTAATCAAAAAGCAAATTAATTTCTGCAAGAGCACAGAGAGATTCGTGAGCGCACATGTGCAGTTTGAGCGCGCAGGACACGTTTGAGCACGCAGGAAACAGTTTGAGCGTGCACACGCAATATCTGAGCGAGAGGAGAGGCAGTTCATAAGAGAGCACTGTATATTTGAGCGCGCGCGTCCAGATTTGCGCGAGAGCAGAGGAAATCCGCGCGCGAGCGGACAGATTTGCGCTCGCGCATTACATTGATATGCTCTCGCGTCACAATAATGTGCTCTCGACAATTGACAGTAAAATAACGCCATAAATCAGCGCTTGGTTAGAGTTTCATGACTGAACTTTTTATTAAAGGTGCCCTAGATTGTTTTTTTACAAGATGTAATATAAGTCCTAGGTGTCCCCTGAATGTGTCTGTGAAGTTTCAGCTCAAAATACCCCATCGATTTTTTTAATTAATTTTTTTAGCTGCCTATTTTGGGGCATCATTAACTATGCACTGATTTTTTCAGCACGGCCTCTTTAAGAGATGCGCTCTATCTGCCACACGAGCTCTCGACTATATTACAGTGCATTTACAAAGTTCACACAGCTAAAATAACCCTCAAATGGATCTTTACAAGATGTTCGTCATGCATGCTGTATGCATGCTTCGAATTATGTGAGTAAAATATTTATTTAGATGGTTACGTTTGATTATGTGTGAGTTTGAGGCTATGCTCTGTGGCTAAAGCTAACATTACACACTATTGGAGAGATTTATAAAGAATGAAGTTGTGTTTATGAATTATACATACTGCAACGTGTTTAAAAATGAAAATAGCAACGACTCTTGTCTCTGTGAATACAGTAATAAACGATGGTAACTTTAACCACATTTAACAGTACATTAGCGACATGCTAATGAAACATTTAGAAAGACAATGTACAAATATCACTAAAAATATCATGATATCATGGATCATGTCAGTTATTATTCGCTCCATCTGCCATTTTTCGCTGTTGTTCTTGCTTGCTTACCTTGTCTGTGCACAGATCCAGCCGTTAATACTGCCTTTCCTTGTCTAATGCGTCGAATGGGCTGGCATTATGCAAATATTGGGGTCATACATATTAATGATCCCGACTGTTACGTAACAGTCGGTGTTATGTTGGAGATCTGAGTGTTTTCCGGAAGTCTTTTAAACAAATGAGATTTACATAAGAAAGGAGGAAAGCAATGGGGTTTGAAACTCAATGTATGTCTTTTCCATGTACTGAACTCTTGTTATTCAACTATGCCGAGGTAAATTCAAATTCTGATTCTAGGGTCACCTTTAATATGCACTAACAAAGTAAATAGGGTCAATTTTGATTTCATGCCGACTTTAAAGCAGTGTGTTGCAGGTTCTTTCTTTTTGTTTTGTGATGTTTTTGTCTTAAGATTAAAAAAAATCTTTAAAATGTTTTTTCAGCTCGACTGGTTAGCCAACTTGGTCTCCTAAAGATGCATGTGCAGAACTTCAGTTGTGAGTACCTTACTGACAACAAATATTTTTGTTTGCCCCTTTAGTTTTAAAATGGCATTGTATGATTATGGTATGATATGATTCAATAAATATATTTATAGAACTATTATATCTTACAGTTAATATTAGTGTTCTGAAGTACCCAAAATATCCACTGGGCGGCACTATATAATTGTTTTTGACAAAATAAAGGATTGGTGGAGGCCTTTTGTCTCAACAAAGGTAGAAATATTGTACATACAGTACATTTTTATGTCAGATTTTAATGAAAATCTGTCGTTATATTCTCAGCCTCATGCATCCTAAACACGTATGACAAATGAAGAAATGAATCGATCTAATCAATGAACAGATTGTCACACTTAAATCATAACAAAGAATTTGTAAAAAGGACATCACAGATTAACAGTATCACAACGAAATAAAGCAGTATCAAACTCATTTGAACATGCCGATCATTATGTGCAATATTGAGGTAACTTTTTTTTTCAGCTCCGTTGGGAACCAATAAAGTTAGGCATTGTTCAGCACATTTCTGTGGTAAACTGTTGTACTGTAAATATAGTGTGTTTATGTGTGCACTGGTATGTGTATAATCTCAAATATGCAGGCCACAGGCTGACATTTCTGATATCAATTGCTAAAAACAAAAATAAGAAAGCTGTGGTCAAAGAAAGCCAAGATGAGTAAGTCAGTGGATATGTGGCAGCACTTGCTTTCTGGTGTCCATGATTTAATTTCATGCATGAAAGAAGATACAGGAGAGTCAGTCACTCAACTGATTCAAAGTGTAATTTTTGTTTTAATTATTCACACATTAGTATTAGTCTTGTTGTATTAGTAATATATTCCCTACCATTTGCTTTAAAGGTTAAAATGCTTTTATCTTGCATTTTTCTAATTTAATACAATTTATATTTATTACAAAAGTTGAATTAAAATATGAACCTGCTTTCAGAATGTCTAAGTATTTGAATGCTCTCTTTTGATTTAATGAGAGCAACACTCAAGCTGCATGAGATCAACAAGTTTGTGTAAAACCTGATGATCTTGTTCTCAAGGATTAAGATGATCCAAAGAGCATTTTTAATAGTCACATGATCTGTCATGTGAAATGTGAATTGAAATTGTGAATTGTTTTTCATCATTTTCCATCATAATGTTTCATTTTGAACTTTCTCTAAGATGTTCTCTTATTTCCAGGCTTAAATTAGATTTTGAATCCCCAATTAACAGACTTTTGGACCCTTCCTATCCACCTTATTTTTCAAGTAAGAGCAGGCGCAGCCAATTTCTAAATTGGCTTCTGGTCTCATATGTTTCCAGTTATTTTTAGCTGCACAAAACAGCTTGTTATGCTGCTTGATATTGCAAACTTACCATATTACTATTACTTTATGTACTGTCATTAATTCCATTTACTACACTTTGTTATTCTTATTTACCTAAAGCAGCTAATGAATCGCAAATCAAACATTCAAAGAAAATAACTTCTGTAGTGCAAAATAACTGCAGGCTACTGGCCCTCCACATCAAAAAAAGAAACAAAAAATTGTTGGTTTAACATAAAAAAGTAAGTTACCTGGTTGCCTTAAAATTTTGAGTTCATTGAAATTAAAAATTTGAGTTCATACAATGAAGGCAATTGTTTAATCAACAGAAACTCAAAATAATATGTTATCTGAACCACATTAATTATCTAAGTTGATTTGACAAAAGAAAAAATGTTTTAATAATAAATCAAGAAAATATTTTTTTACAGTGCATCTCTGATCTAAACAACCCTTTTTCCACTATAAAGAACATTTTGTGGAAAGAAAAGATTCCATAGATGTTAAAGGTTCTTCATGGAACCACCAATGCCAATAAAGAACCTAGAGTGTTAGGTCCGTTGGTGAACCAGCGAGTGCTTTAACTGTAGCAAACTTTTGGAGGCACGAGAGTTTAATGAAAGCGCTGCGTATTCCCTTCAGTGTGCTCCCACTCTCCGGTTCTCTCACTCATTTCAATGCTCCTCTCCCACAACGATCACACCCACCACACAGTAACACCTCAAACACTGTAATTAATCAAGACGCGTGCCGTAATCAGGAGGAAGAGAGGCTATTTTTAAAAGCCCTGTCACTGTGGGCACATTGAGAAACAAGATGAGAGAAAGAGAGGGAGGAAAAACAAGACAGATTCATTTATTATGAGTGCATTTGGCTCTAAGATATCAAATACAACATTTAGCTCGGTGTCTTCCATCTGAGCTGCTTGTATCTTCACACTAACTCTATTAAAACTGTTCAAGTCTGGATGAGAAAAAAATCAATGAAAGGTGGTGATAAGAGGAATTTAGATACATGAGCCTTCCGCTGCTAAAAGAGTCTTTTCTTTCTCTTTGTCTCTCTCTTTATCTCATTTCATGATATTCTATAGACAATCTTCACTCTTTCACAAACAAATTTGCCTCAAGACTATAAAGCAGCTAGTTTATCAGTGGTTTTTCAAGTGGTGTCCTTCAATAGTTACCTTAAAAAGCTACTTTTTTACCTGATCTACAGTGGGTACGGAGAGTATTCAGACCCCCTTAAATTTTTTGCTAAAAACATTTAAGTTCTACATTTTTTCCTCATTAATGTACACACAGCACCCCATATTGACAGAAAAACACAGAATTGTTGACATTTTTGCAGATTTATTAAAAAAAGAAAAACTGAAATATCACATGGTCCTAAGTATTCAGACCCTTTGCTCAGTATTTAGTAGAAGCACCCTTTTGATCCAATACAGCCATGAATCTTTTTGGGAAAGATGCAACAAGTTTTTCACACCTGGATTTGGGGATCCTCTTGCCATTCCTCCTTGCAGATTCCTCTCCAGTTCTGTCAGGTTAGATGGTAAACGTTGGTGGAACAGCCATTTTTAGGTCTCTCCAGAGATGCTCAATTGGGTTTAAGTCAGGGCTCTGGCTGGGCCATTCAAGAACAGTCACGGAGTTGTTGTGAAGCCACTCCTTCATTATTTTAGCTGTGTGCTTAGGGTCATTGTCTTGTTGGAAGGTAAACCTTCGGCCCAGTCTGAGGTCCTGAGCACTCTGGAGAAGGTTTTCGTCCAGGATATCCCTGTACTTGGCCGCATTCATCTTTCCCTCGATTGCAACCAGTCGTCCTGTCCCTGCAGCTGAAAAACACCCCCACAGCATGATGCTGCCACCATCATGCTTCACTGTTGGGACTGTATTGGACAGGTGATGAGCAGTGCCTGGTTTTCTCCACACATACCGCTTAGAATTAAGGCCAAAAAGTTCTATCTTGGATCTCATCAGACCAGAGAATCTTATTTCTCACCATCTTGGCAAATTCCATGCGGGCTTTCATGTGTCTTGCCCTGAGGAGAGGCTTCCGTCGGGCCACTCTGCCATAAAGCCCCGACTGGTGGAGGGCTGCAGTGATGGTTGACTTTCTACAACTTTCTCCCATCTCCCGACTGCATCTCTGGAGCTCAGCCACAGTGATCTTTGGGTTCTTCTTTACCTCTCTCACCAAGGCTCTTCTCCCCCGATAGCTCAGTTTGGCCTGGACGGCCAGCTCTAGGAAGGGTTCTGGTCATCCCAAACGTCTTCCATTTAAGGATTATGGAGGCCACTGTGCTCTTAGGAACCTTAAGTGCAGCAGAATTTTTTTTGTAACCTTGGCCAGATCTGTGCCTTGCCACAATTCTGTCTCTGAGCTCTTCAGGCAGTTTCTTTGACCTCATGATTCTCATTTGCTCTGACATGCACTGTGAGCTGTAAGGTCTTATATAGACAGGTGTGTGGCTTTCCTAATCAAGTCCAATCAGTATAATCAAACACAGCTGGACTCAAATGAAGGTGTAGAACCATCTCAAGGATGATCAGAAGAAATGGACAGCACCTGAGTTAAATATATTAGTGTCACAGCAAAGGTTCTGAATACTTAGGACCATGTGATATTTCAGTTTTTCTTTTTTAATAAATCTGCAAAAATGTCAACAATTCTGTGTTTTTTCTGTCAATATGGGGTGCTGTGTGTACATTAATGAGGAAAAAAAAAAACTTAAACGATTTTAGCAAATGGCTGCAATATAACAAAGAGTGAAAAATATAAGGGGGTCTGAATACTTTCCGTACCCACTGTAACCCTAATGTATTTAGGACAATTGAGTTTAAGTTGACTTTCAATTTAGCACATTTTTAGGTTAACGTTTTTTGTATTCTCTGGACAACAAATGGTAACCCAACTCAATAACATTACCATTTATTGCACAGAAGATGTCCTTGAAATCAAATGCAAAAATAAAAGTTGTATATGATGTACAGTATTTACAGTTTAAGTGATTGTTTTCAATTGCATTTGAAGCATTTCATGCATTCAGCAGCCATTAATTCATCACACTAAACATATTTGGGTCATGGTTATTTCTATATTCAGGTTAAATGTAATCTCTGGGCTGTAATTTTCTCACCTTGCATAGTTTTGTTCTTGGTTTTCAAGGATGAGAGCATGACATGCAACCTGCCCAAGTGAACTAATGTGTGCCTTAATACTGTAGTTTAATTGCAAACATGACCTTTGACATTCACAACAAAAGATACAGTAAGTGTTTTCTATTAAAACCTGTTATTTTAGTGTTTGTTTAGTATTTATTAATATTTTGAATTTGCTTCATATTTTGAATCACCTTTATTTTCAGTTTTCATATATATATATATATATATATATATATATATATACACATATATATATAATTTTATTTTTTATTTTTATTTATTTTATTTTATATTATTTTATATATTTTATTTTATGTTATTTTAGTATTATAATAGTTATTAATATTTATAATTTGCTTTTATTTTCAGTTTTCATTTTAATTGAATTGAATTGAATTTTATTATATATATATATATATATATATATTATATATATATATATACACTTATTTTATTTTAGTATTACTATTATAATATTTATTAAAATTTTGAATTTGCTTTTATTTTCAGTTTTCATTTTAATTATATATATATATATATATATATATATATATATATTTATATTATATATACATTTTATTTTATTTATGCAATAAATTTAATTTTTGTTTCAGTTAAGATCTATTTTTCATCTAATAGTTTCATTTAGCAAGTGCCAGGCGTCCCAGCAGGATCTCGTGTTAGAGACTGATGGCATCTTTAATCACTAAAACACTGTACTAGTATTTAGTGTCAGTCTGTTTAAGTTTCTGTAACACTAGACTGTGTATTCTGATAGAACAATGACAGTAAATGGTGGTACAGATTATTAATGGTAGTATTGTTTATTAAGCTTTCATGTCAAAATGTAATAATTATTATATGAATGTGCCTTTCATCCTTTTCTTTATCAGAATCTGTAAAATAAATGGTAGCACTGTATTTTACTGTTCCCCATGTATATATGACGTACTTGTTACAGTAATTACAATAACTGGGTAATAACTAGGTATATATTATTACTAGGTAATATATTAAGTACATAAAATACAACAAAATAAATACCATAAAATGGTCTTATTTAATAACAAAATATTCACTTGAGTGATCTAAAAATCCAGATCATTCAGATCAGTGCTGAGGTCTGAACTGGTTGATGTATTATAACAGAAGATGTCTAGCCATCATCCACTTAGTGTCAGTGACTTTTTGACACAGACATCTCTCTCTCTTACACACACACACCCTGCGGCATGTGCCCGGCTATATGGCCATTATCTCTTTTGGTTGCTATGGTAACCCTACCCTGCGATCGCAGGCTTTAGGTGGTGATGACACTGTGTGTGTGTGTGTGTGTGTGTGTGTGTGTGTGCACTTATGAGGTATGTTAGTATCGAAATATTGAGTTCATTTGGAGTTACTATTTTTAAAAGTCATGATGTCACTCGTGTACCTTCAAACTGAGACAAGCCACACACTTTGCATGTATAAACAAATACACGCATATAATCCACAATCATAATATCAGTTTCATCCAGTACAGAATGCTGCTAGTGAAAGTGCCGTTTTCACCTCTAAAGCAGTCAGTCCAAAACTGAAAAAGCATGTTTGGTCACACTTTAGGTGTCTGTAACTTCTATACTTGCATCAAAAAATAAGTGCTATGTTGTGCATGTTGTATTGTATTGCTGCTATTGAGGTGGGATACGGGTAAGGTTAGGGACAGGTCTGATGGTATGAGTAGGTTTAAGGGTTGGTTAAGGTGTAATGGAAGGCTCAACAGTGTAATTAAAGATGTATTTACAGAAATGTATTACAGCTGTAATTACATGCAGGTATTTTTAAAATATAAGTAATGTAATAACATATGTACACAATAAGTGCATTGTATCAAATGATTAATTTAAATGTTAGTGTAGTAGTTAAAGAAACCTAATATAAAGTGTGATCGCATATTTTTTTATTTTGCAGATATAGTCAGTGTTGATTGATTTATTAGAAATAACAAGAATTGAACTCATCCATGACTCTATTTGACCTCCTTTCATACTCCATCACCTCCATCTGAGTTTTGTGGTCCAAGTTGGAAAGCTACTGTAAATCCTCTTAAGGATATTTTTTGGCTGGTTGCTTCACATTTTGTTCTGCTGAACCGATGCAGGACTTCATATTTTCGCTGGGTGCACACTGTGTGCTTTATAATAGTTTTTTACTACGGTTGCTTGTCAGACTGTACGAACATGATCCCTGCTGTAAGCCATGTCACACTGTAGGATCTCAGTTGTCATTAATCTTATAAGGAGCAACAGAGTCCAAGACATCAGAGCAGAGTTAAAAACACTAAGTGTTTTTAAGAGAATATGGTGCTCGTACTCAAGGAGAAAAATAAAACACGTCCTCAACCCAAACTGGGCAAAATATGCAATTTGATGCAGTTGCTGACATTTATAGTGCTAGAAAGTAAGATGAAATTCTGATAGTTTGTAATGTAAATCAATAAAATCTTTATAACCATATAGCAGGCTACATAAAATGCATATATAAATATCAGTTGTCACTCTACTGTATATATTCAAATAATATAATATATTTAAATGCTTATGATCAAAGCCCTTTAGTTTTAATGCAAACAAATAATTCAATACAATTAATTGATGGTTGAGAGATGTACAAAGAAACATTTCTCAAAATCCTTATGTATCATGATGCTCACATTTGAACTAAAAATGATTTTTCTAAAAATTATGTATGGATTATCAATTAAACCTAAGTTGCTCATTCCAACAAGTGTTCATCTTGAAATATTATTAACAATATAAATTTTATTCTTGCATTTACTTACATAAAAAAAAAAAAAAAAAAAAAAAAATCAAAGAGACGTGTGCCAGGATCTGAAGGTGGCCATTTTTACAATTATGCTAAAAGGCTTTTTGGTTACACTTCACTTTAAGGTGTCCATGTTACGGTGTAATTATATATTTAAGTACTGAGTAATAAAAATTTGCTACATGTACTTGCTATAGGGTTAGGGTTAGGATTAGGGTTTGGTTTAGGGATAGTCACATGTAATTAAGCATAATTTATAGTTATTAACACAGTAACTACATGTGATATGTGTAACAAAGGACACTGTAAAATAAAGTGTTACCTGCTTTTTACTTGATAAAAAAGTAGTATAGACTATTTATCAGGCGACTGAAGGAATATAGAAGATTCTGTGCAAAGATTGAATATGTCGATTATTTTAAGGTGCATAGTGTAAATTTTAGCGTCATCTAGCGGTGAGGATGTAAATGAAGACTTCAGATGCAAAAGCCTCTAAGTGCCGTCTGAAATTTTCTTCTAAAATGAGCATTTTTATCAAGCTCGTATGTTTAGGTTCAGTAATTTCACCTTAATGGCAATTAATAGGTCCTTTTTAGTGCCATTAAAGTGAAATAACTGTACATAAACATACAATCTTGATAAAAATGCTTATTTTAGAAGAAATTTTCAGACGGCACTCAGAAGTCTTCAAATGACAATATAGAGAAGCTACAGTGGCCAACACAGGACAAATATGTCGTCGTATGAGACAGCAGAGGGAAGCTAGTCAAGCAAACGCGCTCTGCAGAGCAGTTTGTCCGTTTAGGGTTACTGTAGAAACATGCCACCGCATAATGGCGATTTAACATGTAAGTGGACCCGCGGTGTATGTAGATAGAAATGGCTCATTCTAAGGTAATAAAAACATAACGGTTCATCATGTAAGGTCTTTATACACCACTGAAAACATAGTTATGTATATTATATTGCATTTCTGTCAATAGATCCTCCTAAAATTTACACATTGCACCTTTAAATCATATTTTTGACTTGGTTTAATCAAGTCAAAATATGATTTAATATTGCAGAATATATTTACTACAATATTTAGTAGAGAGTTCACCCAAAAATAAATTATTTAATCATCCTCTTGTCGTTCAAAACCTGTATGACTTTCTTTCTTTTTTTTCCTGTGGAAAACAAAAGAAGATATTTTGAACAATGTCTCGGGGTGTGTGTCCAAATATCAATGTCCAACACAACCTTGAACCCAATTCACTTTCATTATATGTTTATGGCTGCATTTAGAGTAAAGCATGGGATATATATATATATATATATATATATATATATATATATATATATATATATATAAATGGCCGTTTGAACATAATTAGGGTCTGAACAGGTTAAAATGACATCTGGTTTCCCAAGAGATCAGGCCAGTGCAGGTCCAAATATCACAGGAATTATGAAACAAACAAAGTCTATTGGATTGATTTACACAGAGTACAGTATTCTCTAGAGAAATGTTCCAATAATTCGAAAAAGTGAGGACAGTGCGAGAGATGCTGCCAGGCGAGTTTGTTGAGAGCGCGCGGGCGGACGGGCGTGCATGCGGTGGCTGGCAAATGTCATACTGACAGAGAAAAACGTGGGAGAGAAGAGACAGGGATAAATTAAGAAATGAAAAACGGAGTGTCGATAAAACCAGAGCAAACTTTTCTGTGAAACTCAAGCTGTTCTGCGCTCACTATTGATTCTTCACTCTCTTTGCCAAAAAAAGTGATAAAAGCGTATTTTAATTAATAGAGGCACTGAAATATAATAACAGGATTATAGGATTATTCTACTTCCAAGCAAATGACTATTTTCTACCTGTCAGACAACCTGCCTGTAAGAATGATTTGCTGGTTTGAGAAAAGTACTTAATTAATTTGTGCAAAGGTCACTTTATTCACCAAACCCTTCAGCATTATGATGTGGTCAAATTAGATTATTGTGTAGAATGCAATTAGCCCAGCTGTTGCTATAAATAAGACTGCAGTGCCATGTTTTTCAACCCTTCTTTGTGTACTCGCCTTGTGCTTTCCATCATTTATTGCATGGATTAATATGAAAGAAGCTTAAGAGCATAAACACATACATGCTGCATATCTCCCGCACTGTTTCAGTGGACTTCACACATTACTAACGTCCTTTGTGCTTTCTTTTGCAGATCACAATGAACAATTATTCATCATCCTGGCTAGATGAGACACATATTACTATTCCTATGAGTCCAGCATGTAGCTGAAATACTGCGTACTTCACAAATTTAGATACTGACGGAGCTCTACACTTCTTAGCAACAGGCAACCTTTATGCATAGTGACAGATGGCTGGTTATTTTGGTTGGACAAATAGATGAAGGAAAGGAATGTGATGCATGGATAGAGACAGAGGAGGTTGCAGGGTGAACGGTCAGAAAAGTGGGGAGATGTTTCCACTTAACTGAGGGAATTGGCAGCCTAGCAACTAAATTTAAGTGAAGATGTCCCCTAGCAACCAAGTAGGCTTCACTCCCTTTTCCTACCGCGCAGATGCTTGCACACAGAAACTATAGCGGTGAAGTTCAACAAAGCAATGAGACACAAAAAAACCTGCACATACACAAACATGCTCACAAACAAGTATGTGCAGTTAAACAGGACGCGCTGTTCCCTCTTTGTTCTTTAAGTATAATTATCACAATTGATTCTGAATAAAACAGGAAGATCATACATTTTTAACCTTCCTTTGCCACATAGTTAGAACTGTTTGTTTTCTGTGGGGGGTTCAAACCTCCTCTCTTTGTCTAAATGGCACTTTGCTGAGATCACCCAGCGAGTGCATTAGCAGTCTAGCGCTAACCAGAAGACCCAGAGAGGTCTCGCAGCATGGTGCTGTGTGTGCTTACTTCTGCTTCTGACTTATTTGAGTTTGTGTGAGAGACTTGGCGTCGCTGACTTCAGCTATTATTTAAAAAACATCATACTCTCAAAGCAAGCACAATTAGATTCTCCATGCTTAAAAGGTAGGAATTCAGCTGTGCGTGTATCTATGTGCGTTTATTTAAAAGAAACTCATAGCAAAAAAAAAATAAAATAAAATCTGGACAAAATACATTTGATAAATATATGTAGTGTATTTTATATATATATATATATATATATATATATATATATATATATATATATATATATATGTATTAGTACTGTCATGGATTCAGCCAGCATGCCATCAGCACCAGGTCCTTCAGCTCCACCCATCCGATCACAATCACCAGAGTTTTGAGCAGCCACACCTGTCACATCTCAGTTAGGAACCAAATATATACCTATAGTTCTGCGTACTTGTTGTCTGGTCTCACCTTACTTGTTGTCTTACTCACCTTCTTTGTCTTCCTAACACCTGTGATCCACTCCACTGCTGTCAATGCCAACCGCTCTGAATATAAATGAAATAAATGTACTATATTATACTATATTGTACCATATTATATATAGGCCGTACGCAGCGTTTAATTACCGAGGTCAGAAAATGTAGTTTGCTAGGGGGTTCGGGGGCATGAAATTTAGATTTCCTTAGTGTACATATATGCATTTTTAAGACGTTTTAAGGCCAACAAATTGGATAACAGCTTTAAAACCATGTCAACAAATACATACATGCACAGTTTTGAGGCATCTTTAACCGCATGCTTGGTAATTTCATGACTTAACTTACAACAGAACAACGACGGTCATTGCTCGTAGTTTCTTTTGCGCTTTATTTCATCTACAATAAAGTAATTATGCAGCGCATTTGCGCATGCAATTCTTGAGTGCGCGCCACGAGCACAGTATAACGGCTGATTGGACAGTCATGTTAGTTTTACCGACGTAACCGACATAGCCTGACAACATCTCATCTGACCGCAGTTCACTGTTGTTCAACTGAAGCTCCCTCGTCGTCACCTGCACCTTTTCCGCGCGCGTTTGACTGGCGCCTGGCGCTGAGGCGAAGTCGGAATGCGCGTCTGAAAAGTTTCCTGTTTGTTGTGGTCGTAAAGAGACAGTTCTATATAAACGCAGCGTTTTACTCAGCGATGTTTTTAAAAAAAAATAAAAAAAATTTTGTTTTTGATATTTTAAATGCTCTGCTGGAGGTTTGTGGAGTAGCATCACCCGGGAGGGATATTTTTTTATCCCCCCCGGGGATAAAAAATAATTCAGCAGAGGCAGGGATACATAGACCAGAAGGGGGGAAATCCCACTAGTATAAATATTTATATATTTTTACTAGTGGGTGCAGACACTATAGTTCATTTATGTAAGTGAGGATAGCAAAATAAAGTAAATTGTGACATATTATACCCAAAAATTCTTCAATTCAGCCAATTCTACAGTGGACTACCAGTAAAACTGATAAAAATTTGGAACCAAAAATTATTCAGACACTTTGACCTGACCATGTTTTGATTAAGTGTTATCTGACATAATTAAGATTAATTGTTTCTGACACAGTTTAACTCAATATATATATAAAGAGAAGATATTGTTGAATAAAGTCATTATTTTTCTTTTGTTTTTGCACACAAAAAGTAATTTTGTCACTTAGCATTAAGGTTGAACCACTGCAGTCACATGGACTGGACTATTTTAACGATTTTACTACTTTTCTGGACCTTGAATGTGGCAATTATGTTGCTTGCTGGGGATGAAAAAAATCCTCAGATTTCATCAAAAATATCTTAATTTGTGTTCTGAAGATGAATGAAGGTCTTACGGGTTTGGAACGACATGAGGGTGAGTAATTAATGACTGAATTTTTTGGGTGAACTAACCCATTTTTGGGTGAACTAACCCTTTAACAAAATTTAGTGTTTTGTCCTTCCATCATATTTAAAGTATTTTGAAAAATAGTATTTTGATGCTTTAATTAACTTAACTTGGGGTCATTAAAAACAAATATCCCCCTTTAGACATCACTTTTGGCCACTACTGTCTGTATACAGTATATATACAGTACTGCTTGAAAGTTTGTGAACCCCTTGCAGAATCTTCAAAATGTTTATTATTTTAACAAAATAAGAGAGATCATACAAAATGCATGCTATTTTTATTTAGTACTGTCCTGAATAAGATATTTCAAATAAAAGATGTTTACATATAGTCCAAGATAAGACAAAAAAACAGATGAATTTATAAAAATGTTTACATACTCTTGATTCTTAATACTCTGTGTGGTTACCTGGATAATCTATGACTGTTTTTTGTTTTGTTTTGTGATGGTTGTTCATGAGTCTCTTGTTTGTCCTGAGAAGTTAAACTGCCCAACATTCTTCAGAAAAATCCTCCTGGTCCTGCAAATGATTTGATTTTCCAGCATCTTTTGCATATTTGAGCCCTTTCAGGCAGTGACAGTATGATTTTGAGATCCATCCTTTCACACTGAGGACAACTGAGGGACTCAAACAAGTATGACTTTGTCTAGTTTAGGAATACAGTGCGTATCAGTGAGATCAGCAGATAATGATGCTTTGATTAAGGCAGACTCACTCGGTGAGGAGACCCTCTTACGGCAGAGTTCAAACTTGCTCTGCACACACACACACTCACTCACACACACACAAATAAAAGCTTTCTACCTTCTGCATTAATTATTCCTGCTTCTTTTTTGTCACCTTTCAGCCCTCTTCTGGGAGTACACATCACACACACTCGCTTCATGTGGTCAAAGATCAGTTTCTCCAGCAGAGCTCAATCCAAACATGTATTATGTGTTATTAGCCCATGCTGACCCTCCAGATCGGGTCTGGAGCTCCGGCGATCTATTAGGCATTTCTGTCTAAACACAAAGTGCATGAATGAAAGTGGAGTCACAGGTGAGTAATGGAGATTATTGAGGAAGTATTGTCAGGAGAACTGAAACGCAGACACCTGCACACACACAATGGCGCAGATCAAGCCTGTGTACTGTGGCTTATCCCTCTACCTCTCTATCTCAAACACAATTCCACAATTCCAGCACACTAAGCAGTAACTAAGCAACAGGCCAGAGAGGGGGAGAGAAAAAAAACCCAGAGAGACACAGGAGGGATGGGGTAACAGAATCAATGGGTCCAGTGGTGTCTGCGGTTTCTTTAGCATTGATCTAATCAGGCCTCATGTACCCCCTTTTTTTAAACACTCATTATTTCTCCCAACCTCTTTCCTGCATAAGGGAATTATTGTGATCTCACGATATGGGGCTGTTGTGTCTGATAGGATAGAGATGTGTTTTAGTCAGAAAAAGTCTGGATGATTACTCCATTGAATACATACCTTTCAAAATTTGTGGTCAGTAAAACTTTTTATTGTTTTTAAAAGAAGTGTCTTATGCTCACCAAGGCTGCATTTAGCTGATCAATAATACAATAGAAACAGTATTATTGTGAAATATTATTACAATTTAAAATAACCATTTTCTATTTGAATGTTTTAAAATGTCATTTATTTTAATGTATTCCTGTGACGCAACTCTGTATTTTTAGCATCATTACTCCAGTCTTCAGTGTCACATGATCCTTCAGAAATCACTCTAATATGATGATTTGATGCTCAAGAAATGTTTCTTATAATTATCAAAGTTGAAAACAGTTCTCAATATTCTGCTACTCAATATTTTTGTGGAAACTTTGAAACTGATTTTTTTCACGATTATTTGATGAAAAGAAAGCTATTGAACATTTATTATTGCACAGAAAAAAAGATACTCATTGAACACACATTGAACTTTTTGTGATTAAATATACTGAAAAAATACATTTAAAATAATATTTGTAATTTGTAATATTTATATAAAAAATTATAAAGACAACAATTAAACACAGAGCAATTCTTAAGACAGCAACAAAAAAGTAACACGTAAAAAAACATGACAACTTGCCCCAATCTGGTATTTAAAGGGTTAGGGATTTCAAAACACTGCTTCATGAAGCTTCGAAGCTTTACGAATCTTTTGTTTCGAATCAGTGGTTCAGAGCGTGAATCAAACTGACAAAGTCACATGAACCATTGAAATTTCTAAACATTTCGAAACACTTATGATGTAACGAAGACTCGTTTACTGAAATCACGTGACTTTGGCAGTTTGATACACGATCCGAACCACTGATTCAAAACAAAAGATTCGTAAAGCTTCGAAGCTTCATGAAACAGTGTTTTGAAATCGTCCATCACTAGATATTGTTGAATAAAGTCATTATTTTGGTTTTTTTTGGTGCACAAAAAATATTTTCGTCGCTTCATAACATTAAGGTTGAACCACTGTAGTCACATGAACTGATTTAAATATGTTAACTTTCTGGGCATTGAAAAAGGAAATTAACTTGCTGGCAATGCAGGCCTCACTGATCCATCAGATTGATCAAAAATATCTTAATTTGTGTTCTGAAGATGAACGAAGGTCTTACAGGTGTGGAACAACATGAGGGTGAGTATTAATGACTGAAATTTAATTTTTGGGTGAACTAATGCTTTAAATAAACACCTTTTCCAGACAACAGTTCAAAATTTTAGTTTAAATTCACCTTGATTATTGTTGCAGCATTCCTTTATTCATGCTACCTTGCAGCAATACTGTATACTGGAAAGTATATAACAAGAGGGAAGTGAACCAGAATATTATTAATTTATATGATGTGAGGTGATGATTGGAGATGTCTTTGGTGCCTTGCTCTACAAAACCCTTCCAGCCTCCATTAATGATACTAAATTGACTCTGTATGTATAATTCAGTTCCGAGCACCAAGTCATTTCTTTTTCTTCAGCATCAAATCATTTGACCAGCAAATGGCATTTGATCTAATAACCAAACTCTATTTTCTAGCTGAGTGCTTTTCATCACATCAAACCTACCAGAACAATTTCATGCCAAAAGAGCTGCAATGTGATTAGAAAGATGTTAATTCTCATCTGCATGTATGCTGGCTTGGATTGAAAAACTCCCATCAAGGCTTCTACAGATTTCCAGGCCACTACGACTGAAAAAAAAAAGGTGAGAGAGAATAAAAAGGCTGACACAGACTAATCTTGTGTAATGTGTGTCAAGAGCTCTTCATGCTATCGAACAGTCAAAGGCATTTATCATGGTTAACAGGGTACAGAAGAGCATTTTACTTCTCTAATTTGAGTGTTCAAAGAAACAGGACTAATGGGTTCCTCGAAGACAGTGGGGCAATTTAGACAGGCCGAGGGCTCTTCATAGGTTCATCATTCCTTCTAAGTGATGGTGAAATGACCCTGGGTATGCTTAACCTCAAGGATTTTAGGTATTTCAGCCATATTGTGTCAATGATCAAATTCTTATGGGAAACAGCAGAACATTAAAAAGCTTCCAGCATGTGCTTTAAAGGCACTCTGGGCATATCCAAGACCATAAAGATCACTTTTAGTCCATCAAAAACCGACACGATTTATTACCTAAACCTTTAACCACTGAAAACCAGTCACTGGCAGTGACTCCACCATTTGAGTACTCTGAATACTCTCTGTCAGGCACAGTAAAGTCTCTCTAAGCAGACAACAGACAGTGTGCCCAAAAAAAGAAAAAAAGGTCCTTGACTGGGACTTGATGTCTTAAGCTGGGTTCACACTGTATGATTTTGACCAAGATTTGGCTGTCTGAGACAAATGTTGTGAATCCCAAAAGATCTTTGATTGCAGGTTTGACATGTTTTCGCTGAGAGCCGATTAATGACCTTTGCAATCAAATCTTACCTCAGACGAAATTCTGGCAGTGTCAGAAGATTTGACACACAGTCCCGCAGTGTGACGACAACCGTCAAATCACAAACCAATAGGAGCGCAGAACCCGATGATGCAATTAGTGAGACAACAGCAAACCACCACTTGCTCCAAACACATTGTCTTTGTTTTTTCCAGCTTTCTTTTCTAGACAAGCCATGATCAAAATTAATGCTACAGATCACATTAAGTGTTGTAAGGCAAATCATCAGCCCTCGTCTTTTGAGGCAGCAGTGTAGGAAGGTCAGAACAGACTTGTGTCTCATCAGATTTTATGGGCTTCACTTCTTAGGTTTCAGAAAGCTGTAAAGGATGCTAAAGCTGCCTATTTTTTCAAATATCACATCGAGCCACTCAAATTCGCCTAAAATTTAGTTTCAAACCATTAATAGGTTTCTTAATCCTATTTGTGTCACTATACCTCCATTTACAGAATGTTGTTAAGAAGTTTTTAAGTGTTTTCACTGGAAAAACTGAAAGCATTATGTCAAGGTTTTGTGTGTTAGACGGAAAGGTAGGAAATGACACTTTTTAGTGTCAACACTGGAGTTGACTTCTTTTTTGCCTAAAAATTATGCTAGTCTGGTTTCAGGGCAGGAACTGGCTTGTTACACATCGGGGACTCGGGTAGTCAAGGAGCTCTAATTATGCTTGACCTTAGTGCTTTTGATTTAATAGATCACGATATTCTCATTGAGCGCTATAGAGCATGTTGTGGGTCTGAGAGGGACTGTTTTAAAATGGTTTTCCTTTTATTTGAAGGAAAGATCCTTTTCAGTGAGACTTTAGGGAATATCTTCCTCTGTAGTTCATGACTGTGGAGTTCCTCAGGGCTCCATTTTGGGGCCTATTTTGTTTTTATTATTTTTGCTGCCTTTAGGTCTTTTCTTTAAAAAACACGGTATGTCATGTCATCTTTATGCTGATGATATTCAGATTTACTTGCCTGGAGGATCATCTTTTCATTCATCGTTGTTATTATGTCTTGAGGAGGTGAAGTGCCGGTTAGAGCAAAATCGTCTCCAGCTAAATGTGACTAAATCTGAAGTTATCATTTTTGGGCCAAATCAGGTAGACAGTGACATAAAAGATGTTTTCCGTCCATGGTCAACAAATGTGCGGCCCCAGATAAGGAATCTGGGTGTAATCTTTGACTCATCCTTAACATTTGCTGATCAGATTAAGTGTGTGGTAAAAAGTTGCTTTTTTCAGTTGAGGACTGCTGCAATAATGAAATCTTTTTTGTCTGCTGCTGATCTTGAGATAGTGATTCACGCATTTATTTCCTCCCACTTTGTAGTCAGTAAATTCAATCTCTTATTTCAAAACTACAATTGGTCTAGAATGCAGCTGTGAGGCTGCTCATGACCACAAAGAAAAGGAGCATAATACCCCAGTTTTGGAAAAGCTGCACTCGCTTCCGGTTAAATATCGGATTCATTAAAGTGTTGCTCTACGTCTATAAAGCTGTCCATGGTCTGGCCCCCAGGATATATTACAAATTTGATTCATATGAATTCTTGTAGACCTCAAAGATCATTTCATTGTTTACTATTTGCAATTCTGAAAACTCACAAAACTAAAGGGGATTGGGCATTTTCTGTTGCTGGCCCAAGACTGTGTGTGAAATACCCTTCCACTTAACATCAGATCTACACTCAATTGACATTTTTAAATCTTGAAAACATATTTGTTCTCAATGGCTTTTAAATGTTTAAATTTTGGAAGGTGTACTTTATCTTTTATTCAATGTTGTTTTCTATTATTATTGATTATTGTGTTTTTGTTGTTTTATTTGTAGATTTTTTATTGTGCAGCCTTTTGGTTTACTCTGTAGTGGAAAGGGCTTAATAAATAAACTTGAGACTAGACTCTTATGTCATAAGCTTGTAAGCAGAACCAGACTTTCTCTGCAGATGTACTAATAAATGACCAGAAAGACACCTGACATTATGCGTGTTTACAGTTCACGAGTTCACACTTACAAATAAGTCAGATAAAATAAATGGTATACGTTAACTACGTTAATAAAACATCATATTGAGAATTTTCATCTGTATCTGTGTGTATAAGTGTGCAAGTGTTAGAATTATATGAAAAATGACCTATCTGCACCAATCACCTATCGAAAGTGAAGCCAGAAGAAGGACCTTTTTCATAGACTTATTTTTAAAATGTGGCAAAATTGTCCAGTTATTTCACTTACACTGTTCAGCATGGCTGACCACTGGAGAGAAATAAACAAATGCAATGCAATGTTTTAAACAACTTTATTCAAAGCATGCTGCACAACTTCAAGTTTTCAAGTCAGTATAGTTTACAAAATATTCCATGCAGCATTGAGGTGTTACCTAGAAAGTGCCTGACACACCGAGCACCGCGCATGCAGAGGGAGAGACGTCAACCGCTGGGATCAGGGAAGAAATCACTTGAAAACACCCCCACCAGACAAGCATCTCCCCCCTCACGTGCTCTCGGCCACAAGTTAAACTCCAAGAAAAATACATTTTGACATCTTCAAAATCAAAACACCTGCGATTCAAGGTGCAAAAGTCACCGTTCACACAACAACATGCTTCTGGAAGTGATTGTCTAGTACAAAGCAGGGTGGTGAGTTTGGGGAAGTCAATATTTCTCCATTTATAAGGCTTGACCCCCCCACCAAAAGAAAGTCAAAACACAAGATTTGGAGGATCTTTGTAAATGTACTTTTTTTTTTTTCTTCATGCAAGCATATATAGGTTTCAAACAGGGTTTTCATTGATAATAAAAGTTAGACCGCTTATTTTAACAAGTGGTTAAATTGTGCTGGCAAGGAAGTAACCATGACAACACGATTGCCGATTTTTGTGCGGGTGCGACAAAAAAGCACAAGTTATCGTGTATCACTGTGTTATGACAAAAATATTCGTGTTTGTTTAAACTATATTGTAGATAAAGAACTTTTAGAATAGTTGCGCCCAAAATAGCTACAATTTTCCTTTCACAAGTCGAGCCCCCTCACGCTATAAAGTCATTGTATAATTCGCATAGCTACTTTTACAAACATAATGCAGGAATACATACTCTGCTTTTTATGAGGTAAAAACGTGTAAACACTTCAATGTAAAAAAATCACAAGCAAAATGACCTCAAATACAAAAAAGCTACGTAAACATGAATAAATACATTCTCATTTTGTAAACGTGCAGCTGTATCTCTGTCATTTTTGCTTCAAGAACATTTCATCCACATCGCCTTCTCTTCCCAGAACACAAAGACGTAAGTTGCATATCTTCCTGCCTCCCAATCTGAGGACAATTGCAGGTGACACCCGTGGCTAACTCAGTCCGATCATCACCGCCTCGACATCTTTGGATGGTCTCCGGTCCTTGACCAGAAAGTTAATCATACTTTCGGACTTAATCATGAGGTTGCAGCCGAGAAAGAAGATCCCGAACATCACTGTGAGTGAAAGAACGCACAACACCGCGATCTGCACCATGCGCGTAACGAACAGCTTGCGCTCGTCATGAGCGAGAACTAAAGACCCGCCACCGTCGTTTGCGGTCACCTCGCTCCCGTTACCCGTGCAGCAATCAACTAGTGTCCCCGCGAGCTCTTGACTGCGGTTGAGCAGAACGCCGTGCGTAAACACCGTGTGGTTGAAAAACGTTCCGTTCATCCTGAGGGGAGACGCAGAACACTGAAGCTGAAGACAGTCGAGACTCTTATGGCATCAAGTCACTTTCTGCAACTGCCTGTTGAGTCGGGCAAGTTTCGTGAGGAGAAAAAAGTAATAAAAGTATCTCCTAAAATCATTTGGGATTGTTCATGCCACCAGTTTACACGCAAATTGGATAAAAAAGTGCCGTTTCTGTTGCGTTCTCTCACACTTGGCTGTCAATAAGTAGTTTTGCAACCACGATCAACGCCCAATCCATTTGCAGAGCCAATGCAACTCAGTTGAGACCTGCGCGCAGGTTTCGTGTGTGCATGCGTATGGTCCATGTGGAAGGGGGTGGGGGGCCGGGAGAGAGAGAGAGCGCGCGCGATCAGCCTGGATGTCGCCAGGGAGACTGTTCTTTGTCAGAGCTAAGAGAATGCTCTCATCAATGGGATTTGATCCTGTGTTCAAAAATGTCAACTCATGATCGGTCTGGAAAATCACCAGAAGCCCACGCCCTGAGCTGGACGCACCTATATGATATTTTAAAGAAAGTGATTTTTTGAAGTCTAAGTCTTATTATCTCATCTTGACATATTCAGGCTCTGCGTTTATCCCAATGGACATCACTTTTTTGTAGTGTGTTTGGATTGAAGCCAATTACAAAAACTTTGGAAATGAAGCATGGCAGCCTATGATACATTACCTTTCTTAATGCCAAACATATTAATACTTGTCAGAAAAATCTATTTTTTTTTTTTAAATGGAACCATTTATTGAACTTTTAGACAAAATATTGTAAATAATTATTTGTTTGTTGAGTATCATATTTGGTACATCAAGCTTTCATGGTTTTACAGATTTGACTGGATTTCACATCCTCAGTCCCTGGTCCGCGTGGCTATTTGTTCATATTCCAGATAATAATATCAACAAATATGCATGCTTTCCAGTAACTAACAATGTATATGTTGCAGTAATTATCAAGCCTTTATCGCTGCGTATGTTCTTGAACTGAAGTAGCACCTACAGCTAGTGTTGGGGTATAACGCATTACAAGTAATGTAATCAGATTACTTTTTTAAAGTAACGAGTAAAGTAGTGCATTACTATTACATTATAGGAAAATATCTGAGTTACTTTTTCAAACCAGCAACACAAGTTACTTCGTTTCCACATTTATTGACTGACACCTCTCCTGTCGCCAATTGAGAGAAATTGTGAGTAATGTGCGCTAGTAAATATGATGATTATTGTATTTCTAGACTAAATGTGAGCATGCATTAAACTAATCTCACTTGCACAAAAAACATATTCAGTATTCATCAAAAAGAATAAAAACAGTTAAATGAAAACTATCAAGCAAACCTAAAATTATTAAAATGTCACTTTATTAACCAATGTCTTTGCTGTTGAAATTCGACGATTCAATTCGAACATGCTAAGCAAAAATGACTTTAGTTAAACCTCACATTTGTGTTTCTTTTTTTTTTTTTTGCTGAAACAAGAGTGTTGAACTTCCTTCTCCTTAGTCATTTCACTTTTGGTGTAAAAGGGCCTTTACTTTTGCCAAAGAGAACCTTTTTTTTTTTGTTAAAAACAAACAAACTACCAAGTCAAGCCATAGCGTTTCCCAAAAGCATAGTAAGCCTAAGTTGATAGTAGAACCATTGCCACCAATGGATCTATGATCAACTTAGGCTTATGATGCTTTTAGGAAACGCTACCCTGGTAAGAAAAAATAACATAAAATTAACATAACGCATTACTATCCATAAAAAGTCAATCACAGCTGTCAATCATGACACCCACCCAGTTTTTACTGCATCAAATAACTAACTAAAACCCAACTTATTAGAAAAATGTACACTTGAACATACACAATCATGATAAGAGCTACCTAAAATGACAGAAACCATTTTTTGGGTGTGTGTGTTTTTTCTTTTTCTTTTTTCTCATAGAGAGGGCTGTGTTTATGACCTTTACTGCAGACAGCCACCAGGGGGTGAAATGATTTGGCTTCACTTTTCATGACTTGTGTGGCAGACTTGGCAAAGACCAACTACAAAGCAAAGCCATGCAGCACCAGAAGTCAAAAATACTTCTGCTACTTCTTCATTTGCTGCTGGTCGACCATCATGGTCTTTCTGGTGGTGATGCTTGTTGACCATCAATGCTGTTTTTTTACTACACATGGTTTTCAGTGCAGATGTCACAAAAAGTGAGAGTTTAAAGCACCAAGGATTCAAATTGTACAGCTATTTATTTCCTTATTAATTACAAGTTGTTCAACAGTTAATTTCATAAATCCTGAAGAAAACTTTTCCATGTCAGTATATCAGAGAAACATAAATATAATTATGGTGTTTCATTGATTTATTTATTTATTTTGTAGCATGGCAGTAAAAATCTGCATCTTCATTTTATGGTAAAGAGCTGCTCAGACATTCTGCCTAAAAATACTTTCCTTTTGTGTTTTTGGGAAGAAATAAAATGATTCTAATGTTGTGACTTTCACTGGAAAGTAACATGAGATGCTGTTCACACGTCAATACTGTCACAGATATAAAACAGTGTGAACAGATCATGACAGGAAATAAAAGCAAAGTCAAATCACTAGAGAGGCTAGTATCATTTTGCAAGCATTATGAAAGCTTTTTTTTTGCATGACTTAGTGATCAAAGAAATAACAAGGACAGAGTTACTAACAGAAATCTGTTAAAGGGTTAGTTCACCCAAAAATAATGTCATTAATTATTCACCCTCATGTCGTTCTACAGCCATAAGATCTTCGTTCATCTTCAGAACACAAATTAAGATATTGTTGATTAAATCCGATGGCTCAGTGAGGCCTGCGTTGAGAAAAAAAGCCATTCAAACTCTCAAGATCCATAAAAGTACAAAAAACAGATTTGAAACAGTTCGTGTGGTTAATATTATAAAGCGACAAGAATACAAGAAAACGACTTTTCAACAATATCTATGGGCCGATTTCAAAACACTGCTTCATGAAGGTTCTGAGCTTTATGAATATTTTGTTTCAAACTAGTGATTTGGATCTCCTAACAAAACGGTTAAACTGCTGAAATCACGTGACTTTGGCGCTCCGATTCACTGATTTGATTCATAAAGCTCTGAAGTAGTGTTTTGAAATCGGCCCATCACTAGATATTGTTGAAAAGTCACTATTTTGTTTTTTGTGCTCAAAAAGTATTCCTGTCGCTTTATAATATTAAGATAGAACCACTGAACTTACGGGTGTGGAACAACATGAGGGTGAGTAATAAATGACATTATTTTCATTTTTGGGTGAACTAACCCTTTAATGTTATTCTATCATGCCACCTTCACATTTAGAGCATGCTTAAAGGTGCTCTAAGTGATGTCACGCGTTTTTAGGCCAAAACATTTTTTGTCACATACAGCAAACATCTCCTCACTATCCACTAGCTGCCTGTCCCCTGAACACACTGTAAAAAAACGCGGTCTCTGTAGTCGCCACAAGCTCCAAAAACGGAAACAAAAAAAACTGGTGCAGTCTGGACCACGAAACATAATAAACACGCTCCAGCCAATAACCGACAAGAATGATTTTAAATGCGCGTTCATGACTGTTTCAGAAAGCACGGAGGGGAGGGGGAGGAGGAGGAGGAGGGAGGGTCTAGCTAGCCTCTATTTTGTTTGACAACACTTCGAACGTCAACAGGAAGTTACTCCACCCAGGATCGCTTAGAGCACCTTTAACTATGTACAGCACAGTCAAAATGCTTAGCTGGGTTCAGAAACAATTAGCATGTGGATCAAATTGTAATTTCCACTACAGTGCTTTGAGGGCAACAGAATGATCAAAAATAACAGTAACTCTCACACACAGTGATATACAACATTACAGATTGCAAGCATCAAGCAAAATTTAACAAGCAAGAGAGTAGGATGGATAACAAGAAAGGTGAAGTGTGAGCCACCTATAGAGGAAAGGAGTTTATATCCTATAGTGGAGATCTGAGCACTGTCTCAGGCTTCTATCTCATGCTCAGCATGGAGATGTGATTTTTCTCCAGCATGCATCTCATCCTTTCCTCCATTCCCACTTCCTTTAATGGACTGTAAAAATAAACGTAAGTAGATAGAATGCTGAGAGCTGGAAAGAGAGAGATTCACAGAGTTAACCTGTTTCATAAAATATTTAATTGTACGAACTGCGAATGAGCTTTGCAGTTTCAGCGCTGGATGTTATAAAGTATTTGGCCAAATAAAAATTCAGGGTCATGCACACGTAAATTTGTGCACAAAAACATTTTTTTCATGTGTTTTTCTATTTTTTTATAATTATTAACAATTTACTACTATTTACTGTTTCTCTCTTTTTCTCACTTTGTTTGTTTGTTTTTAGAGTGAATTATATTTTTGCATAACTGCCAATTATTTTTAAACATAATGTACAGCCAAAATGTTCTGGTTATCTTATTCCGTTTTTTTATTCTGCATATTTTATTATATATGACCATTTTTTTTTACTTTTTTCTTTCTTTGCTGTTGTTTTGCACAGTTTTTAAAATACTTTAATTTACTACTTTATCGGATCTTAATCATTCCAGTAAAATTTCGTAATTTTCAATTCCATAAGAAATATTTTCATCTCATGCAGGAGTGAAGTGCATATATTTCTTTGAAATATGTTTTAAATGCAATTAACATAGCTGAGGTGAATGTTTGACATGCTTTTCAGTAACATTAATATGGCCACTAGATGGTGGCAAACAACTGGTTCAACTTGGCTAATAAGGTGGAAGGTGTGGTTATTATACAGCTTTGAGTTATTCTTTGAACAAAAGTCTTAGATAATAAAACAAACAAACACACAAAATGAATACATGGAAAAATGAAAAATTATGACCCAAATATTAGTAAATGCCCCATATTTAATAGGCTGTTTTTAAAAGTTTTATTTGATTTAGATGATTATACTATGTAAAGCAGCAACTTCTAAAAAAACAAAACAAAGGAAGCTGTCGGAAAAAAAATAACTTATTGAAATCTATACTGTGCCTTTGATTACATGTGCATGCAAAATGCAGAGGCCCCATGTCATTCAGACCTTATGAAAAATAAGTTTATTCAAGTGTGCTATTAGTATAATTCTTTTAAACTAAAAAATAAAAAAAGTATACTTTCAGTCTACTTTTTATGTAGGCCTACTTCTCAGAAATATACTTAAAACTGCACTAAAGTATACTTGACTTACTGACAGAAAAGTCTAAGTATATTTGGCCATTCTTGTTCTCAATCTTTTGATCGAGATATACTTAAAAGTGTATTTTAATTAAGTAAGGGTGTTTTCACACTCGGTTCTTTTCAGGGGTCTGAGCACGGTTCGTTTAGGCCTAATTTTTGGCCAATATGTGAACACTCCAAACAAATCTTTACAAACAAATTTCTTGGTAATTGAATAAGTTAGTAAATGGGATCGAATTTTGAAGGCCATAGGGTCAGCCATCAAACACTGATCCAAAAAGCAACAGTATGAACACAAAGAGGTCTGAGACCACATTCCTACTTAAGTGGACCAAAAAAAGGATCTGAGTCCTCTTTCAGAGATAGGGACAGTGTGAACGTAAAGAGAACTGAAATAATTCAGAATCTCCGGATCAAAACACAGGTGAAGAAGAAGCAGAAATAAGTGATAGAAGATTGCTTACGCAAATGTAAAATAACGTGATTGTCAAACATTAAACAGCATCAAAACTGCCTAACGTTACTGAATGAAATGTCGACCCAGGATGAGCTATAGGACTGTGAACCTTTGGACGCAATCTACTTCATTCGTTTTGATCATCGTTCTGAATCCGATCTAAATGTAGTCTTTGATAAAAATGCGATTTTCAAAGCTTTTTGTTTAAAATGTAGTTTTTTATTATTATTATTTATTTAACCCTTAAATGCATGACTGTTTCGCCAACCATTCTTACATATTCGGGTCTTTATCGACCTGGATCTATATCTAACACAGAAGGATCTCTACCTGTCGCAATAATATAAAACTCCTCTGATATTAGAGTAACAATTACAGAAGAATGAAATAAAGCATATTTTGTTACCTTTTGGAGCTTGAAAGGGCTCCGTTTGAGCAGATGTTTTATGCCATCATCACTGTCCTCGTCAGAGCTCATTTCCCAGTAAATTCAGCAAATAATGGGCTAGTTTTATGGTTGAGGTCACGAATATGAGCACATTCGCGATCTCAAACGTATTCTCAAAACTATATAATTTTCAACATCTTCAAAATCAATATTTTGATCGCTAACAGCTTCACCAGATCCATCCAGTAAGAGTTACAGTCATATTTGATTGCGTTCAGTACTTGTTCTGCAGTAAATCGCTGAGCCATTTCTTGTTTTTCTTATTATTTCGTTTTCTGTCTGAATGAGTCGCCACTTCAGCATTGTGTATCAGACATTGGCACCTTGTGGAATAACGGTGAATTGCACTTATTCTGTCATCTAAGATTCAATTATTGTTGTGCAGAAAAAAATATATGTACACTCATACACACCTCGGGTCGTTTGCGACCCTATACAATTTTTACACAAAATGAACGCAAAAACAGGCATTCTTTTTATAATTTTATTATTTTTTTCTTGTTATATTCTTTATAATAAATTGATTGAGGAATATTAAGAAGGTTGATGTGTAACTTTAAAAAATGAACGAGGAGGAGGGTAGTGAATGATGTCCCGGGTCACAAAAGACCCGAGGTATGCATTTAAGGGTTAAATGTTTTTATATATAAGACTTACCCACATTCAATTGTTGATAAAATGTGCACGACGTCATCGTTTTCACAGATACTTGTTTTTGTTGTTTACATGGAGACCGTTTTCAAAACGCTTGCACTTTTAAACCCGTTTTCAGGCACCCAAAATGCCGTTGTCATGTAAATGAACAGCCAAAATGCATAAAAAGTTTTCAGTTTTTAGCTGAAAACGGTGTTGTGTAAACAAGACACCGTTTTCAACTAAAAACATAAAACATTTTATGCATTTTGGCTGTTGATTTACACAACAACTGCGTTTTGGTGGCCTGAAAACATTTTGAAAACGGGTTTCAAAGTGCAAAGTTTTGAAAACGGTCTCCGTGTAAACAACAAAAACGCGAATCTGTGAAAATAGTGTTTCATCGCCATCTAATGGCCTGACAGCAGAATTTTTAGTCATTTCCACGGATTCGTATGAATGGGGATCGTTTTGACAATGGTGTTGTCCGTGGAAAACTCAAAGGAAACATTTCTCCGTTTTAAGCATATAATTAATTTCGTTTAACCGTACCCCAAAAGAGGGGCAATTTAGTCTCAAGTAGTACTGAAACAGTACACTTACAAGTATACTTCTAGTACATTGATATTAATATACTTACTACATTAAAAATATACTTGAACTTCACTTAAGTATACTTATACTTATTTTTTAGTAAGGGAGTGCTCACACGTTGAGTCTTAGGCTATATTGCCTGTGGTGACACATTTCATGTGTCTTGATGAAACAGACTGCATTTGCGAAATGCTGAAACACATTAGGTCATCTGTCCTTACATGTCTCGGAACGGTAGTTTCCACTCCCAGTTTGTACATTAGAGAATCAGAGTGGAAACAGTGTTTCAGCAGGAGGCCCTCTGTAATTTGGTTCTGTTAAAATGGGACAAATTTTGATGGAAGTTTGGATACCAGTTTTACTTCTAGTTTCCTCAGCTGCGAGTAAGTTTGCTTTTTGTTATTTGTTGTGTGTTTAGTTAATGACACAAAGAATGTAAAGAATGTGTATGTGCTGCAAACATTTTTTAAAATTACTCTTTGCACTCTTTGATTACTTTTTGACTTGTTTCAACACAACTGAGAGGCTGTTAAATGGAACTTGAAAGAAACTAATTTCTAAAGAGTAGCAAGAAACTATTTAAAGTAAGTGTATGAGATTAATGACAGTCTTGTTACTCTAGGCTCTAACATTTGCACTTCCAGAGGAGTGAGTACCTGTAAAGAATGTCTGTCGATCCATCCAACCTGTGCTTGGTGCTCTCAGGAGGTACACTAATAAACACAGTTTCATCCACATGCATAAATGAACACACCCGTATAGACACTCAAATGGCTGTTTGAAATGTCTCGCTCTGATTGTTATGTTTGTGTGTGTGTTAGATCTTTGGAAAGGGAGGGTCAGGTATGTCCCGGTGTGATCTCAAAGACAGTCTCATTCAGTCTGGTTGTGGCGTGAAGTTTATTGAGTTTCCAGTTAGCAGTATGAGGACCCTAGAAGACGTACCCCTGAGTGACAAGGCAAGGGGTTCAGCCAGCGATATCACTCAGATCCAACCCCAAAAAATCCACCTAACCCTCAGGCCAGGTATGCTATTTCAACAAAACAAACATGTGCTTATTACAGATACATGCTCCCTGTATATATTAACTCATGTTTCCCACTGCAATCCAATTACATATTTCTCATTGCATAGTTTTTGGTAAATTCCCCATCTTTTCTTTTCTTTTCTTTTCTTTTCTTTTTCTTTTGACATTAAAACCCTGATACTATGATCTTGATCTTTGGGGTCCCAGAGAAATTATTAAAACTATTATTTTATTATATATTTTAAACAACAACAACAACAACAGCAATAATAAGAAATGTAATTTTTTTGCAATTTTCTATCCTTTTTTAACAACAATGACAGTAATACCAATGCAATAACAACAGTTACAATACTTAATTATTATTATATTCCCAAAGAAAAAAGCATTTTTTTAATTATTATTTTCTTATTTTTTAAATAATAATAGCAATAACAACAACAAAATGTCACTATTATTTTAGTCTTCAAATTCTTTTTATATATTACTGTGACCAAAACAAAAACCACTAGACCAAAATTATATTTATCATCATATTTTTTTAAAGTTTTTTAAAGTTTGTTACTGAGTTTGAGATTTCAAGATCTTGTACAATCAGAACAAATCATGAAGTTTACACATGATATTTAAATCTTAAAGTATATGACCCCAAACAGATCATGCTCTCAAAGAATCCATGTCAATTTCTGCTATTAGTAAACTGATGTCTTACTCCCGGTTTCACAGACAAGGCTTAAAGGGTTAGTTCACCCAGAAATGAAAATTCTGTCATTTATTACTCACCCTCATGTCGTTTCACACCCGTAAGACCTTCGTTAATCTTCAGAACACAAATTAAGATATTTTAGTTGAAATCCGATTGCTCCGTGAGGCCTCCATAGGGAGCAATGTCACTTCCTCTGTCAAGATCCATAAAGGTACTAAAAACATATTTAAATCAGTTCATGTGAGTACAGTGGCTCAATACTAATATTATAAAGCGACGAGAATATTTTTGGAGCGCCAAAAAACAAAACAAAATAACAACTTATTTAGTGATGCTTCATGAAGAATCGGAGCATTGTGAATCTGTGTGTCAAATCTGCAGTTCAGAGCGCCAGAGTCACGTGATTTCAGCAGTTTGGCGGTTTGACCCGCGATCCGATTCATGATTCGATAGTACACTGATTCAATTATGCTCCTAATCTTCCTGAAGCAGTGTTTTGAAATCGGCCATCACTAAATAAGTCGTTATTTTGTTTTTTTGCCGCACCAAAAGTATTCTCGTCGCTGTATAATATTAATATTGAACCACTGTAGTCACATGAACCGATTTAAATATGTTTTTAGTACCTTTATGGATCTTGAGAGAGGAAATGTCATTGCTGTCTATAGAGGCCTCACTGAGCAATCGGATTTCAACTAAAATATCTTAATTTGTGTTCCAAAGATGAACGAAGGTCTTACGGGTGTGAAACGGCATGAGGGTGAGTAATTAATGACAGAATTTTCATTTTTGGCTGAACTAACCCTTTAAGACAGTCCCAGACTAAAATGCATGTTTGAGCTGTTTTAACTGAAAGCAACCTGTACTGAAATATCTTAAAATATGTCAGTGTCATTGTTTTGTCTCAAGATGCACACCAGTAATATTTTTTTTTCTAGAGTATATATATAAAAAATACTTAAATGCCCTAATTGAACTAAGGCCTAATCCTGGCTTAATCTAAGCCCTGTCTGTGAAACATTGTCTTTAAATTTAGATAGTTCTAACTTTTACTTCCCTCCCATTTCTTTAAGGTGATTCAAAGAAATTTACTGTCAATGTGAAGCAAGTATCTGATTACCCAGTTGACCTGTACTACCTGATGGACATGACCAATACCATGAAGGACGACCTGCAGCAACTTTATGCACTTGGTAATGATCTGGCCACTGCCTTACGTGGCGTCACCAGTAATCTGCGCATGGGATTCGGAGCTTTTGTAGACAAACCGCTCTCACCTTATATGTACATTTACTCTGAAGAAGTCATCAGGAATCCTTGCCATAAGTAAGCTCAAGTTCATTTCACATTGGCCAATAGAGAAGCAAATGACATTTGGAGCAAGTGACTAAGTTTGGTGATTTCTGTCTTTTTTAGGTCTTTTGAACCCTGCCCTCCGCAATTCGGCTATCGTAATGTACTGTCTCTGACGGAGCAAGTAGAGCGGTTCACAGAAGAAGTGAAGAAACAGAAAGTGTCCAGAAACAGAGATGCTCCTGAGGGAGGATTTGATGCTATCATGCAAGCAGTAGTATGCAAGGTGAGACAAAATGTACACACAAAGAAAAAACTGACAATATTCATCCTTTACACAATAAGGTCGCTAGTGGAAAAAAATATTTAAAAATAAATCTGAGTAAAGTTGTTCTGTTTGTAGTCTCAAAGCCTAAAGAAAAGCATTTTGAGCTCCATTTTGATTATTTGTTAAGAAAAAAGGACATACACTATAAACCTTATGCATCAGGGAACATTAGCGGTTGGTCTACAAATTAAACAACCCGATGATATCCACTTACTCTCAAATTTTCTCTTAGGTTGTGTCTCATCCATTTTATCCGTTCTCTTTACCATTCTATATGACCTTCTTTCTCTTTCTACCAGGAGAAGATTGGATGGAGGCCTGATGCATCTCATTTGCTAATCTTCACAAGTGATGACAGAAGTCATTTGGCTTTGGATGCAAAGCTGGCCGGAATTGTCCAGCCCCATGATGGAGAGTGCCACATCAATAACAACAATGAATATGACAAGTCCACTATACTGGTCAGCCAACACATATATATATATATATATATATATATATATATATATATATATATATATATATATATATATATATATATATACAATAAATATATATATATATATATATATATATATATATATATATATATATATATATATATATATATATATATATATATACACATACGTTCCTGACTTAAGTTACCTTCCTGGGGCGTCTCCTAATCGACACTCAATAAATTTCCTGATCTTTCGGAGTGTCTCCTAATCGACACTTAATAACATTTCAGGTCAACGTCTTGACCCCCTTAAACCTTGTTTCCTAACCTGACTTGCTGCAGCAATAACCAGAGACTCCAGTTTTTGTCCTTCAAAGCTTTAATCACGGCCGGGAGAGTTCTCATCAATTCCAGAGAATCTCTCTCCGAACAAAGGAATACAACAGGTTTTATAGGATTTCAGGTACACTTCACAGTCAGTATGGCATGATCTATTACTCATTATCATCAGTCTCAATACGATTGGTTTAGATTTAAGAAAACATCTCGGTTTCTCTGTCCCGCATAAATTTAGATTAGAAAAACTGAATCACAAGATCATTAAAAATGTCTCAGGGTTAATAGTTCAGATTACTCAATAGGTTGAAACAATTCCTCGAAGACTATTTTTTATCCTTAGAAGGATGCTAGCCAGCACAGCAGAATTTTTCTGAATCACAACACTCAGTCCTAGTGACTAATTCTCTGTTTCAGAGTTAGATTATTATTATTGCACAGTGATAATAAGATAATATTAAGAAATGTTTCTTGAGCATCAAATCATCATATTGTGATTTCTGAAAACTGGAGTAATGATGCTGAAAATTCAGCTTTGCCATCACAGGAATTTGAAAATTCCTTTGAAAACATTTGAAAATATGTTAAAATTTTTGATCAAATAATGCAGCCTCAAAAACATAAAAAATATCTTACTGACCGCAAACCTTTGAAACTATATACAGTATATATAGTTTTTTAGGGCCCGAGCACCGATGGTGTGAGGACCCTATTGGAATTGCTCAGCCAATTATTCTTCTTCTCCAAAATGAATCGCATTTTTGAGGGCCTAAACGTTCTCAAAAACTCATGAAACTTTGCACACGTGTCAGAAGTGGTGAAAATTTACATCTGATATGGGTTTTAGAATTAGGTGTGGCAAAACGGCTCGATAGCGCCACCTACAAAATTTCAATTAAGCGCCCTTCGTGCTACGTTTCACGTACAGTTATGAAATTCGGTAGACAGATGTAACAGCCCAATACCTACAAAAAAGTCCCAGGGTGCAAAGTTTGTAAACCCAACAGGAAGTGAGATATTTTGAATTTTCTCTACAAAATTTTGGCAGTTTTTGCCATTTCCACATGTCGTACTTTGACGAACTCCTCCTAGAGCTTTAATCAGATCAATGTCATATTTGGTCAGTCTAATCTAAAGGCCTTTGAGACGTTAAATTGCGAAGATCTAGAGTTTTCACTGAAGGGCGTGTCCGTGGCGGCCTGGCAAAGTTCGATGTTTCGCCATGAAACAGGAAGTTGTTGTAACCCAGGCATACAATGTCCGATCTGTTTCAAACTTCACATGTTCGATGATAGTCCTTGCCTGAAGACATCAACATGGCAATATTCAGTGACGGTCAAAGCGCCACCTGAAAGGAAGTGTGGCATTTCGAAATGACTTTGGCATAATTCTCCTGTATTCACTCGCTTACATGCATGTCGCCCACTGTTCACTGTTTTCCTAAGGCCAATGGGTGGCAGTGAGCCCGGGTGCGAGGGCCCTTTCATCGCTGCTTGCAGCTTTAATTGTATGTGTATTTGTAGGACTATCCTTCACTTGGCATGATCACGGACAAGATATCTGAGAATAACATCAACCTCATCTTTGCTGTAACCAGCAATATAATGCCACTATATCGAGTGAGTTTCTATATTTTTTGTCAAACATATGCTTACAACACATTTGTGCATAACATGCACACATTTACAAACACATTAATGGGAGTTTTTTATGTTTCCTGCATTCTCACAGAATTACAGCGAGCTGATTCCTGGCTCTGCGGTTGGAACGCTCTCCAAAGACTCTGGAAATGTTGTGCAACTCATTCTGGATGCATATGCGGTAAATCACTTTGGCAGGAATTAATACAGTCTCCGATTTGTGAGAACTTGTTAGTTATGAGAACTATGTGTTCTGTTTTGCTTTTGATTTTTTATGTGTTTTTTATGTGTTTCAACAAATTAACCAGATTTTAGCTTTGCAAATACATAGTGTCCGTGTGTTCTCCGATTGTATTACAAAAAATTGAAAGTATACATAAATTCATTTCAATTTTAGTAGGTGGTATGCCACTCTGAACACTCTCGTATTTTACCATTACAAGCCAGTAGGGCTTAAACTCAAATAAAGGGAGAAGTCAGAGAGGTTGACCTTTGATCTATGTGCCATTTGTCTTTGTAGAAGATCAGGTCTAAGGTTGAGCTGGAGCTGTTGGGTGTGCCAGATGAGTTATCTCTATTCATCAACGCAATATGCCTGGATGGAGAGGTCATCGAAGGTGTCCGGTCCTGCGGCGGACTCAAAATTGGAGATATGGTCAGCACCCGATGCACTCAATTATATAGTTAGCAACTATATAGTTTATGTACCTGTCAGTAAGGTTCAATTTAAACACTATTCATTCTGTAATAAAAGGAATGTATTCACATTTGACAGATGCTTTTATCAAAAGCGACTGATATCGCATTCAAGCCATATGTTTTATCAGTTCATGCATTCTCTGGGAATCGAACCCATAACCTTAGCATTGTTAGCACCACAATTCTACAGTTTAAGCTATAGGAATATGCTCTTTATCTTACTCTCCCATAGGTTTCATTTAACATTGAGGCAAAACTTCACGGCTGTCCCAAAGAGAAGAATCGGACCTTCATCGTGAAGCCACTGGGCTTTAAAGACAGCCTTCAGGTCACTGTGGACTTTGCTTGTGATTGTGGCTGTCAGCAGTCCTCCGAGCCCGATAGCCCGTCCTGTCACCACGGCAATGGAACGCTGGAGTGCGGCGTGTGCCTGTGCGATCCGGGCCGACTGGGCTCTCGATGCGAGTGCTCTGAGGGCGAATATAATCCCAGCCAACAAGACCGCTGTAGCCCTAACCCAGAGACGCCGGTCTGTAGCGGACGCGGAGACTGCGTGTGCGGCCAGTGTGCCTGTCGCTCGAGTGATTTTGGGAAGGTTTGGGGGCCGTACTGTGAATGTGACAACTTCAGCTGCCTCCGTTCCAAAGGACAGCTATGTTCAGGTAAGGTTGGACACAATGGCCTTGACTCATTATATCTGGAAAAAAATACATTTAGCATTGCATGTTTGTAAATGATTACACAGCTTTTCGCTAATCACAGAGACAGTGTTTCACCATATTAGGTCAAAATTTGATCCACATTTGGAACCAAAACAGCGTCTGACTTATGCATCTGACTTATGCTCGATTTATTAGATGTTATGGAATGATGATCTTCAGTTTTGCATGTCTGTGCACATTACCTGCTCAGAGTGCCAGCAGCCTGAAGTCTGTCACATGATTTAGGTTGCACACATCATATTCTCTCTTCAGTTAAACATTGAGTCTAATGCATGAAATAATGTACTGGTCGAAAATATGAGACTTTGAGTAGCATGTGTGATAGGTATTGTTAGTTAAATGCTTTTTAGTTTTTTTAGTTTGATTAGACAATAGCTCAATAGCTTAGAGTTGGTATATGGGTGTTTGAACTACATGAAGAATAAGAGTCAGCAAGTATAAATAAATGAAAATATATGTGTCAGTAGACATGCACACACACGTTTTATGGGGACTTTCCAAATACATATACTTATTTATACTGTACAAACCAGGACCACACACACATACACATACACACACAAAATGAATAAAACAGTGTACAAACCAAAGACAAAGATTGGTCTAATTTGAATCTGAAAAGTCTGATTACTCCTTGGTTAACTGCTAGTTCTTAAGACTTAGTCTTAACATAGTGACCGTGTTTATGCAACTGGCACCAGTTTGAAATGTTCTGGTTTATGCTTCTTTCATGAATTCTGTGTGTTGAAATGAATATGATAGATTGGGAAATGTTGGGCTTGGTTTCACAGACAGGGTTTGTATTGAGCCAGGATTACTCCTTAGTTCAATAAGGGCATTAAAGTAGCTTTTATAAACGTGCCCTAGAAAAAAACATTACTGTTGTCTGTTATCTTGAGACAAAACAATGACACTGACATATTTTAAGGTATGCCAGTGCAAGTTGCTTTCTTTTAAAACAGCTCAAACATGCATTTAATCTGGGACTAGCATGAGCCTTGTCTGTGAAACTTGGGGTAAATGTTAGTTTAATGCTTTGTTGCATCAATAACACTATGTCGGTATTACGTTACATCATTTTATATTTTGTCAGAATTATTTCATAATTCATCAGAATTCACACGCTTCCTGTGGTTTAATTTAGAATATATTCATTTATATGCACTAACTGTTCAAAAGTTTGGGGTCAAGATTTTCTTTAAAGAAATACTTTTATTCAGCATGGATTTGTTAATATAATCAAAAGTGAATCAAAAATCAAAATCAAAAGTGACAGTAGAGACATTTATAATATTACAGAAAAACTTTAATATTCAAAATATTAAAGGTGCCCTAGAATTAAAAATTTAATTTATCTTGGCATAGTTGAATAACAAGAGTTCAGTACATGGAAATGACATAAAGTGAGTCTCAAACTCCATTGTTTCCTCCTTCTTATATAAATCTCATTTGTTTAAAAGACCTCAGAAGAACAGGCGAATCTCAACATAACACCGACTGTTACGTAACATTCGGGATCATTAATATGTACGCCCCCAATATTTGCATATGCCAGCTCATGTTCAAGGCATTATACAAGGGCAGCCAGTATTAACGTCTGGGTCTGTGCACAGCTGAATCATCAGACTAGGTAAGCAAGCAAGGACAATAGCGAAAAATGGCAGATGGAGCAATAATAACTGACATGATCCATGATAACATGATATTTTTAGTGATATTTGTAAATTGTCTTTCTAAATGTTTCGTTAGCATGTTGCTAATGTACTGTTATATGTGGTTAAAGTTACCATCGTTTATTACTGTATTCACAGAGACAAGAGAGCCGTCGTTATTTTCATTTTTAAACACTTGCAGTCTGTATAATGCATAAACACATCTTCATTCTTTATAAATCTCTCCAACAGTGTGTAATGTTAGCTTTAGCCACAGAGCACTATCAAACTCATTCAGAATCAAATGTAAACATCCAAATAAATACTATACTCACATGATCCGATGCATGCATGCAGCATGCATGACGAACACTTTGTAAAGATCCATTTTGAGGATTATATTAGCTGTGTGAACTTTGTTTATGCAGTGATAGAGTCGAGAGCTCGGGAGGGGGCGGAGAGCACGATTTAAAGGGGCCGCAGCCTGAATCAGCGCATTTCTAATTATGCCCTAAAATAGGCAGTTAAAAAAATGTATTTAAAAAAATCTATGGGGTATTTTGACCTGAAACTTCACAGACACGTTCAGGGGACACCTTAGACTTATATTACATCTTGTGAAAAAACGTTCGATGGCACCTTTAAGCAGCACAACTGTTTTCAACATTGATAATACAGTTTTTTGTTTTTTTTGTTTTTTACAATTGCTAGGATACATTTCTCAATACTTATGTCACTTTTCAAACTCTTCACACAGTGAGCACAACAGCAGTCTATGTGGGATAAACTGGATTATTTATCATTGCTTTGGCACAAAATACATTTAATGATGACATCTTTCAAATTAAATGAATTATTTTCTCAGTTAGAGACAAAAACCACCAAAACTCTATGTATCTACTTGCCAATTTGCACGTTTACAGAACTGTTAAACTTAAGTTAAAAATAATACAAAAATTCATAAGACAGAAATTTGCTTTCTACAATAATGCCATATTGAAATATATTCTGAATCTAAAAAATCAAATATTATCAAAGCAATTAGATGTAACAGAACACCTACACAGGGGTTAATCTTTCAATTTCATTGGCATCTATACAAAAGGGGAAAACTTAGGAATAATAATTTTATACTGGACTAGGTAACATTTACTGCAGTGAATTATAAACAGTAGAGAGTGTCATTCTTGTTTCGTAAAGATATTTTACAAAAGAAAACGTATAATGCTACCTGTTTTTTATGGTATAGAATCATAGAGAATCATTTTGCAACTGTAGTCACTATGAACAGTTGTTGTATCGCAAGAGCTGCTTGTAGGTTGTTCAGGATTTCTGCTTTTATGTTCCATTGAAAAAATAATACATTCATTTTCAGAATTTTCATTTTGGGCGAATTGTTCCTTTATGGAAAAACTTCACAATCACCTTCCTGAAATTATTTTCCTATAATTAAATTAAATTCAATTCACATTTATTTGTATAGCACTTTTCACGATACATATCGTTTCAAAGCAGCTTTACAGAGAAAGCATGTCAACATTACAATTTAAAGAATGCAGTTAGCAAATAATGTAATAATTTAGGCAATTTATTTACAATCACTGTTAGCAGTTTAACTGAACGTAGAAGCAATGAGCTCCTGGAAAAATGAATTACATTAACAATAATTAGGATATAGAAATTGTGCAATGTGCATGTTAATCCAGATGATTGCACATATGTTGATCCACATGTTGATCCAGATGATTGCTATAAGGTCTGAATCTGTTTGTTGTCTCTGTTAGGTAATGGTGAGTGCAACTGTGGGTCTTGTCACTGTAATCCTGGATGGTCCGGCGAGAGCTGTGACTGTTCGACCCGCACCGATACCTGTATGGGGGGTGGAGGAATGCTCTGTAGTGGGCGTGGCCACTGCGTGTGTGGCGTCTGTGAGTGCACTCAGCCAGGAGCTTATGGATCAACCTGTGAGAAGTGTCCCACCTGCCCAGATGCCTGCACCATCAAAAAGTGAGTGAGGATAACGTTCAGATGTTAGAAGAATCACAGAACATGATGAAACTTCTTCGGAGTGACATCTCAAACAAAATATATATATTGTGACTTAAAGGGTAGGGTGAAAGTTTAGAATATTTATGTAAAAATCAATAGACTATGGTATATATTTATTTAGGTAGCTTAATGTTTGTGTGTGGAGTATGTTTATGTGTTTTTTTTCTCTTTACTTAACTGTTTAAAGTGGATATCTGTGTGCATCTGCAGGGAGTGTGTGGAGTGTAAACATTATAAAAGAGGGGATCTGTTTGAGAAGAACTGCAATCACGTCTGCAGAGATGAGATTGTGCTGGTGGATGAGCTGGGTAATCTCTACCTCCAATCAATCCACAATACATGCCTCCCAACCGCAGTAGCCTATATAAATCTGCTTTTAAAGTATATACTAAGATTTTTTTAATGATTTTGAAAGAAGTCTTTTCTATTGTACTTAATAAAACTGCATTTATTTGATCAAAAATATTGAAAAAAAATATTGTGAAATATTATTACAATTTAAAATAACTGTAAATCTAATTTTATAGTATATAACTGCAATATTTTGATTTCTGTTATTAATGCCATTATTTACCTCGGCTTTGTTTGGCTATATGTGACTTAACCTTGAGTTTTTCATGCAGTATTTTGTTCAGTTTTTGTTCTTGCTGATTTATTAATCATCTGTTTTCTCCAGTCTTTCATGAGAAGAACGCAGTCAATTGCAGCTATAAGGATGAGGATGACTGTGTTCAGAACTTCCAGTATTATGAAGATGCCAGTGGAAAATCCTTTCTCTATCTTGTTAAAAAACCAGGTGAGAAGATAAAAGGGGCAGAGCAAGACAATATGTGACATGTAGCTGTCAAACATTGCTCATGCTAATAAACTCTCTGTGCCTCTGTGAGAGATGGGTAGATACTGGCTGTACCTCTCCTACTGTCACAGATTCTGTCGCTGAGTCTGAAATCCAATACTTCCCTACTAGTATGCGAAAAACAGTGCTCCAGAAGAGTAGTATGTCCGTAAAGTCAGTAGGCAAAAAGTCCCTGGATGACCTACTACTTCCACTGAGATTGTGAAGTGCACATTTGATGGATGCTAGTATCCCATGAGGCCATGGGAGAGGATTTATAAATGGCAGTGAAGCGACACAACTGATGCTGGTAGGCCACGTGACAGTAACAACATGGCGAATATATTGCATGCAGATTTATTCAAATTCAAATGTAGTGTACCTACACAGACAGTATGCGGTTTCAGACGCAGTTTCTTTTTAAGGACTCTTATTTTGAGTATTTTCTGTTTCCTGTGTGCTTCCTTTGTTGTCATAGTTACTGATTTGGTTTCCCTCATTACTGACAAAGAATATACACTAACAAGAAGCGATACTTAATAGAGTGATCCATTGCAACACCGGCGCCCAGCAGCAGCCCTGCGTTTCCGCCATTTTGGGGTGAAAGCGACTCACAGTCCACTAGTTTCTATGGCAATATCAGCTGCTGTGTTAAAACAAAACGTTCATTAAAGCTGAAATCTAACTTGAATGATGACAACACAGAATAAAATACTATCACTAGTGATCATCAAATCCTTTTAACAGTTTATTTTACAGACTTTGTGTTTAAAGGTGCCCTATAAAAATTGAATTTATATTGGCATAGTTAAATAACAAGAGTTCAGTACATGGAAATGACATACAGTGAGTCTCAAACTCCATTGTTTCCTCCTTCTTATATAAATCTCATTTGTTTAAAAAACCTCCGAAGAACAGGCAAATCTCAACATAACACCGACTGTTACGTAACATTCGGGATCATTAATATGTACGCCCCCAATATTTGCATATGCCAGCCCATGATCGAGGCATTAGACAAGGGCAGCCAGTATTAACGTCTGGATCTGTGCACAGCTGAATCATCAGACTAGGTAAGCAAGCAAGGACAATAGCGAAAAATGGCAGATGGAGCGATAATAACTGACATGATCCATGATATCATAATATTTTTAGTGATATTTGTAAATTGTCTTTCTAAATGTTTCGTTAGCATTTTGCTAATGTACTGTTAAATGTGGTTAAAGTTACCATCGTTTCTTACTGTATTCATGGAGACAAGAGCCGTCGCTATTTTCATTTTTAAACACTTGCAGTCTGTATAATTCATAAACACAACTTCATTCTTTATAAATCTCTCCAACAGTGTGTAATGTTAGCTTTAGCCACGGAGCACAGCCTCAAACTCATTCAGAATCAATGTAAACATCCAAATAAATACCATACTTACGCGATTAGACATGTTGCATGACGAACACTTTGTAAAGATCCATTTTGAGGGTTATATTAGCTGTGTGAACTTTGTTTATGCTGTTTAAGGCGAGCGCGAGCTCCGTGGGCGGAGAGCATGAGAATTTAAAGGGGCAGTTTAAAATAGTTTGCCCAAAATAGGCAGTTAAAAAAAATTAATAAATAAAAAATCTATGAGGTATTTTGAGCTGAAACTTCACAGACACATTCAGGGGACACCTTAGACTTATATTACATATTTTAAAAAGACGTTCTACAGCACCTTTAAGTCTTCCACTTTTTTAACAAAACCTTTGCTCTCTAGAAACCCAGTCAGTTTGGGTTAAAATTCTTTGAAGTTCAAGTATTAGCATTATAAACACTGAATCAATACCAACATATGAAATTAAATTAAGGACATGCATCAGAAAAATTGGGAATGTTGGACAATAAATACAGTATATGAAAATAACAGCTTGATTTTGCAGTGTTGTCTGTCCAAAAGTGGGAATTATGCGATAACAGACACAGCAATGCATCACGTATTATAAGATCATTATGTTTAGCGTGATCCATTAAAACGTACAATATATATATTTCAATTCAGACCTAGTGGAGTGAAACTATTACTACTATTTCTCCACTAGGTCTGATCTATATTTGCTGCAAACATGATGATCTTATTAATTATTAATTTACTATTAATAAATGTGTAAAGTTGCATAAAATGGAAATACGCTAACTACGTTACCTCAGATGGTTGAATGGTTGGATTCTGGTAAAATAAAACATATATAAGACAATACAACTTTTATTGTAGGAGCCATACAATTTACTGGTGACTTAATTTAAAAACTGTTCTATTGCGCTTCTGATTTGGTTGTGAAATTCGCTGATTTTGGGTGCGTAAGATGTAAAGGATTCTATGGTCCAGTTAGTATTTTCACTCCATAATGGCGGCCGCGCTTCCGGAGCCCCATCTAGTGGCTGTTACCCAAAAAGTATCAGAGAGAATGACTCACAAGAGAATGACTTGTACGGCAGCGTTTGTGCATGAAGGTACCTCACGAAATTGATTTCGAACAGACTTCTGAGGCAGCGTAACAGTTTAATGATCTACAGCAATATAGCGCGAGCTTTGGTGAGAACTAAACAAATATTTAATTATTACAGTTGTAATTTCTCGATAGAAATGATATCAAAATTGAAATATGTTGGTCAAAATCGTACATTTATACACAAAATGAGCAGCAAACGCAACTTTCGGACGCCATCTTTATTTTTCTAGCTCAACTGTCACAGAATGGAAAGCACAGGATTGTGGGATATCAAAGGCAGATAAAGATACATCCATGCTTCCTTCAAAAATCGATTAGATGAAGGTATCTCATGAGACAGGAAGTGAAGGTAACACTGGATTCGGACGTGCCTTACTACCTTGAAATGTGTCCTCAGAAGGCAGCATTTTCCAGTTTTCGGACGCAGCCAAAGTGTTGCCTCTTGGGTTTTATAGCTACTCTTTGCTACTGATTATGCTCACCTGTGTCTTGTTTGGTTCCTCATTTGGCTTTCTGTATGTATAGCCCTCAGTTTCACTTGTGTTTTGTCTCTTCTTGTTGCATTATCATGTGATTTTCTGTTTCTTTTGCATTTATCCTGTGCTCCTGAGTGTTTTGTTTCTTTTATTAAATCTAAACTGCTGCAATTAGATCCTCATCTTCTCTCCATGTTTGACCACACTGTGACACTTTTTTTTTTTTTGACAGAATATTAAATATATCCTGAATAGATCAGTTCAAATGGCAAATTAATATAAAGTATGATCCCCCCCTTAAGAATAAGTCTTGTAATTGCTGATTTGTTTTTTACAGTGTGTCAGGATGGTCCTGATGTCTTGGTGGTTGTCCTATCGGTCACTGGTGCGATCCTGCTGCTGGGTTTGGCTGCACTTTTGGTGTGGAAGCTCCTGGTCACCATTCATGACCGTCATGAATTTGCCAAGTTTGAGGAAGAGAAAGCCAAGGCTAAGTGGGAAGCGGTGAGACATGCATTCAGACTATTTTTTTTCGTATGGTGCAAAACCAGTCATATCTTGTTAGTGTTATCTGCTTCTTGCACTAGTCTTACTTCCTCTAAGACCTTCCAGTGTGCTCCAGTCTAGCCATGTTTAGTCTCAGACAAAATAACACCTTCACCTAAGAAAAGGTTCTATATAGAATCTTAAAGCAGAACTAAGTAACTTTTTTTTACCTTCATAAATAGTTTTCTAAGTCCTTACGATGGTTAATTGACTTGTAGTGGTGTGTTTGAGGCGTGCACTAACCCCCTTCTGGCACGTCTACGCCAGAAAACAGCACTTGCAAGTTGAGCTGCGCCGACCCGACACAATCTTGCCTCATGTTCATGTTCACGTTCACGCGAGAGTGACAAAATGCTTTGCGGTAATTCAAAAACAATGTATATATTATGACTTTATAAGACAATTTTGAAAATTACCCACCTCCATCAAGATTTCTTGTACTGTATTTGCAAAACTACTCCGCTGGTGAGCGTTGTAGTCGTTGTAGTCCAGAGCTGCGCTTGGAGTATTTACGACAGTGTGATTCACTGAAGGAACCTGTAGGGGGAGCTTCGCAAATCTTACTGAGTTCTGCTTTAAGGGGTTCTGTCAGGGGTTCTGTCTGTTAAGGGGTTCTGTCACTCCATATATACAGAACCTTTTAGCGGTTCCCATCATGGGATAATTTAATGGCTTTTTCATCAATTTTGTTTTAATTCTTTTTTTAACTTTCATTTTTATGAATTAAGCGGCTCATAAACATACCATATCAGTAGAAAAAAAATTAAATAAGGGTAAAACATGAAAGTTATGCAATCATGTGACATTTCTCCTTATTGTCTTAAAGAGTTCTTTTAAAACTGTGTCATGAACCCTTGGGTTTTATATAGAAGAACCCCACTGAACCTTTTTTTCTAAGACTGTAGAATCATAGGAGTGTAATATGACATTGATGGTAACTTTACAATATGGTCCCAATGGTAAATACATTAACATGTATTTAACATTATGAAACTCTCTCACTTGTCTTTAAGGCTAATAATCCGCTCTACAAAGGAGCCACCAGCACCTTCCAAAATGTAGCATATCGTGGCAGTTAAGAAACTACAACTGCCTCTGTCAAGAACTACTGATCATCTCTACAACATATCTTAGCCAGTCACAAGCTGGTTTCACCCAGGCTTGTGACTATTTAGAACTGTTGTGACTATTACAGAATGTACCAAAACATTTTTATTATTATTATTATTATTATTATTATTAGATGATTAAAATGGTACCATTCAAAGGTTTGTGGTCAGTATGATTTTTTTTTTTTTAATTCAGCAAGGATGCATTTTAGACTTGACGTTCTATTCATCAAGAATAGAATAAAAAAAAAAAAAATCATGGTTTCCAAAAAATAATACATTTCATAATAAGAAGAACTTTCTTGAGCACCAAATCAGAATATTAGAATGATTTCTTACAAATTATGTGGCACTGAAAACTGGAGTAATGATGCTGAAAAAGTCATTATAAATGATAATATTTTACTATATATATTTATTTTCCTGTGTTTTTAATCAAACAATTGCAGCCTTGGTGAACAGAATCCTTCAGACCCAAAACTTTTGAACAGTAGTGTATAATTTGGCCAATGAAACAATATTTTGACTGACTTTTTTCCTCCATTGTAATGTAAATATTGTGATAATAAGAATACACTTTAATCTTATATGGTTCTGTGTGTATAAAACAGGATTAAGCACTCAGTAGTGACAAGTATAGTTACAGTGTGAACATGGTCAGTGTAACCTCAATTGCAATTTTTAATGATTCAATGATCCAAAGTCAGTTTTTTCACTTATACCACAGTTACCTCAATGGTGTTATTTTGTTAATAATAAATGTTGTTATATATGCTAAACAAACAGTTGTTTGAGTACAGACGACAGTGTTGTCAATCCCTGTTCACACAGATCTGTGAAAACGATTAAAAATGCTGTATTGTGCATGCCAGGCAGATAGTTGGCAATGTCACTTTGTAAAGAAACACTATGCGAAACCTGTTTTCAAAAATTTGTTTTCAGTCCACCAAACGCTTAATTTTTAAGCATGCATTCTCAAGATGTCGTTTTATTTTTAAAGGTGTGTAGTTTTTCTGGTGTTAAAAGACTTACTTGTACTTCCTTTATTATACAGAAACAAAAATATCAGGTCATTTACTGTATTAAAACTGTCCACTATTTGTCCGTGCATCCCAAACATAATCAGTGACATTACTGTCTGTTTGGTTGATCAGGGGCAGACTGGGAATGTGTCTGAGGGTACTTTTAAACACCACGATATGCCTACAACGGAGAAGTTTTTCCTTTGAGTTTTCCACATACGGATGACACCATTGTCAAAACGATCCCCATTCACGTGAATCCGTGAAAACGACTAAAAACGCTGTGTTCTGCTGTCAGGCCATTAGATGGCGATGAAACACTATAGACTGAACATGTAATATGCATGTGCATGTAGTCATCGTTTTCACAGATTCGCGTTTTTGTTGTTTACACAGAGTCCATTTTCAAAACCTGTAAAAAACTGTAAACCCCGTTTTCAAAATTGTGCATTTTCAGGCACCCAAAACGCCTGTTGTCATGTAAATGGACGGCCATAAACGCATAAAAAGAAAATGGTGTCGTGTAAACAGCCCCTAAAACCTGTCTGAAAACAGTCATTATTATTGCAGTTCCATTTGGTAACACTTTTGGTAGAGGAATTTCACAGGTCCACTCTAATAAAACTTTTTGGGAGGCTTTGACAAATCTAATGTTTACAATTTTACAGTAATTTTCAGAGTGAGAATAAGTTTTCTGATGAATGATTTCTACGATCTAGCTTATTCTAAAGTAATTAAAGCTCTAACTTTGTAACATGTCTCTGTAGTAAGTGCAGTGTCACTTTGTATAGAAACTTTTTTTTTTTCTTTCTCACAATTGTCATCTTCTGAATATTAATTTCAGTATTTTTAAAATTTTAAGATGCTCAGTATGTTTTTGTTTTTGTTTTTTTTGTTTTTTTTTTGGTCAGGTTAAAGGGATAGTTCACCCAAAAATGAAAATTTGATGTTTATCTTGCTTACCCCCAGCGCATCCAAGATGTCGGTGACTTTGTTTCTTCAGTAGAACACAAATGATGATTTTTAACTCCGATCTGTCGATTTTTAACGTTGCCATCTGTCAGTCTTATAATGCGAGTGAATGGGAACACAATAAGAGTCAAAAAAACACACACAGGCAAATCCAAATTAAACCCTGCGGCTCGTGACGACACATTGATGTCCTAAGACACGAAATGATCGGTTTGTGTGAGAAACCGACCAGTATTTATATCATTTTTTACCTCTAAAACACCACTATGTCCAACTGCGTTCAGCATTCGCTTAGTGTAAGGTCTGATCAACGGCAGTGATGTCTAGCACTCATTGAAGTATATGCGCGAGACATCACTGCTGTTGTCAGAGCGCGATCAGACCTCACTAAGCGAATGCTGAAAGCAGTTGGACATAGTGGTGTATGACAGGTAAAAAAATGATATAAATACTGTTCGGTTTCTTGCACAAACCGATCGTTTCGTGTCTTAGGACATCAATGTGTCATCACGAGCCGCAGGGTTTAATTTGGATTTGTCTGTGCATGTTTTTTTGACTCTTATAAATTGTGTTCCCATTCACTCGCATTATAAGACTGACAGACTGCAACGGTTGGAGTTAAAAATCATCATTTGTGTTCTACTGAAGAAACAAAGTCATCTACATCTTGGATGCCCTGGGGGTAAGCAGATAAACATCAAATTTTCATTTTTAGGTGAACTATCCCTTTAAAGTACAGTTTGCATCAGTGTTAATGCATTATAGGGTGAATGTGATTTCACCAAGTACAACATATTCCTGGAACAGCCTTATTCCTGGAACTACATTCCAACCAATCAATCATATTTGAGGAACAGGTTTAGGTGCCTCTACATCAGGGTTATTCACCTATCATTGTAAAAATTGCACTTGAACGCTCTCCCATTTCAAAACTTCGTAATCACGACTTCAGAAGGGGGAACTGTCAAATTTCCGATAGCACATGAAGGCACATAAGTTTGGACATAAATGTTGTTTCAGGACTAACAAAATATTGATCCAGGAACATGTCTTACTTGGCAAAATCACGAGTGTAACAGAAGCCAAGACACCATCATCTGACACAACATAATTTTAGAGAACTGGACTGGTTTGCCATTTACGGTTCTCTGCCTACAACAAACAGTTTTCAAGTAAATCCCTTTTATGATGAAACGGGTATGTGAAATGCTCTCTTAAAGTAACACACACACACACAGAATCCTTTGATCCTTTAAACAGGAGGTAATAAATGCTGTTTCATCCACATACACAAACAAACACGCCTGCAGATGACTCGCAGGAAAAGTACTTTTGTAAAACACTACTGTCTTTAGACATCAAAATGATTCACTTCCTCACTTCAGTACAGCTTCACTTTATTTGCACTGTTTTTATTCAATTGATGTATTTTAAACTTTTCAAATGATAATTTATCTGTTTTTTGTGATTATGGTATGTGTCTATAATTCCTGTTTGTCTGTTATCTAAAATTTTACAGCAAATAAAAACGTAAGTTCCGCACACAAAACTCTTTAGTCTTTGCTTTTTTTTGTTCTGTTTTGAGCTGCAAAGTGTGAATCACATCTCACTTTATGGAAAGCAGCTGTTTGAATATTCTCCTAAATATATCCATTTGTGTTTCATGGAAGAAAGCCATTTTTGGGAGAACTGTATCAGAACGTGTCACCCTCTGTGACGCACAATGCATTTTATTAGCAGGAAATGCTCATCAGATTGTACTTTACCACAAATCAGCACAGAAAATGAGAAAAAAAGTCTTCATATTCTGTGTGAACATTTAGGGTGTAAGATATAGAGATTTAAGATGGGAGTAACCGTGCATGAGGAAACAATATCACACACTTCCTCTGTGACTTGTACAAACAGGTGCTGGGAAAAAGCATTTAAAAATGAACCAAATTACATCTTGTGAAACTCAAACCACCAAATTACAGCAAGGCTGGTTTCTTCGAGACATCACACCTGTTCCTTGCACCCAGCTGTAAATCTCAGCTGGTTATATTTGTCAAAACATTTGAGTTACTATGACTTTGTACAGGTGGAATTCAGTTATTATTATCATCATTTTTTTAATGCAGTTCTATGTAATTGCATACTTTAAGTCTAAAGTGGTTGGCCTTATTTTCAACTCTTATTTAAAGGGTTAGAAATTTCTGTCATTTATTACTCGCCCTCAATATCGTTCCACAGCCATAAGACCTTTCGTTCATCTTCAGAACACAAATTAAGATATTTTTTAATTTAATCCAAGAGATTTCTGTCCCTCCATAGACAGCCTACACAACTGCCAATTTTAAGCCCCAGAAAGGTAGTAAAGGCATCATTAAGTAATTCATGTGACTCCAGAGGTAAAACCTCATATTTATGAAGCGACGTGA